>NC_137797.1:89932706-90532706 GCF_963383645.1 Muscardinus avellanarius
CTACCTCCAAGCCACCTGCACCCTCAGGACCATTTGATTTTTTATTTGGAAATAGGGGTTTACTAAGTTGCTGAGGCTGGCTTCAACACTGTCATCTTCCTCCCTCATCCGCCCAAGTGCTGGGATTGCAGGTGTGTCCCACCACACCTGGCTACTCTATTCTTTTTTTTTTTTTTGGTGGTACTGGGAATGGAACCCTTCTACCTCAGAGCTACACTCCCAGACCTATTTTATATTTTTTTATGTGGAAACAGGGTCTCATAAGCCAGCACGGCTGGCTCCGAACCTGCGCGATCCTCCTGCCTCCGCCTCCCAAGCGCGGGGATTACAAGCGTGCGCCACCACGCCCGGCTTAATCTATTCTTTTAAACAATCTTATTTTCTACCGTACTTCCTCACTAGTGTTACATAATTATCACAAGACTTTTAGCTTTCCACGGACTTGTTTATTTGGTACTGGGGATAGAATATTCTACCACTGAGCTACAGCCGCAGCCCTTTTTATTTTGAGACAGAGTTTCATTCTATTACTCAGGCTGGCCTTGAGCCTGCGATCCTCCTGTCTCAGCCTCCCAAGTGCTGGGATTAAAGGCGCACACCGTCATCCTCGGCTTGTTTTTGGCTCTGTTTTGCCTACTTTAACTCAGTATTTTCTTTTTGGTCTTACAAGTAAATCAGTTGGCACTGTATCTAATAAGGAAACTTACCTATGCATTATAAAAGACATGCACTAAATTCTCTTTACAAATTGGTCTGAATAGTCCCTTGAACTTAAATAATCCATGAACAAGTCGATACCTGGGACTTTTAAAATGTCTGCTGGCATATTTCCCCTTTAACACAAGATCTTTTGAATAGATTAATCATTGTTCCCAAAGCGCTTGACTTTCCTCCTTCCTGTGTGTCCTGAAAATTCCCTCATCGTCCTTCCCCCCCAAAGGAGGTTAATCATCTCTTAGCCTTGTGCAGTCAATGACTAATTTGTGATCTCAGCTTCTGCCCTTGACATGGCGTGAGCAATTCTTACATTTTGGATCATAAGATTTGCTAAGGAATCTGTTAACATAGAGAACATCAGAGGTTCGTCCCAGTTCTAAAGAATCAGAACTCCTACAGGCAAGGCGCACGTAAATCTATGGCGATGAGCATCTCTGGAGGATTCTGTTAATATCGCAGCTTCAGTACCACCTGCAAACAAACTGCACATTGCTAGAAACCAGTAAAGTTTTCGGGCTATAGAGCATCCGGATAAAGGTGACAGGGGGAGTCTGTGTGCACAGCAGCAACCCTCGGATGCAGAAACAGCACACTGGGTCTCCCAGCAGCCAGCCATGTGCGCAGCCCTACAGAATGGCAAACAGCAAAGGTGCAGAGGATGGTGGCCGGTCCGAGAAAAAGCGCCGTAGAAGAATCCATCTGGGCCGGGTGTAATGGCGCCACCTGTGTTCCCAGTACTTGGGAGGCTGAGCTAGGAGGACCTCGGGCTGTTGTGCAAGGGCGGCCTCAACAACTTAGAAAGCTCTCGGCAGCACAGGGAGACCCTGTTTCTAAACAGAAACTTAAGAGGGCTGCGGGTGGAGCTCAGAGGTAGAATGTCCCTAGGTTCGGTCCCCGGTACCGAAACAAAACAAGAACTGGGATGGCACCGTGATGGCTGGAATAAAGAAATAAAAAAAGGGAAGGAGTTGAAAGTTGCTTCAAAGGCGTGTGAGGAGATATGACTTTTGAAAAAATGGCTATTAACAGAATTCGTGGGCAAATAAATATTGAATACAGCACTAGTTGTGGTGATGGGGCAGTCGTAAAGTTAAGAATACCAAGTTTAATTTATGTTTACAAGTATTAATCTAGTAGTTACTATGTATACACAGCATTTTCCTATAGTGTACCAACAAGGTCTTCCCCCATTTTTTATTTTCTGTGGTTCTGGGAATTGAACCCAGGGACATTCGACCTCCAAGCTATACCCCCTGCCCTATTTTTTTATTCTTTATTTTGAAACCGGGTCTCACTGAGTTGCGGAGAGCCTCACTAAGTACCTGAGGCTGTCCGCGAACCGCGATCCTCTGGTCTCAGCCTCCCAAATGCGGGGATTACAAGCGTGCGCCATCACGCCCGGCTTTAGCTCTATTTTTAAAAAGTTGAAACACAGTCTTGCTAAGTTGCTCACAGCCTCACTAAGTTGCTGAGGCTGGCCTCCAACCTACAATCCTCTTTTCTCAGCCTCCCAAATACTGGGATTACAGGCATGCCCCACCATGCCTGGCTCCAAATTAAGATTTATATCAAACACAGATGGGGAATTTTTTATTTTAATTTTTGCTGCTGGGGATTGAACCCGGGGTCTCATATATGCTAAGCATACACCACCACTGAGCTATATCCCCTAGCTGGGGATATGTGTGTGTGTGTGTGTGTGTGTGTGTGTGTGTGTGTGTGTGATACCAGGGATTGAACCCAGGGACATTCTACCTCTGAGCTACACCCCCACCCCTATTTTTTATTCTTTATTTTAAAACAGGGTCTCATTAAGTTGAAGAGAGCCTCACTAAGTAGCTGAGGCTGGACGGAAACCTGAGACCCTCCTGTCTCAACCTCCCAAGTGCTGGGATTCCAAGCATGAGCCACCACACCCGGCTTGGGAAGATTTTTTAAAATAAAATTCCTGGGCCCCACATTCGCTCTACTGAATCTAAATACCTAGAGGTGGGACTGGAAACCTCCAGTGTGTAAAACTCCCCAAGGTAATCTGATGCATCCAATCCGTGGCCAGCATCTGGGAACCACTCTTCCCGAGACCACAAAAGTGAACCAAGAAAAGCGTGTGTTTTAAGGAGCGTACCCATGGATACGGTGGGCTCTGTGCTTACCAGCTTCCCTGGCTCTGCTCTGTATGCCTGGCTTTTCTTTTTTTAAGAAGGGAGGTGGGACTGGGGATTGAACCCAGGGGAATTCTACCTTCAAGTTACATTGAACACTTTTTCTTTTTTATTTTGAAACAGGATCTCGCTACATTGCTGAGGCTGGCCTCCAACCTGCAATCCTCCTGTCTCAGACTCCCAAGTACTGAGATTTACAGGTGTGTGCCACCACACCTATAAGATACCTGACTTCCAGGTTGTACTCATACTTTTTTTCTTCTCAAAAATGCTTTTTCCTCCTCTCTGCCAAGAGAATACCCATCCTTTAAGACCCATGCAAATATAAGGAGATGGGACCATCTCCCTCCTCCCTCTGTCACTCCCCCTCCACCCTGTGTCCAAAGCACAGTCAGCACCCTCTCGCCATGCTGGCTTCACCACCTCCTCCTTTCCCTTCCCATGTCCACCTCTCAGACCACCTGGATCCCTGGATGGCTTTTTGACTAATCTACTACACGTCAGCTGCCCTCCTACTCAAATTCATTCTTTATGGATCTATTCATGTTGTATAGTGGAGTTAAAGCTTTTTCACATTAAAAATCAGCCAGACATGGTGGGAAATAGCTGTAATTCCAATACTTGGCAGGCTGAGACAAGAGGATCGCAGGTTCGTGGCCAGCTACTTAGTGACGCCTTCCACAACTTCGTGAGGCCCTGTTTCAAAATAAAATAGGACTAGGGGTATAGCTCGAAGATAGAATGCCCCTGGGTTCCATCCCTAGTACCAAAAAAGCGGGGCTGGGGTTTAATTCAGAGGTAGAATGCCCCTCGGTTCAATCCCCAGTACCATAAAAATAAATAATAAGTATATGTATTCTCAATACATACAAAAATATAAGATTAAATGCACCAGTCCAACATTCAAAGTCTGCTGTATTGGGGAAGATACCTCTTTGTAAGCAACATAATAACCCGCTCTGGGTAATGCAAGGAGAAGGGTCACAGGTTAGTTCACAAAACTGAAGTCCAGTCATTTCCACACTTTCCATGATTCTTCGTATGAGTCTCATTCTGAGACTGTCTGACGCAAGGCCTGCCAGCTCTTGCTAAGAGGGAGACAGGGGCCCTGGCATAAAGCCACCTGTAATTGTGCTGACAGGATGAGCCAGTTCGTTCAAAGCACAGTTAGAGCCAGGCGTGGTGGCACACCCCTATCATCCTAGTACTTGGGAGGCCGAGGCAGGAGGCTTGCAAGGCCAGCCTCAGCAGTTTAGCGAGGCCCTCGGCAACCTAGTGAGACCCTGTTTTGAAAATAAAAACTAAAGCAGGTGTAGGGGTGCAGCACAATTAGGATCACTTGGTTTCCAAAAGAAGAAACAAACATTAAGGAGAAAATAAAAATCGAGAAATGGCCACTACACCCCCAAAGGCCCCAATGCTGGGAAGTAAAATAGGTAAAAGTGCAGAGGGATGCCGAGCTTTCTCTTCTGAGACATCAGAGGTCAAAGGGCTCGAAGGAGCTAATCAGAGGTCAAAGGGCTCCAGGGAGCTGATCAGAGGTAATAATAGCTCGAGGGAGCTGGTGCATTTGTGTTGGGAAAGAAGGAAGGCCAGTGTTGGGAATCCAGCCCGACAGCGGCGGGGCTTGAGTAGATGATGAGTACCGACGGCCCGATCACCACACGGAGCCGGGAGATATGTCAAGCAAGATCTCATTTTTATTTCTCTCCAAGCAATCATATATATAGCACCGAACCACGAGGGGAATTCCCATGGGAAATAGCCTAGCCTATCCAGGATAAAGATCACTAGCACGCAGCTCACGGCCAGTCCCAGGCCAGTACATGAGCCATTCATGTGTGCGGAACCTCCTTTAAAAGGAAAAACTGCTCAGTCTCCCCACCCATAATGAATGGGGAAACCACGCCTCCGTAGCTTCCTCCAGGCACCATCTTAGCCCATTTTCTGCTGAATCACTTTCCTTAAAGTTTTGCCTTAGGCTGCAGGCCGCTCAGGCCGAGGGAGGCTGCATCTCCTTAGGCGCTGTATGGACACACCCCATCAGGCCAGGGGGTTAAATATTCTGTTTTGTTTCTCTCTGCTTTTCTTTTCAGTTCTGAGGGCTGACCCAGGGGCATTCTACCTCTCAGCTATACCCCCAACCCTATTTTTATTCTTTATTTTGAAACAGGGTTTCCCTAAACTGTGGAGGTATAGCTAAGTCCCTGAGGCTGGCCATAAACCCGGATTCTCCTATCTCAGCCTCCCAAGTACTGGGATTACAAGCACACACCACCACGCCCAGCTGGATTTAAATGTTTTATTTATTATTATTATTATTATTATTATTATTATTATTATTTATTTATTTATTTTGGTGGCACTGGGGTTCCTGGAAGCCCTTCTACCTCCGGGCTACACTCCCAGACCTATTTTATATTTTTATTTGGAAACAGGGTCTCTTAAACCAGCGCGGCTGGCTTCGAACCTGCGCGATCCTCCTGTCTCTGCCTCCCAAGCGCGGGGATTACAAGGGTGCGCCACCACGCCTGGCGGTTTAAGTGTTTTAAACAACATGTTCAATGATTCAAGAAGGCACTATGAATCCAAAAGGTAAAGGTAAACAGTTCATTTGTGATTGTCCAACGTTTTTGTGTGTGGTGCTGGAGATTGAACCCAGGTGAATTCTACCTCCAGTCCTTTTTAAATTTTTTTGTTTGGAGACAGGGTCTCACCAGGCTGCTGAGAGTCTTGTAAATTACCTGAAGTTGACCTGGAATTCGCAATCCTGTCTCAGACTCCTAAGTGCTGGGGTCACAGGTGTGCACCACCGCCATGCCTGGTGAGATCAACCAGCCTTCACCTAATTACAATATCCTTCACAAAATGCTGGACTAGTTTTGTTTTGGTTTTTAAATAAGTTAACCACTATCATAGAGGAACAATCAGTATTTTATTGGGGAAAAAGTCGGCAGGGTAACGGTAACTAACCTCCATATCTTTAGGAGGGTAATAAGTCTTCCACTTCCAAATTCAAGAAAGGCGTGATCATCTGCCGTAGCTCCCACACTGCACTGCGCCCGAGCACACTCGGGAGCATCCTTTCAAAGATAAACGTCGCATCAATAAATAGTATGTAACATGAAATTCCGGTGAAGGTGAGGATGTAAAACATGACGAAAATTCTCAGTACACGTTTCCTAGGAGGAAAGAAAACATCTGGATTAAGAAGATCCTGTAGCCGGGCGTGGTGGGCACGCTTGTCATCCCCACGCTTGGGAGGCGGAGACAGGAGGATGGCGCAGGTTCGAAGCCAGCCGCTGGTTTAAGAGACCCTGTTTCCAAATAAAAATATAAAATAGGTCTGGGAGTGTAGCCCGGAGGTAGGAGGGTTTCCAGGAACCCTAATACCACCAAAAAACAAAACAAAACAAAACAAAAAACAAAAACTGCACACGTATGTCCACACAAAAACATGCAAACAAATGTTTGTGGCAGCGGTATTCATAATAACCAAAGGGGGACTATCCAACGCCCATGGACTGATGAAGGATAAACAAGATGTGATACAACCACTCAACAGAATATCAGCCAGCCACAAAGGAGGAGGAGTGCCCACCGTGCCGCCACGTGGGCGAGCTCAGGGACCCCGCCACGCAAGAACCGGGGCGAGGGCGTGAGGATGCCCGTTTTCCCTGCAGCGCCTTCAAGGCTCCTTCTCAGTTGTTTTTACAAATGGCCATCTCAAGCCGGGCGTGGTGGCGCATGCTTGTAATCCCAGCATTCGGGAGGCTGAAACAGGTCGCGGTTCTCAGGCAGCCTCAGCTACTTAGTGAGGCTCTCTGCAACTCAGTGAGACCCTGTTTCTAAATAAAGAATAAAAAATAGGGCTGGGGGTGCAGCTTGGAGGTCTAATGCCTCTGGGTTCCATCCCCAGTACCGCAAAAAAACAAATATATAAACAAACAAATGGTCATCTCAATGGGTGTAAAGTGCTCTAGCACCTCAGTGTGGGTGTGCTTTTCCTTAATGACCAGTGGCTTTCATTGGACATCTTTTCATGTGCTTTTGACCAGTTGTATAACTTTGAAGACATGTCTATCTATGCCCTTTGCCTTTATTTATTGATTTATTGATTATTTATTTATTTATTTATTGTGTGGATCTGGGGATGGAACCCAGGGGAATTCGACCTCCGAGCTACACCCCCTGCCCTATTTTGTATTTTTATTTTGAAACAGGGTCTCACTAAGTTGCAAAGGGCCTCCCTAAGTAGCTGAGGCTGTCCGTCCGTGAACCTCAATCCTCCAGTCTCAGCTTCCTGAATGCTGGGATTACAAGCGTGCACCACCACGCCTGGCTTATTTATTGATTTTTAATGGTGCTGGAGAACGAACCCAAAGGCATTCTACCTCAGAGCTACCCCCCAGCCCTTCTTATTTTTTTTGTTTTGAGACAGGGTCTTACTAAGTTGCTGAGAGTCTCACTACAGTGTTGAAGCTGGTCTTGAACCTGTGATCTTCCTGGCTCAGCCTCCCAAGTACTAGGATCACAGGTGTGCACCACTACATCTGGCTCTAAGAGTTCTTTAGATGTTCTGGATACTAAGTCCTTAATCTCCAGAGTTCTGAAAAAGTTGTGATCATTCCCCTAAGTGTCTCATTAATCTTACGAAGGAGAAAGTTTTCTGGGTCTTTAATCTACCATTTTCACTGATGTCACTTCTTTCTCTTTCCTCCCTCCTTTCTTCCTTCCTCCTTCCTTCCTCCTTCCTTCCTTCTTTCCTTCCTTCCCTTTTACTTATTTATTTATTTACTTGACATTGGCTGGCCGGGCATGGGGTGCACACCTGTAATCCCAGTATAGGAGGCTGAGACAGGATTCCAGGTTTGCGGCCAGTCTCAGCAACTTAGTGAGGCCCTCTGCAACTTAGTGAGACCTTGTTTCAAAATAAAAAATAAAATAGGGCTGGGGATGTGGCTTGGAGGTAGAATGCCCCTGGGTTTCAATCCCCAGTAACACACACACACACACACACACACACACACACACACACACATTAAAAAAATTAAAGCCGCAGGTATGGCTTGGAGGTAGACTGCTCCTGGGTTCAATCTCCAATACCAATAACAACAACAAAAAAATCCTTAAAGATATAGATAGATCTTATATAGAGATAAACATAAAGGTATTGCATATAGTTAGATTTTTTAAAACATATATGTATATATATGTTCGCTAGATCTACAAATCAATAAGCCAAGGACTAAAACACCAATAAACAAACAGATTTTTAAGGAGCGTCAATAGATGACTTACAAAAGGAAACACAATTTAAGGCAATGCTTGAAAAGCTTTGGTCCTGCGGGAGCTGTGTGCAGCCCGGGGCCTTCTCGACTCACCACACCGCCAGGCGGGGGCTGGGCAGGGGGCTCCGCCGTCCTGGGGGCGCCGCGGCCTCGGGAAGCTCTGGCTCCATCTCTTCCACATCCATCTCTCCCGAACTGCGAGAGTCTGATTCTCTTTCTTGCACGTGGTACACCCCCAACTTAGTATTCAGCAGACTCATGTCCTTATAAAACTTCTGGAAATTTTAAAAAGAAGCAGTCAACTATCTTGTTTTAAAAGTCGTTTGTTTGTAGCCGGGCGTGGTGGCGCACGCTTGTAATTCCCGCGCTTGGGAGGCAGAGACAGGAGGATCGCGCGGGTTCGAAGCCAGCCGCGCGCTGACTTAGGAGACCCTGTTTCCAAATAAAAATGTAAAAATAGGTCTGGGAGTGTAGCCTGGAGGTAGAAGGGCTTCCAGGAACCCCAGTACCACCAAAAAAAAAAAAAGTCGTTTGTTGTTGTTGGTAGTAGTGGTGTTGTTCTGGTGTTGGGGATGGAAACCTGGGCCTGTGTACAAGCTAGACAAGCCCCCCACTGCCAAGCTACATCCCCATCCCCCTGGCTAAATTTTAATTTTGAGGCAGGGCCTCTGTAAATTGTTCAGGCTGGCCTCAAACTTGTGATCCTCCTGACTCAGTCTCCCAAGCAGCTGGTATGACAGGTGTGCACCATTGTGCCCGGCTTTCACAGTCTTATTTGTAGGTGAAGCAGGTGCTTTTTCTCGAGACACCTCAGGCACCCACAGGACAAGTCATGTGTGTGCGTGGGTCCCGGAGGTCACTGGCAAGTGCACGCTCACTTAACAAGAGAGTGTATCTTGTTACATGTTCACAGTGTAAGGCAGCATCATGGTAGAGTTAACACCCACACACTCGTCTGTACCTATGGGATTATTTAGTGTAGCTATGTTCTTTTTCGAGATTGTTTTGGGTATTTAGAGTTCATATTTCATGTTAGGATAAATTATTTCTGGAAAAAAAATAAATGTATGATAGTTTAACCTTAAAAAAAAGAAAAAAGAAAAAATATCCTCTGGTAAGAAAGAAAGCAAAAAGAAATATTGAAATGTTCTAAGTGATCAAAAGCTTGATATCAGACAAATTAATCTGTTATGTGAGATTATCAATGTTAATATTGGATAAATTGCTATAATACTAGATGTCAACCACTAAGCCAAGCATGGGAAGGAGGGATGGGGAGGGAACGGGGTGGGGATCGGGTAGGGGCTAACTGGGCGATGTGTGCATGTATGTCTATAAAAGTTTTTTTTTTATCCCAATATGATGTATGAATACAGTGCACCAATACAAAAATTAAAAAAAAGAAATCCTTAGCTGGGCATAGTGGCACAGGCCTGTAATCCAGTACTTAGGAGGCTGAGACAGGAGGATCACACAGGTTCAAAGCCAGCCTCAGCTACTTGGTGAGGCTCTCAGCAACTTAGTGAGACCCTGTTTCCAAATAAAATATAAAATAGGTCTGTGAGTATAGCCTGGAGGTAGAAAGCCCCTGGGTTCCACCCCCAGTACCACAAAAAGAAAAGAAAAGAAAAAGAAAATACACAAGGAATACGTAACTGATTACACATACAGATATAGGGGCCGTGCAACACACGCCAGTAATTAAACTGCACATCCCATGTTGTGAAGTAAGAGGCACCCAAGGGATGAAATGGAGCAGCTGAGGTTTCGGGGCCAAATGTTCTGGGTAAGTGGGAGGAGCGGGGCCTCCAAGCAGGAGACAGGCTGGCAGGTCCTTCCTTCATCCACCTGTCCACATCCCTCCACATCTGAGATCTTGGGGAAGGAATTTAAAGAGGGGCCTTTTTCCTGGCTGCGAGCTGAAGAGAGGTCTGGAAGAAGACGTGCCATTTGAACTGAACTTGGAAGAGCGGGTGAGCAATGGACCAGGAGAAAGCTCCAGACAGAGGGCGAGAGGTGGACACGGCTCAGGAGTGTGCGTGCCTGGGAGTTGACTGGAAACAGGAGACATTCTGCCAGCCCAAAGAACGGGAAGGGGGGAAGGAAGGTGCCAAGACTAAAAAGACTTGCGATCCCGGTACTTGGGAGGCTGAGATAGGAGGCTCTCTGTAACTTAGCCAGACCCTGTTTCATTTATTTATTTATTTATTTATTTATTTATTTATTTATTTATTTTGGTGCTACTGGGGGTGGAATCCAGAGGCTTTCTACCTCCGGGCTATACCCCCAGACCTTTTTTATATTTTATTTGGAAACAGGGTCTCACTAAGTTGCTGAGAGTCTAAGTAGCTGAGGCTGGCTTCGAACCTGTGCGATCCTCCTGTCTCAGCCTCCCGAGCGCAGGAATTACAAGCGTGCGCCACCACGCCTGTTTCAAACTAAAAAACATAGGGCAGGAGGTGTAGCTCAGAGGCAGAATGCTACTAGGGTCTATACACACACGACTAGAAAGAACGGAACACACTGTGGCTCAGATTCTAGGGGCAGAAGTACCTCTGCATTTAGGTGTAAACCATCTGGGTCTTTGAAATGGTCTCCTGGTGAACTCTTACCTCTATCCTTTCAATGAGTTTCTCCTTTAACTCATGAGCTTCATTACAATCGCCTACCTGAAAAGACAGCCATTATTCTGGGTAAAATAAAAGTTGTACTTTTCTGGCTTATACAATAAAACCTCTCTCTCATTTTGGTATATCTTATAAAGTGACTATGTTGAAATTGACTTTTGCTCAGTAAAATAGTTACTCTGGCCGGGCGTGGTGGCGCACACTTGTCATCCCCGCGCTGGGGAGGCGGAGACAGGAGGATGGCGCAGGTTCGAAGCCAGCCGCGTGCGCTGGCTTAGGAGACCCTGTTTCCAAATAAAAATATAAAATAGGTCTGGGAGTGTAGCCCAGACGTAGAAGGGCTTCCAGGAACCCCAGTACCACAAAAAAAAAAAAAAAAGAGTTACTCTAACAATGAATTCATGAATTGCTCATGAACTATGAATTGTAAAATCCAAAAGGAATGATCAAAAGACTGGCAAGCTTATTTTCTCTCTCTTTCTACCTCCAAGCTGCACCCCCAGCCCTTTTTATTTTTTGTTTGGAAACAGAATCTGACTAGGTCACTGAAAATCTTGCTGTGTTACTGAGGCTAGCTTTGAACCTGTGATCCTCCTGTCTCAGCCACCCTAGTACTGGGAACTAGGGTGCGTCACCACATCAAGCTAAGGTCATCTTCAGTGTATATGTTGATGCCAGGCATGATGGTGCATGCTTGTAATCTCAGTACTTGGGAGGCTGAGAGAGCAGGATCTCAGGTTCCCAGGCAGCCTCAGCTGCTTAGTGAGGTCCTCTACAACTTAGGAAGGCCCTGATTCCAAATGAAAAATAAATAAATAAAATAGGGCCAGAAGTATAGCTCAGAAATAAAACACACTTCTGTTCAATCCCTAGCACCCCCCTCCAAAAAAAAGTATACATTTAGCCAGGCATGGCAGCACATGCCTGAAACCCCAGTATTTGGGGGGCTGAGATAGGAGAATCACAGGTCATGGCCAACCTCAGCTACTGAGTGAGGCCCTCAACAACTTAGGGAGACCCTGTTTCAACATAAATAAGATAGGGCTGGAAATGTTGCTTAGAGGTTGAATGTCCCTGGGCTCAATCCCCAGCCCCCCCCCCCACAGTATACATTTATATAATAGCCACTTATAAATCATCTATTACTCTATTTATTATACTCCTACTTTGTTCCTTGGGGGGGGGGACCTTCCACCAGGACACTAGTTGGAGAAACAGTATGTTTCTGAAATAATAAAAAAGTATTTACTTTATTTTTAATTTTTTGCAGTACTGGGTGGGAATGGAACCCAGGGGCATTGTACCTCCTAGCTACACCCCCCAGCTCTGTTTTTTTCTTTCTTTTTTTTTTGAAACAGGGTCTCATTGAGTTGCAAAGGCCTTGCTAAGTAGCTGAGGCTGTGTGCGAACCGTGATCCTCCAGTATCCTTCTGTCCCTGCCTGCCAAATGCTGGGATTACAAGTGAAAGTATTTAATTAATTAATTTATTTATTTATTTATTTTACAGGTCTGGGGATGGAACCCAGGGGCATTCAACCTCTGAGCTACACCCCCTGCCCTATTTTTTAATTCTTTAATTAATTAATTAATTTGGTGGTACTGGGGGTGGAACCCAGGGGCTTTCTACCTCCGGGCTATACTCCCAGACCTATATTTTACATTTTATTTGGAAACAGGGTCTCACTAAGTTGCTGAGAGCCTCACTAAGTAGCTGAGGGCTGGCTTCGAACCTGTGTGATCCTCCTGTAAGACAGGTCTCACTGAGTTGCAAAGGGCTAAGTAGCTGAGGCTGTGAACCGTGATCCTCTGGTCTTAGCCTCCCAAATGCTGGGATTACCAGCGTGCACCACCACACCCGGCTTATCTACTATGCTCTTCTTTATGAACTGTGTTTTAAAACCGTTTAACCAAGCTTGTAATCCCAGCATTTGGGAGAGGGAGACCAGAGGATGCCGGTACCAGGACAGCCTCGGCTACTTAATGAGGCCATTCGCAACTCAGTGAGACCTTGTTTCAAAAACTAAACAGACTAAAAAAATAGGGCTGGGGGTGTAGCTCAAAGGTACAATGCCCCTGGGTTCTATCCCTGGTACCGCAAAAATAAATAAATATTTTAAAACATATAATTTATAAATGTAAGTCCTTATTATATAAGACTGAACATTCCGGTTCTATGGCTTAGCAAAAGAGCTGTCTGCAGGGAGGGGCTTGTTCCTGTGTTCTTCCTGTGTCTCAACATCTGGTAGATGGTTTTGTGGTGTCTGTCAATAGATCTAGACGGGGCCAAAAGCAAACCCACCCCTTCCAAGACACGAGTGCCCGCTGCTATGTCTTGGCAGAGGGTGGTGGTGCACTCCTGTAATCCCAGTACTGGGGAGGGTGAGACAGAAGGATCACAGGTTCGAGGACAGCCTCAACAAGTAGTGAAACCGTCACCAGCCTAGCGAGACCCTGTTTTGAAATAAAAATAAAATAAAAGAGAGCTGGGGGTATAGTTCAAAGGTAGAATGCCCCTGGGTTCAATCCCCAGTAATACAAAAAAAAAAAAAAAAAAAGAAAAAGGAAAAAAAGAAAGAAAAGAAAGGAAGAAAGAAAGAGAAGAATGAATCATGCTTTCAGACGTTTTAATGAATCATCCCATTAGAGATTGGCAGGATACCGTGATAGCATTCCTTTCTAGGTCTGCCCTTCTGAGTAAGCAGTTCATTAAAGTTAGATTCCATTCTCTAACATTCTCTGAATTTTACATTTCTTTGAAGAACTGTCTTTCCTCCTCGGTTGTGAAGCCATTTTATTATTACCTGGGCCAGTCTGTTACTCATTTCCCTCAGTTGCTTTCTAATTTCCATGATCTTCTTCTATAAATCAAGAGGATATAAAATAGAAGTTATAATAAATACAAACAAAACATATTATTATTAGGAGCAAGCACATCTATGGTCAAAAGGTTTCCAGTTTAGCCGGGCATGGTGGCACATGTTTGTCATCCCTGCAGTTGGGAGGTGGAGACAGGACGATCGCACAGGTTTGAAGGAGACTATGTTTCCAAATAAAAATAGGAAAATAGGTCTGGGAGTATAGCCTGGAGGTAGAAGGGTTTCCAGGAACCACAGTACCACCAAACAAACAAACAAACAAACAAACAAACAAATAAAATAAAAGGTTTCCAGTTTAGCCAGGCAGGAATACTGGTGCATGTCTATAATCCCAGTACTTGGAAGGCTAAGGCAGGAGTATTGTAGGTTGGAGGCTGTCCTCAGCAACTTGGCAAAAATATGTGGGGAGGTAGAACGCCCCTGGGTTCAGTCCTCAGTACCAAAAAAAAAAAAAAATTCAGGTTTATTAGAAACGGCCCCTTTTCCCCATTTTAGGTGCTAACCTACAAACCCAGCATTAAATCAAACCAGCAAGATGCTATGGGCTACGTCCTACCTAAGTGGCCGCTGAGCTCGAGGCTGAGCTGGTCGATACACTAATGGAGCCCGGGCATCCATTAGCAGCTCCCAGCCCCCAGCAGCTGGGAGCTGCACGGATATGCAGGTTCCTTACGCTTTCTACCAAGTGAGCGCAGCACCAACCTTGAATGGAGTGCGTAATTACTTAGGTAAGAGCTACGTTGTGGTCATTGATTTTCATTGATGGTTCAGTTTATTTATGTAGTAAGATTCATTATACAGAACTTGTCAGAGACAGCTAGAGAGAGACATCTCAGAATGGAAATTTGGAGTGTTCACATGGAAATTTCCAACAGCTTTGTGGACTTGGGGGCTAAATATCAAGCAATAACTAAAGGCTGCCTTCAAGTGCATTCCACAGCTTAATAGACTGTGTGGGTGTGTGCTGCTGCTAGTGGTAGTGGTGGTGGTGCTGGAGACTGAACTCGGGCATTCTTTCTCTGAGTTACACCCACAGCCATTTTTATTTTTTATTTTGAAATACTCTTGCTAAGTTGCTGAGGCTGGCCTCTAACCTGCGATCCACTTGTCTCAGCCTCCCAGGTACTGGGATTACAGGCATGCAACATCACATCCAGCTAAACATTCCTCCAATGTTTGTTTTGTATTTTTTTGGTGGTACTGGGGTTCCTGGAAACCCTTCTACCTCTGAGCTACACTCCCAGACCCATTTTTATACTTTTTTAAAATTTGGAAACAGGGTCTCTTAAGCCAGCGCGGCTGCCTTCGAACCTGCACGATCCTCCTGTCTCTGTCTCCCAAGCGCGGGGGATTACAAGCGTGTGCCACCATGCCCAGCTCTTCCAATGTTTGAAGCTGCCTTTTTTGTTTTGTTTTGTTTTTTGTTTTTTGTTTATGCCGGTCTGGAGATGGAACCCAGAGGCATTTGACCTCCAAGCTACACCCCCTGCCCGATTTTTTATTCTTTATTTTGAAACAGGGTCTCACTGAGTTGCAGAGGGCCTCACTAAGTAGCTGAAGCTGGCAGCAAACCCAGATCCTCCTGTCTCAGCCTCCCAAGTACTGGGATTACAAGTGTGCAGCACCACGCCCGGCTCATCCTCTTTATTTTTTCATGATTTGCAATTTCCTGGGCTCAAGGGTAATGGAAAAAAAATTTTTCTCTTCAACTAGGGCAAAATGAGACTGTGCCTCAAAACAGGGGAACTTATCACAATTTAAAGTAATTTTTCCCTTGATGGTAAATCTGATGTGCGCATGACCTTTGCTTTGCTTTGCTTTGCTTTGCTTTGCTTTGCTTTGCTTTTTCTAGTACTGGGAGCTGAACCCAGGGACCTACCTCCAAGCTATACCCTCATCCCTTTTTACTTTTTATTTTGTGTGGTACTAAGGATTGAACTCAGGGGTATTCTACCTCTGAACTATATCCCCAGATCTATTTTATTTCTTTATTTTGAAACGGAGTCTCACTAAGTAGTGGAGGGCCTAAGTTGCTGAGTGTCCTGTCTCCGCCTCCCAAGTACTGAGAGCACTGGCGAGTGCCACTGCGCCCAGCTACAGAGGACTTAGGTACTGAGGGATCTGCAAAGCATTACCTTACTGTAATAAAGAGACATTTCTCCTTTCCTTTTTCCATAGCTCACTTAATGTAAAGTCACGAGCTTGAATAAAGCAGAAACTGGCAATTTACAAGAGGTAGTTAGAGCCTGGTGCGGTGGCTGGCGCACATTTGCAATCCCAGTACTTGGGAGGCTGAGACCAGAGAACCGCAACAGTGAATAGGGCTGTGGGTGTGGCTCGGAGGTCAAATGCCTCCGGGTTCTGCCCCCAGTACCACGCGCATACACACATACAACACACACACACACACACACACACACACACACACACACACGAGGTAGTTATATACAGAACGTTTTTTTAAAATTTTTTTATTTTTAGGGACTTCTCTTCAAAAGTCTTCCAGGAGCTCAAAAAAATTATTAGCCAAATTCTGAAGTCTCTTCCATGTCCCAGATTGATTGCTACCTATCAGGTATAACACTCAGACTCCTTTTAAAATGAAGAATAGGCCGGGCGTGGTGGTGCACGCTTGTAATCCCCGCGCTTGGGAGGCTGAGACAGGAGGATCGCACGGGTTCAAAGCCAGCCTCAGTTACTTAGTGAGGCTCTCAGCAACTTAGTGAGACCCTGTTTCCAAATAAAATATAAAATAGGTCTGAGAGTATAGCCCGGAGGTAGAAAGCCTCTGGGTTCTGCCTCCAGTACCACCACCCCCCAAAAAAAATAAAAAATAAAATAAAATGAAATAAAATGGAGAATAGCCGGGCATGGTGGCGCACGTTTGTAATCCCCGTGCTTGGGAGGCGGAGACAGGAGGATCACGCAGGTTTGAAGCCAGCTGTGCTGGTTTAGAGACCCTGTTTCCAAATCAATATATATATATATAATATATATAATATATATTATATATAATATATATTAATAATATATATAATAATATATTATATATTATATATAATTATATATTATATTATATATATTATATATATAATAATATATTATTATATATAATAATATATAATATATACAATATAATATATATTATATATATAATATATATATTATATATATATATAAAAAAATAGGTCTGGGAGCGTAGCCCGGAGGTTGAAGGGCTTCCAGGAACCCCAGTACCACCAAATAAATAAATAAATAAATAAAATTTAAAAAATAAAATGGAGAATAAGACCTTCCTCTGAAAGCCGGGCATGGTGGCACACACCTGTAATCCCAGTACTTGGGAGGCCATGACAGGAGGATAGTGGTTTGCAGACAACCTCAGCTACTTAGTGAAGCCCTCTGCAACTTAATGAGACTTGGTTTCAAAATAAAGAATAAGAGCTGGGGCGAGGTGGCGCATGCTTGTAATCTCAGCATTGGGGAAGCTGAGACAGGAAGATGGAGGTTCGCGGACAGCCTCAGCTACTTAGTGAGGCCCTTTGCAACTCAGTGAGACCCTGTTTCAAAATAAAGAATAAAAAAAATATTTCTCTGACAAGCATTTGTAAGAACCGTAAAGAGGCCAGGCTGTGGTGGCCACTGCCCGTAATCCCAGTAGTTGGGAGGCTGAGACAGGAGCATCACAGCTTTGAGACCACCCTTAGCAATTAGTGAGAATCTCAGCAATTTAGCGAGACCCAGTTTCAAAATAACACATAAAGCCGGGCGTGGTGGCGCACGCTTGTCATCCCCGCGCTTGGGAGGCGGAGACAGGAGGATCGCACAAGTTCGAAGCCAGCCACGCTGGCTTAAGAGACCCTGTTTCCAAAAATAAAAAAGCATAAAAATAGGTCTGGGAGTGTAGCCCGGAAGTAGAAGGGTTTCCAGGAACCCTAGTATCACCAAAATAAATAAATAAAATAAAATGGGGCTGGGGTATATAGGTCAGAGGTAGAATGACCCTGGGTTCAAGCCCTGGTACCACACACCCATACACACAAAAACAGAAATGCAAGGGGACAAAGTGATAGGAAAATTTTGTACATTGTGAGAACAGCACAAGAGCTCTCCAGAAAGACACACTTAAGAGCCCAGGCATTGTGGCATACACTTGTAATCCCAGTATTTGGGGAGACTGAGATAGGAGGATTGGAGGTTCAAGGTCAACCTCAGCGACTTAGTGAGGCCCTCTGCAACTTGGTGAGACTGTTTCAAAATTAAAAAAATAAAATAGGGTTGGGGGTCTAGCTCGGAGGTAGAAGTCTCCTGGGTTTAACCTCCAGCACCAAAAAAAAAAAAAAAAAAAAAAAACCCTAAAAAACAAAGACAAAAAACAACACTCAGAGAGCCAGGCATGGTGGTATACATCTGTGACCCCAGTACTGTGGAGGCTGAGACAGGAGGATCACAAGTTCAAGGTCAGACCCAACAATTTAGTGAGGCCCTCAGCAAGCTAGCAAGACCTTTTTTCAAATTAAAAAAAAAAAAATAGGGCTGGAGTGACTCAGAGGTCAAATGTCTCTGGGTTCAACCTTCAGGAGAGGAATTAAAAAGAAGACAAATATAAGTAAATCTCTTTTGGTCTAAGAATGCAGTGTGTGTGTGTGTGTGTGTGTGTGTGTGTGTGTGTGTGTGTGTAGTGTATGTGTGTGTGAGAGAGAGCCCAGAGATGCCTTCAATCGACACCCTAAACGCTTTTTTAATTTTTGTTTTAGAAACAGGGTCTCCTCTGGTTGCTAGAATCTCACTGTTTGCTGAGGCTGTCCCTGTACCCGCCGCTCTCCTGTCTCTGCCTCTCAAGGATTGGGATTACAGATGTGCACCACCATGCCTGGCTAAGGATGTGGGTTTTGACAAATATTTCTATTTATCATGTGTTTTCTCTGTAGCGGTAGAATACCAAGAGTAAGAAGTTCTCGGCCACATGTGGTGGTGCTGTAATCCCAGTACTGGGGAGGCTGAGAGAGTAGGATCGTGGGTTTGAGACCCGCCTCAAAAAACTTAGCCAGACTGTCAGCAACTTAGTTACTTAGCTACTTAAAAATAACCCTTCCAGAGTGGACAAGGTGAGGGAGGAGGCAGGCAGCCCCGAGCTTCCAGTTTACCTCCATGTTGGCCTCCTGAGCAGGATCAAGGTCCTGGTCTTTCAGGTTTTCAGTTTGGCCCTCTAGGGACATCACTTCATGTAATAAGCTGCAATTAGATCAAGAGATGGACCGAGACTGGTATAACATTGTTCAGTAGGAGAGGTACTTTTGATGTTTCAAACGTGAAATGCTATTGGGTAATAACTGTATTAGAAGGTGAAGTCATACTTGAATTCAAGAAAAGGAAAAGCACTCTACGTAATCTAGAAAATATTAAGGAGATGTGAGGCTAAGCCAAACCCTAAGCCAAACACTGCTAAGCATATAAAGAGACAAGCCACAGATTGGGAAGGAAAAGTTTGCAAATCATATACTGAATAGCTGGGCTTTTATCCACAATATATTAAGAACCCTCAAAGCTCAGTAATAGCCCACTTTTAACTTTTCTTGCATTTTTCATACAACTTTTTTATTTTAAAATATTTTTATTGGCACATTGTAACTGTATATGATACACAGATTCATACTGATACATGAATATATGTGCATATCATCATTTGGTCTGTTTTATTCCCCATATCTCCTCTTTCTCTCCTCTCCTCCCTCCCCATGCATAATAGAGATTGGCAGTGATTGATTCGTATATGCAGCTAACATTCAGAGGCAAACGATGTGAACAGACATTTCATCTAAAAAGATGTCCATATGGCTAATGAGTGTAGGAAAAGATATGCAATGGCATCAGTTATTAGCTAAATGCAAATTGCCAAGCACAATGCAATACCACCGCACTCTATTCCTTATAGCAAACAAACAGAATCAGATAGCACCAAGTGTTGATGAGGATGTAGAGAAACTGGAACTCACTACACTGCTGGAAGGCACACGGTTTTCAGACCAACCTCATCGCCCTACATTTACCTTTTCATCGTGCTTTCTGTTGCATTTATTTTTTGTATAGTGTTGCTAATTTTCTCCATCCAGTCGATGTGATCAACTCCCAGCTGTTTTGCTTGTAAACCCATCTTTGCTTTCCAGTAGTTCAGCTTGAGAAACGTGCTCTCTTGACTCCTGCAGAAATATCCTTATGATCATCGGCAGGTGGATGATGGGTAAATTCACCTATCCCAGGATGCTCTTCTTCTGAGCACCAAGTTGGTCTGCTCATTCAGTTTCTATCACCAAAATGGGCCAGGAGGAGCCAGGTACGGTGGCACACACTTGTAATCACAGTACTTGGGTGGCTGGGGAAGGAGGATTGTGGGGCAGCCTCAGCAACTTAGGGAGGCCCTCTGCAACGTAGTGAGACCCTGTTTCAAAATAAAA
This sequence comes from Muscardinus avellanarius, assembly GCF_963383645.1. NCBI lineage: Eukaryota > Metazoa > Chordata > Mammalia > Rodentia > Gliridae > Muscardinus > Muscardinus avellanarius. The sequence continues at coordinate 89,952,836 of NC_137797.1, forward strand.
AATAAAATAGGGCTGGGGTTATAGCTCAGAGGTAGAACATCCCTGAGTTCAATCCTCAGTAACACATATCATGTATATAAAAAAAATGATGGAAATAAATTTTAAAAAGTAAAAAGGGCTATAGTAAGAGCATAGTAAGAGTGTAGCTTAGTGGTTGAATGTCCCTGGGTTCTATCCCCAGCAGCAGAAAAACAAACAAAAACCAAAAAATGGGTCACATGGGAAATCGGGCCTCAAGAAAAAAAGTTTGAGCCTTTGTCTGATATAGATTTTAACAGGCCTTTAAAAGGAAGAAAAAAAAGAGAATATTTTACACTTAGTGAAAAAAGTATAGATGTATTTTTAAGTTTCATCCACAGAATAACTTAGATATTAGTATCAGGATAATAGTCACATCTCAGTATGTGTGTAGGAAGGGAGGTTGTATCACAAGGATATAAGGATTAAGTCTATAAGGGCTTAACAATATGCTTTTTTTTTTTTAATTGGAGGTTGACCCTAAGGACCTTCTACCTATGAGCTATACGCCTGGCCCAATTTATTTATTTATTTATTTATTTAGAAACGTGGTCTTGCTAAGTTGCTGAAGCTGGCCTCAAACCTGTGATCCTCTCAAGTACTAGGATTACAGACATGTGCCACTATGCCCAGCTGAACACTAAACTTTTAAGGATAATGAGAATAATTTTTTATCTAGAAATTTATCTGAGAGTGTCAAGATATATAGTAATTTCAAGTTCCAAAAAAAGTTTGCAAAGAGAACCCCTGGCTCTGTATCTATTCCTGGAAATGTCCGATTTTGCCGTTGTGCTAGACCACGTTACCTTACGGTTTAAGATGTCTAAGGATTTTAAACCCTCCAGGCTTTCCCTGAAGACCGCGCTAACTTGCACCGTCCCTCCCACATCATCTGGCGCCTCCTCACGTGTGGCTCAAGGCTTACAGTTCAGGGATGCTCGTCTCTGAAAACGGCACAGAGGCAGATGCTCGCGGGTCCTCACAAACGAGATATGTTTCTTGTTCCCCCTGCTTGTTCTGCAGGTCCCAGCGGCGCTCGGCCTCCAGCCCCGTTGTGTCCTGATTAAGGTGATGGAGGAAGCAAAGCAGAACAAGTAGGTTATCAAGAGGGCGGCGGAGCGCCCACCCGCCGACCCCTGCTCCCCGGGAGCAAGCACAGGGCCCGCTCTGAGGCCAGAGTCTCCCAGCATCCCTGTAAGATACCCAGACATAGGCCGGGCGTGGTGGAGCACACCTGTAATCCTGGCACTTGGGAGGCTGAGACAGGAGGATCACAGGTTCAAGGTTAGCCTGAACAACTTAGTGAGGCCCTGTCTATTTTTTTTTTGGTGGGGGGGGGTATTGGGGGTGGAACCCAGAGGCTTTCTACCTCTGGGCTATACTCCCAGACCTTTTTATATATATTTTATTTGGAAACAGGGTCTCACTAAATTGCTGAAAGCCTCACTAAATAGCTGAGGCTGACTTTGAACCCATGCGATCCTCCTGTCTCAGCCTCCCAAGCACGGGGATTACAACCGTGCGCCACCACGCCCAGCCTGAGGCCCTGTCTAAAACTAAAAAATAAAACAGGGCTGGGGTGTGGCTCTGAGGTTCCATTCCCAGCAGCCACAAAGAAAACCCCACTATCTCTAATTCTTATACACCAATTTAAAAAGAGCCTTAATGTCATGGAAAAGACAAGGTGGTAGGAATGTTTAATATCAAGAAGCCTAAAGAGATTTAATGATTGAATGTATTTCATACAACTGGTTTGTATGCTGGGTGTTTTTTTGTTGTTGTTTGTTTTGGTGATGAAACCAGGAGCATTCTACATCTGAGCTACAACCCTATCCCTATTTTTTATTCTTTATTTTAAAACAGGGTCTCACTGAATTGCAAAGGGCCTCACTAAGTATCTGAGGGTGTCCATGATCCGCCATCCTCCTGTCTCAGCCTCCCAAAGGCTGGGATTACAAGCGTGCGCCACCACACCCGGCTGTATGCTGGTTTTATTTATTTATTTATTTTTGCGGGTCTGGGGATGGAACCCAGGGGCATTTGATCTCCAAGCTACACCCCCTGCCCTATTTTTTTTTTAATTCTTTATTTTGAACCCGGGTCTCACTGAGTTGCAGAGGGCCTCACTAAGTAGCCGAGGCTGTCCGCGAACCGCGATCCTCCAGGTCTCAGCCTCCCGAATGCTGGGATGACAAGCGTGCCCACCACGCCTGGCTGTATGCTGGTTTTAAAAATACAGCTCTAAATATTTTTGGGCCACAATTGAAGAAAGTAGAATATTGCAAGAACTGAGGACATTATATTATATAATTATTGTTAGTAATGACTGATTTTGATATGTAGAAGAAAGTCTATTTTTAGAGATGCTTTTTAAGCTAAACAGGGATGAAGTGTTATGTTTTGACCTACTTTTAAAGGGCTAAAAAGCCCATGTACATAAAGATAAAGCAAATGTGATAAAACGTAACCATTTTAGAACATAGGTGTGGGAATGTGAGGGATTGCTGGATAATTCACTTAAGTGGTTTTTTGTTTTGTTTTTTTTGTGCTGGGGATTGAACCCAAGGCCTGGCATATGCTAGAAAAGTGCTCTACCACTGAGCTACAGCCCCAGCCCAAGTTATTTTTTAATTTAAAATCCTTTCATATTAAGGTAATATGAACAGCATACTCTAAGTTTGACATATACATTTTCAAAATTTATTCTTCGTCTTGTTTTAGAGAAATATTCAAGGCATTTTCTGCCACTTCAATTCTAGCCATGCAATCATTAGCAATGATTTATCATTGAACACATCTCTTTTTTAAGAAACTGTATTGTAAGCCGGGCGTGGTGGCACACGCTTGTAACCCCGGCGCTTGGAAGAAGGTGGAGACAGGAGGATGGCGCTGGTTCGGAGCCAGCCGTGCTGGCTTAAGAGACCCTGTTTCCAAATAAAAAAATATAAAATAGATCTGGGAGTGTAGGCCAGAGGTAGAAGGGCTTCCGGGAACTCCAGTACCACCAAAAAAAAAAAAAAAAGAAAAGAAAAGAAAAGAAAAGAAAAAAAAGAAAGAAAGAAAAAAGAAACTATTGTAAAATATCTCGTGTCTTTTGAAGAAGTTTGATCTAAAATTCCCAAATTTCAGCAAAACTATTTTTAATTGGAAAGAAAAACATTTGCAGTAGGGGGAACAGATCAGTCTTTTGTTGAGCTCTCTGGCTGGGCATGGTGGCGCACTCCTGTAATCCCAGTAGTTGTGAAGCTGAGAAAGAAGGATCACAAGTTGAAGGCCAGAATCGGCAATTCAGTGTGAACCTCAGCAACTTACCCTATTTCACAATATTAAAATAAATAAGTAAAAAGGACTGCGGGTGTAGCTCAAAGGTAGAGTGCCCCTAAATTCAATCCCCAGTACCACAAATTTTTTTTATTTGAAAAAATACCTGCATAAAGTACTGGCCATGTCAAAAGAATAATTAACACCCTATAACTCTATGCAGATGGCTATCCTGGGCACTGTATTTGTCCATTCTCATGATCAACCTCAGGGAAATAAAGGCTGGTAGTGAAATCCTCTGGGCCATTTATATGTAGTGACTCGTCCAAGTTCATATGATGCGTAGGTTAAGTGGTAGCCCCAAGGAGATATGCCCGTGTCTTATACTAGGACCCTGCGAATGTTAGTTGGAAAAAAGAGTCACTGCAGGTGTAATTATGTTAAAGATCTTGAGATAAGGCCATCCTAGAATATCTGGATGGATCCTAGATCCCAGGACAAATGTCCTAAGGAAAGACAGAAGAGAGCTGGGCATGGTGGCACATGTCTGTAATCCTAGTACTTGGGAAGCCGAGACAGGAGGATTGCGGGTTCTTGGCCAGCCTCCGCTATCTAGCCAGGCCCTCTGCAAATTAGTGAGACCTTGTTTTCAAATAAAGAATAAAAAATGGGCTGGGGTGTAGCTTGGAGGCAGAATGGCCCTGTAAAAAATAATAAAAAATAAAAGTAAAAAGCCCCAGTAAAAAAAAAAAGTAACAAGCCCCAGTAAAAAAAAAAAAAAAAAAAAAAAAAGAATGAATGCTACTGAAAGACAATTTACAGGCACAGGGTGATTTTACATAGAATGATTCGCTCTAAGATGAAAAGTGTCAGTTATTTTATGAATCGCCAAGAGCAAAAGTAACACATAATACCTATTTCTCTCCCAAGGGCAAAGGAATAAGTCCCTTTTGTGTTAGCAACAGCACGGAGTAGAGCCTGCCATCCTCCGCCTCCTTCCTGGCACGGAACTCCAAAGTTCCATCCTATGGCGAGGAAGCCCCCAGGCCTCGTCCCACCACCGGGAGCTGGGAGAGGCGAAGGGCCCTCTCCCGCACTGTGGCATTAAAGGGCTCACTTACCCACTTTTTAGCATCCACCCGGTGAAGGGAGTCAGTGTGAGGACTTTCCGAGTACACACAGTCTTTGTCGTCTGGTCTGTCCAAGGTGCGGTCCATTTTGTTCATTTCCCTTAGCAAACTGCAAGTCACACGGTGCAAACAGGTTGTTACTGCGCACAGGACCCGAGTGTCGCCAGCCCCGCGCTGGGCACCTCCGGAGGGAGGACCCTCCAGACCCTTCCCAGCCCCAGGGAGCACCTGCTGCCCCTGGACTGAGTTCATTCGGTAAGAATAATGAATCTGTAGTATATCACACAAAAAAGAAATGAAGGGCCAGGCGTGGCGGTGCACACTTGTAATGCCAGTACTTGGGAGGCTGAAACAGGAGGATCTAGCCTCGGCTACTACTTAGTGAGGCCCCCCACAACTTAGCGAGATCCTGTTTCAAAATAAAGAATAAAAAATAGGGCTGGGGGTATAGCTTGGAGGTAGAATGCCTCTGGGTTCAATCCTGGTATTGCAAATAATAATAATAATAATAATAATAATAATAATAAAAGAAAAAGAGAGGGGCTGGATAAGTATTTGTTGACTGAATCCATGAATTATTTAATAATGAGACCCTGAATTCCCAAGTCATTGAAACTGTATGTATATGCATGTGTAAATGTGTGTGAAAAATAAACAATTGTCTTTTCAAACAATAGAGTTAGGCAGGCATGGTGGCACACGCTTGTAATCCCTAAGTTTGGGAGGCGGAGACAGGAGGATCGCGCAGGTTCGAAGCCAGCCGCGCTGGCTTAAGAGACCCTGTTTCCAAAAATAAAATAGGTCTGGGAGTGTAGCCCGGAGGTAGAAGGGCTTCCAGGAACCCCAGTACCACCAAAAAGAAAAAAAAAGTAGAGTTAAACCAGGCATGGTGGTGCATGCCTGTAATCCCAGTACTTCAGAGGCTGAGACAGACAGATCACAAGTTCGAGGCCAGCCTCAGCAACTTAGTGAGATCCTGTTTCAAAAAAAAAAAAAAAAAAAAAGGCTTGGGGGTGTAGCTCAGAGACAGAATGACTCTGGGTTCTTCAGTCCCCAATACCACAAACTAAAAAATTAGGTGAACTGTAGCAAGAATGTGCACATTGAGCCTGGTGTGGTGGCACATGCTTATGATTCCAGTACTTGGGAGGCTGAGACAGGAAGATGGCAGGTTTGAGGACAGCCTCAGCAACTAGTGAGACTCTCATCAACCTAGCAAGACCCTGTTTCAAAATAAAAATAAAATAGGCCTGGAGTTGTAGCAGAGAAGTAGAATGCCCCTGGTTTCAATCCCCAGTGCCACACACAAAAAGAAAAAGGAAAAGGAAAGAGAAAACAAAAGAAAATAAAAGAAAAGAAAAAGAAAAAATGTCTTCCTTGACTTGCCCCAGCTGGCTGAAGAAGGCCCCAGGTGATTTCCATCCGTGACCACCCCGCCAGCTCTGCCCTGACATACCTCCTTGGGCCTCCCGTCACGTGGAGATTTTGGAGAAAGCCACGGTTTTTCTCAGCGAACTGTTGTTCCTTCCCAGCTGTCCTCATCTGCAGAGACGCCTCATCACTTAGATTTGGGGGTGTGAGAGCCATTTCTTCAGACTGCAAGGACAATGGTGACCAAGGTTTTCACACAGGACGGCAGTTACAGCCTCGGCTCTGACGCCAGGCGGCTTCTTTCCCAGGAGTTCGGCCTCGGCCCCTCCCTGCCAATCGGCCAGCTCCCAGGATCCTCTGCCCGAGTATACTGAGTATACCCGGGTATACCCAAGGAGGCCTCCCGGAGGCTCCCCTGGCACACCGCCTCACATCTGCCTGGAAAGCAGGTTTTGAATCCTCGAACGGGAACGTTATGGACAAATATACAAGAGCCAGACTAGGAAACCTCCATGTTTTTTCTGATTATATAATGATATATACATTGTAAAATAAATAGATGAAAAGAAGAAAATAAAATCACTGGTGTTCCAAGGATAACCAGAGGCATGTCACTTACCCTTGTGAATTTCTTTTCCTTTCTTTTTGGTACTGGAGACTGAGCCCAGAGGCAGTCTACCTCTAAGGGACACCCCGGCCCTTTTTTAAGTTTTGGACCAGGCTCTGGCGGCCTCCACCACACCTGGCTAAACCTCTTTAATATTTTGGGAGATCACTTTCTGTTTCTAATTTAGATATTTGTTTTACTCTTTTCCGTTGTTTACTAGATCTTTTCTACTGGTGTAAATACAGCGATGAATATCCTTGTTGGGAATTTTCCGACTCTAATTAAGTGTAATTGCTGGGCTAAAGGTGCCTAGTGCAGGATTTTAAGGATTTAGAGAAATATTCCTAGACTGCTGTCTTAAAGGTTCAAACAGTATATATGGCCACCAGGGGCAGGTGAGGACGTAAACCCTCCCCCCGCCGGGTAGGCAAGTGTCTCCTGGAGCTCACAGTACTCATGTAGTGCAGGAAAAAAAGGGAAGGGGACAGGAGAGAAGGGAGAGAGGTGTGAGGCCGACCCCAGAAGTGCACAGGAAAAGCTACAGGGGAAGACAGGCACAAAACCTAACCCCGGTTATCAACAGAGATTGAAATGGCGGGACCCAGAAACAAATGGGAAGAGACCTTCTCCTCTCCACCCTCAAACAACTGAGAGCTGAGGACCGGCCTGGACCTGGAGGGTGGCCTAGTCCCCAGGACCCTGAGGGACAGAGGGGCCAGTGGGCAAAGAAGAGGGAAGAAGAGGGATAGAAAGATAGAAGGAAGGGTTTTCCTGGAAGACTGGGTTATGGTCAAAACTACGAGCAGGGAGCCACGAAGAAACACACAGGTGGCAGTACTTCTTGGGCAGCCCAGGGCCTGGTGGCTCCTCCTGGGACAAAAGTGGGCTTCGATGCTGCACGTGGCGGCACACACCTCTAATCCCAGTATTTGGGAGGCTGAGCCAAGAGGGTGGCAGGTTCGAGACCAGCCCCAGCAATTCAGTAGGACTCTCAGCAACCTAGTGACTCCCTGCTTCAAAAACAAAATATAAAAAGGGCTGACAGTGTAGCTTGGGGGTAGAAAGACCCTGGTTTCAATCTCCAGTACCAATCAATCAGTCAATCAATCAATAAGAAATTAATAAAGCAAGCCTTGATCAGTGTGGTGATCCACGGTGGCTGTAGAATGAAGCAGCTCTGAGAAGGAGGAGCACCAGGGAAGGGCTAGAACCTTCCACTTGTGACACAGTAAACCTTCCATCTCCTCCAGCCAGGTCACCGTGGCCTGCCCGGGTTTTTCTATTTCCCAAAGGCCTTCAGCGTTACTAAGACAATTCCGAGTGCTGAAATGAATGGGCACTAAACTCTGCCTCGTATACCGTCTTTCTTGTTCAAAAACCAAAATTCTGTACAGATATTGAGTTCCTTATTTTGCCAAATCTCTGTCATCTCAACGGCTTCCCCCAAGAATGATTTAAAAGCCAAGCTGGGCCGCGCGTGATGGCCCATCCCTGTAATCCCAGTATTCGGGAGGCTGAGACACGAAGATTACAGGTTCGAGGCCAGCCTCAGCAACTTGGTGAGACCTTGTTTCAAAACAAAAAATTAAATGGGGCTGCAACTGTAGTTCAGAGGAAGAGTACCCATGGGTTTAATCCCCAGGGCTAGGGAGCGAGAGCCTGGAGAAAAGAGTACTTGGTTCTCCAAATTTAAGCACCCTACAAATAATTTTTCTTCTTTTTCTTCTTCTCCTTCTTCTCTTCCCCCATCATTATCTGGGGATTGAACCCAGGGGCATTCTATCTCTAAGCTACAGCCCCAGCCCTTTTTACTTTTTCTTTTGAAACAGGGTCTCACTAGTTGCTGGGGCTGGCCTGACACCCACGATTCTCTTGTCTCAGTCTCCCAACAGAGGGATGCCACCATGCCTGGCTGCTCCCTGAAAATTCTTTTTTTTTTTTTTTTTTTCGGGTCTGGGCCTGGAACCCAGGGACATTCGGCCTCCAAGCTATATCCCCTGCCCTATTTTTTATTATTTTGAAACAGGCTCTCACTAAGTTGCAAAGGGCCTCACTAAATAGCTGAGGCTGTCTGCTAACCATGATCCTCTAGTCTCAGCCTCCCGAATGCTGGGATGACAAGCGTGCGCCACCACGCCTGGCTGCCCCCTGAAAATTCTACCTCAGACGTTTTCTCACAGTTCAGACAGCAATAGAATCTTAGCTAGCTCATGTTTTTCAGCCCTCGCAGATAACAAGGTGTCCTCTACCTGTTTCTCACTCAGTTCCCACAGCACCCCAGGAGGAAGGTCTCCACACTGGACGTGGCCTTAACCAGCATGCGCTGGGAGGCGGTGTAGTTTCCTTGGGGTCACGCAGCTGGATGACTAGCAGAGCCACAGCCCAGAACTTCCCTGCCCCCAGGATTTGCAAGGGGTGCTCCTGCCGCCCCTCCACGCTGACCCAGGCCAGCGCTGCGCAGCCGCACCTTCTGTGATGATGGACAGGTCCTCTGCGGTGCCACCAGCCACAGATTTCTATTGCGTCTCACTGCAACTGCGAGTTGAGTTTGTAACTACGTGTCCCTAGTGACTGCCACCTTGCACAACTCAGAAATTTCTGCAGCAGGCAAAGCAAACAGGGGCCCGCAGGCCAAATCCAGCAGCCACCGGTTTCTATAAATGACATTTTATTGGGATGCAACCACACTCATTGTGTGTGAAGGGAGGGGCAGGGAGGTACTGGGCATGGAACCCAGGGGCATTCTGCCTCTGAGCTGCACCTCCTACCCTACTTTATTTTTTATTTGAAACAGGGCCTCACTAAGTTGCTGAGGCTGGCCATGAAGCTGCAATCCTCCTGTCTCAGCCTCCCGAGTACTGGGATCACAGGCATGTACTATCAAGCCTGGCTCACACTAACTTTTGAGCATGTCTGTGACTGCTTTTACACCACAGTGACAGAGCTGAACTGCTGCAACAGAGCCCATTTGGCGTACAAAGGCCAAAATATCTTGCCCTTAACCGAAAAAAAAAAGAGCAACCCCAGTTCTAGACCATCACCCTCTTCCATGGTCCTAGGTGTTTGCTATAAATAATCAGCTGGTAGAGTTGAATCAGCTGGGTTTGGTGGCCCACACCTGCATTTCCCATACTTGGGAAGCTGAAACAGGAGGATCTCAGGTTTGAAGCCAGTCTCAGCAACTTAGCAAGATGCTGTTTCAAAATAAAAGAGGCTGGGGGTGTAGCTCAAAGGTAGAATGCACTTGGGTTCAATACCTAATGCCCAAGGCAAAGAGAGACAGAGAGAGGGGACACACACACACGTACACACACAGAGAGAGAAAGAGAGAGAGAGAGAGAGAGAGAGAGAGAGAGGGAGGGAGAGAGAAATGTTGGAGAGTCAGGCTGAGTTCATAGCTGACATCAACATTTAACAGCTGAACCTAATCTTACTCTTCTAGGCCTCATCTTCCTTGTCTGTAGCATGGGGCTAATATTAGTACTACTAATTCTATTGGAGTTGTAAGGAGTAACCCAAGTGTCCCTTGTTTTAGGTTTTTTGTTTTGTTTTGGTGGTACTGGGATTCCTGGAAACCCTTCTACCTCCAGACTACACTCCCAGACCTATTTTTTAAATTTTTTTTTTATTTGGAAACAGGGTCTCCTAAGCCAGCAAAGCTGGCTTTGAACCTGCGCGATCCTCCTGTCTCCACCTCCCCAAGCGGGGGGATTATAAGGGTGCACCACCATGCCTGGCCCTTGTTGTGTTTAACATGGTGTCAGCAAATATCAAGCACCAATATTACCTATCAATCAAAACAAAAGTAGCCACTCTTGTACTAGCCCATCGGCTTGCAAGTGTTGAAAGGAAACCTTGCTCCCCCCCACATTTTTGTCCAGCCTGGCTCCTCTTGGCCTCCCCCTCTCACTGATAATCAGGGATTTGATGCCAACAGAGACTCTTTGGTGGGAGAATGAGATAGTACCGCTGGGAAATAGTGTATATACCTGGTGATCTCCTCATTCTTCCCAGTATGGTAATTGAGAATGCCTCTGAACTTAGGTAGACTGGCCCTGGTCACGTTTCACTGGAAAGTTGTGGTGACAGCAAAGCCTCCTTTCTCCAGCACCGAAGGCAGAGAGGAGGCCATTGAAGAATGGCCTCAGCCAGGCTGGTGAGTTGCAGTTGGGCCCCGCACCCTGACATTCCACTCGGAACGGGCTCACGCCGCCTTCAACCACCTCCTCAGGTCCTAGGCAGCTTCACTCTCCTGCCTTTCCTCTTCTTCCTTTTTCTCCTCCTCTTCCTTTTCCTCATCATCTTCCTCCTACACCTTTCCCCTCTTCCTCTTCCTGCTCTTTCTTCTCCTCCTCCTTTTGAATTGAACCCAGGGGCATTTTATCCCTGAGCTATGTTCCAGCCCTTTAATTTTTTTTTTTTTTTTTGAAACAGGATCTCACTAAGTTGGTGAGGGTCTCTCTAGATTGCTGAAGTTGGACTGGAACCTGTGTTCTTCTGGTCTCAGCCTCTCAAAATCTTTGCCAGCCCATAGGGAGTTTCAGAGAAAAGATTGCCAGTTAGAGGAGTCACATGTTAGGCAGAAATGGCCAGGCCAGCAGCCTTGCTCAGTTACTGGCCTGGGCTGCTCCAAGTATGAAGTACCCTCTGGGGCACAGTGTGGTGGTGCACACCTGTGATCCCAGGACTTGGGAGCCTGTGACAGCAGGATTGCAGTCTAGAGGCCAGCTTCAGCTACTTAGCAAGATCCTTAGTAACCTAACAAGACCGTGTTTTGAAATAAAATTTAAAAAGGACTGGGGGTATAACTCAGAGGTAGAATGCCCCTGGGTTCAATCTGTGGTACAAAATCAATCAGTTACTCAATCATTATCAACATCATTAAAGTAACCTTTTGGCAAAAGCAGAGCAAAATCTGGAGGGAATAAGGATTGGGCCCTATTAACCCGTCGTCCTCCTGTGAGCAGGCAGAGGTCTCTCCTGAAGGGAACCTGAGCCACTCGGCTTCCCATTGGGTCTGTGATGCTCCCTAAACTCCCTTTGTCCGAGTGCTGGACCCAGCACCCTGGTACTTCATCTTCTTTCTTAGAATCCAGCCAGCCCCATCTCCAGAAGGCTGGGGCAGGTGTCAGCATTCTCACCCCTGTGGCCCAAACACCAGATACACAGAGCTTAGAGGGAGAAACGTTTATTTGCTCACAGTTCTGTGGATTTTAGTTCATGTTATGCCAACTTCTGTGGGGGACTACCAGTCCTCAGGGCTTCATAGTGGAGAATAGAGAGAGAGAGGAGAAGGGTTTATGTCAGCTCCTGGAGGTGGATGGAAGAGAATGAGAAGCTCCTGTGATCTACCTGGAAAATCACTGTTCTTGGCCACATCCCCAGGGGCCCCTTCCCAGAAATTAAGCCCTTCCTCCAAAACGGCTGCCTTGTCTAACACATGAGGTCTGGGGGACATGTAAATCCAAATCATAACAAGCTATTCTCTCTCTCTCTCTCTCTCTCTCTCTCTCTCTCTCTCTCTCTCTCTCTCTCTCTCCCTCTGAGATACACCCCCCAGCCATTTTTATTTTTTGTTTTGAAACAGTGTCTTGCTAGGTTGATGAGTCTCACTATACTGCTGAAGCTGTCCTTGATCTTATGATCCTCCTGTCTCAGTCTTGCACATACTGGGATTACAGACATGGGCCACTATGCCTGCCTTACTTTACGATTTTGAAGCAGTCTTGCTAAGTTGCTGAGAGTCAGTACGTTGCTTTATTTTTGTTTTTCAGTTTTGTGCTTGTTGGGGATTTCTTTTACTAAAATGGCCTACAAGTGTGGCAATGAAGTGCTGGCCCCTGTCTCTAAGCACAAGAGGCTGTGATAGGCCTGGTGGGAAAATACATGTGTGAGATCAGCTTCCTCTAGACAAAGGTTATAGCACTATTGGCCATGAATGGGTGTCAGTGATTCACTTCTTTAAATGATACTTTTTCATGGCATTGGAGATTGAACCCAGGGGCATTCTAGCTCTGAGCTACACTCTCAGCCCTATTATATTTTTGAAACAGGGTCTTACTAGATTGATGAGAGTCTCACTATTTTCTGAGGCTGTCCTCAAACTTGCAATCCTCCTGCAGTCTCCCAAGTACTGGGATTACAAGTGTGCAGAGCCACACCTGGCTTAAATATGATGTCTTTAAATAGGAACACACATCTAGCAAAGTGACGTAGTGACTGATAAGTTGGGTCCTGCACTCATGTGACTTTGTGTCACATGACCTCTGCAGGGCAAGGGAGGGGCTGAAACCCCCACGAGAATTGGGCGTTCCCGCGAGTAAACCCTCCTCTCGCGAGATGCATACCTTGAAAAGGAGAGCCCGCGTCCTCAAGCTTCGGACAGGCGCGCGGGCCCCACGGTGCCTCGCCCTGATCCCCGGGAGAGCCGTGCCATTAAAACTTTACATGCCATGTGTACCGGACCTCTCTCGTGTTTTTCACACTCCACCATACGCACATTATTTTTATTTTACTCGCATTTAATTTTTTATTTTACTTATCAGTGACTAGTTGATGAACACATGACCAGTGGCTCAAAAGACCTAACCTTGCATTTTCCCTGGACCAGTGCCTCCATATTCATTAATGCAGTGTCCATGGCAACAGGGAACACAACTACCATTAGTAGTGAGGACTGACTGTAATCAGACATTTTCGGAAGGAGGATGCTACAGTTTGGTTCCACTGCGGTGGGTTCTTTTCCTCAGCTCATTTAGAAAGAATGAACCGGGAAACTCAGTTAAGATTTAGTGCGAGGCAACGAGATTTGTCTCAGAAGCAAAAGTAAAAGTGCCATGTCTCAAAGAAAGAGGGAGGAGGAGCTCAGCACTATTGCCCAAGACCCCCCAAACCCTAATCTTAAAGAGGGCTTGTCCTATCTGGTGTTCCTTATCTGGGTTGCTAAGTTTCCAGGCCAGTAGCCCCCGTGATATGTGAGAGGATAATGTTTCTTTAGCTTTTCCCAAGCCTATGGCCTTCTAAGTTTTAACACCAAATGTATCAATAGGCTAGTCTTGTTCTTTAGTCTGTTCTTTGTTTCAATATTACCCATGAAAGATGCATGGTGTTTCAATTCCTTAACCTTTTTGTGGGTCTGTAACTTTTAGGATTATCTAATCTTGTTGCCATGGTGACACCAGAGCAGACAGCTTCAGAGCTTCTGCCTGCCGATTTTAACCCCTTCACTGCTGCTCTGCTTTTGGATGGGGCATGGGATGAAATCATCTACCCATAACCGGCTATGAGAACAGATGGCAAATGGTAAATAGCTTTTCAATAGTGGTAGAATAAATGGCAAATGTACTGGTATCTTTCTTTTATTTACATGAGAAAAGGTGACTGAGAGCCTCAATGACCTGCAATAGCTCAATCTCAGATGGAATCTAAAATGTCTATTTCAATTCCCTCAAGCAATTATTAGCCCGCCCTCCCTCACTCCCTCCCTCCCTTCCTGTGTGTGTGTGTGTGTGTGTGTGTGTGTGTGTGTGTGTGTGTGATACTGAGGATTGAACCCAGGGCATTCTCTTTCTGAGCTATGCTCTCAGCCCTTTTATCTTATATTTGAAACAGGGTCTTGTTAAATTACCATTTTCTGGCCTCACACATCCTGTCTCAGCCTTCCATGTACTGGGAATACAGGAGTATGCCACTATTTCCAGTTCTAGGAATTATTCTTTCTCTGAGATGATGGTCTCATTTACAGCCACATTTTGCAATAATTGCTGTATGAAGCCAGCAGTGCGAGAAACCACCACCTCGAGCCGGGCGTGGTGGCGCACGCTTGTCATCCCAGCATTTGGGAGGCTAAGACAGGAGGACCGTGGTTCGCGGACAGCCTCAGCTACTTAGTGAGGCCCTTTGCAGCACGGTGAGATCCTGTTTCAAAATAAAGAATAAAAAATAGGGCTGGGGATGTTATTCGGAGGTAGAATTCCCCTGGGTTCCATCCCCAGTAACAAAAAAAAAAAAAAAAGAAAAAGAAAAAGAAAAGAAAGGAAGAAAGAAAGAAAGAAAAAAGAAAAAAGAAACCACCACCTTAAAACACTTAGTTCATTTTATCTTAGTATTCTCCTATAACTTTCAGAATTATATATCCTATGAGAGGCCAATATGCCTGAAAAGCAGTGTATACATAACCATAGGAACAGTCTCTCACCAGTGAACATTATTTTTAACATTGCATACATAATTAAGGAATCGTCCATTCTTGATTTATAGATCTGTTCTCTCTGTGAGAACTCTTCCTCATGCTGATGGACCACCTCTGAGGCTTGGGTTATCAAGAGCCCTGGGGTTACAGATTAATATTAATATAGAGCAGGGCATGGTGGTACACACCTGTAATCCCAGTACTGGAGAGGCCGAGACAAGAGGATCACAAGTTCAGAGCTGGCCTCAGCAACTTAGCAAGGCCCTCAGAAACTTAGAAGACCCTATTTCAAAACAAGAAATAAAAATAGGGCTGGGGGTGTAGCTTAGAGGTAGAATGCCCCAGGGTTTAATCCTCAGCAATATATGTGTACACTGTGTGTGATCTTAATTTATACACATCTTCATATTATTGCACTGAAGTGACACTCCTAGACATATTAGTGTTGGAGTCTAGCGAACTAGATGGGCTGGTTGGTCACAATTGTCCACTAGATGAATTGAGACACCTAGGAAGTTAGAACACACCCTGGGGGTGACTGTAAGGCCGTTTCCAAACACTGGCACACGGCACAGTAGATTAAACATGTGCCGCATCACCCCACAGGCCGGGACTCAGCTGGGACCGAAGTGGGAGGAGCAAGTCGGCCAGCAGGTACAGGCGGGCACCTGCCCCGCGGGTGTCAACCTCCATGTGGGCCCCCATGAGGATGCGGCAGGTGCTCCCGGGCTTCGGCCTCTGCTGGGCCTGCACCACTGCTCCTGCTTGTTCTGAGGCTCCCAGATTCTCAGACTGAACAACACTGCTGTCTCTTGTCCCCAGCCTGCAGACGACCTTTGCGGGAGGATCGTGTGAGCCAATCCAATCTATCTACCTAGCTCTATTCAAATATATAAATACCTCAGTTTGACTCTGGGTGATGTGTGGGTGGGGAGCACACAGAAGCTTTCTGTGCCCCATAGATTAGTTCATACTGTCTAGCCATTGTTATATATATATATATATATATATATATATATATATACATTTTAGTTACAATTGGTGAGTATTAAAGGATAAATTCTAATGCCCAAAGTATGTTAGAAATAGAAAACCAAACCCTATGTAATTGTCCTTTTGTTAGTTTTTAGGAAGAGCTCTCTTCTGGGATGGCCTTTGTTAACCCATGTCTTAGAGCGAGGGGCGGTCCTTTTATTGGAATGGGGAAGAGGGAGCGGAGGATGGTGTGGGGAGGAGCTCATTATTAGTACCTCTGTACCTGGAAGGCAGTTTTAGATTCTAACCATGAGTTTCTGTGTGTATTTTTGGTACGTACTTGTGTTCGTTGTGCACAAAGTTCCTATTTATGTCCTAACACCTTAGCTTCATAGATGTCCCAAAGTGACAGTGTGTGGTAGTAAGTAGAGCTGAGTGAGTTAGCCAATTGTAAATACCTTTTTGTTACCATTGTTAGGAAAGATGCACCGTGGGCATGGAATAGTGACGCCTCTGGACAGTGCGCGTCAGGACTTGCTCATCCGGCTGGATGCAGAGGGGCAGGAGGAAGTGCGCGGAGGTGGAGCAAGTGTTTCTCAGATTGATATTTTGATTTTGATGTGAGCCAGTGGTGTGTGCCTCTTCTGTGCTGTCCCATAGTAACACTTAATTCACTGGGAACATGCTTCCAAACTAATATTGTAGTAGTAGAAATCCGATAACTCTCAGAAACACGCTGGTATACTCTCGCTTTCTATCTCCTTTTAAATAGAGCATTCAGAGAATGCAGTGGTTTACTCAACTCTGCCAATATGTCTACCCAAAGGCCCGTTGCTATTTCTACCTTCGGTGAAATTTTTGTCCCAAGAAAGGCAAGATCGCAATTTTTTCCAACAGGTTGAGTTGGTGCGCTATATCGTTGGTTATTGAAAATACTCTTGTAGCCTTGGGATTTTGAATTGAATATTGATGTGTGGAAAAGCACGATACTGCGATCTTGATCACACAAGTGGCATGTTGGGGGATGTGTACACAGGAATGGGAGGCCACAGCCATCTAAGCTGCTCCTGGCTGGATGACTTTGTTTTTTGCTTCTTGTGTTTTTGTTTCCTGTAGTGCAAATAGGAACTTTAAAAAATTGCCGGGCGTGGTGGCACACACTTGGAATCCCAGCATTCAGGAGGCGAAGATAGGAGGATTGCGATTTGTGGACAGCCTCAGCTGCTTAGTGAGGCCCTCCACAACTTAGTGAGATCTTGTCTCAAAATAAAGAATAAAAAAAAAATAGGGCAAGAGGTATAGCTTGGAGGCCAAATGCCCCTGGGTTCCATCCCCAGACCTGCAAAAAAAAAAAAAAAAAAAAAAAAAAAAAAAGGTTATTGTATAAACCTGAAAAAAACCCCAAATATATGTAATACCTACCATCTATATACATACACACACACAATCTCTATTGGCTCTGCTCTCCTAGCAAACCCTAAAACACTAGTTTAGAAGAAGCCTCAGCTAATGGATACAGTTCATTAGTGACGCGTTCACAAGTGGCTCAGAGGAAACCGGGCACGAGAAGAAGCTGAGGTCAAGTGGTGCTTGTGAGGCTGCCCAGTCCAGTCTGCAGGGGGCAGGCGGGAGGGGACGCTGAAGGAGTGAGGTGCACAACCCCGGGACTCGGGAGGCTGAGACAGGACGGTGTCAGGTTCGAGGCCAACGCGTGGCAACTTAACAAGACTTTGTCTCAAAATAAAAAATAAAAGGAGCTAGAATTGTAACCCAGTGGTAGAATGCCCCCTGGATTCCAGCACCAGCACCAGCACCGCACACGCAAAGTAACTTCTACATTAAGCAGGGTGGCACATCCCTGTAATCCCCGGACTTAGGAGGCTGAGACAAGAGGACTGCAGGTTGAAGGCCAGAGTGTGGTAACTTAGTGAGGGCCTGGATTCAATCCCCAGTAACACACACACACACACACACACACACACACACACACACGGGAGGGATGAAGAAAGGGAGGAAGAAAAAAGGAAGGAAGGAAGGACAGGCAGGCTTGCCTCTCAGCCTCGAGATGGTTGAGAAAGCCAGAGTTAGGGCAGAGTGGGAATCCCGTGACCAGGAATGACCCAGGACAGGACGGCTGAGGCCGAGAGGAAGCGACCTGCGCAGACCTTACTCCTGGAGGGACATCTGTGCCCTGGATGAACCGCGTGCCTGCGCGTGGTGTCTGGCCTTCATTCCTTACAGCGTTTGATAAGACGGGCTTAAGAGGAGGCTGTTATGCTCAGAGCAGAGGTCACGAGCTGAAACTGGCAGATGGAGAGAAAGACAGAGCATAAAAAAGGAGGAAGCGGCCAGAGCGGCGCCACCTGCTGAGCGGAGAGCTCTGTGTTTGGAAACTGCTGGGGCGGTGGCTGGAGACACAGCCAGGCGCGCGCCCCTTGTCTTGGTTCTCCAAAAGGGAAAGACTGACAACTCCGCTTTCTTCTTCTTCCTTCTCCTCCTTCTTTGCCTTCTGTTCTAACAGGGTCTCCCTATTTTATTTGCGGTCTCCTGTCTCAGCTCCCAAGTACTTCCTTTGATTCTGGGGTTGCCCATTAGCCATTTTCATTATTTGGTCAACTGTTAGATGCGGTGTGGGAATGGGAGGTTGAGGGGTTTGGAATCATGTGTTTGGAAAATGAGGGTAGAGGATGTTGAAGTGACCTTCAGGCGCAGGATGAACATAACTAGAAGACCTTTCTCAATGCAGATTTTATCCTTCAGCTAGTAGATATATTAAGTAGACTGTTCTGCTTAAAACTTGCTCACTGCCCCCACTTGAACCACATTATAAAGACCGGAGAAAGAATTAAAAATTCTCAATCCCAGGGGTCCAGAGTTTGGCTGGGACACATTGCAAACATATTTCTGAAATGCAAGGAACATTTCTGGCCAGCCATGGTGGCACATGCTTATAATCCCAGTACTTGGGAGGCGGAGACAGGAGGACCGCGGGTTCAAGGCCAGCCTTAGCAACTTGGTGAGACTCCCAGCAACCTAGCAAGACTCTGTTTCAAAATTTTAAAAAATAAAAAGGGGGTAGCCTGGAGGTAGAATGCCTCTAGATTCAACCCCCAGGACCACACACACACACACACACACACACACACACACTCAAGAATGTGCAGAGATCCAGATAAAAAAAAAGCAACAAGATCAGCTTCAGGACTAGCCATTGCCGCAGTGAGTCTGGACCATGGAGCGCGGGGCGGTGAGCACGGGGCTGGAGGTGGGTCTGGAGAAGGAACTCAGACATGCATCACCCAGGCCCGGCAGGACTTGGCGAGGAGCTGCGTCTAATCCTGCGATGCCATTAAATGTTTTCAGCTGATGGGTTTATCAGGTTGGTGCTTTCCAAACAACACGCTACATCGTGCCAAAAGCACTTGGAAGTCCTTCCACCCCTGTCTGCGCGGTGGAGTCACCCAAAGAGCCTTGAAAGGAAAGGTCGCCTCACCCACCTCAGGCAATTGGAAAGGAGAGGGGTCTGCGGCAGTGGTTCCCGAAGCGCGGCCCCTGGCCCCGCGGCAACAGCATCACCCGGGAATCTGCTAGACACACGCCCCAGGCCTCGTCCCCGACATGGAATCAGGAGTGGGAGTGGACGCTGCAGTCTGGGGCTTCCCAAACCCCAGGTGACACGATGCAGCTATTGTTTGAGAGCCATTGGGCTAGAGGGATGAGTTGGGGGAGGGAGATGGCGCTCCACTCATTAGAAACAGACGATGCTGTCACAGACCCCATCAAGGGTCAGTAGGCTCCTTGATGAAGGGACAATGTCATCTCGGCCTAGTCCCAGCAGTGTCCTAAAGCGGGACAGCCGGGGTGCTGGTTAGACATGGGACAGTTCAGACAGGGCGCCACTGGGTGACATTTGGGCAGGGACTGATTGGATTCCCAAATGAGGAAAGTTCCTGTGTTCTAGACTGAATAGCTGTTCTCCCGTACCCTCCCCCGCCTGGCCCGACTCCCCAGCCTGAACCATTTGGAGAGCAGCCTTCAGAGGCTCACCGGGTTCAGCTGAGCTCAGACAGGCCGTCCCGGGAGTCGTGACCTGATGGACAGACGCCCAGAGAGCTCGCTTGGTGTTTCTCTCCCCACACCTGCCACCAGAGGACACAGCCAGAAGGTCACCACCTGCCAGCCAGGGACCACGCCGACACCCTGACCTTGGACTCCTTTGCCATGAACCGTGAAAAGTGAATTTCTATCGTTCTGTTTGTTTTTGAGATCCAGGCTGCTTGAATGCTCCACTCTCTCCTCTCAGCCACCCAAGTGGCTGGGATTACAGGCCTGCCCAACGTGCCTGGCTCATTTCCATGGTTTGAGCCAGTGTATGGTATTTGTTTAGCTATTCTGGAACAACTAAGATAATTATTGTGGAACAGTAAGTGCTCTCATGGGGACACGTGGGTCCCTGTGAAGTAAATTGTTAAAATCATGCGCCTGTGGTTTTATCTGGGAACGTATGGGTCTGAGTTGCAGCTATAACAAATTGAGCTTAGGTAGCTTGTGTTCCAAGTTATCAGAAATTGTGACTTTTGTTTCGTAAACTAAGGCGTAGATATGAATAATTACAATTAAAAATTTATAAGAAGGTTGCCCGATAAAATATAGAAAGCTCAGCTAAATTTCAGATAAACAACATTTCAGAATAATATATTCCAGCCGGGCGTGGTGACACACGCTTGTAATCCCAGCATTCGGGAGGCTGAGACCAGAGGATCATGGTTCATGGACAGCAAAGGGAGGCCCTTTGCAACTCAGTGAGACCCTGTTTCAAAATTAAAAAGACTAAAAAAAAAAAAAAAAATAGGGTTGGGGTTGTAGCTCGGAGGTACAATGCCCCTGAGTTCCATCCCCAGCAAAGAAAAAAAAAAAAAGAATTATATGTTCCAAATAGTACATAGAATAACAGAATATACTTATACTTTAAAAAGCATTTATCTGGGTGTGGTGGTGCTCATCTATATAATCCCAGTACTTGGGAGCCGGAGACAGGAGGATCGAAGGGTCAGGCCCTGGGATGTAGCTTGGAGGCAGAATGCCCCTGGAGTTCAACTCCCAGTACTGGAAAAAAAAAATAAAAGTATTCATTGTTTATTTGTGTACAAGTTTCTTTTTCCCCCACATCCTCACCAGCTTTTGTTATTTTTTGTGTTTTTGTTAATACCCTTCCAACTGGGGTGTGATAGAGTCTTACTGAAGTTTTAATTTGCATTTCCCTGATGGGTAATGATACCAAGCATTGTTTCATATATGTATTGGCCATTTGTATTTCTTTTGAGAATATCTATTCACATTATTTGCCCACTTGTAAATCAGACAATTTAGCCGGGAGTGGTGGTGCATGTTTGTAATCCCAGAAGTTGGGAGCCTGAGATAGGAGGACCGTGGGTTTGTGGTCAGCCTCAGCTACTTAGTGAGGCTCTCAACAACTTAGTGAGACCCTGTTTCAAAATAAAGAATAAAAAATAGGGCTAGGGGTGTCTGTAGAGGTAGAATGCCCCTGAGTTCAATTCCTAGTACCATAAAAACAATCAGACAACTTTTTTAAAATTAAGTTTTTAGTTCTTTGTATATTCTGGACATTAAAATAACTATCCAGAAATCTTAGAAATTCAGAGCTCGATAAGCCAAATAAAAAATTCAGTGTAGGAAGGTATGGTGATGAATACCTGTAAACCCAGCACTTGGGAGGCTGAGACAGGAAGATCACAGGTTTGAGGCCAGCCTCAGTAACTTAGCAAGACCTTCTTTCCAAAACAAAAAATCAAGAAGGGCTGGGGATATAGCTTGAAGGTAGAATGTGCCTGGGTCCAAACCAATCTATATCTTTCTGCTGAATTTCTCACTCCTGCTCTGTTTCCCTGATTTCATCGAGTTGTTTCTTTGTGTTCTCTTGTTTGTCATGAATCATTGAACAATTTTACATTCTCTCTTTTACATTCTTTCTCACAATCCCATCCGTTTCAGTTTCTTTGGGGTCTGTAGTAGCGTCTCTTTGGGGATGTCCTGTCACTTTGCTTTTTCGTATTTCTTGGGTTCCTAGGTGAAGTGCGCCTCTTCTGCCTTAATGGGGAGCCTTCTTCCTCTGCTGCCTGGAGTATCCCTGGGTAATGCAGCGAGGCTTTTCCATCTGACATCACCCAGGAAACCCCTGCAGCTTCCTCAGCTGGAATTAGTGAATCTGGGCTCAGTGTGCCCTGTATCCAAGATCCGCACCATTTCTGTGGGCCCCGCGGGGGTGGCGCAGATTTCACAGATGAGGCAGAAGGGCGGAGCGTGGTGGAGCCCATGCACGTGCTGTTTCTTAGTGGTCAGGCAGTGAAGGCCCAGGACCTTTGTGGAGGGAGGTGGCGGTGGAAAGCACGGACCCCTCCATGGTGGGCACCTGGTCCCATCAGCAGACAAGGTGCAGGAGCGGGGCATCCGGATACTCCCCATCTGTGCTGCCTGCAGGGCTTGGGCTTCCCTCCCGCGGAGCCAGGGCCATTCTCCTTGGGGCCTGCCTGGGCTGTGGGCAGGCGGCAGTGGGGCAATGGCCTGGGATATGCCTCCTCCTCCTCCTCTTTCAGCTGGAGGGCCCCAGGAGGGCCGCAACTGCTGGCTTTAGAAACGTGTATCCTGAGCCAGATGCAGTGCCACATGCCTGTAATCCCAGCGCTTAAGGATCACAAGTTTGAGATCAGCCTCAGCAACTTGCTGAGACCCTGAGCAGTTTTTGTGAGACCCTGTTAAGAAAAAGGGGAGGGGAGCTCAGAGGTAGAATCTCCTGGAGTTCAGTGCCCTGGAACAAAAATAGAAATATGTGTCCTTACCTGCCGGAGCCAGCCGGCAAAAGTATGGGTTCCGAAGAGAGGAGTGAGGATGAAAGAATTCAATTCTAAGAATGTAATTCAAAGAATTTTAATTCAAGCATGGAAGGATTGCCAGTCCACTCCCGGGTCGATATCTCTACTGGCCGATCCCGGGTTTATCTCTCTTGTCCTATTTATACAGCTCCAGGTCAATCAATCCCTCGTGCCATCACCACCTGAGCTTCTCTGAGACCTTTTACTTTGAACTTTCCATAACCCCAAACCTTATTGACTCTGGGCAAAGGACAGTCAGAAGTATTCTTTTAGGGGAAAACCTTACTGGCTCCCCACACTCACCAAGTTGCTCGATAATGCCTGACATCATTACTAGGAGTGGCACAATGAGTGTGTGTGTGTGTGTGTGTGTGTGTGTGTGTACATGTAGGGGATATTCAGGGAGGGGAGATACATACAGAAACAAGAATCTTTTTTTTTCCTTTGGTGGTACTGGGGACCGAACCCAGGGACATTCTACCTCTGAGCTACACCCCCAGCCCTATTATATTTTAACAGGGTCTTGCCAAGTTCCTGAAAGCCTAAGTTGCAGAAGCTGACCACGAATCTGGGATCTTTCTGTCTCAGCCTCCGAGTATTGAGACTACAAGTGTACACCCCCACCCCCGGCTGAGGAGTGGGTCTTAATGAAGATAAAAAATAGGAGGAAGGATTTTTTTCCTGCCTCATTTAGCAAAAGAGAGGTAAGTCTATACATAGAACAGTGGTTCTCAAATTGGGAGGGGGAGAGAGAAGAAATTTGGCAATATCGTGTGTGTGTGTGTGTGTGTGTGTGTGTGTGTGTGTGTGTACTGTGAAGTACTAGGTACTAGGAATTGAACCCAGGGACTTCTACCTCTGAGCTATACCCCCAGCCTTATTTTATTTTTTATTTTGAAACAGGGTCTTGCTAAATTGCAGAAGCTAGGATCAAATCTGTGATCCTCATGTCTCAATCTCCAAAATACTGGGTTTTCTGGCATGTGCCACCACTTTCAGGGCGGTGACATCTTTAACCAGTCTTGGTTGTCACAACTAGGAGATGCTGCTGACATCTAGTGGACAGAGGACAGGGATGCTGTCCTCTAGACATCACGAGGAATTATCCAACCCCAAAAGCCAAGACTGCCGTGCCAGAGGAACCTGCTTCAGAGCGTGTATTACAGCCTGGACACTATGCAGTGTCCCTGCAATGGAAACACAAACCAGGAGCTTCTAAACATGCTTAGCAGCCGGGCACGGTGGTGTACACCTGTCATCCTAGACCTGGGAGGCTGAGACCGCAGGGTCACAGGTTCAAGGACAGCCTCAGCAACTTAGTGAGACCCTCAGAAACTTAGCAAGACTGTTTCCAAATAGAAAATAACAAGGGCTGGGGGTGTATCTCAGAGATAGAACGCCCCTGGGTTCAATCTCCAGCCAGTACTACACACACACACACACACACACACACACACACACACACAGTACTTGGCTAGGGGAACCTTGGTTTCTCAGCATGGTTTACACTCCTATAAAAGCAAGTGTGAATGTGTGCAAGAATGCAGTTAGATTTCAGAGGCCCTGGGGGAGGTGCTGGCTGCAGGTAGAGCCTTCAGGCTACTGGCTACGGTCTGGCACCAGGGGCCACCTATGTGCAGCGGGCAGCCTCGTGCAGACGCCCCATGCTGGGGGAAGTCCCTAGGGTGGAGACGCCCTCTTTTTTTTATTTGGAGGTGGCCCCCACTACCTAAAATGTCCTTTTTCTATTTATGTAACTTTGGATTGTTCATAGCTGGGAAGGGCTACATAATTTTCTCCTTAAGCTGTCACAGAGAATATTAGTCAACTTCGTAGCTATATTCTTTCCCCGCTGTTTTTCTTCCTATTTATAGACTAATCATTGAAGTCTAGGCATAAAAAAGAACGGGTCTTTTCCAGTTGGGTTATTTTCTGAAGATGCCAGCCATTGTTCTTTGTGTTCTGAAGACACGCAGACAACTTGAGCCCTCTGTTTTGCTTCCGAGGGAGGCGCATCGTGTGGTTGCTCATTAGATGTTATATTTGGAAAGATGTTTTCGTATTCTCCTCAAATACGAGGAAATTCTATTACTGAGATTGTGCAGGGTAAGAGGCCTCAGCAAATCTGGGTAAAGCGGACCAGCCTGACACTGTGCACAGACCAGAGCTACCGGAGTTGTCGAGTCGTGGTGCGTATCAGAATTGCCTGAAGGGGAGCCACGGGTGGCAGCGCGCGGTAATCCTAGTAGCTGGGAGGCTGAGAAAGATTATAGGTTCCAAACCAGCTTCAGCAACTTAGTAAGACTGTTTCAAAATTTAAAAAAAGTGTTTTACATGTCATATATATGTGAAATTATGTTCAGTTTCAGTGTATTGTAAGAGTTTCACATATGTTTAGAACTAGGATTACAGTTAGCGTTAGGACGAATATAACATTTAGTTTAGTTTCTTATATGCATTAGTTTCAGCTATGTTTAAAAGCTCAGAAAAGTGTTTTATATATCATATATTTGTGCAAAAAATAAAAAAAAATGAAATAGGGCTGAGGGCATGGCTCAGAGGTAGAATTCCTCTGGGTTTAATGCCCAGTAACACACACACACACACACACACACTGCCTAGAGAGAGTTTATTAAAACAATATTGTTGGGACCTGTACTCAGAATTCCTGATTTAGTAGACCTAGACTGGGGCCCTGAAATGTGTGATGTGTGTGTGTGTGTGTGTGTGTGTGTGTGTGTGTGTGTGTTGGGCATTGAATCTAGGGAC
The DNA here is from genome assembly GCF_963383645.1 of Muscardinus avellanarius. NCBI lineage: Eukaryota > Metazoa > Chordata > Mammalia > Rodentia > Gliridae > Muscardinus > Muscardinus avellanarius. Next base: position 89,978,048 of record NC_137797.1, read on the forward strand.
GTTCTACCTCCGAGTTACACCCCAGCCTTATTTTATTTAATTTTTTAATTTTTTGTGGGCCTGGGGATGTAATCCAGGGGCATTTGACCTCCGAGCTGCACCCCCTGCCCTTTTTTCTCATTCTTTATTTTTTTGAAACAGGGTCTCACTGAGTAGCTGAGGCTGTCCGTAAACCGTGATCCTCCTAAATGCTGGGATTACACGCGTGCGCCACCACGCCCGGCCAGCCTTATTTTATTTTTATTTTGATACAGGTCTCACTAGGTTGATGAGAGTCTCACTACTTGCTGAGGCTGTCCTTGAGTCTGCAGTCCTCCTGTCTCAGCCTCCCAAGTGCTGGGATTAGAGACACCGAACACTGCAGCTGACTGGATTCTGCATCTCGGAGGACCTCCCAGGTGCTGCCGCGATCATGGTCCTGGGACCACAGACTGAGAACTAGCGCAGGTTTTTACCTTTAATTTGGATCAATTCTGCTTTGGGTTAGTGTTTAGAAAGTCGCTTCTTTATACCCCAGCATCATAGTATATTGCCATGAGATAAAGGCTAGACGTAGTTCTCTCTCGTTTTTAAAAAACTTTTTATTTTAAACTGGTGCATGTTTTAGCTTTTTTAAATTGCTGTGACTAAAATACCTGCTAAGCACAACTTAGAGAAGTTTATGTTTCTGTTAAATATAAGGTTTATTTTATGTCAAATAAGAGGTTTATGTTATTTTATTGGGGGACACAGAAATTGAACCTAGAGGCAATCTATCTCTGAGCTAGACCCCCAGCCCTTTTTATTTTTATTTGGAAACAGGGTCTCACTAAGTTGCTGAACCTGGCCTCAGATCTGCCATCCTCCTATTTCAGCCTCCCGAGGATTGGGATTATAGGTGTGTGCCACTGTGCCCAGCAGAAAGGTTTATTTTATGGCTCATAATTTGAGAGTTTCTCAGCAACTTGATGAGATTCTCTTTCAAAATGAAAAGGACTGGGGGGGGGGTGTAGCTCGGAGGCTGAGTTCAATCCCTAGTACCACCAAAATTTAAATATTTTTATAGAGACCAAATTATTTTTGTGTGTGTGTGCTACTGGAGATTGAACCCAGAGGCATTCTACCTTTGAGATACAACCTCCAATCCAATTTTATTTCTTATTTGGAGACAGGGTCTTTCTAGGTTGATGAGTCTTACGACTTGCTGAGGCTGTCCTTGAACCTGCGATCCTCCTGTCTCAGCCTCCCAAGTACAGGGATTACAGGTGTGTGCCACCACGACTGGCTCGTGGAAACCAAATTCTATAAAATAGGTAAGATATAGAATAAAGTAAATTTGATTAACTTCTTTCAGAGAACCAACAGCAATTTATGATTATTCAGTGGGAAATATCAAAATCTAATTCCATAACATCATCTCATACAAATCAGATTTCATAGTATTTTAATAGGAATAATGAGGCAAAAACAGGCATCCACACTCGAATCACTGTAGGAAATGAGTCACCAGCAAAACAGCTTCTATCTGGGGGAATTCCTCTGCGAGTCTGATGTGCTTGCGATCAGCTGCGCCTGTTTTTCAGCGTGGCATATTTGGGGAATTTTGCTTTAGCTAACATGTTTTTGGAAATGTTTTTGCGAACTGGTAACAAATAGATTACATCTAATTTGTCACCTCAGTTTTTTTTTTTTTTGTGTGTGTGTGTGGTACTGGGGGTGTAGCCCAGGGGCTTTTCTACCTCCGGGCTACACTCCCAGACCTATTTTATGCTTTATTTGGAAACAGGGTCTCACTAAGTTGCTGAGAGCCTCACCAAGTAGCTGAGGCTGGCTTCGAACCTGCGCCATCCTCCTGTCTCAGCCTCCCAAGCGCGGGGATGACCAGCGTGCGCCACCACGCCCGGCACCTCAGTTGTTTATGAAAGGTTTCCTGACACCCGTGTGAAGAGGTGTCCTGGAGCCCATTTAAGTTCAACAAGAAAATCCTTCTTTCATTCCTTCCCTTTTTTTCTCCCTATCTTTTTGGGTCTGGGGGCTGAGCCCAGGGGCCCTCTACCTCCAAGCTACACTCCCAGGCCTGGTTTGTTTTGTTTTTGTTTTTGATGTATTAGAGATGTAAGCCGGGGGGGCATTCGACCTCCGAGCTACACTCCCTGCCCTACTTTATATTTTTATTTTGAAACAGGATCTCACCGAATTGCAAAGGGCCTCACTAAGTAGCTGAGGCTGGCCGGGAACCGTGATCCTCCAGTCTCAGCCTCCCGAATGCCTGTTTTACAAGCGTGCGCCACCACGCCTGGCCCAGCCCTGTGTTTGTTTGTTTGTTTGTTTGTTTGTTTTTGCAGCACTGAGGATGGAACACAGGGGAACTGTACCTCTGTACCCTAGCCCTATTTTTGAATCATTATTTTGAAACAGGGTCTCACTAAGATGCAAAGGGCCTCATTAAGTAGCTGAGGCTGGCCGCGAACCTGTGATCCTCCCGTCTCAGCCTCTGAAGTACTGGGATTACAAGAGACTGCCTCCATGCCTGGCTTTTTTTTTTTTCTTTTTTTTTTTTCATTTAAAATAGGGTCTCACTAAGTTGCTGAGACTGGCCTCAAACCTGAGATCCTCCTGTCTCAGCCTCCCAACTACTGGGGTTCCAGGTGTGCGCCTCTGTGTCCAGTAAGATGTTTCTTTATCCATTTCTGCCCGGGCCTGGAGGGGATGGCGGCACAGATGCTCTCACTAGCCGTCCCCTAGACGGCTTGGGGGGACTCTTCTCGTTTCTTTTTATATGGCTGTGTAATACATTAGCCTCTCATATTTATGATGCTGAGCTAAGGAATGATATATAAATACAATTTCCATACTATCTATATCAAAAATTTTCTTAAGGTTTTCAAATTTCATTTCACAGGCCGGGCATGGTGGCGCACGCTTGTAGTCCCAGCATTCGGGAGGCTGAGACCGGAGGATCGCGGCTCGCGGACAGCCTCAGCTGCTTAGTGAGGCCCGCTGCAACCCAGTGAGACCCAGTTTCAAAACTAAAAAACTAAAAAAAAACCAGGGCTGGGGGAGTGTAGCTTGGAGGTACAATGCCCCTGGGTTCCATCCCCAGACCCGCAACAACAACAACAACAACAACAAAATTCATGTTGCTATAATAAGTTTTTAATGTATTTTTTAAATTTCCAAATAAGCAGAACATGTGTTTTAGCAATGGACGTGGAAGCAGATCTCAAGGGCCTCGGCAGCGGGGCCGGGTGCTGCAGCTCAGCGAGGGCACTTGCGAATGCTCTCGAGGGCCGGGCAGTCCTAGCGCTGCAGTGAACCGTCCCACAGGCAACGAAGCCAACATGGACCGAGGACCACGTCTAAGAGAGCCAGCCACAGAGAGAAGGATGCTTGCAGGCCTGGGATGTAGTTCAGTGATCAGTGGTTGCCTAGCATGCATGAGGCCCTGGGTTCAATCCTTGAAAAAAAATCATAAAATTTGTGTATATACGTGTGTGTGTGTGTGTGTGTGTGTGTGTGTGTGTATACATTTGTCATGAATCTGATAAGGTTTTAATATCCAGAATATATAATATAATATAATATAATATATATATACACACACACACACACACATATATATATATATATATATATATATATATATATATATATTTCCTACATATCAACAAGACCAAAACCAAAAATCAATTCACTCAATTAAATGTGGCCAGAAGACTTGAGTTATTTCTTCCAAGAAGACACACAAATGGCCAAAAACATGGCAAGGCCCCAACATCCATGATCACCGGAGAAATGCATACAAAATGATAGTGAAGCATCGCTTCAAACCTGTTAGGAGAGCCACTACACACGCACGCACGCACACACACACACACACACACACACACACACACACACGGCCAAAGTCATAAAAATGAGGTAGAATGGTGGTTTCCAACGCCTGGGGATAGGAGGAAATGGGGGCTTGTTGCTCGGTGGGTACAGTTTCAGTTTTGTAATATAAAAATGTTGTCGCGATCTCATGTATAACGTAAATAGTTAACACTACTGGAGTGTACACTTAATGGTTAAGATAGTAAATTTTGATTTTTAAAATTTAGAAATATGTATTAAAAAAAAAGAAACTGCTACCTATTAAGGGGGTTGGGGAAGTAGAAAGGCCCTGCAAGTCCCCCAATAGCCCTGTTTATCAAAGTGCCCACGAAGGAGCGTCAGGCGGATGCTGGGTCTGGATTCTGACTCCAACCATCACGATCTCGTCCAGTCGCGTAGCTCTGGAGCTCCGGTGCCCTTGTGTGTGAACTGGCGATAGCACCAGCATTTATCCGCGGGGTATTATGAGGCTTAACGTGTGTAAGAGGCTCAGGAACACTTAATGAGGGTCGGACTTCTCATCCCTCGACTTCAGCTGAAGAATATGAACTGTGTCACTGGGAAGATTGTTCTAAGCATATCCACACTGGAATTAGCCTTCTACGTCCCACAGAAGCTTAGAAGAATGCTAAACAAATTGGAATGATTCTTGGATCCAGCCGCGTAACTCACTGATGTGACGCATATGTGTATTATAGATATTTATATACAAACTTAAGGCTGATGTCAGAAAAAGCCACTGCTTCCCATGATCTTATGAATGGTACCTAAATAAGTACATGGATAAGAACTTTTCTTTCTTTTTTTTAAAAAAGATTTATTTATTTAGCCGGGCGTGGTGGCGCACGCTTGTAATCCCTGCGCTTGGGAGGCAGAGACAGGAGGATCGCGCAGGTTCGAAGCCAGCCGCGCTGGCTTAGGAGACCCTGTTTCCAAATAAAAATGTAAAAATAGATCTGGGAGTGTAGCCCGGAGGTAGAAGGGCTTCCAGGAACCCCAGTACCACAAAAAAAAAAAAAAGATTTATTTATTTATTTATTTTGTGGTACCGGGGGTGGAACCCAGGGGCTTTTCTACCTCCGGGCTGTACTCCCAGACCTATTTTTTTTTTTAATACTTTATTTTGGAAACAGGGTCTCACTAAGTTTCTGAGAGCCTCATTAAGTAGCTGAGGCTGGCTTCGAACCTGTGCGATCCTCCTGTCTCAGCCTCCCAGGAGCTGGGATTACAAGCCTGAGCCACCACGCCTGGCAGATTAGAACTTTTCATACTTTAAAAACTTTTCAGAAAACAAGAGAAAAAATGATACATTATCATGTCATGGGAAGCTTACTATCAAAATCCATTGCATTTAATTAACCTAAGTGCTTTGGCTCTGGTAAAAGGATTGCTAGATTAATTCAGCAGATTGAAAGTCCTCCCTTCCTACCCATCGACACCACCACCTCCTCCCAGAACAGGTCGCAGAAAGCAGAAAACGTAAGAAGTAAACAGCTGGCAAACACAGACCTCAAATCACTGGGACAGAGAAAGGACCAGTACTGAGACAGGATCGCAGTTCAAGGTCAATCTTAGCAACTCAGAAAGACCTGGTTTCTGAATAAAAAGGAAAAAAAACAAAACAAAACAAAACAAAAAGACTGAGGGTGTAGCTCAGAGATAGAATGCCCAGGGTTCGTTCTCTAGTGCTGAAAGAAAGAAAGAAAAAAGTAGTTAAGGGGCAAACTCTTTTGGAGGATAGAGTTTATTAACTAAATAAAAAACCACAAACTAGTTATTAGTATAAAATATAATTTAATTCCATTCTTTATTTACCACAAAATTTAAAAATAGCAATATACAGACAAGCGCAAGTGAACTTAATCGTATAAGACAAACCTCCCCTGGGGCGCGCGTGGGGGCGGGGCAGGTCTCAGGTCGGCGCTGACCGGCAGCGCATCTGGAAGCTCCCTAAGCCACAGCTGTACACCCTGTGGGAGGGCCCGGGCCCTGCAGGCATTTCTCATCAACCCACACACACCTGAGAAGCCGGCTTCTAGGCACTAGAGTCATTGTTTCTGGCGGCCCTGCTCTGCCCCTAGCACCGTGCTGGACACATCTGAGTTCCAATTCCGAAGCTCAGGGACGACGTACCGGAGTGACAGACACCTCCGGAGCAGGACCTGAAATCAGACGTCACCAAGCACGGGCCAGTCAGCAGACGTGGCCCAGAGCAGGGCCACCGTACCTTCCTTTCCTGATGCAGTCAACACACGCTTCCCTTCAACCTCATTATTTACTAGAAGACTCTATTTTCCTGTTTCTCAAAGGATTTCCACATTTGGTGACCACCATATCTACAACTTGAATCTTATGTGACTTTAAGCTGTCATCCTGTAACAAAATATCTGGTCATATTTTTAAGTTTGCTACTTTCTTTTTGCGTTTTCTTTTGGTGTACTGGGGATTGAATCCAGGGGTTCTCTGGTCTTGTTAAGTTGCTGAGGCTGGCCTTGAACCTGTGATCCTCCTGTCTCAGCCTCCCAAGTACTGGGATTACAGGCCATGCATCAGCGCACCCAGCTGAAGTTGACTATTTTTCAAAAAAGTTTTAGATTTGGCATATGGATTGAGGACCGTGGTTATTTGAATTTACTCAATCAAGGACCAATAAATAACTGTCCTTTAAACAAAGTATTTTGAGGTAAATATCATCCTTAAGGTATAACTTTTGGTCTACACCTCAATACCAGCTACTTCATGAAATGCTCCAGCGCCCCCTGTCCAATGGAAAGACGATGAGCCACGTGCAAAAATGTAAAATCTTCTAGTAGCCATATTAAAAAAGTAAAAAGAGCCGGGCGTGGTGGCGCACGCTTGTAATCCCCACGCTTGGGAGGCGGAGACAGGAGGATCGCGCAGGTTCGAAGCCAGCCGTGCTAGTTTACGAGACCCTGTTTCAAAAAATTATATAAAAAAAAATAGGTCTGGGAGTGTAGCCCGGAGGTAGAAGGGCTTCCAGGAACCCCAGTACCACCAAATAAATAAATAAATAAATAAATAAATAAATAAATAAATAAATAAAATAAAAAAGTAAAAAGATACAAGTACTAATAATTTGAATGGCCTACTTAACTCATATATCCAGACTATCCTTTGAATGTGCAATCAATATAAAATTGTCGGTACAAGGCTTTGCCTTCTTTTTGTGCTACCGTCTCTGAACTCTGGTTTGTAGTTTAAACTCACAACACCTCGCAGTTTGTACTAGCCACACTGTGTGCCTTGTAGCCGCACTGTGTGCCCCGTAGCCACAGCGGCAGGTGGGTCCAGTGCTCAAGTCCTGGGGATCAGGAACAGAGACTCGGAGCCGGACATGAACACAGAGATCAAACCTCCTCTTACAAATGGTAAACTGAGGCACAGGTGTCAAATGGCTCGCGGTTGCATGACCGCAGTCCAGTTGAAGGGTGTTTTCTGATTCTAGGTCCTCTTCCCCTACCGCATTGTTACAGTGGTAATTTTTAAGGTTAAGTAAACAGAGCAAAAAAATGGGTATTGTCTTTATGATGGTTACATATATTTTGTAGATGTATGCTTTCTCACCCAAACTCAAGAAATTAGTCACACCTGTAACTCCAATACTTGGGAGGCTGAGACAAGAGGATTGAAGGCTCAAGGCCAGCCTCGGCAACACAGAAAGACTCTTAACAACCTAGTGATACCCTGTCTCAAAAGTAAAAAGGGCTGGGGGTTTAGCTCAGAGGTGGGATGCCCCTGAGTTCAATCCTCAGTGCTACACACAAACATTTTTTTATGTGTATGAAAAAAAGGCCCCTGGTCTTCGGGACTATAGCCCAGGCCTTAATTTTTTTATTTGGAAACAGGGTCTCGCTAAGTTTCCGAGAGCCTTACTAAGTGGCTGAGGCTGGCTTTGAACCTGCGATCCTCCTGTCTCAGCCTCCCATGTACTGGGATTACAGGCATGCACCACCATGGCTGGCTCAGAAATTATTATTATTATTATTATTATTATTATTATTATTATTATTTTGGTGGAACTAGGGGTGGAACCCATGGGCTTTTCTACCTCTGGGCTATACTTTTTTTTTGGAAACAGGGTCTCACTGAGTTGCTGAGAGCCTCACTCAGTAGCTGAGGCTGGCTTCGAACCCGTGCGATCCTCCTGCTCAGCCTCCCAAGCGTGGGGATTACAAGTGTGTGCCACCACATCTGTTTTCAGAATTAATTTATAGGAGAATTAATGTAGTTTAATCCACAAAAATATGTCACTCCTAAAAATGATAAAAAAAAATTAATGGAATGAATTCCAAGAACCACATGTCAGTAGCGTCCCGATTCATGCAGTTACTGCAAATTTCACACCTGAAAGAACAGTTTTTTGTTGACTGTTGATATGTTTGTCACTACAACATCTGCCAGAAGTTCTAATTCATCACTCGCAGCCTACAGAAGTGTCACGCAGAGTTGAAATGATACTAGCCTGGTGTGGTGGTGCTCGCCTGGAATCCTAGTGCATGGAAGGCGGAGACCAGAGGGTTACAGGTTCGAGGGCAACCTCAGCAATTTAGCAAAACCCTGCTTCAGAATAAGAAATAAAAAAGGGCTGGGGTTCCAGCATGGAGGTAGAATGTCCCTGGATTAATCACTTGTATTCCTCTCACACAGAAATAACACTTTGCTTTGGTGAGGAGCTCAGGGGGAAATTTTCTGGCAAGATATAGCACCATATGGGGAAAGGAAAGCAGATATAAGGCCTACCCTGGAAGCTGAGGCCTTTCCTGCTAATTTCCTAACCCATTTGTGAAGCACAAAAGAGAATATATGCAAATGCATTTGGTAAAGTATAAAGAGTTATTAAAATATAAAGTATACCAGGCATGGTGATAAAGTGATAGATCTGTAATTCCAGTACTTGGGAGGCTGAGACAGGAGGATTGAAGGTTCAAGGCCAGCCTCAGCAACTTAGTGAGACCATGTTTCAAAATAAAAAATAAAATAAAAAGGACTAGGGGTATAGCTCAGAAGTAGAATGCCACTGGGTTTAATCCCTAGTACCACACGTATATCAAAAGATATTATATAAAAATATGATACCCAAGAAGATAGATACATGGAATTTCAAATAAGCTTAATTTTTACACCGAATCTGAAGTACCTCTGGATTGATTGCTATTTGCTATTTAAAATAATGCTCTCCAAATTTTTAATTGTAGAAAATAGTTTTTGAAAAATTTGTTTGATGATGACGACGATGATGATGACGTGTGTGTGTGTATGTGCGGTACTGGGGATGGAACCCAGGGGCATTCTACCTCCGAGCTACGCTCACCAGTCCAATTTTTTATTCTTTATTTTTGAAGCAGGGTCTCACTAAGCTGTGCAAGCCCTCAGCAAGCAGCTAAGGCCGGCCGCGAACCTGCGATCCTCCTGTCTCAGTCTTCCAAGTACAAGGATTACAAGCATGTGCTACCACACTTGACTGAAAATGGGTTTTTAAATGAATTCTTCTTCTTCTTTTTTTTTTTTTTAAATATGTGTGGTTGCCGGGCGTGGTGGCGCACGCTTGTGATCCCCGCGCTTAGGAGGCAGAGACAGGAGGATCGCGCAGGTTCAGAGCCAGCCTCGCTGGCTTAAGAGACCCTGTTTCCACATAAAGTTAAAAAATAGGTCTGGGAGTGTAGCCCGGAGGTAGAAGGGCTTCCAGGAACCCCAGTACCACCAAAATAAATAAATAAATAAATAAATAAATAAATAAATAAATAAATAATAAATATGTGTGGTACTGGGGATAGAACCCATGGGCCTTCTACCTCTGGGCTACACCCCCCAGTCCGATTTTATTTTTCCTTTGGAAATAGGATCCTGCTAAGTTGCTGAGGCTGGTTTTGAGTCTGCGATCCTCCTGTCTCGGCCTCCCAAGTAGTGGGATTACAGGCGTGTACCACTACGCCCGGCTTGTCTTGATCTTTAAAAATGTACTTACCAGTCATTTCCTTCTCTTTGGCTACAAGCAATAAGAATTAATTGCCTAATACTCTAGAAGGCCACAACTATTTCCCGGGTCAGTTAATTGAAACCACTACTTTAAGAGGTGTTTTTTTTTTTTTTTTTTTTTTTTTTTGGTACTGGGGATGGAACCCTTCTACCTCCAGGCTACACTCCCAGACCTATTTTATATTTTATTTGGAAACAGGGTCTCTTAAGCCAGCGAGGCTGGCTTCAGACATGCATGATCCTCCTGTCTCCTCCTCCCAAGGGCAGGGATTACAAGCCTACGCCACCGCGCCCGGCCACAGGTGTGTTTTAAAAATGCGTTTAAGCCAGGCGTGGTGGCGCAGGCAGAGACAGGAGGATCACGCTGGTTAGAAGCCAGCAGTGCTGGCTTAAGAGACCCTGTTTCCAAAAATAAAAAGGTATAAAATAGGTCTGGGAGTGTAGGAGTGTAGCCCGGAGGTAGAAGGGCTTCCAGGAACGCCAATACCACACACACACACACACACACACACACACACACACACACACACACACAAAAGGGTTTATATACATTAAGAATTTTTTTAAAAATCTGTGAATTTTTGATGTGCTGATGATTGAATCTGGGGTATTCTACCTCTGCGCTATATCCTTAGCCCTATTTTACTATTTATTGTTAAACAGGTTCTCACTAAGTTGCGGAGGGCCTCACAAGTTGCTGATGCCGGCCACGAACCAGCGTCGTGTCTGGTTTAAAATCTGTGAATTTACTGTGTGACTTTACACTAGGCATTCAATCTGCCTGGACTTATTTCTTCTTTTAGGAAGAAATGTCAACATAAGCATGTTTTCAACAGTGAAAACCTGTTCTGTGTATAATGAAAATCGCGAGTAACAAATCTTAAGCCGGGATGGTGGTGCACACGTGTAATCCCAGCACTTGGGAGGCTGAGATAAGAGGACTGCAGGTTGGAGGACAGCCTCAGCAAGTAGTGGGACTCTTCATCAACCTAGCAAGACTCTGTTTCCAAATAAGAAATGAAATCGGGCTGGGGGTATAGCTTGGAGGTAGACTGCTTCTGGGTTAAGTTCTCAGTACCCTCCCAAGAAGAGCAAATCTTGTATGTAAAGGTTAATCACCAAAATCTAGGACCTAAGATTGTTCTGTTCTGTAAACAAAGTAGAAACTCTCTTGGCCTTTTCTGTTTAAGTCATCTCACTTAAAATTCATCTTTTTTTTTTTTTTTTGGTGGTACTGGGGTTCCTGGAAGCCCTTCTACCTCCGGGCTACACTCCCAGACCTATTTTTACATTTTTATTTGGAAACAGGGTCTCCTAAGCCAGCGCGCGCGGCTGGCTTCGAACCTGCGCGATCCTCCTGTCTCTGCCTCCCAAGCGCGGGGATTACAAGCGTGCGCCACCACGCCCGGCCTAAAATTCATCTTAAAGTGCTTGACTGAGCCTAAGTCTTCTGTGTTCTTGCTAAGCTTACAGACTAAATGCGGTATTCATCACGATGACTATGAATTGGACTGTCCTTTCACATATTCAAGTACTCGCCATTTTCTTAAGATATATAAGCAATAGCCTCAACTAAGGAAACGCTCAAGAAATAGAGATATTCTAAATTAAACAAAATTACATTATAAATCTGCTTAAATGAATCTTAGACACAGGCAAATGCCAACATACTGCACCAAAAAATACTGCACCAAAAAAATAAAAACAAAGCACAAGTAATATGCATGTGGTATTCTCAGTAAGAAACATTTTTGCCAAAAATATGGCAGCTGGTTAGTTTTAAGCTTAAATTTCCTTATATAAATGGGATTTGTAATAACTCTGATCAGTTCTCTTTGGAGGAAAACATGAAATGCCCCCTATCCTTGTGAGGATAAGGTGCAAATTTATAAAACTTGGTAGTCTTTAATAAAAGACTAGAACAGCATCAACACGGTATTGAAGAACTGACAGTGTTTTGTCAATGAAACACTTAAAATGTTTCTCATTTCTGGAGATAACGTCAAGTGCTAGAGTGTCCATGAGATGTCAGTGAAGTCCCCGGGGTCTCCCAGGCCCCCGTCGGCTTCTAAGTAATTCATGAAGGTGGCCATGGCTGTGTTGTCGCCGTCACACAGGGCATCGAAGTCCAGCGGGGCACCGTCACCTACTGAATTCAAGCACAGGCAGTCTATAAAAGTGGTCCATCACACTCACAGAGATGCAAGCAAGATGACTCTCAGAAATGGCAGAGCCAGCAAGAAGACCACGCGGTGCGCTTCCAGGAGGCGTGCGCGCGCCCTCAACGGCAGGAGGCTGACGTGCTTGTAAATGGGTCACCTATTTTTATGACAATCTGCTGTCAGATCAGCTGCACTTAACTCATCTGATGCACAGAAGTGACGAGGCTCTGTCTTCTAATAGAAGATGACACTGCTGACGGGCACAGAGCCTGAGACAGTTCCAAGTTAGAGGGGAGGGAAGGGGAGGAAGAGGAGGGGAGGAGGGGGAGAGGAAGAGGGGGAGGGGAGGAGGGGGAGGGGAGGAGGAGGAGGGGAGGAGGGGGAGGGGAGGAGGGGGAGGGGAGGAGGGGGAGAAGAAAGGGAAAAGAGGGAGGGAGAGAGGGGGAGAGGAAGGAAGAGAGAAGGGGGAGGGGAGGAGGGAGGGGGAGGGGAGGAGGGAGGGGGAGGGGAGGAGGGAGGGGGAGGAGAGAAGGGGAGAGGAAAAAGAAAAGAGGGAGGGAAAGAGGGGGAGGGAAAAGGGGAGAGGGAGGGAGAGAGGGGGAGAGAGAGACCTGAAGGACAAGTTTAACCTTAATCTCCTTCATGAAGAAGTGCCATTTGTTTAATGCTGAAGTGAGAAGGCTGAGACAAAAAGTATCATCTCCCATCTTCCCTAAATTTTGAAATAGAGGGTAGTTCACCAGATTTTCAATAAAAAAGGAAATAAGGAGAAACCATAGAAATGAGATTTAAGTTGGAGATAGGAAAAAGTTCTAGAAATTGAGGGTTAAAACACAGATGAAGATTCACTAACTGTTCTTCATTTTTGGTGGGGGGATACTAGGGATTGAGCCCGGGGGCATTCTATCTAGAATTATACCCTCAGCCTTATTTCTTGTTTTGAAAGAGTCTTACTAGGTTGCTGAGTCTTGCTACATTGCTGAGGCTGGCCTCAAATCTGACATCCTCCTGTCTCAGCTTCCCAAGTACTGGAATTACAGATATGCACCGCCACATCCAGCTCACTGTTTTCTGGATATCAGGTTCTAATTGAATTTGAGAGTTTATATTTTTATTTGGAAACAGGGTCTCTTAAGCCAGAGAGGCTGGCTTCGAACCTGCGTGATCCTCCTGTCTCCGCCTCCCAAGCGTGGGGATTACAAGCGTGCGCCACCACGCCCAGCCCTGGTTTGACTTTGAAACAGGGTCTTGCTAGGTTTCTGAGGCTGGCCTTGAACCTGGGAAACTTCTGCCTCAGCATCACCATGCTTGGTTTAAGTTATATATGTTTTAAAAGCAAGAGTGCGATCACTGTATTTGGAATTCAGAGCTGGGCATGTTGGCATATGCCTGTATCCCAGTACTTGGGGGGGCTGAGACAGGAAGATCAGATGTGAGGACAGCCTCAGAAATTTAGGGAGACTCTCAACAACCCTCTTTCAAAAATAAGTAAGTAAGCTGGGTGTGGTGGTGCACGCCTGTAATCCCAGCATTTGGGAGGCTGAGACAGGAGAATCGTGATTCTCAGACAGCCTCAGCTACTTAGTGAGGCCCTTTGCAACTCAGTGAGACCCTGTTTTAAAATAAAGAATAAAAAAGAGGGCTGGGGGTGTAGCTTGGAGGTTGAATGCCCCTGAGTTCCAACCCCAGTACCACACATAACCAAAAAAAGTAAGTACATAAGTAAATTAATTAATTAATTAATTAAGGGCTGGGGTATAGTTTGGAAGTAGAATACCTCTGGATTCAATCCCCAGGAATGAACTAACACTCACACACAGACACATAATCTTGGTTTTAAAATACTTTTCTTTCCTGTAATCCTAGTACTTGGGAGGCAAAGAGAGAAGGATTGCAGGTTCGAAGCCAGTCTCAGTGTTTTGTGAAGCTCTCAGCAACTTAGACCGGCTCCAAAATAAATAAATAAATAAATAAACAAACAAACAAATAAATAAATAAATAAAATAAAGCTGGTGTGTAACTTGGAGGCACTATGCCCCTGCGTTCAATCCACAGCACCAAGAAGAAAAGAAAAAAATCCTCAGGGCCTGAAAACAGTGATGAGGAGGAAGGAAGGTTCTGAGGAAAGCCCAGAGACGGCTTACCGAGGAGGGGTTCGTGGCCGAGGGCTGCGCTCTGCTTTGGCCCGGCAGCTTCCAGCGCCCCTGTTTCGGAAGGGCTCAGGGAGAACAACTCCTTACTCAATGTCTGAAAGGACAGGATGGTAAGGTCAGGGAGGCTCCTCCTTGTCTGATGCGGCCCCACCATCATCGCCAGGGGGCCCAGCTCCCGGGAGCTCCTGCGGGCCGAGCGAGGCCGCCTTCACCCAACACTACTCCTAAACTTTGCTTGCGGAGGGGCCAGAGCGATTCTGATTATTTTTCCAGAATGGGTCCTTTTCTCCGCAAGGAGCAATAATCCAAGGGACAGATGTCCTCACTCATTTCCTGACTGTCAGTCCTGAGGGGACTTACGTCCTCGCAGTTCACAGCGTGATTGTCTTTCATTAGGTCTCCTGGACTCGAACCACCGAGGGATGGAGACTGTGACCTTTAAAAAACGACACACAGAACATCTGCTCTGTTTATATGTTTCTCGAGGGAAGTTTTCTTCTCCAAATACATAACACTGTACTAATAAAAATACAGCAATGAACTTGAGACCACGTATCCTGACAGCTTTTACAATCAGACTGACTGCTAGGCACGAGATTTATTATTTATTTATTTATTTATTTATTTGTGGATTTGGAGATGTAACTCAGGGGCATTCGACCTCCGAGCTACACCCCCTGCCCTATTTTTTTTTTTATTCTTTATTTTGAAACCGGGTTTTTGACTATGGATTGCTGAAAGACACTCCACCATAAACAGTAAAATAAAGCATTGAGATACAGGCTCTCAGCTAGTCACGTCACCTATTAATATAAACAAAGTAACAGGCTGACAGGGCACAGGGTCAAAGGGGACTCTCACACACACACAAAAATAAAATAAAAAAAGTTTTCCCAGACATTAAATGGTAGAACTGAGAGTAAAGGAAGATTTATTTACATTCTATTATCATTTTTAAGTGGAAGATACAGTTTTACTGTAACAGGTCATCTCCAAGGATAAAATCAATGAGACGCATACCCAGAGAACAGAATGGCATAAACATACCGCTATGTCTTCATTCTCAAGAAAGCAGATGATGAAATTATAGAGGAAGAAATGGACACAAACGAAATGCCTTGGGCAGCAAAACAAAAATGCAGAGCCTGGCGACCTGTTTTGGGGATTTTCCACAGGACAGTCACTGTGAAGTGCTTGGCTGACCCGTGTGTGTGTGTGTGTGTGTGTGTGTGTGTGTGTGTGTGTGTGTACACTTCCCCTTTCCTTTCCTTTTCGTTTTGTTGTACTGGGGATTGAACTCCAGGGCATTTTATCTCTGAGATATACCACATCCCCTTTTTTTTTTCCTTATAGTACTGGGAGTGGAACCCAGAGGCTTTCTACCTCTGGGCTATACTCCCAGACCTATTTATATTTTATTTAGAAACAGGGTCTCGCTAAGTTGCTGAGAGCCTCACTAAGTAGCTGAGGTTGGTTTCGAACCTGTGCGATCCTCCTGTCTCAGCCTCCCAAGCACTGGGAATACAAGTGTGCGCCACCACGCCTGGCCCCTCGTCCGTTTCTTATTTTTATATTTATTTATTTATTTATTTATTTATTTATTTTCGTGGTACTGGGGATGGAACCCAGAGGCTTTCTACCTCCAGGCTATACTACCAAACCTTTTTTTTAATATTTTATTTGGAAACAGGGTCTCACTAAGTTGCTGAAAGCCTCACTAAGTGGCTGAGGCTGGCTTCGAACCCGTGCGATCCTCCTGTCTCAGCCTCCCAAGCGCGGGGATTACAAGTGTGCGCCATCACACCCGGCTCTTATTTTTATTTTGAAACAGGTTCTCACTAGGTTTCTGAGAGTCTTGCTATATTGTTGAAGCTGTCCTTGAACTTGCAATCCTCCTGTCAGTCTCCGAAGTACTGGGATTACAGGAGGTGCCACCATGCCTGCAACCCTCTCCCCTTTTTTTCGAGTGCTGGGAATTGAACCCAGGTCCTGGTAAGTGCTAGGCAAGGGCTCTAGGACTGAGCTGCATCCCTAGCTCTGGACACTTCTTATAAAACTGACAACTTAAATATTTTATCTTTTTTGTTGCTACTACAGCAGCGATCATCTCTTATATTAGTAAGCTGGTTATTGCTTGCTTATAGAAAAACTGATTTTTAAGTATTGGTTTTGTAAATATGATCATTTTACTTGTAAAGATATTTGCAAGAATAAAGCATTACCTCTGTAAATTCAGGATTTCATTTGCAATGTCCATCCCGATACTACCAGCACCAGGTACCGTCCCGGCAGGTGTTCCCGGCACGCTGATACAAGACTGTTTGGAGGATTCTAAGCAACATAGCACAAAAAAAATTTTTTTTAAGAAAATAATCAATTTAGGACTTTAAAAAAGTATGTCAGTTTGGTTACTATCTTTCAGTTCAAATAATTTCCCAGCTCTTCTTAAAAGGAAGAGACTAGACACACCCTAAAATGCGAGAAAATGTTATGCTCACATCACACACAACTCACGGTGCTGAGATACCCGTGATGTGCAGGAAGCTGCTGGGGGCGTGATCGTGACCCTGGACCCTTAGACAACCCTTCTGCTTAGCCACACACCGGGGCCAAGGCAATGCTACTGCTCCTATTCCCCAACATTTTTATTTATGCAAATAATAAATGAATACTGTCCTGTGGTGGGAAACTAGCATACATAAGTAAGAACCATCCCTTAAAACTTTGAATTTGACTAACAGATATTTAATGAGCACCCCATGGCCAAGGAAGAATGTTGGCCGCTAGGGAGAAAGACACCATTCCAGAGCACGCCTGGAACCCCAGGACCTGGGGGCTGAGACGGGAGGACTGCGAGCTTGAGAACACGCTGGCAATTTAGGAAGACTCTCAGCGACTTAGTGGGACCTTGTTTCAAAAGAAAAAATGAAAATAAAAAGGGTTGGGGGTATGACTTAGAGGCAGAATGCCCCTGGGTTCAATCCCCAGCGACATAAAAAACAAACAAACAAACCCCACCATTCCTGCTCATGGACACACAGTCCAGCAGGAAGCCCGTCCAACACGCGACTAACTGCAACGCAATGTAAGGTTCTAACAGAGGCAGGGACAGGGCGCCGTGGGCTCTCTGAAGGGACACATACACCCCTAGATGTTCCACATATAGTATCTGTTTCCTTTTTAACTTGTCCCTTGCTTCTAACCTAAGTTTGGGATAGCTATAGCTCAACCCAAAGAAGTTTTCAAATTTCCTCTTGAAATCCCCCCAAGACAAAAAAAAAAAAAAACCCTTCATAATATATATATATATATATATATATATATATATATATATATATTGTGTGTGTGTGTGTGTGTGTGTGTATGTGTGTGTGCGTGTGTGGTACTGGGGGTGGAACCCAGAGGCTTTTCTACCTCCAAGCTATACTCCCAGACCTATTTTTATACTTTATCTGGAAACAGGGTCTCACTAAGTTGCTGAGAGCCTCACTAAGTAGCTGAGGCTGGCTTCGAACCTGTGCGATCCTCCTGTCTCAGCCTCCCAAGAGCTGGGATTACAAGCGTGCGCCACCATGCCCAGCTCATGATAATATTAATAATCTTTGGTGTGTATATGATGCGGTAGATTGAACCCAGGGGCATTCTACAACTCTGAGCTATACCCCAACGTGTGTGTGTGTGTGTGTGTGTGTGTGTGTGTGTGTGTGTGTGTGTTACTGGAGATTGAATCCAGGGGCATTCTACCCCCAAGCTATACCCCCTGCCCTATTTTTTATTCTTTATTTTGAAACAGGGTCTCACTAAGTTGCAGAGGGCCTCACTAAGTAGCTGAGGCTGGTTGTGAACCTGTGATCCTCCTGTCTCAACCTCCCAAATACTGGGATTACAAATGTGTGCCACCATGCCTGGCTACCCCCATCCCTTTTTATTTTTATTTTGAAACAGCATCTAAGTTACTGAGGATCTTGCTAAATTGCCGAAGCTGGCCTCAAACCTGTGATCCTCTTTTCTTTGCCTCCCAAGTACTTAGAATCCCAAGTGATTATAGACACGCACCATTGTGCCTGGCTTTATGTAATACTTGTATTTATTTATTTATTTATTTGGTAGTGGGGGTTGAATCCAGAAACATTCTACCTCTGAGCTATACCTCTAGCCCTACTTTATTCTCAAATAGGGTTTTCCTAAATTGCTGATTCTGGCCTCAAACATGTCATCGAACCTCCTGTTTCAGCCTCCCAAGTATTGGGATTACAGGCATGGACCACCACACCTGGCCTTAAGTAATAATCTTAACGTGTGTCTTATTATGTGTCTTTTGCCATCTAAGACTCAAGCCTACCTTCTGATGACTGAGAGCTGTGCTGAGATGACAGTGTCTCCCTGCTCCGACTGTGGCCCCTAAGGAAGAAACAACTTGAGAGGTTTTCCCCCGAGGGTGGAGGAAAGTGCTACAGCAACTACATTAAGCTTTATATATCTGATTAACCAATTCTTGGCCCATTTATGCGCACATACTGTGAATATCACCACCAGAGAGATCAAGTGCCGGGGCCTTTGCCAAATGCCCCGTTACCGCATAAACCGCGTGCTGCTTCATGTCCTAGTGATACAAAGGCAAGATTGTCAGGGTGGGTTGGCAGGTAATACTGGAGGCACACAATGTTTAGTGCTTTTTTTTATCTAAATATTGCAAATAAGGAAACAGAATTGGTTTAATACAACCTTAGAGCGATTCAAAAAAGAAACTTAGAGAAAATAAAACTTAGAACAGGGTCTGGCTAGCACACTGGGCCAGTCATGAAGAGCTGGCTCCTCCTTCAGGCTACAGACCGGCCCTGCCAAGCAACACCTGGACGGGGCTTTGGGCACTCCCTGCACAGTCACACAGGGTACCTGGGCTTAGAAGATGGGTATGCAGAAATGGGGGAGGGGGGTGAAGCAATTTCTAACAATGATACCATTTAAGGACAAGACAGGGCTCTCAAGAGTAGGAAGAAAATTCTTTTTTTTTTTTTTTTTTTTTTGGTGGTACTGTGGTTTCTGGAAGCCCTTCTACCTCTGGGCCACACTCCCAGACCTAGTTTATGTTTTTTTTTTTTTTTTTGGATACAGGGTCTCTTAAGCCAGCACGGCTGGCTTCGAACCTGCGCAATCCTCCTGTCTCCGCCTCCCAAGCCCAGGGATTACAAGCTTGCGCCACCATGCCCAGTGGAAGAAAATTCTTTTACCATCATACATTACACCAAATAAAAAGGAGAATGTTATAAAGGAGGGAACTTTTAGCTTAATTCAGAGAACTCATGCCAATCAAATAGTTGGTCCTCAGCACCCAGGTCAATGTGGGTTCAACCAACTGCGGATCAAACATATTTGGAGCAGGCACGGTGGCACGCGCCTGTGATCCCAGTTCTTGGGAGGCTGAGACTGGCTGATTGCAGATTTGAGGCCGACCTCAGCAACTCAGTGAGATCTATTTCAAAATAAAAAAATAAATAAAGTAGGGCTGAGGGTGTAGCTCAGAGGTAGAATTCCCCTGGGTTTAATCACCAGTGTAAAAAAAAGAAAATACAGCCAGGTGTGGTGGCGCACGCTTGCAATCCCAGCGTTTGGGAGGCTGAGACCAGAGGATCCCGGTTCGCGGACAGCCTCAGCTACTTAGTAAGGCCCTTCTCAACTCAGTGAGACCCTGTTTCAAAGTAAAGAATAAAAAAAAATTGGGCAGGGGGTGTAGCTCAGAGGTCAAATGCCTCTGGGTTCCATCCCCAGACCCACACACACACACACAAAATCCTTTTAGAAAAAGAATTCTGTCTATACTGTTTACGGACTTTTCCTGTCATTATTTCTTAACTATTATGCTACTTAACAGCATTTACATCACTTGAGGTTTCTAAGATCTCGAGAGAGGAGTCAAAGTGCTGTTGACACGCAAGTACTACACCACTTCATAAGGGACTGAGAACACTAAGGTTTTGGTAAGTGAGACGTTCTAGAGTCAATCCCCCGGCGACACCAAGGACAGCTGCAGGTATCTTAAGTACTCATACAAGTCCAGAGTCTCACACTGTGTGTGTGTTAACAAATACTAAACTCAGTATTCTACCTCTGAGCTACATCTCCAACCCTATTTTATTTTTCGATTTGAAACAGGATCTTGTTAAATTCCTGAGAGCCTCACTAAGCGCCTGAGGCTGGCCTTGATCCTACAATCCTCCTGTTTGAGCCTCTCGAGTACTGGGATTACAGCCATGTGCAACCAGGCCTGTCTGGACATATACTTTTAATGCTGTTTTTTTCTCTTCACATTTTTCTAATGAGAAGGAAAAAAAGCAAAGATACCCATTAGAAAGTAACATAAAGGTCTTAACAAAAAAATAACTTACAAAACTAATGTGTTAACAGACACGATGTATTCCAGTTCTTTGGTCCAAGGGTTAGTGAAACTGAACCACTGGCTGTTCAAAGTTACAAAGGAGCCATCTTTCACTCTGAATTTGTATGAGTCCGTAAATATTTTCTCCTTACTCTGCAGAACTTAATGAGAAAAGATAATAATCAGCATACTAGTGTAAAAATTAGTTCTTCAAGGATTAATTCAAATTTCCAATTTAACAGCAATAAGAAATTCAGAGTTGAATCTGTAATAAAAAAAAATAACCCCCAGAGTTGCCCCCTCCGTGCACACCTACCGGCTTTGTGCTTGTCGGTCAAATTACTGTGGTCATCTTGATGGAAATACTCATAACAAGAAGTTCCCAGAAGTTCCTGAGGTAGATAGCCTAAAATCGCTGTTGCCCTGGTTTTAAAATTCAAAGTAAACTTCAGAATTGGTGAATGTCCTCCCTTCAGAATACTCAGAGACCACTCATGGTCAGGACAGTAGGGCAGGGGCCTGGGCCGGGGGAGGGAGGTAACCCATGCTCATCGACCCCCGCCCCAGGCTAGACCTGCAAAATAAACACCCAGCAGGGCCCACACACAACCAGGAGAGACCCCACTACCATTCACCAGGGAGGCACTGGCCGCAACCACACCGTCTCTGCACCACTGGCTAAGAAATGTTTTTCAAGTATACGTTTGGGCTTGAACAAACTTATTAACATATCCATATTATTATTTCACATATTTTCTGCTCAGAAGCCTTAAATACAAAAAAAAATCCAGCATTATTACTAAACCGCACCATTGGTGTGTGTGTGGTGGGGTAGTAGGGATCGAACCCAGAGGCATTCTGCCTATGAGCTATTCCTCCAGCCTTGTTTTATTTTATTTTTATTTTGAGAGAGGGTCTCACTAAGTTGTGGAGGGCCTCACGAGGTTGTTGAGGCTGGCTTTGAACATACGATCCTCTTGTCTCAGCCTCCCAAGTACTGGGATTACAGGTGTGCATCATTGTGCCCTGTGCCACATCTATTTTTGTTTAATGTTATTATTATTTTTTTTTGGTGGTACTGGGGTTCCTGGAAGCCCTTCTACCTCCGGGCTACACCCCCAGACCTATTTTTTATACTCTTTTATTTGGAAACAGGGTCTCCTAAGCCAGCGCACACGGCTGGCTTCGAACCTGCGCGATCCTCCTGTCTCTGCCTCCCAAGCGCGGGGATTACAAGCGTGCGCCACCACGCCCGGCTGTTTAATGTTATTTTTATTTTTGGTAGTAGGTATTCAACCCAGGGGCATTCTACCCCTGAGGTACACCCCCATCCACATTTTATTTTATTTTGAAATAGGGCCTTGCTAAGTTGCTGAGGCTGATCTCAAACCTGTGATCCTCCTGTCTCAGTCTTCTAAGCACTGGGGTTACAGGTGTGTGTCACTGTGCCCAGACAAACCTCATCTTTTTTTTTTTTTTTGGTGGTACCGGGGTTCCTGGAAACCCTTCTACCTCTGGGCTACACTCCCAGACCTATTTTATATTTTTATTTGGAAACAGGGTCTCTTAAGCCAGCGCGGCTGGCTTCGAACCTGCGCGATCCTCCTGTCTCCGCCTCCCAAGCGCGGGGATGACAAGCGTGCGCCACCACGCCCGGCCAAACCTCATCTTTAACACCCTCAAATGAACTCTAGTCTTCACGCACAGAGATGCTCACCTTTGGTCTACATAGACAAACTTCCCATTCATTGCAAACCGAGTTATGAACTCGGTTGGTTTCACTTTAATTCCTCCACTGTTCTGTGGGACGACATACGGATGTAATCTTCCAACTGCAACCAGGCAGGTAAAACGACTGCTGTCTTTCTTTCTGTCTCTTTCTTCTTCCATTCCAACCACATTTGGAGGCCAGCTTCTCAAATAACCAGTGCAGTGGATGGTACAGAATTTTCTATGATCTAATAAGAACATTTTAGAAATGTCAAAGGTGAAGAGAACTACATAAAAAAAAGCATCAGTAATTTCTCCAACAACTGTATGTATGTGTATATGCATGGAAGTCTGTATGTATTTAGTGGTACTCGGGGTTGAATCCATTATACCACTGAACTACCTGCCCCCTGCCTTTTTAATTTTTCTGTTTTGAAACAAGGTCTTGCTAAATTTCCAAGACTGGCCTTGAACCTGCAGTCCTTTTGTCTCAGCCTCCAAAGTATTGGTATTATACAGGTGTACACCGTGCCTCGTTTGAACGACTTTATTCTTTGTGTGTGGGGGGGTACTGGGGATGGAACCCAGGGGCATTCTACCTCTACACCCCAAGCCCTATTGTTATTCTTTATTTTGAAACAGAGTCTCACTGAGTTGCAAAGGGCCTCACTAAGTAGCTGAGGCTGCCCTCAAACCGTGATCCTCCTGTCTCAGCCTCCCTAATGCTGGGATTACAAGCATGCGCCACCATGCCCGGCTTAACAACTTTATTCTTTTTTTTTTAACAGTACTGGGGATGGAACCCAGGGTCTTTCTACCTCTGAGCTACACCCCCAGCCCTATTTTTTATTCTTTATTTGGAAACAGGGTCTCAATGAGTTGCAAAGGGCCTCACTAAGTAACTGACGTGGGCTGCGAACCTGGATCCTCCTGTCTCAGCCTCAACAACTTAGTTCTTGATGGGTTATTTTTCTCAGGAGCTAAATTATGTATGTCAGAAAGCTAACAGACTGGTTTAATTTAGGATTAAGTATAGCTTAATATGTTTCCAAGTGAGATTTTTTTTCTCTAGTACTGAGACTGGAACCCATAGCCTTGCATGTGCTGGCAAGTGTTCTACTGAGCTACAGCCCCAGCCCTTTTCATTTTATTTTGAGACAGGATCTCGCTAAGTTAACCAAGAGTTGAGATCTTCCTGCTTTAGCCTCCTAAGCATCTAGGATTACAGGTGTGTGCCACCACGCCTGGCTTCCAATTCAGTTTTTAAAATTAACATTTGTTAGAAAAAGTTAAATGTCATGTCTTTCATGGTACTGTCTTTATTTATTTATTTATTTTGGTGGTACTGGGGTTCCTGGAAGTCCTTCTACCTCCGGGCTACACTCCCAGACCTATTTTATATTTTTATTTGGAAACAGGGTCTCCTAAGCCAGCGTGCTTGGCTGGCTTCGAACCTGTGCGATCCTCCTGTCTCCGCCTCCCAAGCGCGGGGATTACAAGCGTGCGCCACCATACCCGGCTATGGTACTGTCTTCAATTGATTCATTTTTTATATATGACAATTTATATTCAAAAGTTTAAAAAAGGACGCTGAAATCATTATGCATACATTCCTAAATTTCCTATGTTAGTACTTATAATAGTTAGTAGATATACACGGTCATAGTAGATTATAGAAATATTTTTGGGAGCCTGGCGTGGCAGCGCACACTTGTAATCCCAGCATTTGGGAGGCTGAAACAGGAGGATCGCGGCTGGAGGACGGCCTCAGCTACTTAGCAAGGCCTTCTGTAACTCAGTGAGACCTTGTTTCAAAATAAAGAATAAAAAATAGGGCTGGGGGATGTACCTTGGAGGTAGAATGCCACTGGGTTCCATCCCCAGTACTGAAAAAGAAAAATTTTAGGGAACATTTGGAGATACTTTTTTTTTGTGGTAATGGGAATAGAACCCAGGAGCATTGTACCTCTGAGCTACACCTCCCATTAGTATTTTTTCATTTTTTTTGAAACAGGATCTCACTGAGTTGCGAAGTAGCTGAGGCTGTCGGTGAACCGTGATCCTCCAGTCTCCACCTCCTGAATGCTGGAATTACAAGCCTGCACCACCACACCCAGCCTGGAGATACTTATAATAAAAGGTATAAAAATAAAAACTGACTAAAATACTTCACTCTTGCCGGGCGTGGTGGCGCACGCTTGTAATCCCAGCATTCAGGAGGCTGAGACCGGAGGATCGCAGTTCGCGGACAGCCTCAGCTACTTAGTGAGGCTCTCTGCAACTTAGTGAGACCCTGTTTCAAAATAAAGAATAAAAAATAGGGCAGGGGTTGTAGCTTGGAGGTCAAATGCTTCTGGGTTCCATCCCCAGACCTGCGAAAGAAAGAAAGAAAGAAAGAAAGAAAGAAAGAAAGAAAGAAAGAAAGAAAGAAAGAAAGAAAATACTTCACTCTTCATAAAAATCCCAAGCAATTAACTCAAAGGAAACAGAAAGCCAAACAGTTCTATTGGAATAAAAACCCAGAAATAATCCATATGCTCAGATATCAGGAAGTGCTTAAGAAAAAAAATGAAATACAACAAAGGCATAAAAGATGAGTGGCATTTCTGGCATTCCTTTTATCCTCTTTTTAAAGTTTAAAAAGCAGGGGGATAAAGCCTGATTTAAAAAAAACTATTTTTGTGTATCGCCCTATTTTTATTTTTTATTTTGAAACAGGGTCTCACTAAGTTACCAGGATGCTGGCCTCGATCCTCTGATTCTCCTGTCTCAGCCTCCCAAGTACTGATATTACTGTGCCTGTCTCCTGAAAAGACTATTATTTATTTATCCTAACATAGTTGTTTATGATTAGGTTTAGGAAAGATTAAATTGGCATGATTTGGGAAGATTGTTACCACAATAAAATATTTAATGTAACTAAGATAGCAGCTAATAACAGCAAAGATCCATTGAAAATTCTGTATTGCAGTTTTGAGTGCTTTATTTTATTTTATTTCATTTCATTTCTACCTCCGGGCTATACTCCCAGACCTATTTTATATTTTACTTGGAAACAGGGTCTCACTAAGTTGCTGAGAGCCTCACTAAGTAGCTGAGGCTGGCTTCGAACCTGTGCGATCCTCCTGTCTCAGCCTCCCAAGCGCAGAGATTACAAGTGTGCGCCACCATGCCCGGCTGTTTTGAGTGCTTTAAATGTGTTACTCATCCCGTCTTCTTCACAGTCCAATGCGAGGTCCTATTATCCCTGTTGTCAGGACAGGCCGGCTCCAGAGCTCTGTTTCTGAGCTGCTCCTGTCCTGGGCGTTGTGTGACGGCGGTGAGTGCTCCATCACAGAAGGTGTTCAAACAGGAGCTGCCAGGGCAGGAGGGAGGAATACAGAAGATGTTGCCCCAGAGGGCAGCGTGTGCCAACGGAGGCCGGAGCAGCCAGATGTGGTCAGTACAGAGGCTGCAGGGGAAGTAGCTGATACACAGAGGTGAGGCCTCTAAGCAGTGCACAGGAGCTGGTGTCCTACACCCAACAGACGCCACCCCTGAACCCTCTGCAGGAGACCATGCTTTCAACACAGGAGCCTTAACACAAAACCAAACGTTAATAAGTGGTTTCATTCATACTAACAAAAATGGATGGTAGTCAAAAATAATAAGGCATGAGCCGGGCGTGGTAGTGCACTCTTGTAATCTAGCATTAGGGAGGCTGAGACAGGAGGATCGTGGTTCGCAAACAGCCTCAGTTACTTAGTGAGGCCCTTTGTAACTCAGTGAGACCCTGTTTCAAAATAATAAAATAGGGCTGGGGGTGTAGCTCGGAGGTAGAATGCCCTTGGGTTCCATCCTCAGTACTGATAATAATAATAATAATAATAATAATAATAATAATAATAATAATATAATGGCTTGCCAGGCGTGGTGGTATACACTCTGAACTCAAGTACTGAGGAGGCTGAGGCGTGAAGGTCATAAGTTCAAGGCCAGCCTGGGGAACAGTGAGACCTTGTCTCAAAATGTAAAAAGAGGACCGGGGATGGAGGTCAGAGGTACAGTACTCATGAGCTCAGTTCTAATAATAATGATGATGCACTGAGTTGGGCATTTCTGCAGATTCACAAGTGATGCTGCCTGAAAAATTCTACAATACTCCTACTTAAAAGGACTTTAAGTAATGTGGAGAGAGATGGTAGAATAGCGGAAGGGGATTAGGGGAGAATTTGGACGGGAAAAAGGAGGACCGAGGAAGTTAACAGTTCAAATAATCTTACAACACTATATGCAGGTTATCACTACACGTACGGGAGGAGGAGCTGGGTGGGATGGAGAGGGAAACGCACCAAGAACTGTGTGCGTCTATGCTTCTATCAGTTTGAATGTCACTATGATGTGTGATTACAGTGCACTAATAAAAAGTATAAATAAAAAAGGGTGCCTAAATTGAGAGAGAGAGATCGATTTTAAACAACCTACTTATGCATCTCAAGGACTTAGGCCAGAAGAAAACAATCCCAAAATTAGTATGAGGGAAGAAATAGTAAATAAATTAAATAGAATCCAAACAATTCAAAAGATCAGTGGAACAAAGGGCTGATTCTTTAATCAACAAAATGAACAAACCTTTAGGCTAACCAGAGGGAGAAAAGACCCAAAGAAATAAAGCTAAGGATGAAAAAAGAAACACAATGGATACCAGAGAACGTAAGAGAATCATTAGAAATTGCTTTGAAAAACTATATTTTAACAAGTTAGAAAAACTGGAAGAAATATACAAATTTATAGACATATATGATATACCAAAATTGAACAAAAAAGATAAAGAACCTGACTAGATAGACCAATATTGAGAATGAGATTAAAACAACAACAACAACAATAATAAAAAACTTAACAAAGAAAAGCTTATGACCAAATGGCTCCAGTGACAAATTTGTCCAAACTTTTAAAGAACTAACCAATACTTTTAAACTATTTCACTGACGTTAAAAGGAGGAAATTCCTTCCAAACTCATTCTATGAGGACAGAATTATGCAATTTACAAATTTAACATAGACGCAACAAAAACAGACAACTACAGACCCACATCCCTAATGAACGGAGATGTCAAAATATACAACAAAATGCTATCAAATCAAGTGTAACAGCACAAAGGATCATACACTGCGACCAAGCTGGTCTCATTCCAGGCATGCAAGGATGGTTCAACATACCCAAATCAAAGTAACACATCACAAAAACAGAATAAACAACAAAAAAATCATGTGATCATCTCAGTGAATACAAAAAAGCATTTGATAGCATCCAACATCCCTTCACAATAGAAGCCCTGAATACATTTGATTTTTAATTTTAATTTTAATTTAATTTAATTTTTATTTTTTTATAAGTGGAACATATTGAGAGTGGTGTACATTTAGATTGTGCTTCATGCCCTTCCCCCTCCTTTTACCTCCACCCCCAATAGAGAGGGTCCAGGTTAACAATGTTGTATGTATTCTATTACACATATTGGCATGTAGCTCCTCCATTGAACAACCTCAGCTTTCTTCCTCTCCTCTCCTTCCATTCAAGCTTTGCTGAGATTTCCCCTCCATCATCTGGAGGCCCTCTGGTATTACCACTGCTCCCTAGCTTGGGCATATTAGAGAAAACATATGCCCCTTCTCTTTCTGTGCTTGACTGATCTCACTTAACATAATGTTCTCTAGTTCCTTCCATCTTCTTGCAAATGCTATTATTTTATTTTTCTTTATATCTCTGAATACATTTGAAGGATCATCTCTAAACATAATCATGGAGATATATGTTATCACACACACACACACACACACACACACACACACACACCAATTTTTTTTTTTTTTAATTACTGGGGATTGGACCCAGGGGCATTCTACCTCCAAGCTACACCCCCCATTTTTTTTTCTTTATTTTGAAACAGGGTCTTACTAAGTTGCTGAGGCTGGCTGCGAAGCTGTGTTCCTCCAGTCTCAGCCTGCCAAGAACTGGGATTACAAGTGTGTACTACCACACCTGGCTTAATGGCTATATATGATACACCCAGAGCCAGCTTCATAGTGAACGGAAGAAAACTGAAAGCATTCCCTCTAAGACTAGGAACAAGACAAGAATGTCACGCTCACTGCTTGTAGTAAAAAAAAAGCAGTGCTAAAACTTTTAGTGCTAAAAGTTTTCACCAGAGCCATCAGGAAAGTTTGAAAGTACACACGTCATGCTGAACAAAGGCTCCACCATTATGACTTTGTTTAACCTTAATCACCTCTTTAAAGATTCTAACCACAAATACAGACACATACAGACACACAGGTGTCACACTTCAATATAAACATTTGGGTAAACACGGTTCATTCTGTAACACCCATTTTCTGTGTATTAAAAGGAACTTGCCTAAGGGTGCAGAGTTGCTAAGTGGCACACCTGACACTAAAACCCCCTAAAGTTCAGAGCTGGGTACTCCCTACTCTGCCCAAAGCCTGTCTACCAGAATGTCTGTTGTGAGAGAGAGCATGAAATGAGAACTGGAAACAAAGATAAGGACAGTGTTTTCATGGGGTGAGTGTGCAATTCAGTAGTAGGACAGTTGTCTAGCATGCTTTGGGCCTAGGATCCTCAGCATTAAAAATTTTAAAGGTGCTTTCGTGAGTATTAAAACACTTAGCACAATTCAGGTGTGGTAGCGCACAACTGTAACCCCACTACTTGGGAGGCTGAGAGAAGGATTTCAGGTTATCACAGCAACTTAGTGAGACCCTGTTTTAAAATTAAAAATTAAAAAAAGGAATGTAGCTCAGATGTAGAACACCCCTGGGTTCAATGTCTAGTACCAAAAAAAAAAAAAAAAACCTGCTTCAAAATAAAAATAAATAAAATTGGGCTTGAGCTCAGAGGTAAAATGTCCCTCGGTTCAATCCCAGTACCACAAACAAAACAAGCAGAAGGCACCTAGTACTGTATTTGGCACAGGAAAAGTACTTACTAACTCGATATGAGTGATGATCATTTTAAGTGGTTATCAAGAAATTCGGACCGAAATCTGTAAATAATTTGAATCTTGTAGCTCCCCTGGGTTCAATCTCCAGTAATACAAAAAAAAAAGTTGGTGTGTGTGTGTGCGCGCGCGCGCGCATGTATAACATATATCTCCATAAAAATATCTTTTTTTTTTTGAGTGTCTGGGGATAGAACCCAGGGGCATTCAAGCTCCGAGCTACACCCCCTGCCCTATTTTTTAATTCTTTATTTTGAAACTGGGTCTCACTGAGTTAGAAAGGGCCTCACTAAGTAGCTGAGGCTGTCCACGAACCGCGATCCTCTGGTCTCAGCCTCCTGAATGCTGGGATTACAAGCGTGTGCCACCACGCCCGGTTAAAATATCTTTTTTAAAGGATGAGAAAGTAAATCTCAAGTTGAAGTCACATAAGGAATCCTATATAGTTTAATATGTTATTAGTAAAAATATATTTATCAAAGAATCACAATGTCATAAAAATTAAAACCACATCTAGAACAGTCTAAGAAACTTTCATCAAAATTAACTAAATCAGGCTCTTGAACTACTTAAATTTTAAAAATAAGATCTACTTTCTTTATTTTATTACTTACTTATTTGGCACTAGGGAATGAACCCAGAGGCATATCCAAGCTACACCCCCAGCCCTTTTTACTTATTACTTTTTATTTTGAAACAGGATCTTCCTAAGTTGTTGAGGGTCTTTTTAAGTAGCTGAGACTGGCCTCAAACCTGTGACCCTCTCTCTTGTCTCAGCCTCCCAAGTACTGTGATTACAGGCATACACCACCATGCTCAGACCTCAACTACATTTCCAACAACACCAGAAAGAAAGAAAGAAAGAAAGAAAGAAAGAAAGAAAGAAAGAAAGAAAGAAAGAAAGAAAGACAATACATTTTATATTCATGCTTTACATCATTTGACTTTGCAAAATGACCATACCTTTCTTCTTTAAGTTGGGTAAGCATCCATGTTCTTCTTTGACAGAGATTTTACAGCTCTTTATTCGACAGAAAAAGGATCGTCTGGAGCCAGAGTATACACGTGTTCTTCCAGGGTGGCAATTACTGTGAGCTGGCAAACCAGCTTCACAGCAGAAGGGGCAAGAGAATACATGCAAAGAATATTTCAAATGTTTTCATTATTTTTATTATGTGTGTGTGTGCATGCGTGTGCATGTGACTGAGATTGAACCCAGGTACATTCTACCTCTAAGCTACACCCAGTCCTGTTTTATTTTTTATTTTGAGACAGGGTATCACTAAGTTATGGATGGCTTCACTAAGTAGCTGAGCCTGGTCATGAGCCTGCGATTCTACTTTCTCAGACTCCCAAGTACTGGATTACGAGCATGTGCCACCACACCTGGCTAAATACAGTTTTTTAAGAAATTGAAAAAAGAAATAGTTAGCTCAAATTGAAACACATTTTAAAAAAATCTACTGGTCAAGTAATGCATTCTGACAATTTAAAACACTTGGAATTTATCCCCCACTCAGGGGTAGACAATACACTTAAGTGAAATAAAATAAAAATTGAATTAAAAAATGAAGAAAAACTCAACGATAACAGCTATTAATGGCATAGAACATCATTATTGTTGTATCATAAGTAATTATTTGGCACTAAGTATTTTCAGACATGAAATATGAGCAACTTATACAGGTCTTTCCTATAAAAAGACCGAACCTGTAAAAGAAAGAGAACTGTCTCTCAGCATATAATGAAAACTCCAGCAATATTTTACTCAAAATGATACTTCATATTTTTAATCTCTGAAATTGATAAATGTAAAGTTTACTAAAGAATTCTCATCTTCATGGAGCAGGCCTCTAATCCCAGTATTTGGGAGGCTGAGACAGGAGGATCACAGGTTCATGGCCAACTTCAGCAACTTAGTGAGATCCTGTTTCAAAACAGAAAATAGAATAGGGCTGGGGGTGTAGCTAGAGGTAGAATGTCCCTGGGCTCAATCCCCAGGACCTCATAAACAAACAAACAAACAAACAAACAAACAAACAAATATTATCCTCTTCATAAAATCCTTAGCTGATTTTAAAACTTTATATAGTTTATATATATATATATATATATATTAAATATATGTGTGTGTGTGTGTGTGTGTGTGTGTGTGTGTGTGTGTGTGTGGTACTGGGGCTCCTGGAAACCCTTCTACCTCTGGGCTACACTCCCAGACCTATTTTTATATTTTTATTGGGAAACAGGGTCTCTTAAGCCAGCGCGGCTGGCTTCGAACCTGCATGATCCGCCACCACGCTGGCTAGTATATATATTTTTGGTACTGGAGATTGAACCCAGGAGTATGCTACCTCCAAACCATACCCCCAGTCTATCTGTCCTCCCTCCCTCCCTCCCTCTCTTCCTTCTCTTCCTGGGGATTGAAGTCAGGGTTGCTCTATCTCTGAACTACTTTTTGTCTACTCCTCCCCCTTTTTTTTTTTTTTTTTGTCTTTTATTTTGAAACAGGGTCTCATTAAGTTGCTGAGGGTGTCACTAAATTGTCGAGACCGGCCTGGAACCTGTGATCCTCCTGTCTCAGCCTAGCATGTACCGGGATTACAGACACGAGCCACTGCACCCAGCTTATGTCACTGTATTTTTAAGTAATAATTAGAAAATGGCAAGGATGCTGAAGCGAGCACTTACTTCTGGCATCTATTAACTTCTCTCTTGGTGAAATATCAGAAGAAGAAAGTTGTTCCTTTACTTTGGCGACATCTTTCGGATGTAAGAAGTCGAATAAGCTTTGTCCAGTCAAACTAGCCTATTCATAAGGCAGATATTCATTCAAAATCGGCACCATAAAATTTTAAACAATTCCTCACACAGACATATGATAAATATCCTTTCTTTGTTAAAGGTTGTGTTTTCTTAATCTCAAAGATACATCCAGCGTACGGTAGTACATTAACTTGGTGGTCGGGAGAGGGTAATACTCAGAAAAAGACACATGCATTCAGAATCACACCTGGACGTACACAAACCACATACAAATGTCTAACGGCTGATGCCTTGATACATCTTGTTTACTATTCTTAATACTCCCCAATTCATGTTATTTATTTATTTTTGTGGTACTGGGGATTTATCCCAGGGGCATTCTACCTCCGAATTATGCCCCAGCCCTTTAAAAAAAAAAAAAAAAAAAAACTGCCACAAGGCCTGGAACCTGTAATGCGATGACAGGCCTGCGCCACTGTGCCCGGCTAGCCAGGGAGACTCTCGAGCGGCCTTTGACGTGCAAAGTTAGAGTCTAGAGGAACTGAACTCCAAGTATGTCATTAATTGGAACTTCAATGCTACCCTGAATTAAGGTGTCGCTTTGGTGAGAGGGAGGAGAGAGAAGGGAGAATCGCCATGTGTGTGCGTGCCTGTGCACACGCCGGGCTCCGTCTCCAGCCAGGAGCAGCAGCCCTGGCCCTCTCTCGTGTCCCCAGCTGTATCCAGCTGCTTGACTCACTGGCGCTCCGTCTTTTCTGTTATTTAACTCACTACCTCTGAATGCCTTATATCCCCCTAAACCTGAAAACAGAGGGCGCTAAGGAGAGTTACTCAAGGCCAAAGCCGGGCTTTACCTGATTTCTATCACTAGTTGTTGGACTAGGTTCCGGACTAGAGCTTTTGAGCAGCTAGTTGAAAGGATATTCAGTAATGAAAAGGTCCTCACCAAGCTGCTTAGAGAAAAGATACAATCTGCCAAACACTGTTGCCAGAGATTAGCTCAAAAGTTACCTTGCATATTACTTAATAAGCAATATTGCCAGCAGTTGAAAGAGGTGCAGAAGGGTGATTTATACTTTTCAGATATTCTTAAATATGATACCTTACTTAGTCATCACATCCGAAGAGACAGGTATAATCTTTCCACTCTTTTTTTTTTTTTTTGTACTGAAAGTACCCAGCTCATTCTATTTCTGAGCCACATCCCAGCCCTATTTTATCTTTAAAACAGAGTCTCCCGAAGTTGCTGAGGGTTTTGGTAAGTTGCTGAGGCTGGTCTCGAACCAGTGATCTTCCTGTTTCAGCCTCCTCAGTACTCAGACACTTTTTACACAGTAGGAAGCTGGGGGCTCAGGAAAATGAACCTGCTAAAGGTTAGGAAAGGAACTCGTGCCGCCCTTCCCCATACAACTTCTCATCTGTCTTGGAATTCTAACTTAGCGGAAACCACTCCTACATCCCAATGGGAAGAAAGCTTCAGAAACAGCTTCAAAATATGAGCTTGTTCTTTTTAAAAAAAATTACAATGTGTGGACGACATACACTGTTTTGGATACCTGATCACAATTAAGTATTTTGGAGACTGACTTAGAAACGAAGAGAATTTTTCCTCTTTCACATCCAACCACAAACAGGAAGCCTTCTGCCATCTAGGATAAAAAAGAAAAGTGAAAAGTTCAGAAGAGCCCTGACTCTCTTACACACACTAATTCAGAGTTTGAGGAAATCATTGTGACATTAAAACTAACTGAATGGTCACAGAGCTAGTAAAATTAAGAAATTTTCTTTGAGATATAAAGAATTGGGAGGAGTATCAACTTGTATCCCAGTGTAATGTTTTTGACAGGGCAAGTTCAGCCATGGAATATTTATTTATTTATTTATTTATTTATTTATTTATTTATTTATTTATTGGTGGTACTGGGGTTCCTGGAAGCCCTTCTACCTCCAGGCTACACTCCCAGACCTATTTTATATTTTTTTAAATTTGGAAACAGGGTCTCTTAAGCCAGCGTGGCTGGCTCCAAACCTGCGCGATCCTCCTGTCTCCGCCTCCCAAGCTCGGGGATTACAAGCGTGCCCACCACGCCCGGCAGCGATGGAATATTTAGCTGAGACATTTCCTAATATAAAAGTTACTGTTACCGCATTCCTACCCAGGGGACTCTGTAAAGACGGGGACAGGGATGACCGCCGTGTCGCGCTGTGCTGAGGCTGAGCGGCTGCGCAGACAGGGCCAGGAAGGCCGGGCACACTTCACTCTGTGTAGACTCGGGACGGATGGAACCAGGGCATCCTACCACGGAGCGACGTCCCCAGCCCTTTATATTGAATGTTGAGACAGTGTCTCACTAAGTGGACGAGGCTGGCCTTGAACCTCTGATCCTCCTTCCTGCCTTGGCTTCCCAAGTAGCCAGGATTTCAGGTGTGTGCCATTGCATCTGGCCTTTTCATGCTTTTTGATGTCACTTGTTCAAAAAGAAATATAGAATTTTTTTTTTTGCGGGTTTGGGGATGGAACCCAGAGGCATTTGACCTCCGAATTACACCCCCCGCCCTATTTTTAATTCTTCTTCTTCTTCTTCTTCTTCTTCTTCTTCTTCTTCTTATTATTATTATTATTATTATTATTATTATTACTATTACTATTATTAATTATTTTGGTGGTACTGGGGTTCCTGGAAGCTCTTCTACCTCTGGGCTATAGTCCCAGACCTATTTTTATATTTCTTTTTATTTGGAAACAGGGTTTTTAAGGCAGTGAGACTGGCTTTGAACCTGCTCGATCCTCCTGTCTCCACCTCCCAAGTGCAGGGATTACAAGCGTGTGCCACCACACCTGGCTATTCTTTATTATTATTATTATTATTATTATTATTATTATTATTATTTTGAGGGTCTGGGGATGGAACCCAGGGGCATTCTACCTCCAAGCTACACCCCCTGCCCTATTTTTAATTCTTTATTTTGAAACTGGATCTCACCGATTTGCAGAGGACCTCATTAAGTAGCTAAGGCTGTCTACGAACCGCGATCCTCCAGGTCTCAGCCTCCTGAATGCTGGGATGACAAGTGTGCGCCACCACGCCCGGCTTTATTCTTTATTTTTTGAAACAGGGTCACACTAAGCTGTGGAGGGCCTCACTAAGTAGCTGAGGCTGTCTGTGAACTGCGATCCTCCCATCTCAGCCTCCCCAGTGCTGGGATTACAAGCGTGTGCCACCATGCCCGGCTAAAGCCTAGAATTTTTTAATGGTGCCTCTACTCCTATTAAGATCTACCCAGTGAATTCCATGATATAGCTGACAGGACAGGACAGGCACAGCCCAGCGGCTGGGCATCGCTGCTCAACTCAGCACCAAGCCTGACATTCTCATTCAATATTCTTTTATGGTGCTGGGGACTTGGGGACTGAAACCAGGGGTATTCTGCCTCTGAGCTATACCTCAGCCCCTTTTTACTTTTTGTTATAAAACAAGGTCCTTCAAGGTTGCTGAGAATCTTGCTAAGTTGCTGAGGCTGGTCTTGAACCCGTGACCCTCCTGTCTCAGCCTCCCGAGTACTGGGACTACAGGCGTGCGACGCCATGCCTATTCCCACTTGGCATTCTTTGTACTTATTTTTACCAACTGGAAACAAAAGGTGAACCAGGCAGGCACATTCTAGGAGGGAAGAACTGGGTTTAAATGAAGTTATGACAGAAAAGAAAAAAACACTTAAATATCAGTAAGAAAGCTTCCAAAGAATACTATACATTTCCCTCTCCTTAAAAATTGTTTTGTTAAGCCGGGCGTGGTGGCGCACGCTTGTTATCCCAGTGCTTGGGAGGCTGAGACAGGAGGATCGTGTAGGTTTGAAGCCAGCCTCGCCTGGTTTAGGAGACCCTGTTTCCAAATAAAATATAAAATAGGTCTGAGAGTAGCCCGAAGGTAGAAGGCCCCTGGGTTCCATCCCCAGTACCACCAAAAAAAAAAAAAAAAAACTGTTTTGTTAAACATGCTTGTAATCCCAGTACTTAGGAGACTAAGACAGGAGGATTGCAAGTTTGAGGTAGGCCTCAGTACTTGATAAGACTGCTGTGAAATAACAAATTTAAAAAGGGCTAGGAGATGCCAGGCGTGGTGGCGCACGTTTGTAATCCCCGCGCTTGAGAGGCGGAGACAGGAGGATCGCGCAGGTTCGAAGCCAGCCTTAGCTGGCTTAAGAGACCCTGTTTCCAAATAAAATATAAAATAGGTCTGGGAGTGTAGCCCGGAGGTAGAAGGGTTTCCAGGAACCCCAGTACCACCAAAAAAAGGGGGGGTGGCTAGGAGTATAGCATAGTGGTAGAATGCCCCTGGGCTCAGTCCCCAGTACCACGCACACCACCAACCCCACCAGACCAGCAGCTCTGAACACCCTGCACAGGAGGGGTAAGAACAGAAATGTCAGCGCGTTGGCCAACAGCCCGCTTAGGGAGCAGGGCTGGAAGCTTCAGAGAAGGGACCCCAAGGAGCCGGAACTGGTTATGTGGCTCTGAGAGTGACAATAGTGGGGAATAGATCTAAGGCAGGGACAGGAGTGCGTTAGACAGCTTAGGGATCACAGTAGACGCGAATGCCCCTTCACCTCTGCCTTCGTTAGCCAAACTAGTATGGCATAGATACTTTTATATCTTAAGTTTCTACATACATACATACGTACATACATACATACATATTTCTTTTAATTTTTGCAGTACTAAAAACCTAGGGGCATTCTACCTCTGAACTATACCTCCAGCCCTATTTTTTATTCTTTATTTTGCAATAGGGTCTCACACTAAGTTGCAGAGGGCCTCACTGAGTAACCGAAGCTGGCTGCGAACCTGCGATCCTCCTGACTCAGCCTCCTGAGTACTGGGATTACAAGTGTGCCACCACGCCTAGCTCTATATAAATAATTTTTTTTCCTAACGGTTCTAGGTTCTCAGGACTGAACTCGGGCGTTCTACACCCTCACACCCACCAAGTCCTATTTTTTGAATTTTGAAACATCATTTCACTAAATTTCTAAGGCTGGCCATAAACCCGCGTGCCTCCTCTTTTGGCCTCTCAAGTATTGGGATTGTAGGCATGTGCCACCACACCTGGCTTACATTTCTATATTTAAGAAAATGTGGTATAATAGAGTCCAGTGTGTTTACAACAGAAGCAAATCAAAATATTCCTCCCATTCAAATAAAAATGAAAGGACAAATACAACCTAGATAAATATATCTCCTTACTTACCTTAAGAATTAAGTGTCTGAGCTCATTGTCCTCGATAAATGAAGGTCTATAATTATCTCCTAAATAAGAATTTGTCATGCCTAAAAATAAACAGACCAAAAAGCCATTACAAATACAGTTGAGCCGGGCACGGTAGCACACGCCTGTAATCCCATCACTTGGGAGACCGAGACAGGAGGACTGCAAGCTCAAGGCCAGTCTCAGCAACTTAGTGAGGGCCTCTGCAACTTAGCAAGACCCTGTTTCAAAACAAGAAATAGAGAGGGAGGGGAGGGAATGGGATGGGGATTGGATAAAAGCTAATTGAATGATGTGTGCTTGTATATCCTCACAAGTCTTGTATTCCATTGTGATGTATGACTACAATGCACATATATATATATATAACAAAACAAAAAATAGAATAGGGTTGGGGATGTAGCTCAGAGATAGAACATACTAGGGTTCAAATCCTAATACCAAAAAAAAGTACAAACACACACACACACACACACACACACACACACACACACTACTGCAGATTTGAAGCTAGCCTCAGCGACTTAGACCATTTGAAATATATATATTAGTACATATATATATAACATAAATAATATATATGTGTATGAAAGGGCAATGTAGTAAGTAGTAAGCGCTCAAAGAACACTAGTGATGTCACTACGACCACTGTTAACAACATTGAGGATGATGGTGGCGGTGGCGTCTTGTCTTCTGGCACATATTAAGATTAATTCATGGAAAAGCTACATTTGGATATGTGTATACATGTGAATATACGTCGTTAAACTGGACACTCAGTATTGGGAGGGAGGGAAAAGGGAAGCGGGGGGGGGCACCAAGTACTGTGTGAATATCTGCCACTGTCAACGCGGTCCACGTTGATGTGAGACTATAGTGCGCCAATAAAAAGAAAAATGATGTCTTCTGTAGACATTAAATGTCCTCTTTATTATTACTAGGTTAGAATATCTGGCTTTTAGGCTATAAATCCTTGGAACTACTTATTCCTTCATACTCAAATGTGCAGAAAGCAAAAGCTTTAAAAGAAAACATCATAATAAGCTGGTGCGCTCATGTTCCAGAACTTAATAGAGTTATTTTGATAATTCTTAAGCTTAATAAAACTCGTCGCATGAATTCCTAGAAGCTGAGAAATTCTGTAATTATACACAAATTTCATGGACTTATATTCTTTTCAACTAATAAAATCCCTTTAAAGACATGGAGACTTCGAATAATACACATATATGTGCAATAACTCATTTTAGCCCTTTACACAAAGATTCTAATATTGAAATAAAAGTCTCTAAAGTAGCTGCAGAGTTAGCAATAAGATAAGGAATTCATGAGGCCAAAACTTAGGTAAAAGTGTGACCGGAGACCAGCAAGGGCAGGACCCGGAGCGCCTGTCCTTGGGGACCCACCGACCCTGGCGGGGCACCCTCCGTGGCCATGAGGGGTGCAGGGGCCAAATCACAAAGTCGGGGTGCAGCACCTTGACTTTTGAAATTCAGAAGCATTTTTCCTCCTTTACACGCCCCAACTCCCATGCCCTTCTCCTGGGGGGGCCGCCGCAAAGGTGCTCACAAGAGATAGGTGGGGTAACACCCAGACATGTGCACCACAAACTAGCCCTGAGATATTTGTCACCTGGGTGGTGGGGGGAGGGAGACCAGGAAAACCCAAAGCAATTCACGCTGTGACTGGG
This sequence comes from Muscardinus avellanarius, assembly GCF_963383645.1. Lineage (NCBI taxonomy): Eukaryota > Metazoa > Chordata > Mammalia > Rodentia > Gliridae > Muscardinus > Muscardinus avellanarius. The sequence continues at coordinate 90,017,022 of NC_137797.1, forward strand.
TCAAGTTTTCTCAGTTCGCTTGCTTATCCCAAGAGACCGGGATAAGCAAAAGAACTCTTCTCTGATGTAATCTACTGCATCCTAGGCCTTGAGAATCGCCCCGGACGTCTCCTCATTATTACAGCAAGGCAGCCTGGTGTACTGCGGCACCGGAAGCAAGGCGAGGACACTCCAGGCCCTGTCTGAAGTGAGTTAAGGAAACCCTGTTGGTGTAAAATGCACCAGAATGGGTGCCCTGACCACGGGAGCGGGTGCTGAAGAGAGAACGCGGGCAATACAGTAGGACTGGAGCCTTGGGAAGGCTGACTGATAGCACCTGCCCATGAGCACTACACCTGTGCTCTCTGGATCCCAGGCCAGGCATGGCGGCACATCCCTGCAATCCCAGTATCTGGGAGGCTGAGACAGGAGGATCATAGGATGGAAGTCAGTCTCAGTAACTTAGCAAGACCCTCAGTAACTATGTGAGACCCTGTTTCAAAATTTAAAAAAAGGGCTGGGCTTGGTATAGCTCAGAGGCAGAATGCCCTGGGTTCAGTCCCCCAAATCAATCATTCAGTCAATATAAAAAAGGGCTGGGGGTGTAGCTCTGAGGTAGAATGCCCTTGGGTTCAAGCCCCAGTACAAAAAAAAAAAAAAATGGGAAGAAAGAAAAAAGAAAAAATAGGTAACATGATTGTTTCTTTTTCCAGAAAGTTGGTTATGGTATGAGGAGATATTGAAAGTGACAGTAATAACTAATAATACTCTCACTACCACTTCTCCCATTAGTGGACACTCTCTTTATACTAGATGCCTTGTTATGCTCTTAAGAACAGCCCAAGGAGCTGGGCATGGTGGGGCATGCCTGTAATCCTAGTACTTGAGAGGTTAAGTCCGGAGGATTATAAGTTCGAGGCCAATCTCAGCAACGTTCTGGGACTCAGCAACCTAGAAAGACCCTGTTTCAAAACAAAAACTAAAAAGGACTGGAGGTTTAGTTTGGAAGTAGAATGCCCCTGGGTTCAGCTCCAGGTATGAAAAAAAAAAAAAAAACCACCCATAAAACAAATGTATAATCCCTATTCTAGAGCTAGGGAAGTCGAGGATTCGAATGTCAAATAACTTGAGTAAACCAACCAGCGAGTAAGTCAGGGAGCGGGGATCTGAAGCAGGGTTGCCACCAGGCCCTACCAGCATGCAACTCTGCCCTCTACCACCCTGGCAGGCAGACTGCAGACACCGGGCGCTCTCTAACAGCACCTGATGTTCCAACGCCGTCTGTGACCCGGGTCATCAGAAAACCACAGGAGAGACCAGGGGCTTAAGGATAAGCGCTGAGACACGGGCAGAAGTCTTAACCTCTCCCTGCCATCGAGCCCTGGATCCTTCTCCCAGTAACTGTACTCTACGGTGGGTAGGGTGGAGCAGGGTACCTGCATCCATCCCCCATTACCTCGAAAAGCTGCCGAGCGTGTAAAGACAAAACTGCTTTGCCATCTTTCTGCCTTGAAAACTATTATGCTACGGACCAAATGAACAAACTCCACACACGGCCCTCTGGTGATCCGGCTCCTAAGCGCTGGCCAAGCCAGCCTGGGCACACAGGAACAGGCGCACTGAATACAGATCCGCTCGTTTACCTGTGAGCAGCACTGACCGAGGACCTGGTCAGGTGTACATGGGTATCTGAGCACGCTAGGCCGCGCTGAAGGGCTCATGGTAAATCTGCTCCAAGGAATCCCTGTGGATTTAGCACCAGGGGCCCGCATTCCCCTCAAAGCCTGCTGCAGTATTTACCACACTAGGTTTTAATGATCTCCCATGGGTCGGCTCCCGGTTCAGACCATGAGCCCCCGGAAGGGCAGGGACCTGCGCTCATTGTTAAGTGCCAGCAGAGCACGGGCAAGTAGCTGGATGAGTTGACTGACCCTGGCTCAGGTCCCTCCCCTTGGGACACTGCTAATGTGAAAATCCTTGTGTAATTTCGGGGCTGCAATCAAAGGACCTCACTGAGCCTGCAGATTTTAACTGCTAAAAGATTCAAGGGAAACAAGGCACATGCTTTATGCAAGCCCCAGTTGTAGGTAAAAGAGAGTCTTATTTCCCAGTAGACTGTTGTGAAAATAAGACCTCTAGCTGGGCTCCCAACAGGAAGCCCCGGAGTGATTCTGCACCCACTAGGTCATTTCAACTGGACCTGGCGGAGACGCTGGGGTGAGGCCACAGAATTCCCGTCTCTGAATAGATCTACCCTACAATCCAACTATCCCATTGCTGGGTATCTTTCCAAAGGGACTAAAATCAGAAAATCAGCTGGGCGTGGTGGTGCATGCCTGTAATCCCAGTACTTGGGAAGTTGAGACAGGAGGACTGAATGCCCTGCAAAAAAAATCAGAACATTATAGTAATATATGCATATCCATGCTTATAGTGGCATAATTCACAACCGCCAAATTATAGAACCAACCTAAATGTCCATCAACAGATGAATAGATTACAAAATTATGGGATATATATGCGATGGAATTCTACGCAGCAATCAAGAAGACTGATGGCATTTTCAGGAAAATGGGAGGACGTGGAGAACGTTCTGTTAAGTGAGATCAGCCGGTTACAGAAAGTGAAGGGCCACATGTTTCTATAATATATGGCAGCGAAGGGGCAACTGGGAAGCCAGAGGGATTTCAGATACTGGAGAAGAAACTCCTATGGAGCCCGGGAGGTGGGCTAGGGAAGGGGGAGGGGAGAGGGCCAGTGAGGGAAGCATCCCACTGGTGTCATGCACCTCTGTGAGCATGCCAACCTCAGAGCCCTGGGTGGGGAGCGGGGAGGGAGCCGGGGGGAGCCTGCCAAGTGCTGTGCGCATGCAGGACACCTCACTGTGATTTACACTGGTGTGTGTGTGTGTGTGTGTGTGTGTGTGTGTGTGTGTGTGTGTGTGATTTCCTGTCCCTGGAATCAGTGTTGCTTGCAGTGTAGGACAGTTTAAAAACCTTGGTCAACCTTTTCTCACTCCTTTTTGATATTCCTTGAGCCAAATTTTGCCATAATCTTTCAGATCTTCAAAGATCCGAACTTTCAGCATCTTCTCTGCGGGCTTCAGCTTGTTACTTGGTCAGGTCTTTTCTTCTGACCCCAAGTTTATGTCATAAACATTAAAATATCTGAAACTCAATTCTATATCCATTACCTGCTCCTCAAGTTAGACTGGGCTATTCCCAAAGCAAATGTGGTTTCCCCCCCTCCTTCATACTGGTGATCGAAGCCAGGGCCATTCCACCTTTGAGCTACAGCCCCCACCCTTTTTATTCCGAAACGGGGTTTCACTAAGTCGCCGAGGCTGGCCTCGAACCTGCAATCCTCCTGTCTCAGCCTCTCGAGCACTGAGATTACAGGCGTGTGCCAGTGTGGCCAGCTGCATGTTTTTTTTTTTTTTTTTTTTTACATACATGCATTTATATGCTTTGGTTTAGGAGTTGAGTTCAACTTGGGGAGCTGCTAAGGTTAGAAACATAGACGTACACCAAGAGACAAGGATGCCCACACCCCATAAATGGGAGAATATCCAAGAATAGTAAGGTGGGGTGCACTTAGGGTACTCTGACAAATCTGATTGAAGTCCTAGGCAAAACGCTACATTTAAGGGATCTTTTTCCTTTTCTTTCCTTTCTTGTGTGTGTGGTAGGGAGATTAAACTCAGGGGCATTCTATCTCTGCACTATACTCCCAGCCCTACTTATTTTTTATTTTTTGCAGTATTGGGGATGGAACCAGGGGCATCCTACCTCAGACTATACCCCCAACTCCATTTTTTATTCTTTATTTTGAAACAGGGTCTCACTGAGTTGCAAAAGGCCTACGTAGTAGCTGAGGCTGGCCTCAAATTACCATTCTCCTGTCTCAACCTCACAAATGCTGGGATTACACGTGTGCGCCACCATGCCTGGCTTATTTTTTATTTTTATTTTTATTTTTATTTTTTCTTGCAGTACTGGGGATGGAACCCAGGAGCGTTCTACCTCCGAGCTACACCCCAGCCCTATTTTTTATTCTTCACTTTGAAACAGGGTCTCACTGAATTGCAAAGGGCCTACGTAGTAGCTGAGGCTGTCCTCAAATCACGATCTTCCTGTCTCAACCTCCCAAATGCTAGGATTACAAGTGTATGCACCATGCCCAGCTTTATTTATTTATTTATTTATTTATTTATTTATTTATTTATTATTGTCAATACTGGGGATGAAACCTAGGGACATTCTACCTCTGAGCTATACCCCCAGCTCTTTTTTTTTAAAAAAATTCTTCACTTTGAAAGAGGATCTCACTGAGTTCCAAAGGCCTCGCTAAGTAGTAGCTGAGCCCGACCTCAAACCGCGATCCTCCCGTCTCAGCCTCTCAAATGCTGGGATTATGCGTGTGTGCCACCACACCTGGCTTATTTTTTATTTTGAAACAGGGTCTCGCTAAGTTGTTGAGGACAGCCTCAAACCTGTGAAGTCTCCCAAGTACTGGAATTACAGATATGAGCCATGGCACCCAGCAAGATTTTCTTTTCAAATAACAGAAATTTCCAAATGCCGCTAAATTTTAAAAATAACACTATGCTCCAGAACTTTAAAGTAGCGAGAGGTGTATAGGACAGGCAATAGTAAAACAAGTATTAAAGACGTTTCAAGTGTAAGTTGCAAGCCTGAGATAAAGCTTTAAATGAAGTCATGTTGTCCAACATACAATTCCATATCTTTTCACATACAGAATATGGAAAGGCTGCTGGGCGTGGTGCGCACGCTTGTAATCCCAGCATTCGGGAGGCGGAGACCGGAGGATCGCGGTTCGCGGACAGCCTCGGCTACTTAGTGAGGCCCTCTGCAACTCAGCGAGACCTGGTTTCAAAATAAAGAAAAATAGGGCAGGGGGTGTAGCTCTGAGGTCGAATGCCCCTGGGTTCCGTCCCCAGACCCGAAAAAAAAAAAAAAAAAAAGGAAAGGCTTCAAAATCAATCCCTATAAAGTGGAGAGACACCTTGTATAGAATCTCGGCAGCCATCAACAATGAAACAAACCAGAGACCTCAATTGCAGAGGAGACACTGCGAGCTGAAGCGGGAGGCCCAGGTCAGACTCACCTTTCAGAGATTTCAAGTGCTGGACGGCCATCCGTAAAACTGTAAGTTTGTCCAGTTTCCGGGCCACGGGTTTGCACTGTGGGATCATGGCGGACAGTTCCTCAATCAAGTTGTTCATCTTATCCCTCCTCCGCTTTTCCGTCTGGCTATGAGCTTCTCTAAGAGGGAGAAAGAAGCTCCTTTTTATTTAATGGTCTGCACACGGCAGTCACCCCGTGTGCCCCCTGAGGCCTGCGCGCCCTGCGGGCAGTGCTCGTCCTCCCATCTGGTCCTGCAGGCGCCGCTGGGGGGAGAGGAAAGAGCTGTCGGGTCAGGAAAAGCACCCAGAAAAATCCAGCAGGGAGGGCTCATTCCTAGTGTGCTGGGGCCCTGGCTTCCATCTGTCCAATCTGTCACCTCCTTGCGTTAATTCTTTGCACTACCTCAGAAGCCTGTTCAAGCGACGTCCCTTTTGCTAATGTTTTCTTCTCTGTCTATTATACACACGATTTCCACGATCATCTGAGTCTACTGGGTGAAACTGCTCAGTGCATCTGCTCAGCGCATCTCAGGGAACGGCCAGTCCCTCCCTTCATCTCCAGGTTCACCTTCCCCGACCTTCCCGACAGCGCCAGGTAGCGCTCGGCAGCAATGGCCCAGGCGACGTGCAGTTCTCACACGCGCGGGAAGCCTCAACCCCCAGGCTCGCTCCTTCCTGGGCTTGGACTGTCTCGCCCTTCCGCGTTCTATTTCTTCTTCAAGTCCTATTCCTTCTTCAAAGCAAGCTCAGGTACTCTTCTGGGAAGCTTTCTCTGACCGCTGTGTGATTGAGCGCTCCCCCTCTCAGCTGCCCTCGTACCTCTTATACCGCTACCAAGTTCCATCAGATCCAACACCATCGACTGCGAGATTCACTATGTGACGACTCCCAAGGAAAGAAGAATGCCCTCAACAGATGCCACAGATGAGAAGGCATGTCCACAGATGATTTTAAAGTGTAGAGAAAAAGGTGGATCCTAGACTTCAAGATAAGTGTTTTACTTCTCAGATTTGGGCGTAAATTTTGTCTATTTCCCCTGCTGTACTCAAGTCACGGTAACTGTAGAATTTCTATAGAGGGGTTTAGGAACTAGGCCCAGTAGTGACCACCGTTTACTGCGTAATCCTGGTACTTGGGAAGCTGAGACAGGAGAATCACAGGTACAGTGTGTAGTAACTTAACAAGACCCTGTTTCAAAATAAAAGAAAATAGCCAGAGTCATGACTCAAATCTGCAAGCCCAGTATTTGGGAGGCTGAAATAGGAGGATCAGTTTGGAGGCTGGCCTCTGCAAGTACTGAGATTCATCAACCTAGGGAGAACTGTTTCAAAATAAAAATAAAATAAGGCTGGGGTTATATGTTGGAGGCAGGGTGCCCTCGGGTTCAATCACCAGTACCACAATAAATGATTAAATAAATAAAATGAATAGGTTGGGGTATAGCTCAGAGGTGGAATGCCCTGGGTTCAGTTCCCAAGTACCACAAAATGAAAGAGGAAGAGGGAGAAGAAAAAGATGGAGGAGGAGTTGTTGTTTGGGAAAGAGGTGAAGTGGTCTATATCTGTAATCCCAGTACTTGGGAGGCGGAGAAAGGAGAATGGTGGGTTTGCAGTCAGCCTCAGCTACTTAGTGAGGCCTCCACGACTCAGTGAGACCCTGTTTCAAAATAAAGAATAAAAGATAATGCTGGGGTGTAGCTTGGAAGTACGATGCCATTGGGTTCAATCCCCAGTTGCACACACACACACACACATCCCCAGAAGGAGGAGGCTTGTTATCATCTGTTTTAACAAAGACTTTAAATGTAATGGAAAAGAGGTGGGGCGATGAGGGGAGGAGCCCTGGCGCAGACTGCCGGAGCTCAGGCTCCCCACCGCCACCCAAGAGTTACCCTCAGTAGTGCCAGGCCTGAAACAAAATAGAAACAAAATACATGCTTTGGAGTGAACTGAATGAAACTCAGCTTCCAGTGTGTTTCCATAAAACTTAAGTTACCTACTCGTCCTTTGGTATCCTCATAAGCAACTTTTAGATGAAAAAAAGAAAGAAAGAGAAAGAGAGAAAGAAAGAGAAAGAAAAGAACAAGATAAAAACCTAACCAAAGCTGGCGTGGTGGCACACAGCTGTAATCCCAGTACTTGGGAGGCGGAGACAGGAGGATCCAGGTTGGATCCTTCCCTTCCTGCCCGAGGAGGCTATGGCTGCGAGCAACCTCTGCTCCGTCATGATGCTGGGCCAGCAGCCCCAAGCAGGCCTGCCTGCTGTGCGCGTATAGCTTTATTAAATCATGCTTTTGCTTTGATTATTTGGATTTTAATAAATGAATTCACTGAGAAAACTCCTCTTAGAGAAATTCAAATAAGGTATAGTTATGAAATCTAAATACGCTTCTATCTAATGGTCTCTGGTAGAAGTAGAATGAAGCCAAGCTCTTCTTAAACAATCTATTTGTGTCACAAACCTAGATAAATTAGTAAATTACTTACACATTTTTTTCATGCTAGTATTTAGTCTATAGCCACATTTTGTGTGTGTGTGTGTGTGTGTGTGTGTGTGTGTGTGGTTCTGGGGCTGGAACCCAAGAGCGACAGATGAGTCCTGTTTTTTAAGTGGCAGCGGAAGCTGGATAGACAATAGCACATCAACACGTTCTGCAGAGCTTTGGGACCATTTGGATCACATGACAGTTTTCCACGATCTTAGACCATTTCTAAGTAGCAATCCACTGGACCAAGATAACAGATCTCATGAGAGGGGTCACCAGACTCGCACTGACTCATGGGGATCAAGTTGACCTCCGAGGCTGCAGGTCTCAAGGAAGTACTCCTCCCGACAGGTCGCCAGCGGTTGAGGAATAACGCAGCAGGTCTTTGCAGGATTTTTTTTTGCAAATTCTGCGATTCCTGGATCCTCACACCCTTTGTTTTGGAGCGGGATGCTGCACTCCACCCTGGGGACTGTGCCTGGGGTCAGGCAGGGCTTGGTGCCATTGTGACCCAGCTTTTAGGACAACTGGAAAATACAGGGCCTCCCCCAGCTGACAAAGAAAAGATCACATCTCTTCCAACAGTGGCAATAACTCAGGAACAAATTGGTATGGGTTTAGAATGTTACCTTGCAATCATTTCTTTCAAAATACGCTCCAGATTTGCCACCTTTCATGTGTCTTCTTCCTTCCTTCCTTCTTTCCTTCCTTCCTTCCTTCCTTCCTTCCTTCCTTCCTTCCTTTCTTTCTTTCTTTCTTTCTTTCTTTCTTTCTTTCTCTCTTTCTTTTTGGTACTGAGGACTGAACCCGGGGGAGGGGGGGATTCTACATTTAAGCACTATTTTATTTTGAAACAGAATCTCACTGAGTTGCCGAGGGCCTTGCTAAGCTGCCGAGGCTGGCCTAGGACCCTCCTGTCACAGCTTCCCAAGTCCTGAGGTCACAGGCACGTGCCACCATGCCTGACTTCACGTCTCCCTCTTCTTAAACCTTGCTTCCCAGCCAGGCGTGGTGGTGCACGCTTGTATCGCCAGCATTCAGGAGGCTGAGGCGGGAGGACTGTGGTTTGTGGCCAGCCTCAGCTACTTAGTGAGGTCCTCTGCAACTCAGTGAGATCCTGTTTCAAAATAAAGAATAGAATATAGGGCTGGAGGTGTAGCTCAGAGGTAGAATACCCCTGGGTTCCATCCCCAGTAACACACACACACACACACACACACACACACACACACACACACCTTGTTTCCCTTGGCTGGGAGACCCCGCGTGCACTTGGAGGCACACCTTCTCCCAGCTGGGGTCTTCAGCATAGCCTCCAGCCCTGCTCTTCCCGCTCCACACCTTCTCCCAGCACTGTCGTCCACGATGTCCTTTCAATTACTTCTGTTCAGCAAGGACATCTGAATCTCTATCTCTAGATCCCCATGTCCGGTTGCCGATCTGAAGTCTCCATAAATACCCCATTCACAGTCTGTCCCAAACTGAACGCTTCTGCCCTCAATCTCAGTGGAAAAAAAAAAAAGAAGAACTTCCTCTGGAAACGTGGATACCTTTCATATTCCTTTTTTCCCAAGCAACAGCTGCAGGCCTCAGAGACCTGCGTGGTCCCTTCCTTTCCACGCCCTTCTTACCCAGAAGGGCTCCTAGACTAGTGCTCGAACACCACGCCTGCAGCGGCCCCAAAGCTGCCCTCTCCGCCGGCCGATTTCCCTCCTTCCACCTCGCTTTTTTCATACAGACTCTTTGAGAATGTAAATCTGTACATTTCACACCTACTATAACTTTTTTAAATGAATATAATAACTATCAAAGAAGGTGTGAAGAAACTGGGATCCTTGTACGCTGCTGGTGGGAGTGTAAAATTACACAGCTACTGTGAAAAGCCACGTAACCATTTCTTAAACACTAAACAGAAGCAGAGCGCATGCCTGTAATCCCCGTACTTGGGAGGCTGAGACGGGAGGACTGTAGGTTCAAGGCCAGCATGTGGTAATTCAGGGAGACTCTGCTTCAAAATAAATAGGGCTGCCAGGCGTGGTGGCGCACGCTTCCCCGCGCTTGGGAGGTGGAGACAGGAGGATCGCACTGGTTCGGAGACAGCCTCGCTAGTTTAAGAGACCCTGTTTCCAAATAAAAATATAAAAATAGGTCTGGGAGTGTAGCCTAGACATAGAAGGGCTTCCAGGAACCCCAGTATCACAAAAAAAAAAAAAAATAGGGCTGGGGTATAGGTCAGAAGTAAAATACCTCTGGGTTCAATCACCAGTATTACAAAAAAATGGAACCCAAAAATTCTACTTCCAGGTATATACCCAAAACACTAAAAGCAGAGACTCAAACAGGTATTTATACTAATGTTCATAACAGCATTATTCACAATAGCCAAGAAGTAGAAATAGTCCCCGTGCCCATCAGCAGATGAAGAGCAGGTACAATGTGGTAGCAGGGATACACACACAGATAGAGCTGTGTATTCAACAACTATGAAGTGAAACTCTGATCCATGTTACAACACAGGCGAACCCTGAAGATATGACACTAAGGGAAAGAAACCAGACGCCAAAGGACAAATACCACTCGATTCCATCTGTACACAATACGGAAACCAGGAAGCAGAACATGGGTTACCGGGCCTGGGAGAAGGGGGATGGGAGCGTTGTTTAAGGAATATGGAATTTCTGTTAAGAGAGGGTGAAAACGTTTTCGGAATGTCTCTGGGTTCAACCCTCTGTAACACACACACACTGTTATATTCAAAGTCCGGGACCCCTGGGGAAGAGACACCACCACCACACACAATAATGCAAAGGCAGGAAGGGGGGGGTTTATTGGGGAACTAGCTCGAGCTAGGGTCCAAGTCCTCCAACGCAGTGGAGTCTTGACAAGGACCCGAGTCTTTGTTCCAAGGCAGTTTTATCCATTTCAGTCACCCGGGCTGTGATTTACAAAGGAGTTATCTTTAGACCAAAAGGAATTTTTACTGCTGTTATCACAAGCAACGGACAGGATACGTGGTGCCTCCCATGTGGTTCGTGCCTCCTGGGGTTGGTTGGGAGTTTTTCATCCTGACCCAGGTGCCAAAACTGGCACTTAACTGTTAGTTGTATTCCTGGGAAACTGAGACTTAGGCCTAGCGTGTTTGCTGTATGGATGAAGCCTGTCATGGCCCCACTTCAGTCTTATAACACACACACACACACACACACACACACACACACACACACACACATGAGTATTTCAAGCTGCAGCAGACAATAATAAACAAGGAGATGGTAAGTACTCTCCACACTGACTTTATTATCTGCTTGGCTTAGCAAATATAGAAGCAAGAGTTTTATATGACTAAATTGACTAGATAACCAAGGGTCGGTTATTATATAAACGAGTAAGGTGATAGGTGGTGGTTATTATTATTATTTTGTGAGCGTGGTACTGGGAATGGCCCATTGGCATTCTACCTCCAAGCTACACCGCCAGCCCTATTTTTTTATTCTGTATTTTTCAAACAGGGTCTCACTAAGTTGCAGAGGGCGTAAGTAGCTGAGGCTGGCAGTGCACCTGCGATCCTCCTGTCTCCGCCTCCCAAGTACTGAGAATACAAGCGTGCACCACCACACTCAGCTTGCTGGTTATTATTTTAAGCCAAAACATACAAGCTGTTCTCTTCATGTGTAACTATTTCAATAAGAAAGGCAAGTATCTATGATGATAAGCACGAAGCAAGTTAGTCTCATGTACCTACATCTCTCTGAGATTCCAGCCGACCCACCCAGACACCCAATAATCATCAGAGTTGGATGGGAAAGTGCCAGGTTGGCCACTGGCAGGATGCAGCTCGGTGGATAGCTACCTTGTTTCCATGTATTCAGGAATAATAATTGAAATACTAATCCTTTGACTTATTTTTCCCCTACAGTCAAAGATTTCACGAGGTTAAGAGCAATGATTCACTTACTGAGATGGGTCTGAATCACTTCCTTTGCGTTTCCGTGGAAACTTCATCCCGCGAGAGCTGAAGGACCCAACAGCTGCTGGTTTGGTCCCTGGGATTCTGAGACTGGAAATCGGAGGAGTCCCATGCTGGTTCTCCTCCAGCAACACTTCACCTGAGACACAAGCACAATGCAACATGCATTTTAGACATTAACTTGTACTTTGTATGTGTGTGTGGTACTGGAAATTGAACTCAGAAGCACTTTACCTCTGAGTTATACACCCAGCCCCATTTCTTTATTTTGAAATAGGATCTCACTAGGTAGCTGAGGCTGGACGTGAACCCGTGATCCTCCTGTCTCAGCTTCACAAGTACTGGGATTACAGGCCTGCACCACCAACTTGTACTTTTTATATCACCATATCACACAATTTAAATGATCTTTCTGTCTTGACATTTAAAAAATATCAGCCAAGCCAGGCTTGGTGGTGCACGCTTGTAATCCCAGTACTTGGGAGGCTGAGACAGGAGGATCAACAAGACCCTGTTTCAAAATAAAAAATAAAACAGTAGGGCTAGGGGTAGAGCTCAGAGGTAGCATGCCCCTGAGTTCAATCCCTAGTGTATCCTCCACATACACATACAAATACATACATATAACAACATAACAAACGGGGCGAGGTGGCACACACTTGTAATCCCAGTACTTGGGAGGCTGAGACAGTAGGATCACAGGTTCGCGGCCAGCCTCAGCTATTTAGTGAGACCCTCCACGACTTAGTAGACCCCGTTTCAAAATAAAGAATACAAAACTACGGCTGGGGGTGTAGCTTAGAGGTAGAATTGCCTGGGTTCCATCCATAGTACCACACACACAAAAAATATAGCAATGAAAGACTAGTTATATATACTCAAATATTACTTAGAAATATATTTGTTTATCTATTTTTAAGTTTGTTTTCCTTATTTATTGTAATTTTTTATTTTTTAGATAATCTGAAAAACAAAGTAGAAGAAAAAAGTAAAACCAAGTTTTACCAAACAATGATATATTTCCCTTAACTTATTTTTGACTGATACATAAAAATATAAAAATTATACATATGAATGGAGTACCAACCAATGTGTCCATTTTCAGATACTTCCTTTTAAGACTTTTTCTATAGTTGTCTTTAAAGAAATTAAAATAGAGTATAGCCTTTATTTACATATTATTATGACATAATAACTCGTGTTTTACAAATTCATTATCAATTATTTTAATGTCTCATAATATATCATTATGTGAACAGATATATCATAGTTACTTAACCATCTCGTATTGATAGAACCCATGTTTGCTTTATTTATTTTTGCCATGGGTAATATGTATTTTGGTACATAAAACTTTTTACCTACTTCTGGTCATTTCTTTTGGCTAGTAGCCCAGAAATGAGTGTGGACACTGAGATCTTGCTGGTGAAAGCCCAGAACAAAGGAAAAAGACTGCAAGAAAAGTCCACAGGAAAAGACCACAAAAGAAGAAAGGCATGCTCCTAATCGTTATCTTGACGCCCAGCCTGTAGGTTTACAAAATTTGGCCTGGTGTCAAGTCCACCAATAGGCTGTGGACACAAAGGCTGCTCCTAGACCTTCGTTCCACCCGTCAGCAGAACACGTGATTGCTCCTGAGCCCTCCCTCCCTAACCCCATAAAAAGCCCCAAGTCTGTAAGAAAGCAAGCTTCTGACTTTCCTGGGTTCTCTCCCCAGTCAGTTGCTCCCTCCCAGGCTTTTGCTCCAAATAAAACCTGTTCCTCGCTATCGAGCCATGTCCCTTTGTCCCTAATCTTTTCTAGCAGTGAGTTCATAAGATCAAGTGACATGAATATTTTTAACCCTGAATTGCTAAATATGATACCAAACTCTTTCTCTCTCAAGTGTGGCTTACTAAATATTTTTCAAACTAGTATCCCCCAAATCAATCAGAAGTAACCACTATCCCAAACTTGCACAAAACATACAGCATATTTAAAAAAATTCAATCAGAACAAATATCTTTACGAGGTATCCACATTAGCTGCCCCCTCCATGGAAGAGCAAGGGACACAGGTCAGGACGGCAGCTCTCTGGGAGAGGAAAGGGGGACATGGTCAGCAGTGAGCATTGGGGCTTGCAAGGATTTCATGGTTTACTTCTCTCACAGACAACAGTATTTAGTTTAGTTTGGTACTGGGCATTGAACTCAGAGGCAGTCTACCTCTGAGCAATACTAGTTTTTTTTAAATTTTGAAATAGGGTCTTGCTAAATTGCTGAGGCCAGTCTCAAATCTGCAATCCTTCTGTCTTGGCTTCCAAAAACTAGGATTATGGGAGTGCCCACCATGTTTAGCTTTGTTTATAGTGCCCACCATGTTTAGCTATGTACACACAGCTGGGCATGATGGTACACACTAGTAATCCTAGTACTTAGGAGATTGGGGCAAGAAGATCACAGGTTCTTGGCCAGCCTCAACTACTTAGTGAGGCCCTCTGCAACTTAGTGAGACCCTGTTTCAAAATAAAGAATAGGAAAATATAGGAAGATGGCAGTGGACGTGGCCACAGCGGCGAACGCTGGCAGCGGCTGAACAGGACATGTATTCCTCTGAGAAACCCCGGACAACAGATTTTGGTTTAATATCTGATTGGAACAACATACAGAGACATTTCCAGCCATGACTTCCTATCTAAAATATAAGAAAAGATGGACCAAGATGGCGTTGGCAGCAGAGGCCAGTATTCGGGAGAGGCAGACAGATCCAATCCAATCTGCCTTGAACTGTTGGAGAAATCTCCCCCAAAAGTAGACTACACCTGCCCCACATGCTCAGGAACTCTGGACAACATACTATGTACGAAAAAGGTTCGGGGTGTGTCAGAGGGAGCCCTGCATAGCCGGCGCGTCACATGTCCCGGGAGCCAAGGGCGCTCCTGGCTCCTGTACCCCGCTGGGGGCCGGGGTGCTCTCGGAGCAGCAGAACCTGCTCTCCGTGGTGAAGCTGTGGGCCTCCGCTCTTGGTGGGGAGATAATACCCATTGTTGCTAGGTGCTCGGGTGCCAACTTCTGCAAGGGACACGTACTGTTTTCTTTTATTAAAAAATATTAAAGAGGGAGGAAGATGGCAGTGGCTGCGGCCACAGGGGTGATCATAGGCCACAGAGGTGATGGTTGGCAGTGGGCGAATAGGACATGCATCCCTCGGAGAGACCCTGGACAACAGATTTTGGTTTAATAGCTGATTGGGACAACATACGGAGACATTCCCAGTCATGACTTCCTATCTGAAATATAGGAGAGAGAGTGAAAAATGGTGGAATTAGAGGCAAGACAGCAGCGCGGTGCCCGCCACTACAAGAAAAGTGATTTTTGGATGCTTTCCCTAATATGTGAAAGCTAAGGAGAAATGGGTCATAGGAGGAACCCTAGATGAAAAAGGAAATCCTATAGAGGAGCAAACAAGACAACCTAAAGGAGGAGAAAGGAGGGGGGAAGAGGAAAATCTCTAAAACACACAATGTACTTAAACATATTGATGGCAACCACTAAACCAAGCAAGGGAAGAAGGGATGGGGAGGGAATGGGGTGGGAATTGGGTAGGGGCTAAATGGGTGATGTGTACATATATGTCTACACAAGTTTTTACCCCAATATGATGTATGACTACAATACACCAATAAAAATTTATTTTAAAAATATAAAGAATAAGCCAGGCATGGTGGTGCACGCTTGTAATCCCAGCATTCAGGAGGTTGAGACAGGGGGATAGTGGTTCATAGACAGCCTCAGATACTTAGTGAGACCTTTGCAACTCAGTGAGACCCTGTTTCAAAATAAAGAATAAAAAATAGGGTTGGGGGGTGTAGCCTGGAGGTAGAATGCCCCTGGGTTCAATCTCCAGCCCCCCCACCCACAAAAAGATGACACCATGTGTTAAGAACTGAAATTGTTAATCCTAGTACTTGGGAGGCTGAGACAGAATTATCGCAGGTTCAAAGCCATCCCCAACAACTTAGTGAGGCCCTCCTCAACTTAGTGAGACCCTTTTTCCAAATAAGAAATAAAATTGGGCTAGGGGCTTAAGTCAGAGGTAAAATGCCTCTGAGTTCAATTCCCAGTGCCACACATAAAAAAAAAAAACACTGAAATTCAATTCTGCTTTATATATTCATTTTGGAGATTATGATTTAATATTTGACACTGTTTTTCTTGAGTCATTTCTCAATGACAAATATGTTATTTAATACACAATAAAATGATACAGAACTGAGATTGAACAAAGATATTGTGGTTGTCATTTAAAAAGAAGTTTTTATCTGGGTGTGGTGGCGCACACTTGTAATCCCAGTATTCATAGGCTGAAACAGGAGGATCATGGTTTGCGGACAGCCTCAGCTACTTAGTGAGGCCCTTTGCAATTCAGTGAGACCCTGTTTCAAAATAAAGCACAAATAAAAACAAGGCGGGGGGGGGTGAGCTCAAAATTAGAATGCCCCGGGGTTCCATCCCCAGGACTGAAGAGAGGGAGAGAGAGGGAGAGAGAGGGAGAGAGAGAGAGAGAAAGGGAGGGAGAGAGAGAGGGAGAGAGGGAGAGGGAGAGAGAGAGAGAGAGAGAGAGAGAGAGAGAGAGAGAGAGAGAGAGAGAGGGAGAGGGAGAGAGAGGGAGAGAAAGCTTGTGATCTTAATCCCCACTCTATGGTACATGTATCTCCCTGGTGAGAGTAATTATACTCAAAATACTTTAAAGGTCTACACTTAGCACTGATTTAAAGAAGAAAAAAATGGTGAGAAATGGGCCAGTTGGGTCATAACACGGAAGGCCAAGCAAGCACTGGGCAGTTTAGATTTGTGGTTACAAAGGGAATCGAGTCCAGCATTTGATACTACACTTGAAAGAGAGCACACGTACACTCATGCACACACACACTCGCAGAAGTGCTGTGGCAGAACAGAAAAATAGTTATTTTTTCAGTACTGAGGATGGAACCCAGGGGCAATCGACCTCCGAGCTACACCCCCAGCCCTATTTTCTAGTCTTTTTTTTTTTTTTTTCTGGTACTGGGGTTCCTGGAAGCCCTTCTACCTTCAGCTACATTCCCACGGGCTACACTCCCACACCTATTTTTATATTTTTTTATGTGGAAACAGGGTCTCTCTTTTTTTATTTTTATTTTTATTTTTTTTATTTATTTATTTATTTTTTTTGGTGGTACTGGGGTTCCTGGAAGCCCTTCTACCTCCGGGCTCCACTCCCAGACCTATTTTATATTTTTGAAACAGGGTCTCTTACGCCAGCGCGGCTGGCTTTGAACCTGCGCGATCCTCCTGTCTCCGCCTCCCATGCGTGGGGATTACAAGCGTGCGCCACCACGCCCGGCCTCTTTTTTTATTTTTTAATTGGTGCATTTTAGTCATATATCAATCACATTGGAGTACAAGACTTGAGAGGATATACAAGCACACATCATCCAATCAGCCCTCATCCAGTCCCCATCCCATTCCCTCCTCCTCCCTAGATCCCATGCTTGTTTGGTGATTAACTTTGATACATTTGTTTATGTACCTCCTGCATTTTAAAGAGGCTCCATCCTCCCCTGTTCCATAACCTCTGATTGGTTACCTTAGTTGCTTCACTATAAGGCCCTTTCTATAGCTCAACCTCTTCCTGTTGCCCCTTCCCTCCTAGTTATTGCTGATTAGGGGAAGCATCTGATTTATATTTTCTGCGATATTTCACTGTGCATGCTGCGTTGCAAGTACCGATCCCAATCTTGACGGCCCCAGTAGTGGCCTGGCTACCCGGTGGACTGATCCAGACCTCGCTGACTCAAGCAGTGGCCTTGCCTCATGGGAGATCCCGATTCTGGTCTCGCTGGCCCTGACACAGGCCTAACCCCTCAGCTGGCTCCGATCCCGGACTCGGAGGCCCCAGTAGCGGCCTTGCCTCACGGCAGGCTCCGATGCTGGCCATTGGCCCCGGCACCAGCCTAACCTCTCAGCAGGCTCTTATCCTGGCCTCGGAGGCCCCAGAACCAGCCTTGCCTCACGGCAGGCTCCAATGCTGGCCACTGGTCCCGGCATCGGCCTAACCCCTTGGCAGGCTCCAATCCCAGCCTCGGAGGCCCCAGTAGCGGCCTTGCCTCACGGCAGGCTCCATTGTCGGCCTTGCTGGCCCCAGCACTGGCAGGGTCCGATCCCGGCCTCGGAGGCCTCAGTAGTGGCCTTGCCTCATGGAAGGCTTCGATGCCGGCCGCTGGCCCCGGCACCAGCCTAACCCATCGGCAGGGTCTTATCCTGGCCTCGGAGGCCCCAGCACCGGCCTTGCCTCATGGCAGGCTCCGATGCCGGCCTCGCTGGCCCCAGCACTGGCCTAACCCCTCAGCAGGCTCCGATCCTGGCCTCAGAGGCCCCGGCACCGGCCTTGCCTCACGGCAGACACCGATACCAGCCTCACTGGCCCCAGCACCGGCCTAAACCTTCGGCAGGCTCTGATCCCGGCCTCAGAGGCCCAGAACCGGCCTTGCCTCATGGCAAACTCCAATGCCGGCCTCGCTGGACCCAGCACCGGTCTAACCCCTCGGCAGACTCCGATCCCGGCCTTGGAGGCCTCAGTAGCAGCCTTGCCTCACGGAAGGCTCCAATGCTGGCCGCTGGCCCCGGTACCAGCCTAACCCCTCGGCAGGCTCCAATCCAGGCCTCGGAGGCCCCAGCACTGGCCTTTCCTCACAGTGAGCTCTGATCCTGGCCTTGCTGGCCCTGGCACCGGCCTAACCCCTTGGCAGGCTCCAATTCCGGCCTCGGAGGCCCTAGCACCGGCCTTGCCTCACAGCAGGCTCCGATCCCAGCCTCACTGGCCCCAGCATAGGCCTAACCCCTCGGCTGGCTCCGATCTTGGCCTCAGAGGCCCCAGTAGTGGCCTTGCCTCACAGCAGGCTCCAATGTCGGATATTGGCCCCGGCACCGGCCTAACCCCTCAGCAGGCTCCAATCACTGTCTCAAAGCTCAGTACCGGCCTTGCCTAATGGCAGGCTCCAATCCTAGCTTTGCTGTGTCCATCGCCATCCTCACCCCTCGGCAGGCTCCAATCAGAGCACCCTCTTTGCCCAACCAATTGTCCCACATTCTCGAGGGTGCGTGGTGGTAACATTCTGCCTCTGGGGTTATTATTTCAAAGTTTCCAGGTGTACTGCATCAGATCTCTGCCTCCCCTGAGTACTGGCCACTGCCATTGCCACTGCCTCCACCATTTCAAATCCTTCCCAGGCTCTTTTCCCACTCTGAATGTTGTCCAGTGTTCCTAAGCATGTGTGACGGTAGCATTCAACATTTGGTGTAATTTCTCCAAAAAAAATAAGGTTGGTAGGACCCGATTTCTGCTTCTCCTGAATACAAGTCTCCACCGCCATCGTAGAGACCGCTTTCAACACCGCCTTTCTCCTTGGTCTCCACTAAACTCTCTCCTTACAGGTGATGTCCAAGATTCTTAACAATATAGAGAAACAGCAGTCCTCCTTCACGGGGAATTTTTCCATAAGTTCCAGTGCATTTGGATAATTTTGGTCTGCATCTCCAGTGTCCTGGCATCTGCCACGGCTTTCTTAACTCCTCTCCGATATTTTTTCTTTTTCTTTTTCTTTCCCCCCTTTTTTTTTAATAAGAGAAGACAGTATATGTGGTTTGAGGAGGTAGTGGGATCAGGCACTCAGTAGCACTGTGACCCGAAGGTTTTCCCATGGGTCCAGCGTGCTCCTCACTACTCCGCCTGGGGCCCAGAGTCCCGCGACCGGGGCCCTGGCTGGCATGCCCCACGCGACCCCCGCCCAGGACCCAGAGTACTGGGCCCGGTTTCTCCAGGGGTCTGGTGTGCTTTGCATGGTCCGGCCCGGGGCCCAGATTCCCACGACCCAGGCCCCGGCTGGCGTGCTCCGCGTGACCCCCGCCCGGGACCCAGGGTACTGGGCCCGGTTTCTCCAGGGGTCTGGCGTGCTCCGCACAGTCCAGCCTGGGGCCCCGAAATAGGGTCTCTTAAGCCAGCATGGCTGGCTTCGAACCTGCGCGATCCTCCTGTCTCCGCCTCCCAAGCGCAGGGATTACAAGCGTGCACCACCACGCCTGGCTTACTCCTTTATTTTGAAACAGAGTCTCACTAAGTTGTGGAGGGCCTCACTAAGTAGCTGATGCTGGCCACAAACGTGCAATCCTCTTGTCTCAGCCTCCCAAATACTAGGATTATAAGCGTGCACTATCATACTCCACGGAAAAATACATTTTTGATACATCTTAAAACTTTTGCTTCATTGCCTAATTTCATCGCCAGTAGGGTGCTATATGTCAAGATAAAATCATCATTGTCGTGTGCTTAGCACTTTATTAAAAATGATCCGGATCCAGGTATAGTGGTGCAGGCCTATAATCCCAAGTACTACTGGAAGGCTGAGGCAGGATTAAAGTGGGTTTGAGGCCAGCACGTGGTAATTTACCAAGACCCTGTTTCAAAATAGTCTGGAAGTGTCGAACATTGCTGAGTTTAATCTCCAGTGCCACGTAAAGAGGGGGGGGCACTATCTTAGGCTCCCAAGTATGGGAATTACAGGCATTTTATTGCTTCCAGCTCATTAAGATCCTGCTCTTTAGTACAGCTGTAACCACAGTTCTTAGGAGGCTGAAACAATAGGATCACAGGTTCAAGACCAGCCTCAGCACGTTAGTGAGACCTTCATCAACTTAGTTCAGTGAGAGTACAAATTCTGGTCTCACATCTTTCAGATCCTCTTTTGGTTGCCTGGGGTCATAAAGTGAAGGTAATGCATTCTTTCACCAAACTCTCAACGCTTCCATGTGTTAGGCATTCCGTCTGGGGCTCCCCACTGAGTTTAGGATGACATGGAGTGCAGGGTTTGGCAGTGCACAGCGCTGGCCATTAGCCTCCCCCAGGGCCAGGCAACAGCAAAGCGTGTCCCAAGACACTCCTGGTCCTCATCCCCCTTGGCCCTGTATCTCTGAGCATGTTCATTCCTCACTTGAAATGCCAGGCTCCCAAGCGAGGTTGGCACAAGTTTGCCTATTGAGACACAGGTGATGTTTTCATTCATCTTGGATAAATATTTAGGAGGAGCCCAGTGTGATGGTACAGTACTTGGGTGATTGAGATGATTGAGAGAAGAGGGTCACAGGTTCGAGGCCAGCCTCAGCAATTGAGAGAGACCCTCAATAACGTAGCAAGACCCCATTTCAAAATAAAAACTAAAATAGGCCAGAGGTGTACATCAGAAGTAGAATGTCCCTGGGTCGAATACTCAATACCCAAAGAAATAATTAAAGGACTGCATAATCTGGGCATGGTGCTATATGCCTGGAGTTCTAGTACTTAGGAGGCTGAGACAGGAGAATTGCAGGTTGCAGCCCAGCCTCAGCAACTTAGTGAGAACCTGTTTCAGCTGCCGCTGTCATGAAGAATAAAAAAGCCAAAGAGAAGGCAGCAGGAACTGTCCTCACTGTGGCCAAAGGCAGAGGCAGAGAGAGCCTAGGCAGAGAGGCAGGAAGTCACAGCTGCAGAGTGAGGGCAGGGAAGCGCTGGGCTGGGCCAGCCAGGTGCACACCTCACAGCAGGTGGGAAGGCTGAAGGAGGAGGCGAGACTGTTGTGACCAGGCCGCGGTCAGACAGCCTTGGGATGCTGCTGGGCCTCAGGGCTTAAGATGACCAGAAGATCTGGTCGCCTGGAGGCTGCACCTGCCCTCTAGTCAGGAAGGGCCAGGGATTTCCCAGGCTGGCTGGGCAGCTACACGCATTCCAGAGCAGGTGCACTCCCTCACGTCGCTCCACCCCGATATCAAAAAAGAAAAGAAAGAAAGAGGAAGACTACTCCTTCATAGACCCGAAGCTCTGGTAACAACTCCTGTGGAGCCTCGAGTCCTTCCTGGAATTAGCCAATGGCATGAGCGCCAGGGCAGCATGGGGAAACGGAGGGGAAGGTCAAACCATTGAGAAATGGTACCATCTACACATACTGGTGGGGAAAATAGGAAGCCCAGTCCTGATGTTTTGAGTCAGGGAGAAGGGATGTCAGGGTCACTGCGAAAGGCGGTCCTCCCTCCTCCTGCTGGACACACGTTTTGGAGGCAGCTGTAGTTCTGCACTGATATGCCAAGAAAAGCTATAAACATAGTGTCTGAACTTCAGCAAGACATTTTTTAAAGCTGGAGAGTAGTGGGCTACTTTAAGCTCTCATGATGGCCTTAAAAAAGAAAATAGAGATGGGTTAGAAGAGGTTTGAGGCAAGAATACCAGGTTAGAAAAAAACCATTGCAGAAAAAGTGGTCACTGGCTCTCATGGTCTCTCTGCCGTGTGGACTTGGCTGGGTGATGGTCCTCGGTCACTTGGGCAGACACTTATCCTAGGTGTTGCTGTGAAGGTACTCTGCAGATGGGATTAAGGCCCAGAATTTGCTGATCATCTACAAGGGAAGCCATTGTAGGTCATTTGGAGCCTAATCTTATCAGTCAAAGGCCTTACAATCCAAGCAGAGGCTTCCCTAAAGAGCTTCTGTCCCTGGACAGCAATTTCAGCAGGGTTCCAGCCTGCCTACTGGAGAGTTGTAGGCTACTTTAAGCTCTCATGATGGCCTTAAAAAAGAAAATGGAGATGGGTTAGAAGAGGTTTGAGGCAAGAATACCAGGTTAGAAAAACAACCATTGCAGAAAACGTGGTCACTGGCTCTCATGGTCTCTCTGCCGTGTGGACTTGGATGGGTGCAGCCAGGTCCACAGCTGCATAAGCCATCTCCTTGCAAAGGTCTCTTAGTACAGACCTCCTGCTGGTTCTGCTTCTCTGGTGGAACCCTAACTGTTACACCTGCCAAGCATCACAGGATTACGGAGGAGCGAGCTCGGATTCTCTGAAAGCCTCGAGGCCAGTATTCCACACGCCCTCCTAACAGAGGATCAGTTCAAACATCAGCACTCCACAGAAAGGCGCCCACCCAAAGACTGCAGCCTAGGGCAAGAAAAGGCGGGCTGCAGAAGCCAGTGCACCGGGGCTCCTGCCCTGGTTCTGCACTGCACCCCCACCCCAGGCATGTGCTCAAATTCCCAGTGCCTCGAGCTCCTTATCATGGATCAACAATAGCGCCTTCCGTAAGTTGATGCAGATTCAACGAATTACAGCACGTAAAACACTGAGGACGCCTCGCACACAAAAAATAATAAAGAAATAGCAACCGCTTAGCTAAGCCAAGAAGCTGAGAAGGATGCACGCCGCGCATGTGCAATGGGCCCAAGAGGGAGCCGCGGCAGCCAGGATGACTGTAGGGATCAAGGATCAGTCATAGGAAACAGCGTGATGCGGAATGTAATGAGAGAACGCTCCTGACGGCGGCTGTTCCTGCAAAGGCCACCACCTCACAGACTGTACTCAACCCAGGGACAGGCGGAAGCAGGAAACGCGTTCGTCAGCACCTGCTCTACGTCAAAGCAGGAGTGTCCCCCCCAACCGGACCCAGGCCTAGATGAGCCTCAGGCAAAAGGGGAATGCAGGGGAAGACATTTTCAAACCCAGCAGGGATTGAAAAGAATATAAAATGTAATTAAAATCTGGAATATAAAATGTATATCAAAGAATATAAAATGTAGCTAAAATCTGGATGATGGACACCTACATTGTTATGCAGGGGAAAATACAGTCTAAAAAATTGCAATTGCTGCAGGGTCTGAGTGAATGGAAGACATGATGTGAGCCTTGAGGATGATAAATATTAATTATCAGGCATGGCCGGCTACCCCATATCTTACACAGAATACATAGAAGATCCATGGTTCCTGACATCTCAGGTATCCAAAAGGAACACCTTCAGTTTTAGCTCTGGGTGGCAGGTGGGATTCAACAGCGTTCATAAAAACATGTGTATGTTTTTTCACTGAATAATCATTATTTATGAAAAAGGAAAATGGCTTTTAAAAAAGGAAGGAAGTGTGACATTACAACGGGCAACTGTTAAACTGAAACACAATGTGAATTTTAAAAGCAATAAAATCAAAACTGTCATTTGTAGCTCTAATGCCAGTTAAGCAAGACACCGTGGGGACAGACTACAGTCGCTATCACTACCAAGACAGTCACTTCTGAGTCTTTTGATCACTACTTTGCCCTTCGGAGATGTGGATTTGAACACTCCTCTGAGGTAAGGAGTACACACACCCCAGCGGTAGTTAGAATTATTGCAAAAAGGAAGAGACAAGCCCAAGACACTACCATTCCAAGTAGGAGTCTAAAGAAAAGAAGAATCCTCCCAAAGAAGCCACAGGCACCATGGAACAGGGAAAATCGGGTTTGGTCTCCCTTCTCCAGGTCAGTGTGGTTGCCTGGGTGTCTCGTTACAGAAGCGATGGCCTACCTAGAAAGCAGTATCTCCATGGCATCTCCATGTTCATCTCCATGGCAACATAAGCACAGCCTTCTTTTGGGTACCAAGTAAACTCAGAGAGGAAATTTAGTTCTCTACCCAGGAAGCTGGAATGTGTTCAGAAAACAAAAGCTGATCTGGAGATCACCTTCACCGAAACTTCTCCCTAGGTCTTTGATGAAACAATAACAGCTCTCGGCAATCTTTTATTCCTTTTAAATTGCCGATGATACCTATGCTGTAAGGTATCCTCGATTTCAACTCATCTACAAACTACTAATTGACCTTTTAAAATCTTTATTTTTGTAAAATATACTTGGGTACTAAGCACAACACCATATTCTCCCTAAAGTTTTTTTTTTCTAAGAAAAGAAGATTAAAGGTGTATTTTGATGTCTATTGAGATGCTGCTTATACGTAGCTTCTAAGCCACAGTCTCTGTACTACATCTCCATCGATCCAGAAGAACCCCTGGCATCCCCAAGCTCAGGTGCTTCCACAAAAGCTCCTTCCATGTCAGGAGTACATTCGAATTGCAGGCACCGTATTCCTTGCTGTTGATAAACCTTCACTGAGCGTGTGTACTGGGAAGTCGAGACTGAGGGTCGTGAGCTCGGCCCCATGGAGCCGTGTGGGGAGGGTCTTTGAGCATGGCATGCTTTCTTTCTTTCAAAGCACACCCAGGGCATATGCTCACATCCAGGTTATGCGAGAGGGACAACACGGGTCATTCTGTGGGGCAGCCAGGGACAGGGCAGAGGCCTGCATCCCAACAGGTGTAATAGGAATGAACTCAATAATAGTTCTTGTGATGCTCTTCAAAAGAAAGAATGTGAGGTGGGTCTAAAGATATGAGCAGCTGCTCTTTCAGGGAAGAAAGGACAATGACAGACAGGGATTCAGGTGCAGGGAGGGCAAAAGCCAAGGCCAAGAAACAGAACCTCTGCTCTCTGGTTTTCTTACTTGTCAGAAATGTGCTGAGCCTTTCAGGATGATAGGAGGGCTCTGTTGCAGGCTCTGTTGCCCACCAGGAACCAAAAAGAAGATGTGTGTATGTTTCATTTTGGAAAATCGCCTTCCCCTAAGATGGGCTTCCTCGTTGGCTAAGCCGGCCTGCACACCTCTCAGGTCAAGCCCACACCAGCAGGCAGCTTCAGCGGGCCGTCTTCCTTTTCCAGTTTTCCTACCCAGATAAACCAAAGAATCACTGGCGTTTCCCTTCCCATGCTTAGTCTGTCCCCTGAGAAACCTCTTCTCCACTGGTCTCCAACAGATGTCTATCCATCCATGCTAAAGTGTTCCCTCCTTAGCCGGGCACGGTGGATGTGTGCTCTCAATGTTTGGGAGGCGGAGACAGGAAGATCGCGGGTTGAAGGACAGTCTCAGCCGCAGAGGGAGACCCGCACTAACTTGCTGCAAAATAAAAAGGCCCTGGGGGTACGGCTGGTAGGTACAGTGCCCCTGAGTTCAACCCCCAGGACCCAAATAAACAAATCAAATGTTCCCTCCTTCGCAAACTAGACACTTTCTCCTGACTTTGGAGGTAGGGCTAAGTCTCAACGTTAGCCTATGTAATACGTACATAAAATTTGCCATGTTCTGTCTTGTATTATAAATACATGGGCTGCCTTTCTCACCCGGCCCAATACATTTTGCAAGCTCTTTAACCACTCCTCTTGCTTTATCCAACTCTCCGTCTATTTGCTGGCAATCAGTAGGTATGTATTTAATGGATCCTTTATTAATGAACCAACCCTGTCCACACCTTAAACAGTCATTCATTCAAAATCTACAAACCTTTATTAAGCACGTAATAGGCGCAAGGCACTGGAGATTAGAACAGTGAGTAAGAACCAACCCTGCCCTCCTAGGAGCATAGGTTTCTTATGTGCAATCTAAGGGCGGAGCGAAGAAACCTCTGCAAATAACCTTTGGCGAACACAAAAAGACCGCAGTGTGCAAACGGGGTGAGGGACTCGCTTCCGTTTTGGAAGAGGAGGTTCTGGGAAGGATTCATGAGGAAAAAGAGAAAAAGCACTTGTGGAATGTCGGAGTACAGGAAACAGTTCGCAATCATTCTTTGAACTACTACAACCACTTTCTGATGTCGAGTTTGTTTGGTTTTGTAGATTTGTTTGTTTTATTTTGCTTTTTGCACTGAGGATTGAACCCGGGGGCATCTGACCTCTGAGATATACCCTGAGCCCTTTTTATGATTTTTTTTTTTTTGAGACAAGTTCTAAGTTATGTAGTTTGTCTCAAACCTGAGATCTTCCTTTCTCAGCCTCCCAAGTACTGAGATGATAGGCATGTGCCACTGGGCCCAGCCTGAGTTAGGTGTTTTTACTCACATTTTCTACGTAAAGAAACTAAGTTTCATAGAGCTAAATATTTTGATCAATATAATTGAAAGCTAATGATAATGAAAATCACACCCAAAAAGTCTGGTAAGGCGGGTGTGATGGTGCACGCCTGTAATCCCAGTACTTGGGAGACTGAGACAAGAGGATCAAAGGTTTGAGGACAGCCTCAGCAAATACAGAAACTGTCAACAACCTAGCAAGACCATTTCAAAATAAAAATAAAATAGGGCTGGAGGTGTGGCTCAGAGGTAGAATGCCTCTAGGTTTAATCCCCAGTACCACACAAAAAAAGTTGGGTAGGCAGATGAGATATTTTAGCCTAACATGCTAATAAACTAGCATGCATCAGGAACCAGTAAATGTGATAGCATCCAGGTAGGAGAAGAAAGCAGGATGGGGCCTGCACATGGTTAAGTGTGTCATGACTGACCAGTGAATACCTAGAAAAACCCCTCACCACTGTGGAAAACGCATTCCACCTGTGCTCCCAGTGCCAATAAAAGCTGAAATGGCGGGCTCTTGTTTTCCATAGCCTCCTATCACTAGGGAAGAAGGGCTCCTGGGCCAGGCAGGGGCTCTAGAGAGCTGGGATGCTGAGAGCCCGGGGAGCCGCTCCAGGTGGCAGGCAGCAAATCTGGGCCTTACGAGACAGGCCGGCAGGTGTCCCAGGCAGCCTGGCCTCTGAGTCCCCAGTGACGCCGGCGCTGACTAGTGCTCCGCATCCCAAGCACCCGAGCACCTCAGCGTGCTCCACGTGCAAGAAGGAGTCAGCCCGTCCCGGTTTATCTGGAGTAAGTCATTTCTGGCTGAGCCTCTGCCTGAGCGCCCAGGCTGGCATCCGGAGAAGGTTGTGCAACAGAGATTGGGACAGGACTGTGGGTTTCTGAGTCACAGAAGTGGATTTAAGCAATCGGAATCTCTGAACCACACTTAGAGCGTTGGGTCTGATGCTGTCCTGAGTGGAAACACGAGATGGTAAAAAGAAAAAAGAAAAAAAAAAGGAAACTTCTGGAAAAAGCTGCCCACAGATGCCTAGAGCCAACAGGCCACCTCTGGCTCTCGGTCTTGAAGATAACCACCCCGTCAAGATGTCCTCTCACTGGCTCCAGGGCCTCTGGAACATTTACCAGGAGGCCCCCCAGTCACTCGGCGTTTACTGTAAGCCTGTAAAAGAAACGTAAGTGAACAGGCAAGTGGTTGGCAGCCATCTTCAACCCAGCCCTGAAGTTTGTTTTTCAATAGAGCGCGCTAAACTACGGGCTCTCCACCACCACCACCACCACCACAAGTTTTTTTTAATCTTTATTTTACCACAAGAAGCCTAAAGGTGAAATGCCTCGGAAAAGGAGTCTTTGGGGACTCTGTCTGAGGAAAGCGTGGCTCTGCTATCTGATGCAGGGCCCTCCAGCGGTGGGGAGAGACAGCAGGGCCTCCCTCCCCCGTCCTGACGTACAGAAGTGTCTGGAAGGAAAACACAGCTGCTCATCAGCACCACCCGGTCCGCGCAAGGGACTGGAGACCACGCCGCTGACTTCACAGGGCGTGAGCGGAACTGGGAGGTGCCCCCCGGCCCCAGGACCACTCTGCCCCCAAACCCGGCGATTCCGACCAAGATCAACTGCACATCTGGTGTTCAGCCAAACAGCAACACGCTGCCCAAAAATATGTCCCAAGTCTGTTCCTAGAACTACTAGGAAAGCAGTTCCTAGAATTACTACTTGCATTTTCACTTTTCCTTCATTAAACACACACACACTCACACACACACTCACACACACACACACACACACACACACACACACACCACATATTCTTTCAATTTGGCCAACTTTAACTCACATGGGACAACACTTTAATGATTCCACAAAGCAAATTAAAGCTGTAAGTTAATAGCCACATTCAGCTAATATATATGGAGCCCTTAATCTTTCTCAACTACTGGCCTAAGCGTTATATGCATATTTAGATCTTATTTGGGGATGTGTGTGTGTGTTCTGTTTCTGAGCGACACCCCCAGCCCTTTTATTTATTTATTTTAATTTGGAACCAGGGTCTCACTAAGTTACCCAGAGCCTAAGTGGCTGAGGCTATGCTGGAACCTGCAATCTTCCGTCTTAGCCTCCAAGCCCTGGAGTCGGGGCCTGCGGTGCCACGCCCAGCTTTTGTTGTTTTGAAACAGGGTCTCCCTAGGTCGCTGAAAGTTTCATTGAGATGCTGAGGCTGTTTTCAACCCTGAGATCCTGCTCTCAGCCTCTCAAGTCCTGGGATGACAGGAATGGGCCACTGAGCCCAGCTCATTTATATCTTGTTTAATCCCAGCCATCCTATAAAGCAGATACTGCAGTTAGCCCCAGCTTTCTTTACTAACAGTAAAGGAGAGCTCAGTCACAAGCCGGCA
The DNA here is from genome assembly GCF_963383645.1 of Muscardinus avellanarius. Taxonomy (NCBI): domain Eukaryota; kingdom Metazoa; phylum Chordata; class Mammalia; order Rodentia; family Gliridae; genus Muscardinus; species Muscardinus avellanarius. Next base: position 90,045,743 of record NC_137797.1, read on the forward strand.
AGGGGCTTCTTCTTCTTCCTTCTTCTTCTTCTTCTTCTTCTTCTTCTTCTTCTTCTTCTTCTTCTTCTTCTTCTTCTTCTTCTTCTTCTTCCTCTCTCTCTCTCTCTCCCTCTCTCTCTCTCTCTATATATATATATATATATCCATCCCCATACCCACATATATAAATATATATATATATATATATATATATGTGGGTATGGGGATGGAACCCAGGGGCATTTGACCTCCAAGCTACACCCCCTACCCTATTTTTTATTCTTTATTTTGAAACCGGGTCTCACTGAGTTGCATAGGGCCTCACTAAGTAGCTGAGGCTGTCCACCGACCGCAATCCTCCCGTCTCAGCCTCCCGAATGCTGGAATTACAAGCGTGCACCACCATGCCTGGCTCAATCTTCTCTTTTTAAAGAAAGGCTTACCCTTTCTTTGAAAGAAAGTTTTGCCTTTTGCATCACCCAGAAAACCTATGCATATTTATTTAGCAGTACTGGGGATGGAACCCAGAGGCATTCTACCTCCGGATTATACCCCCAGCCCTATTTTATATTTTATTTGGAAACAGGGTCTCACTAAGTTGCTGAGAGCCTCACTCAGTAGCTGAGGCTGGCTTCGAACCTGTGCGATCCTCCTGTCTCAGCCTCCCAAGTGCCGGGATTACAAGCGTGCGCCACCACGCCCGGCTCCTATGCACATTTAAATGACAGAAGGTCTGAAATGTCCCTCTGGCTTAATTCTCACTATTAGAATTAAGAGCTGCCTCTTCTTCAAGCCATTTTTCAGAGACCCGCCACTCATATGCTCAAAGGAAGCAGACATTTTAACTGCCTCTCCCTTGGCCTTCTCCGTCCCTGTCTTCCTCAGTTATTCCTGCTTTCTCCTGCCTCCCATCTGCCCTCAGCGCCAGCTTTCTGAAACCACTAAAACGTAATTGTGAGTCGTGGTCACAATGGCTGCATGGGAGAAACCGCAGAATATAAGAGAGCGCCAGAGAGGAGAAAAACGCCCGGACTCCAAGTCCAACTCACGAAAGCACCCGAGACATGAAACAGACCACGGGCTGCGGCCGGCGCGGGAGGCCGGGTCCGGAGGAGGCGATCCCCGGATCCCCAGGTCCCCAGATCCCCGGATCCCCAGGTCCCCGGATCCCCGGATCCCCAGGTCCCCAGGTCCCCGGATCCCCAGGACCCCAGATCCCCGGATCCCCAGGTCCCCAGATCCCCGGATCCCCAGGCCCCCAGGTCCCCAGATCCCCGGGTCCCCAGATCCCCGGGTCCCCAGATCCCCGGATCCCCAGAGCGGCTCCTCCAAGGCTAAGCAGAGCCAGGCGCCCGGCTCCAGGAGCCCGACTCCCGGGGACCAAAGTAAAAGGATGCCGGCCGGCGGGCGGGCGCACCTGCCACCTGTACCTGGGTGCTGGGGGGCGGAGGCAGGGTAGAGGCCAGCCTCAGCACCTGGGCGAGGAGGCCCCCGCCCGGGGGAGCCCCGGATTCAAAATAACCGGGGGGGGGGGGTTGCCGGGGGGGGGTGTGTGTGCTCCCGGGCTCCATCGGGGAGGAGGGAGGGGGAGGAAGAAAGGGGCCGGGGCCAGGCCGCCCGGCGGGTCCCTCCGAGCCGGCTCCGCGGCGCCGCCCCGGCCCGACTCACCTGCCGCCGCCGCCATCCCGAGCCGCCGCCCCGCCCGCCCGGCCGGCCGGCTCCGGCTCCGGCTCCGCGGGCTCCCGGCTCCCGGCTCCCGGCTCCCAGCCCCGGCGCAGACGCACTGGGCCAGGCGGGCGGGGCGGCGCCGGCGCCGCGCACCTGCGAGCCCGGGTGCTGGAGGCCCGGACTGGAGGAGGAGCGCGGGCTCGAGGCCAGCCTCCACGGCCCTGCTTAAAATAAAATAGACCTGGGTGCAGCTCGGAAGCAGAACGCCCTTGGGTGCAATCCCCAGCACAGTGCGGGGTGCTCTTTTCTGGCTAGGGAAGGGCTTCACTGAGGAAACGAGGAGGATGTGGACGTCAGGGAGACTGTCACCGAGCAAGATAGCTCCGAGGTACTATGCCCCTGGGTTAAATGCCCAGTACCACAAAACGACAACAGAAATCTCAACGGCCCTACATCCTATGCAGTCGTTTCTAGAGTACACGCATGCACCCCCATCCCAACGATTCGATTCCGTGGTCACAGTGGCCCCAGCGGAGGTAACGGAGCCGAGAATCAAGCCGCTGAGTTTCCTGCAAGGCCTCGGGCTGAGGGCGGGGCCGGCTCACTCAGTGTGGGCAGCGAGGGGCTGGAAGCTGTCCCCGAACACACGCACAAAGGCACGCTTGAAGCAAAGCCATGGAAACATCTCGCTCCCAGCCGGGCGTGGAGTTGCACGCTCGTAACCCCGGCATCAGGGAGGCCGAGACGGGAGGATCACAGCTGGAGGACAGCCTCAGCCGCCTGGCGAAGCCCTTCGCGACCCAGTGAGACCCTGTTTCAAAATAAAGGATAAAAAGTCAAAATAGGGCTGGGCGTGTCGCTTGGAGGTAGCATGGCCCTGCTTCCATCCCCGGTACCGCAGAAAATAAAAACCTCATTCCCTGCTTGGACTCGTCCACCCCAGGTCTCCCCACGGCGTTTCTGCTGGCCTTTAGAAAGAATCCTCCCAGGCAGCCTGGCAGAGGCTACCCGGGGCCTTTGGGAGTAGACTCGGGGTCCTGCTAGGTTGAAAGAAAGAGGGTGTGTGGGGGGCAGCGGGGCCCTGGCAGGGCGTCCACCTCGCCTTACAGTGAGGCCGCATCGCCAGGACCCCGGGCGGGCGCCATCCCGCAGCCCTCCTCCTCCTCCTCCTCCTCCTCCTCCTCCTCCTCCTCCTCCTCCTCCTCGCAGCTCCTCCTCAGCTCCTCCTCCTCCTCCTCCTCCTCCTCCTCCTCCTCCTCCTCCTCCTCCTCCTCCTCCTCCTCCTCCTCCTCGCCTTCCCTCTCTGGGCCCCGCACAGCGACCTCAGGAGGGCTGCACACCGGGAATTCCCGCCTATCCCCGCGGCCCAGCGGCCTGCAAGGACGCGGGTTCGGGCAGAGGCCGGACAGGACAACCCAGGTCGCCTTCCCAGGCGCTCAGATGCCCTGCGGTGCCCGGTGACCCCGCCTGTGGCCGGCGCGTCATCCCCGCCCTGGGAGGCCGAGACAGGGGGACCGCGCTGGCTTAGGAGACCCTGTTTCCAAATAAAAAAGTATTAAAAAAAAATAGGTCTGGGAGTGTAGCCCGGAGGTAGAAGGGCTTCCAGGGACCCCAGTACCACCAAATAAATAAATAAACAAATAAATAAATAAATAAATTCGCCTGCGAAGCACTGCAGTTTCTTTCTTAGGAATGGCGATTCACTTCCACCATTAGCCTGAGAGAAGATGGGGACTCCAGATGCTAAACTCGGAACGCAGGAAGTGGAAGGCCCTGGGAGCCGACCACAGGATCTGCTGGGCCAGTCACCCCGGCGGATTGTGCCTGCAGATTGAATTCCTACTTAAGCTTTGTTCTATGCTCTGGGGCCTTACTGCGTAGAGATTTTTGTTGTTGTTGTTCTGGGGATTGAGCCCAGATGGGCTTTGTACATGGTAAATACTCCGCCACTCACCCGCAGTTCCAATCCTTGTTTAGTTTGTTTATGGTACTGGGGATTGACTGAACCCAGGGACATTCTGGCTGTGAGCTACACGCCTCCAGACCCCTTTTTTGAAAGGGGGTCTTGCTAAATTTCTGAGACTGGACTCGAACCTGCAATTTTCCTGTCTCAGCCTGCCAAATACTGGGGTTATAGGCCTATGCCACCATGCCAAGAAAGTGATTTTATGAACATTTGAGATTGTGTGTGTGTGTGTGTGTGTGTGTGTGTGTGTGTGTGTGTGAGAGAGAGACACACGGACGGACAGACACAGAAGCTAATTAATCATGGGGTAAAGCCTGGCACAGTAGCATATACTTGTAATTTTAATACTTGGGAGGCTGAGATAGGAGGATTTTTGCAGGCTCATGGCCAGCCTCAGAAACTTAGTGAGCCCCTCCACAGTTTAGTTAAGACCTATTTCAAAAATAAAATAGGGGCCAGGCATGGTGGCACATGCTTGTAATCCCAGCATTCGGGAGGCTGAGACAGGAGGATTGCGGTGCGCAGACAGCCTCAGCTACTTGGTGAGGCCCTCTGCAACTCAGTGAGACTGTTTCAAAATAAAGAATAAAATATAGGGCGGAAGGTATAGCTCAGAGGTCGAATGACCTGGGGTTCCATCCCCAGACCCGCAAAAATAAAATATAATAAAAAAAATAAAATAGGGCTGGGAGTATAGCTCAGAGGTAGAATGCCCCCCTGGGTTAAATTTTCCCAGTATATATATAAAAAAGCACTCCACAAAACAACAAACAGGGCACTCTATTACTGAGCTATACCCGTATTTATTTATTCTTGCCCTGGAGATTGAACTCAGGGACACTCTACGCTCAAGGTACACCCCCAGCCCTTCTTATTTTGAAACAGGGTCTCGCTGAATTATTGCATTGACAACTTAGTAAGACCTTGCTTCAAAATAAAACAAAATAGTACTGGGAGTGTAGCTCAGAGGTAGACGCCATGGGTTCCATCCCAGCGCTCACGCCCCCCCCCCTCCCACCCCGCCTGCCACATGCGTGCTGGGGGAATCCGGCGAGCGTGTGGCTGAATGGGTCTAGAGTGTGAAGAGACGAAGCGGCCGGGTCCCCTCTGCAGAGAGAGGGACACACAGTGAACGACGGGTATAGGGAAGATCAGCTGGAGTTGGCCTAAGAAAGGGAGGAAAAATAAGGAGGAATTGGATGAGAGTGTGCCCAAGGGAGAGAGGGCAGAGGAGGGTAAAGCCGGCTGCGGGGCGCACATGGCAGAGGGAGCTTCATAAAGAGTATTTTAGGCCGGGCGTGGTGGCTCACGCTTGTAATCCCCGCGCTTGGGAGGCAGAGACAAGGAGGATCGCGTAGGTTCGAAGCCAGCCGGGCGGGCTGGCTTAGGAGACCCTGTTTCAAATAAAAATGTAAAAGTAGGTCTGGGAGTGTAGCCCGGAGGTAGAAGGGCTTCCAGGAACCCCAGTACCACCAAAAAGAAAAAAAGAAAAACAAAAACACAGAGTATTTAAGGCGCTTCACCCTGTACTGCAAACCTCTCGCGTTATTTTCCTGGCAAACAACTTAAGCAAAAGTAGCATTCTTCTTTTTAAAAATGCTTTTGGCATTGTATTTGTTTTTTTTATTTTTATTAAAAAGTAAAAGCATTTTGAGATGGCCTCCAGTGGGAAGTGGGGCCACCCATGGGACGCAGTTATTTAATTCACTCGTTCGCCAGTATTTGCAGCGCCTGCCAGGCGCCTGCACCTCACCTACGCCCATCAGTTGCTTTAGATAGATATTCTCACGACAGTGCAGGAGGCTGCAGCGGCGAGCTCTCCCCTCCACTCAGGGGGTCCCCAGGCCCATGTACAGGGCAGCATGCAGAATTTCAGTCTCCTCTCCTCACCCAGAGATTCTGACTTTATCTGTGGGGCGAAACATACTACATCTTTTGTGTGTGCTGGGGTTGGGGGTGCTGAGGAGCATTCTACCTTGGAGCTATTTCCAGCCCTATTTTACTTTTTTATTCTGAAACAAGATTCACTAAGTTGCTGAGGCTGGCCTTGAACCTGCAATCCTCCTGTGTCAGGCTCCTAAGTAATGGAATTACAGGTGTGTGTCACTACGCCCTCATTTTAAGATAAATCTGAGTTGGTCCAAGTTCTCTACTTTAGCAAATATTAGTTCCATTTGTTTAAAATGAATTTTTCTAAGCTTAAGTTGTCACAAAGTGTGACATAAGGTGTGTTGGGGTAGGGTTAGTGTGGTTACAAGCCAGGAGGCAGGGCTGGCAATAGACTGGAACTCGGGGAAAACAAGGACCATAACTCAGGTTCAGAGCCAAGGAATCACCGTGTAACCTCTCTGTATGCGGAGGTCTTGCTTACCATCATTTTCCTCTTAGAGATTTTGTGTGTGTGTGTGTGTGTGTGTGTGTGTGTGTGTGTGTGTATGCGTGTGTGCACACACATGCACATGCAAGGAGGTGTATAAAAACCTGCACTAATACCTATTTTTGTACTTAAACACTTAAAGCAGGCATGGTGTCCCCAACCCTCCTCAGTCTTCCAGGTATAGGATTGTACAGGAAGAGCCTTCAAGTTCTGTTCAAGGTTATTTGATCAGATGCCAGTGATGCTCAACACTGAGTTTCTTCTCCCTTTGGAAGAGACTCAGGCCGGGCGTGGTGGTGCACGCTTGTAATCCCCGCGCTGGGGAGGCTGAGACAGGAGGATCGCGTGGTTCGAAGCCAGCCTCAGCTAATTAGTGAGGCTCTCAGCAACTTAGTGAGACCCTGTTACCAAATAAAATATAAAAAAAGGTCTGGGAGTATAGCCCAAAGGTAGAAAGCCTCTGGGTTCCACCCCCAGTACCACACACACACACACACACACACACACACACACACACACACACACGAAGAGACTTAGTCATCTTCTGAACTGGGTGTGGTGGCACACACCTGTGATTTCAGTACTTGGGAGGCTGAAACAGGAGGATTGAAGATTTGAAGCTAGCCTCAGCAACTTAGTGAGACTGTTTCAAAAATCAGTCAAGCCGGGCATGGTGGAAGGCTGAGTCAGGAGGATCGCAGGTTTGTGGCCAGCCCCAGCCACTTAGTGAAGTCTTCCACAACTTTCAAAATAATGAATATAAAGTAGGGCTGGGGTTGTAGTTTGGAGGTAGAATGTCCCTGGGTCAATTCCAGTACCATACCATAACACACACACACACACACACACACACACACACACACACACACACACAATCAATATGGCTGGAGGGATGTAGCTTGGAGACAGAATGCCTCTGCATTCAATTCCGACTGCATCATCCTCTCTGCTTGAGGGTCTGGTCATGAATGTCTTGATAAAAAGGCTAATCAAAGCCCTTATTCCCAGCTTAGCAAAAACAAGTGAGCCAATAGTGATTAGACCACTGCACCCCTGGGAAGGTTGTGAGAGAAATGACATGGATGACGGCCAGCCAGGAATGGTGGTGCATATAATCCCAGTACTTGGGAGGCTGAGACAGGAGGATAGCAGGTTTTCTGTCAGTCTCACCAACTTAGTGGGACCCTGCATCAAAAGAAAGAAAGAATAAAATCGGGGTAGCATGACTTTGGGCTCCATCCCTAATTCCACAGATAGATAGATGAGAGTCTATCTATTGATGAGAGTCTCTGTTTCTGATACAACAGCTTTAGAGAGGAGAGACCAATAAAGACGTGATCTGCTCTAATGAACGGGATCTAGGAAACATGGCCAAGGTAACTGGATTTGACTGAGTGGCGTAGCTGTAAACAGGCTACATACCCAGCAAATACCTAAAATTGTCACTTATAATTTGTGTATATCTTTTCTGCTATAGATTTGAATGATTTCAAATATAAACTTGTTTAACTGTCTTTTTTTGTTGTTTGTAGTGTCCCGTAAGCGAGGCGCTTGCTCTCCCAACTAGGCGGGTCCCCAGCCCTCTTGAATGTTTAAATAACTACATTCACAAAGGAGTCTTCCTCGAGTTTTGAATAATACTTACCTCAAAACTCAAAAACAGAACCAAAAAAGCCTCATCAACAGAAGTTTTGTAAACACAGTTTTTATTCTTGTCTTACCTTCAATGAAAAGCCCTCATGCCACCAAAACATAATTTTGAGATACTGAACTCAGTAGCCTGATGATTATGCTTCTAGACAATCACTGAACTGTATTGCTTAAAAAAAAAAAAACTAAGATATATTTTTGTTACTTTATTCCTTCTTAGAGCAGCAATATTCCCTCAAATTTTTGTCATAAAAATCTAAAATATCTCTAATAGTCCCAAGTGCCCTGTATTTATATTTGTTCTAAGTGTTTGTTCCATGAAGATTTTTCAGAAATAAGTGCACTTCTAAAGAGAAAATAATTTTTAAATAAAGAAAACAGAAAACAATCATGGTTGCAGCAAAACAGTCATTTTGAATGTTTTGAATTTTAACAATTAAGAGAAAGTGTCTAGTAGCCACGGACCTCTACTGATGAAGTTCACGGACCTCAGTGAACTTATGTGTAGGCCATCAAAAGATATACAGCGACTTCCCCTACTACTAGAGACGGATCGATTGTCTAAAGGTTTTCTACACTAATGCACCCAAAATAAATGTACTTAATATATTTTAAAACTTACAGATTTACACAAAGATAGGCAGGTGTTAAATAAAAACATTAAAGGTATGCTATTATGGAAATAAATGAAAGCCTAGCTGGAGCCTCAGCAAAGAATGTCTTTAATATTCCAGAGTTGGCATTCCCATTCAGCTAGCTTGATAGAACAGCTACATGTTCCATTTAGAAGTGGCCACTTTAAAAGTGATTTCCTATTCTCAGACAGCACAGTACTTCCATACATTTAAAGACTTAAAACTATGTTAATAATAAATGCATAAAAGAAAAATATCATTTGCTTTAATACAAAAGCTTTTAATAAAAAAGTCAGAGGCTACATTAAATCAGGAAACCAATAAATCTGAATTATACAAGCTTTCTATATACTTAGAAAAACCAAAACACACAGTTTATAATAAAACTCTTTTAATTAAAAATAGAATCTAATTTAAAGAAAATGTCATTATTCCCAGTTGATAGGATAGGGTTCTGTCATTTAAATTAAATGATTCACCTGAAATATGGGAAATGTATAATAGAGATAATTCAATCTCAAGGGTACTTTGCAAATTATCGAGTTAATTTGCATCAGGAATCAAATTCTTGCTTCCAAAGGGCAGACACAGTCTTTAATTGCTTTTGGGTAGGCACTTAAGAAATGCTTCCGATGAGAACTTCCTAAAGACTGCGAATCACTCTAGTAACGCCAAAGGAGACTATACAAAGAGAACTTTTCAACGTGTCCCTTCTACTGCCAAGAAATCATAGCTATTTCCAAGTTCTTCCTGATAATAACAGGGAGATGAAACTAAGATGCCCACTTCGTCTGCAATTATAAAGTTAATCTGGGTGCTTCCTTATATTAATCTCCATCTCTCCATCAACTTAAATTGTGTCTTTCTGTACTAGACTAGTTATCATACTTGAACTAGAGAATTGTGCAATTTCTCATATCTATTCATTACCACACTAGCAAAACAGTCCTTTTTGAAAAGAAAATATAAAATTTAAATAAAGAAAACAGTCAATAATCATGGATACAGCAAAACAGTCATTTTAAATATTCTGAATTTTAACATTTCAAAAGGAGAATGTGTCTAGTAGCCGCATAGCTCACCCCATAAAAGGCGGGATGACTTAGAGGAAGAAAACATCATAAATCTCAGCCAAAGTGATAGAATTAAAAAAAAAATTAAATTAAAGGTAGCTATAATTAGAGGCATCAGTCAAACTGAAATAACCCTAGAGTTTTCCTAGCTTTCACTTCTAAATATTCAGCCACACAGACTAGAAAAAAATGAAGATGACTATTTGATGAACACATGGTTAAGTACTCAACAAATGTTTAGACAAGAAGAAACAAATGAAAGGCGGGGCACGCCAGGGTGGCCTTTCCGAAGCACGCCGGAGTCCGCTGAGCAGCGGTGCTTATGCAGGCTCTGCAGGTCTGCATAACGTGACTCTTCCCCCTCGGGAAAACATTCCTACGAGTAAATCACCAAGTGTGGTCTGATCACAGATCATCTGTGATTCAACTAGCAGTTATGGTAAATAGTGGGCCATTCTTTGATCAAATGTTATTCCTCAACTAGTACTTAGGAGAAACCAAAGCCTCAGAAGGTCATTTTAGAATTAAAACGCTTAGGGAAGCAGCCGCAGAGCTGAGGTGACACGCGGCTCCCTTATCCTCGCGCGCCCCAGCCCGCGTGCGCTTCCTTAAGCCCATAGTGTTGACCACGGTGACGTAGCTGACCTCCACCCAAGACCGTCCAGGTCTGAATACAGGATCCCCGCAGGAAAGATTCTGTTCCACGTGGACATCTACTCTGTTCAGGATCTTTGGTACATTTGGAGCATAAGAATATAATGGCACAATAATATAAATACTATCAAAGGAAAACTTTTTGTCAAAAGAAATTAAAGGTAACTAGCCATGATATGTAACCACTTTCCAGAAAACCAAATAGCTCTTTGTTCTCTACAAGTCCATTTTACATGATCAGAAGTGTGACATTTAAAAAAATAGTTTAATAAAAATACACTAGGTTCTACAAGCAGCCTTCATGGTCATTTCGGAAATTCAACTCACCATAAGCAAATTAAAATAATGCCATGTCCTCTTGTTTAAAAAAGTCCTCCTGTCACAAGAAAAGCAACTTTACATTTTATATAATTCAGTACGTCTCCCTATGAGTATACAGACTACGTATATAAAGGTCATTGGTGTTTCTGAATGCAAAGTAAATATCCGTGGAGTGCTTGAGTGGAGGTGTGACATTTCCTCCTCATTGGAAACCTACTCCCTACTATGGTGTTTGTGTGATAACTTGAGGATAAATTCTATTTTTAAAGAACCAGTGTATTTCTTTTTACATTTCTTAAAACCATTGCAGAAACTGTTTTCATACATATTCTATGGATGTCCAAACCAATAGGGCGAGTGTTCTGACACCAGCTCTGGATGGCTTTTTATTGATTATCTCGACCCAAGAGACCTGCAGTGAAGCAGCAGCACTGCAGCTCACCTACACGTGAGCCTATGTTGCTTGAAGTGATATGTATTTCTCCTGAATTGCTTCGAGGTGTTACAGTTCAAAGCCACAGCGCCCACGGGCGGAATGGACCTTAATACGCACGTAGGCAGTGCAGTTAGGAAGGGATGTACGTTTCTTTTATTCCAGTACCTTCGTATAATAAAGTTAACAAAATAATAAAATATTAAAAAAAAAAAAGCCAGCTGGCACTGCCAACCAATTCCTGTAGTAGTCTCAGAAATCCTAGTCCCGTAGAATTTCCTCTCGCCGCCAGTGAGCACCACCGTCGCCAGGTGTTTCAGTGTCTGGATACCCGCCGAGCGCGCCTGGCGACGCAGCTACCTGAGTTCTCCTGGTTGTGGGATGGGCCCGCTCACAACTTCCCGGCTTTCATGTAGGTGGGGATGGAGCCGCGCTGCGTCAGCCCTTCAAACCTTTTGTAGGTATAATTGAGAAAGACCCAGTCTTTGGATTTGTAGTCCGGCTCCGTGGTATTTGGCACTGGAAAGATGAAAAATTAACCAAGGGCAAAGGGATTTCATTAGAGAAACGTCATCCTCACTGACTTTCAGTCGCACCGGTTATGTTATAAAATGGCCTTACCTGGTTGTAAGATATCAGATTCAGGGAAGTCATCAAAGTTTGAAGTATCATCAATGCTTTTGATTTCTATAGGGATTGCTGCCGGCCTTTCCCTACAAAGAGCAGCCATGGTAAATTTTCTTGAATTCTTTTTTTTTTTTTTGCATCTGGGGATGGAACCCAGAGGCATTCAACCACTGAGCTACACCCGGCCCAATTTCTTATTCTTTATTTGGAAACAGGGTCTCACTGAGTTGCGAGGGGCTCACTAAGTAGTGGAGGCTGGCCGAGAACCGTGACCCTCTGGTCTCAGCCTCCCGATGCTGGGATTCCGAGCGCGCGCCACCGTGCCCGGCTCTTGAACTCTTAATTTCCAACAAATGATTCTTTCAGACTCTGCACGCTGTTTATAGATATTAGAAATGCCAAGGAGTTTATCATGCATATGAAAATAACTAAGTGGATTTCAAAACAGCTGAGTATCATTTTTTCTGGAATATTTTCTCTTACTCGGCATTCTTATATTTTTATACCAGACTTTCTCATGTTACTTTTTAAAGTGAAAAAAGTGCCGAGAGAAAAAGAGAAGGTATTTTATTTAAAATATTTTATAATCATATAAAATATATAGATACTATGAGGACTGGGCCCTACCTAAGTGACTTAGTACTAGAATTCTTTCAGTAGAAGATCTGTAAGTCCAAAGTCATTTGGGGAAATAAGGGGCACAAAGGATTAAGGGACTGAATACATGTTTATGATAAAAATCTGGATGTGAAAACTTCTCCATCATAGCAATTTTAAGAGAATCAGGGGTATTAGGTTAAAAAGAACTAGTCATGAAAATGCTTTCTTTGTTTTGTTTTGTGGTACTGGAGATGGAACCCAGGGGCTCTCTACCTCTGGCCTATACTCGCAGACCTATTCATATTGTATTTGGAAGCAAGGGCTCACTAGGTTGCTGAGGCTGGCTTTGAACCTGCGCTATCCCCGCCTCGGCCTCCCAAGTGCTGGGATTACAAGAGTGCACCGCCACGCCTGGCGAAAATGCTTTAACAGGCTGAAAGCAGTTAACTATAGCAGCAGTTAAAAGAAACTATCGTTTTTACTGCTGATTTCAACAAGTGCTTAATAAATTTACTTAGGTGTTAAGTTTATAAGATTAAAGGCATGCACTATCCATATTTTTACCAGAGTTATTCCAACTCTACACTTAGTGCACTATCGTAGTAAACTTGGTTTAGTGAAACCCTGGCTCTCTGAGATCTGACCGTTCTTGTAATCAGCTAGCAGTACGAACCTAGGCGGGGGAGTCCTTCCCGCAACCGTTTCCTCATCATAAATCCAAGAGTCCTGGGCGTGGTGGCGCACACCTGTAATTCCGGTACTAGGGAGGCTGGGACAGGAGGATCACAGGTTTGTGGCCAGCTTCAGCTACTTAGTGAGGCTCTCTGCAACTTAGTGAGACCCTGTTTCAAAATAAATAATTAAAAAAAAAAAAGGACTGGGGGTGTAGCTCAGAGGTAGAATGCTCCTGGGTTCAATTCCCAGTAAGACAAAAACAAAAAACAATAAACAAAACCCAATAGATTAAAATGGGTGTGGTGGCACATGCCTGTACTTTTGAGGCTAAAACAGGAGGACTGCAGGTTTGCAACTGGCACCAGCAACCTAGTGAGACCCTGCTTCAAAAACAAAAAGTTAAAAGGGCCGAGGGTGTGGTGCATGGGTAGAAAGCCCCTGGGTTCCATCCCCAGAATCACATAAAGAAACCTGAGATTAGACCAAGCATTCTTCCGACTATTAAAAGGGGCACAGCACAGTTCTTTCAATGAGCTGATAACCCCAGCTACTCAGGGGGTGGAGGCAGAAGGATTGCAAGTTGGAACAGCTTAATGAGTTCCTGCCTCAAAATAACAATGGGTTGCATATGGAGCTGTGGTAGAGCGCTTGCCGGGCGTGTGTAAGGCCCTGGGTTCTATCCCAGCACCCCCCCACACACACACACACACATAGAGAGAGAAATACAACTTATACAGGTGGGCCAAGGAGGCAAGGGTCCTCTCCAGCAGGCCTCTAACGCTAAGAGCAAAGGGAAGGAGGGAAGATGACTTGACTCAACTGCTATACAGAGAACAAAAGAAGAGCCATAAATTGGGGGGGGGGGACCAAACTCACAATGACCAACTATAAACACATTCTTTCTTCTTCTTCTTCTTTTTTTTTAGTATAGGGATTGAACTCAGAGGCATCCTACCTACAAACTACACCCCAACCCTTTTTTATGTTTTGTTTCGAATCAAGGTCTCACTAGGTTGCTGAAAGTCTCACTACACTGCTGAGGCTGTCCTCAAATCTGCGATCCTCCTGTCTTAGCCTCCCAAGTAATGGAATTGATGTGTACCACCATATCCAGCTATAAGCAAATTTTTAATGTTGCTTGCTTTATTTAACCTCCCCCATGTGTAAAGAAAGATTATCTTTTTAGAAATTAAAGAGACACACGATGCTCTATTAGACATACTATAGTATATTAGAAGACAAAGAGATTACAGTAAGTATGAGATATAAATACATCTTTATGTGCTAAGAGCCTTCCTTGTATAACTATGACTAAAAGAATCTAAACAGACTTAAAATGTGTTTTTTCCTGTAGGGATAGACATTAGCCTAAAATGATTTACTTAGCTGTAACCAGTTAAACCTCACATACTTACATAATCCAGAAAACAGTGATTTAACATCCTAATGCTGTTACTTCTCATATTAATCTAGCAGAATTAGGGCAAATTAACGACAACCTAGAAACCAGCCTCACTCACACCTCCCTCCCCATTCGAAGCCTCACACACACCTGATATGCCCCCAGTCGACACCTTCAAAAAAGGGATGGCCTTTGATTTCTTCTACTCCGCTATTCCCAATTCTGTTTTCAGAATCAATACAAAATCTAGAACAAGGAAACAGAAATTACCACATAAATTACAGATAAGCACTCTAATTGCACTATTTCAAAAGAATTATTTTAAAGCATTATTTTTTATGTTTATTAAAACTATGCTCATTGTGGGAAACATGGGAGAAAATAACAATCATTTTAATTGCATTACTTAGGGGTAACTAAGTATTTTGGAGCCATTTCCTTCTATTCTCTTATAATATTTAAAATATTGTATTGATAAAGTAATGACTCTTTTAGGACTACTTTCATTCACTTAATATACTGAAAAAATGTTCCAAAGCCATTAAATATTTTTCTATAAATTCATTTTCTAAAATTTATACATAAAGGTGTTATCATTTATATAACAATATGCAGATGTTATCACAATAGCCAGCCTGCCGTTCAAGACTTAGGTGATTTTTAATTTTTACTACTAAAATAATACCATGCTAAGCATACCTAAATCTTTACACATATTTGATTATCTCTATAAATGAAATTCCTAGAAGCAGAACTGCTGGGTCAGAGGTCATATAGATTTATTTATTTATTTATTTATTTATTATTATTTTGGTACTGGGGATGGAACCCAGGGGCATTGTACCTCCAAGCTACAGCCCCAGCCCTACTTTTTATCCATCCATCCATCCTTCCTTCCTTCCTTCCTTCCTTTCTTGGTACTGGGGTTCCTAGATCCTTCCTTCCTTCCTTCCTTCCTTCCTTCCTTCCTTCCTTCCTTCCTTCCTTTCTTTCTTTCTTTCTTTCTTTCTTTCTTTCTTTCTTTCTTTCTTTCTTTCTTGGTACTGGGGTTCCTAGATGCCCTTCTACCTCCGGGCTACACTCCCAGACCTATTTTTACAAACAGGGTCTCCTAAGCCAGCGTGCGAGGCTGGCTTCGAACCTGCGCGATCCTCCCGTCTCTGCCTCCCAAGCGCGGGGATTACAAGCATGCGCCACCACGCCCGGTTTATTCTTTATTTTGAAACAGGGTCTCACTGAGTTGCAAAAGGCCTCACTAAGTAGTAGCTGAGGCTGTCCGTGAACCACGATCCTCTTGTCTCAGCCTCCCAAATGCTGGGATTACAAGTGTGTGCCACCACGTGGGCCCAGCTCCCGGCTAGAATTTAAAGATTATTTTAATAATATGCTGTCATTTGACTGTTTCTGTAGGTGGTCCCAATTTGTATTCCTTCTAGCCATTCACAACAATATCAAAATGTTTTAACTTTGTCAGGCATGGAGGCACATACTTGTAATTCTTGGGAGACAGAGACATAGAAGAACCACAGTGGTTCAAGACCAGCCTCAGCAATTTAGTGAGACGCTCAACAACCTAGCGAGAGCTGGGCGTGGTGGCGCACACTGTCATCCCCGCGCTTGGGAGGCGGAGACAGGAGGATCGCGTAGGTTTGAAGCCAGCCATGCTGGCTTAAGAGAACCTGTTTCCAAATAAAAAAGTATAAAAACAGGTCTGAGAGTGTAGCCTGGAGGTAGAAGGGTTTCCAGAAACCCCAGTACCACAATAATAATAATAATAATAATAATAATAATAATAATAATAATAATAATAAAAACAATCAACCTAGTGAAAGCCTGTTTCAAAACAACAATTCAAAAAGGCTGGGGTTATATCTTAGAGGCAGAATGCCCATGGGTTCAATCCCCAGTGCCACAAAAAGGAAAAAAAAGCAGAATATAGTCTTTTGTTTAAAAGACTTCACATATAGCTTTTCATGCTAATAAGTTTCTGCCACTAACACATTTATTTTCCCTTTTCTCTTTAACAGGTTTTGGTCATTACATTCTAACTGGAGTGATGTCTTGCTACACTCCCAGCGCAATTTGATTTCTTATTTAGAAACAGGGTTTCACTAGGTTGCTGAGGCTGGCTCTGAACATGCGATCCTTCTGTCTCAGCCTCCCAAGTACTGGGATCACAAGTGTGCGCCACCATGCCCAGTGATGTGTTACTTTTAACATATGTATATATATAAAGCCCCTGAAGTAATACCCTCTCCCTCTTCTGAACTACTTTTTTTTCATCTCCAAGCTCTTTTAAGAGTTCACTTGTGTGTATGTGTGTGGTACTGGGGATTGAACCCAGGGGCATTCTACCTCCAAACTATACCTCCAGTCCTATTTTTTAAGTTTCATTTTGAAGCAGGGTCTCTCTAGGTTGATGAGCGTCTCACTACTTACTGAGGCTGTTCTTGAACCCGCAATTCTTTTGTATCCGCCTCTCAGGTACCGAGACGACAAGTGTGCGCCACCATGGCCGGCTAAGAGCGCCCGTTCTTACGGAGCTCTGCTGACTGACCTCCCTGACTGTGCCGATCAGTGTCCCCCCCGCCCCCAGGAGACCTTTAGGTACTTGTGAAGTTTTAAGACAACCCGAGCTCTTCCTGAAACTTAGTCACTGACCTGAGAATTAAGTCCTTGGCTTTCTCAGAGATAGGTACTTCTGGAGGAAAGACTAGAGTTTCTTTCCAATTCATCACTTTTCTGTATGTTTCTTGAGGCGTTTCAGAGCAGAAAGGTGGATAGCCTATATATCAAAGAAAGCAAAAGATTTGCGCATAATATATATTTTTTGATCAATTAAATTATACCTACTACAAATGTGTCACAAGAAGCAGCGCTGAATGCTCTATTTAACAGTTAAAAAATACATCACTGTTCGTCAGTTTACAATGAGGTGGCCAGTAAGTGACCCCTCGCTCCCCATTTCACCCCAAAGCCAGGTGGGAACAATTTTGGTACACGGGTGCTCAGGGAAATCCCTCCCTTTCTGCAGCAGGACTGCTGAAGAGGCCTTGGCATTTATCATCATGTACTTAGCACCGAGGACTGTCAGGAATCGTTTTTTAGCGCATCGCATCTGCACTACGGTCAAACAGCAGTGCTCAAGGGAGTGCACGTGACGTACGTAGAGCGCGGCGGACGCACCTATGAGCATTTCATACATAATCACGCCCAGAGACCACCAGTCGCACAGCTTGTTGTAGCCCGTCTGCATGAACACTTCCGGGGCAATGTAGTCTGGAGTCCCAACTGTGGAATACGCCTAAAAGGAGAAGCTTGTCAAGCCAACGTTCTTAATGTATATATATATGAATATGATATATATGAATACATACATGAATATGGTACACTACTGGAGAAAGCTATATACAGAGGACTTTGTATTTAATACTTATTTTGTGCGTTTAGCATGTATAATGCTTAGTAATTGGTAGCGAGTCAGGTAATGTTATAAAGAATATGATTTCTGCCTCTCAAGAAGATCAACAAAATTATTTTATTTTTGTGGTGCTGGAGACTGGACCCAAGGCATTCTAACTCTGAGCTACACCCCCAACCCTTTTTTACTTTTTGTTTTGTGACAAGGTCTTGCTAGGTTGTTGAGAATCTTGCTACACTGCTGAGGCTATCCTTCCACCTACAAGCCTCCTGTCTCAGCCTCCCAGGTGCGAGGATTGCAGGCATGCCCTTTTTAAAGAATGTTTGAAGGGGCTTTGCTAAGTTGCAGAGGCTGGCCTCAAACTTGTGATCCTCTTGTCTTAGCCTCCTAACTACTGGGATTACAGGTATGTGTTACTGTGCCTGATTTATAAAAACCATTTTTAAGGCAGTAGTTCTGAGCAAGAATTAGGGTCCATTTGTGAGGTGTGACAGCAGGTTTTGCCATCTCAACAACCTGGGAGAAGACACAACTGGCAGTTAACAGGCAGAAGAATCTCCTGTCCCAGAGACCAATGAAGTCCTCTTTACTTCTTCCCTGGGAAACAAGACATGGTGACTGTTGGCCCTGAGAATAATACTCCATGACGACCCTGGAAACTCTGTAAACAGGGGGTGCAGAATTCCCTTATCATATTTTTAAGCAGCACTCATTTTTTTCCATTAAAAGTATGGAATACTAGAATTCTTAATTGTAAAATGTGATTTAAAAGTGACGCATTTAAAATTATAATGAAGTTTCCTCCTTAATGAATCACTCAGTACATTTTAAAAACACTAAAATGTTTTGAAAGAGTTTGTAATTACCTGTGCTACTGAGAGACTAACCTCAATAGTGCAAAGGTCAGCCATTTGGTTTTAGGGGTGTCAGACCATTGTTTAGTCTAGTTACTTTCCTGAGGAAACGGTGATTTATATCTCTTTCAGCACTTGTCTGTTTGTGCCACACACAGTATGAGAGTCTAAGAAAACAAAGTCTAAGGCACATTGTGTGTGTGTGTGTGTGTGTGTGTGTGTGTGTGTGTGTGTGCGCGCGCACGCGCGCACGTGCTAGAGGTTGAACTCAGGGGCATTCTACCTCTGAGTCACACCTCAGCCCTTTTTATTTTTTATTTTGAGACAGGGTCTAAGTTTCTAAGGGTGGCCTGGAACCTCTGATCCTCCTGTCTCAGCTTCCCAAGTACTGTGATTATAGGCAAGTGTCAACACACCTGGCTACATTCCTAATCTTAAGAATGTTCATGGTCCTAGTTAATAAGAAAAAGGGAAAAAGGAGAAAGCAATTTTTACAAATTTGCTAAGTAATAGAGGGGAAATATTACAGAGTTAAAAACTGTGAGGCCTGGCCTGGTGGTGCACGCTTGTAATCCCAGTATTTGGGAGGCGGAGACCAGAGGATCACGGTTCACAGCCAGCCTCAGCTACTTAGTGAGGCCCCCTGCAACTCAGTGAGACCCTGTTTCAAGAACAAAGAATAAAAAGTTAGGGCTGGGGTGTAGCTCAGAGGCAGAATGTCCCTGGGTTCCCCCCAGTACTGCAAAAAAAAAAAAAAAAAAAAAAAAAAAAAAAGAAAGTACTCTAAAGTTAAATCATAAAGTGAAAAATCAACAACTTGCTTTACAGAGATACAAAAGAAATGATGTGACCCCACAACAAGCTCTGTGGTTGCTATGGAGTTAAGCACAAATCCTGTGAAGACACAAAACAATCAAGTACAGACCAGATGAGATTTTAAGCCCAGTGCACAAAATCCCTTCTTAAAGAGCCCGACTCACCAGTTGTCTCCTGTTCTTCTTCCACGTCTCTGCTTTCCGCTTTGAGTTCATGTTCTGAAATGCTAATTTCAACAAGGCGAAATTATAATCACGAGGGGAAAAGTTCCCCAAAGACAAAACCACACATATACACCTAGAGTACATGGGTGCATTGGAGTGCGGAGTGGAAGGAGGGACTCTCTAGTTCTTAACAGTGCTGACGCCGGGCGTGGTGGCGCACACGTGTAATCCCAGGACTTGGGAGGCTGAGACAGGAGGATCGCAGGTCGCTGCCAGCCTCAGCAACTTTGTGAGGCCCTCAGCAACTTAGTGAGACCCTGTTTCAAATTAAAGAATAAAATAGGGCTGGGATATAATTTGGAAGTAGAACGCCCTTGGGTTCCATTGGCAGTACCACCACCAAAAAAAGCTACAAACTAGTACTGAATTAAACCAGACAAAATATTTTAACCAGACAAAAATAAACAAGCTTAAACTTACAGAAGTCACTTGGTGGGTTGTGTGTGAGATTTCTATAGAATTCAGTCCTGTGAGCTTTCTTTAACCCCGTGCATAAACCAAAATCAGATAATTTTACGTGTCCCTAAAAAGAAATTTCAGTAAAAGCAGATTATAGTAACATTGAAAACAAAAGTCTTATTACAAACTCCTCTTTCAAATGCAATTACTTTAAAATTTCTCAGCTTACATATCATACAGGTAAATGTATAAACATTTGAGGGTGATTTTTTTTTTTTTTTTTTTAAGGTACTGGGAATGGAACCCAGGGGCATTCTACCTCTGAACTACATCCCCAGCCCTATTTTTTATTCTTTGTTTTGAAACAGGGCCTCACTGAGTTGCAGAGGGCCTCATTAAGTAGCTGAGGCTGTACGTGAACCTGGATCCTCCTGTCTCAGCCTCCCAAATGCTGGGATACAAGTGTGCGCCACCATGGCTGAGGATGACGATTTTTTAGTAGAAAATGTTAGAGTCAGGCAGAAAGGTACATGCCTGCAATCCTGGTACTTGGGAGGCTGAGAAAGGAGAATTACAAGTTTGAGGCTAGCATGTGGTAATTTAGCAAGACTGTGTTTCAAAATAAGAAGTAAGGCATGGTAGCATATGTTTGTAATCTCAGTACTCTTAGGAGGCTGAGGATATAACTCAGAGGTAGAATGCCCCTGGGTTAAATCCTCAGTAGCACAAAAATAAATAAATTAATTAATTAACAGAAAATGGAAAAAGATAAAGATGGCCATAGGTTTGATCCCTAGCACTACATAAAAGAAAAAATAAACCAAAACAACAAGACACTACATCCATGTCCCCATGACGTCATCCCATTCCAGAGCCTTCTCCTATCGTGCCATTCTAGGAAATGACGTAGTTTAGCAATAAATAGACTGCATTTGCCCATTCCCATCACAAAGCTCAACTCTAGTACTCTCTAAAACACAGAAGCTACGGATTCACCAGTGTTCACATGCCTTGGCGTCCAGCAGAAGGTTGTCTGGCTTGATGTCCCGATGGATGAAACCCAGCTGGTGGATGGCGTCTATCGCCAGGACCGTCTCTGAAATGTAGAACTGCGTCTCCTCTTCTGTCAAGGTGTCCTTCTTCATCAACAGTGTCATCATGTCACCTACGGAAAGGAGGGCTGCTTTCTTGTTCCGCAAAGTGCCTCCAGAGAGCAGCATCTTGCGAACCCTTTCTTTGTGATCAGCATTATATCCAATTTGGCATTTTATGACCCACCCAGTATACCTTCCAACCATGTCTGGGGGCAAATAAAAAATGTTACTGCACACGCAAATTTTCAAAATGTAATTTTTTTTAGGTGGAGAGTATGTGAAATTAAATCAAAGCAGAACTGACAATGAAGTAATACTGAATGGATGAAAAAAATACATCCAACTGCAAAAGAATCAGAATACACACACCTGGAAACCAAATATATTCTTTTAAAATTTCAACAACAGCCTGACTGAGTTCATTAGTCTAAGAAAAACAGGACGTCGGTCACTAAAAAAGTCACTTGTGGACAGCATTGGATCTTTAGGAAAAAAAAATTTTTTTTTTCAGTACTGGGTATTGAACCTGGGGGCATTCTACCTCCAAGCGACACCCCCAGCCCTATTTTTTATTCTTTATTTTGAAACAGTCTCAATAAGTTGAGGAAGGCATCCTCCTCTCTCCGCCTCCTAAGTAATGGTATTACAGGCATATGCCACCATGCCTGGCTTTCTGACTTATTTTTCTTAACTCTACACTTATAACAATCTAATTGGTTACAGTGAAATGAACCCAGAATGGTAGTATTTCAAATGTGGTGGTGCACACTTGTAATCCCGGCATTCGGGAGGCAGAGACAGGAAGATCGAGGTTCACAGACAGCATCAGCCGCTTGGCGAGGCCCTTTGCGACTCAGTAAGTCCTGTTTCAAACAATAAAAAGACTAAAAATAGGGTTGGGGTGTAGCTCAGAGGTACAATGCCCCTGGGTTCCATCCCCAGTACTGCAAAAAAAAAAAAAAAAAAGTGCCAACCTAATCATTACTTGATGATAATCTGATTTGTGCTAAAAATGAGCACCATTAGGAAAGACAATTCTAGGTAGCAGTGACTGACCATGCAAAACCTCAGAGCTAGGAATGTAAGGGTTAACAAAGTTATTAACACACGTAAAGAAATGCATAGGCAATCTGTCACTGCTATGTTTTCTTTTACCTCCAGGGAGAAATTCCATGATTAGATAAAGGTTCCTCTTATCCTGAAAACTGTAAAACATCTTCACCACCCAGGCACCATCTGCTTCCACCAAAATATCTCTTTCTGCTCGGATATGTGCCACCTAGATGAATACATTTTGAAAAAATAACTGTAACACAGTACATATTTCTAGAGTTTACCATTATTCATCCTTAACAGTCATAAAGAAGACTAGAATTTCAGAAAAGATTTGAAACATAACCACGTTCATATTCTCATTAAATGTAAGAACCTCAGGAAGTAGTTTATTTTAGCTAATATCTTTTGGCTTGAAAAGGTAGTATCAACATGTATATTATGAGAAACTGAGGACTTTGAGGTAGGTAATAACTAGTCCACACACTTTCTAACCAGACTCTTCCCATAGCCAAGAATCTGACATTGCTATAAAAATTGAGGATGCTAATTTGAATTTAAAGTTTAAGGTAGGAAGCAATGGCCTGTATGACGAAGCCAAGGTTTGCTAAAATCAGTGAACTGCCCGGGCCTGGTGGCGCACAATTGTAATCCCCGTGCTTGGGAGGCGGAGACAGGAGGATCGCGCAGGTTCGAAGCCAGCTGTGCTGGCTTAGGAGACCCTGTTTCTAAATAAAAAAGTATAAAAATAGGTCTGAGAGTGTAGCCCGGAAGTAGAAGGGTTTCCAGGAACCCTAGTACCACACACACACACACACACACACACACACACCCCCCCAAAAAACAGTGAACTGCTTTTTAACTATTGTTTAACTATTAAATAAAGTGCTCAGTTTCATCTTTATAATTTGGTAGTTTTTATGTATTCATTTATTTTACAGAACTGGAAATTGAACCCAGGGGCATTCTACCTCCAAGCTATACTCCCAGCCCTATTTTTTATTCTTTATTTTGAAACAGGGTCTCACTAAGTTGCGGAGGGCCTCACAAGTTGCTGAGGCTGTCTGCGAACCTGCACTCCTCCTACCTTAGGCTCCCAAGTACTGGGATTACAAGTGCACACCACCACGCCCAGCTGGAAGTTTTGGGGAGAAATAGAAGCATTTATAATAACTTTATGTTATTGTTATAATATAAAGCTCTATAATATCTATAATCATTAGCTGTAGCAAACTAAATTTTTTTTCCGGCACTGAGAATGAGCATTTTACCTCCGAGCTACACCCCAGTCCCATTTTTTTTTAAATTCTTTATTTTGAAACAGGGTCTCACTGAGTTGCAAAGGGCCCCACTAAGTAGCTGAGGCTGTCTGCGAACCGCGATCCTCCTGTCTCAGCCTCCCGAATGCTGGGATGACAAGCGTGCGCCACCATGCCCGGTAGTTTTTGGGGTTTTGCTATTGATTATTGGACATATAATAGGGATGCTATTATGTGAACATTTTATAGACTGAATATTTTATAAATTGAATAATTTATGGGGTCAGCTTTCAGATGTATTTGTATCAACATATTTATATATTCTTCAAAAACTAAAAAAAATAAAATTTGATTTTATACTTTTGTTGTTTTCATTGACCACCATTATAAACCCTGGCCCAAAACATAGAAGAACACATATTTGTAAGCCTTTTCAGGACAATAAACTATGATCTGCTTGAGGTATCATTCGGAGGGTTGCTGTATTACCGTCTGGTGTAGAAAGTGCTCTGAGAGCATGAGAACCAGGAGTAAGAACTTGCTTCCTGGCATCAAAAAAGCTTTATAACCTTTCTGGAGATTATTTCATTAAGTGAAAAATGGTAACAAAAACTCTCATGTATTTTCTTTTACAAAGCATTCTAAGGTGGTAGAGGAAAAGCCCCGAACAGGAGTTGCATGTGATATTCTCAGGAAAAACAACCACACATAAACTTAGATTATTATATCAAAATAGCTCAAAGCCCAGATTGCAGGGCATGTTTCCAAATTGAGATGCAAAGGTAGGAAAGGATGACATATAGTAATCTGGTACTGAAACAGCTGCTACTAATTTTGTGGGGTGTTTAACATTAGAGTAAGTATGATAAAACTTGAAACATAGATTAGAATTGAGTAGAAAAAGTTTTCCTAAAATAAAATTCCATGGTGATGTGTGTGTGTGTGTGTGTGTGTGTGTGTGCGCGCGCGCGTGCGTGCACTTGCATGCATGCACACTGGGGATTGAAGCTACGCTCCCAGCCCTTTTTATTTTGAAGCAGGATCTTGCTAAATTGCTGAGGCTGGCCTTGAATCTGTGATCCTCCTGTGTCAGCCTCCCAAGTACTGAGATTACAGCTGTGCTGAAGAGAAGGCTCTTAATAAACTATTAAAAGTGCTGGAAGCAATAAAATTTAAAGCTGTCTTTCAGCTGGGCATGGTAGCCCATGCCTATAATCCCTGTACTTGGGAGTCTGAGACAGGAGAATCACAAGTTCGCAGGCAGCCTCATTTGGTGAGACCCTCAACCAACTTAGCGAGGCCCTGCTCCAAAATAAAAATGAAGGGGCTGGGGATGTAGTTCGAGGTAGAATGCCTTGAATTCAATCTCTAGTAAGAAATAAGCAAGTCAATAAATACAGAGCAGTTTAATGGGGAGACAACAACTCTCAAGTGCAAATCTGACTGCATGCTGAGCTCCGGTGAGACTGCCCCTGCATAGGAAAGGACAGTGGTCCAGAGGCTCCTCAACCTGTAGCAAAGTATTCCAGACCATGCCCTCCAAGGCAAAAATAATGCAAGCCACCTAAGTAATTTAAATTTTCTAGTAGCCACATAAAAAACAAAAAGACTCAGATGAAATTAATCTTAGCAGTAGCCTATGTAACCTCATATATCCAAATATCATTTAATAAGTGATCAATATGAAAATTACTGAGATATTTTATACTTTCTTTGGCACCAAGTCTTCATGTAGTGAATATTTTACATTTACAGTGAATCTCAATTTAGACTGGCTATGTTTGTTCAAGAGTCCAGTAGCCAACCCAGTTAGACTGCAGCTTGAACCAACGGCCTCCTTTCCTTCCTCTACAACCTTATGGAGGCCTTACCCACTGTGGCTAAGTTAGATTCCTATCCACCGCTTCGTCTCTGAGGCTATTCACTTTCACCCAGACCCTTACTCTGATCATTGCTCATAATTCTCTAATCCAACTGAATAGGTCAACCATCCTTGACTTCTCCAACTCTCCTCTGTGGAGTCACAGACCATAGGTGAAATCCCCATAACCTCATCTCTGAATGGCTCCTGTCACCCCCTCACTCCCACTGACACAGGGTGAGGAGTCACCTGACTGTACCAGCTGGCTTCAGTTCAACCGGCAGTGACTGCAGATCTCAGTGGGCACTTCCCTAGCAAGTCTCCTTCTCCACAGTTCAAAAGGAGAGCTTCACAACTCTCTCCTTCAACTTCTAAGAAGCCCTTCCTGCTCTCCAGCCAGTGGCCTCGCTGACCGAGGAGCCTGGAGCTTTCCCATGCCCATGCTGCTTTGGTCATATGTCCTCTACTTCTCCTGTCTGTCGGTCTGCCTCTATTTGTTTATTTATTTACTTTGTGGTACTGGGGGTGGAAGCAGTCTACCTCCATACTATACCCCCAGCCCTATTTTGTTCTTTATTTTGAAACATGGTCTCATTAAGTAGCTGAGGCTGGCCACGAACCCGGATCCTTGTCTCAGCCTCCCAGGTACTGGGATTACAAGCGTGCGCCACCACACTGCCTCCTTTCTGTTTTAATAACTAGGTTTCTAGTCCTGTCTTCCAGTATGCAGTGGTAATCTCCCCATTCTTTCCAATTTTCCCCTTTCTAATGAATTTTCCCCATTAGCACTGAAACGGTTTTTGTCTTAAAACAAAAACACCTCCTTTTGTCCCTCACTCTTGCTTACCAACCGATCTTCACTCTGCTTCAGGAGGAAATCTGATCTGAACTCACCTTTGTCCACCTGCTGCTTCCCATTCTTTTCCCCACCATCCCAGTTAGAGTTCTCCCTTCCATCCACTTTAACTGTCCTTGCCAAGACTTTTATTTATTTATTTTTTTAGTATTGGGGATTGAAGCCAGGGGCATTCTACCTCCAAGCTACAACCCCAGTACTTTTAATTTTGAAGTAGGGTCTTGCTAAGTTGCTACAGCTGGCCTTGAACCTGGGATCCTCCTGTCTCTACTTCCCAAGCACTGGCATTACGAGAGTACACCACCATGTCCGGCCCTGCCAAGATATTTAAAGTCTCTATGATGTGAAATCTAATGTCCTGTCCTCCTCCTGATCTTTGTCAGCAGCATTCAAAAAAGTTAAGCTCACTCCCTGCTTTAAACATGTTCTTCTCATGGCTTCCACTGGAATAGGGGCACCTTTTGAAATCAAAGGCTCTTAACTGTTTTAACTTCTGCACTTCCCCATACGAAGAATAAAAACTTCTTCCTGTGCTGGACAGATGACAAGGAAGCTGAGATGGACAGGTTCTCCTGCTAAATAAATCTACATATGTATATTCCCTGCCTTTTGTCCTATAAAAAAGGGGACAAAAAGTTCCTCCTGGCTCCCCAGAAGATGGAGACTTGAGATGGAAAGGTCTCCTCTATCTTCCTCAAAGTCGGCCTTGAATAAACCTATTTCCTGCCAACTTGAGTCCTGAGTATTAGAGAAGCACAGTACTCAGGGCTTCCTCCCGCTTCCCCGGGCACTAGCCCCGTTCTTCCACCTTTCCCCTCTCTGGGCAGATGCTCTTTGTGGGTTACGTTTGTGTCTCCTCTGCCTGGCATTCCCTACGGCTCCAATCCAGCCCTCAGAACCCTCTATGCATTCCCTGGGCAATTTCATCTTGTCCTGTCACTTTCTCTTTGATTCTTCCATTCCCCTCATAGCTCTGCCCACTCTCTTGTCCCCAACCCCAGTCAGACCAAATCCTGCTAGCTCTTCCTGAAAAACCCTCATTTACTCTATTTTAACTTTCTTCAACTTTATTATTGTAACCAAAGTTTAATTACATCCTGGCTGAAAATGCTAGACTCATTCTTAGCTAGTTCCTGTTTCAAATTTTGCTTTGCCTATATTCCAGCAAAAAGGTCCCTATTTGTAAAACATAATCAGACTCGCCACTGACACTACCTTGTTTAAACAGAACCAACCCTGCCACTGCCATCCCAGCATAAAATCCAAATCTAGACCCGGCCTTCAAAGTCCTGTGTGAGCTGGCTGTGCTTACCCCACCCCTTCATCTCTGCACACTCCCCTCACTTCCTAGCCATATGGCTTCCTTCTCCTCCAGAAGGCTAAGGTTATTCTTGCTCAGGGCCTACTGCATTTGCTACCTGGGCCTCTGTTCCACCAGATCTTTCTATGTCATTTTTTTCATTGTTCCGTCAAGGCTGGGGACACAGCTCAGTGGTAGTGTGCTTGTCTAACATGCACAAAGCCCTGGATTCGATCTCCAGTGTGTATGTGTGTGTGTGTGGGGGGGGAATCCAGTCCTTCATCAACTATTCCCTCCTTAGAGAAACTTCCTGATTGAATTCTTCATCCTAAACCCAGATGATATGTATTACTTGATCCTTTTAAAAATATGCTTACATGGTACTTATCAATCATGACAATTTGAAATAATTATCTGTTCATTTTCTCCACTATTAAAAAACAACAAGGCTCAAATTTGTTTTGTGAACTACTGGATTCTAGACTGGGGCTGCAGTTCAGTTTGCTTAGCATTCGCAAGGCTCTGGGTTCAATCGCCGCCACCACCACCACCACCAAATGCGTATAATCCCAGTATTCGGGAGGCGGAGACAGTAAAATTGCAGTTTTAAGGCCAGGGAGATTGTATTTAAACATAACAATATAAAATAGGGCTGTGGGGATAGCCCAAGGTAGAACATCCCTGGGTTTAATTCCTAGTACAAAAAAAGAGAGAGAGAGACGACTATATTCCCAGAATCTAGAATGGTTTACTGGGGGTTCTTAATGAATGAACGGAATAAAACAAACAGTGAAGCAAAAGAAAGCAGTGAAAACCCAAGCGGGTCACAGTTAAAATCAACATGTTCTGCTACAAAAAAAGTTAGTACTGGGTGTGAACTGAAAGGCAAACAAGGCTTAAGGACCGCCGGGCCCTCTCATGCCATCTCCCCTCTGCTGAGTCCTTCACCAGGGTCTGTGTCTAGCCCACAGGTGAGGAAAGACTATCAGTACGGACGTTTCAGATGCTACGCTCATGCCACAGAGCTGCAGGAAGTCACAGACTCGTGGCAAGAGCCAAGGTGTGGGGAGAGAGTAGTGAGAAGGCTTTGGAAATTGGTAAAACTGGTGAATTTTCAAGAAACAAGTTTAGTTGATTTGATGTGACAGAATTGAAGATGCTGGAAACTTGTTTTCACTCAGGTCAGATGATATTTTCTTAGAAATGGAACACATTTTCCTATATTTACATGGTGAAGCCCTAACTACTCAGTGTGACTATATTTGGAAGTGGGGTCTCTAAGAAATAAATGAGGTAATACGGGTGAAATCAGTGTCCTTGTAAGAAGAGACTCCAGGCGTTCTCATGTTGGGTGTGTTCTTGCTCTCTCTCTTCCACCTGAAGACTTAGTGAGAAGGTGCCCTCTGCTAACCAGGAGAAGAGACCCACCAGAAACCCAACCCCAGAGCGCTGATCTTGGATTTCCAGACTCCAGAACTGCAAGAAAACAAGTAGCCCAGCCTGTGGTATTTTGTCATAGCAGCCCAAGCAGACTAATACATAGGCTATAAACTTAGGAAAAATTTAAATGTAAGAATTAGAAAACAGCGGGCCGCCTGGCTCCGATCCTGGGCAGATGGGCAGGCGCTGGCGGGGCACCCTTAGGCGACCCCCTCCCCACCCGGAAGGACCCTGAGGTCCAGGCCACCAGGCCCCGACCCTGGGTGCATGGGCGGGCGTGGGCAGGGCACCCTTAGGCAACCCCCACCCCACAAACCTGGAATGAAAAAAAATTTTTCATCGTTACTGAGTGCCTGAACCCACATCCTCCCCAAACCACACATACTCTCTTCTCTTACTCTCTTCTCTTTTTATTTTTATTTTTTAAAAAAAGGGAAAAGAAAAATATTCGAGAGTGGTTAAGATGGCTGAGGCGGAAGCTAGAATATTGGAGATGCAGACAAAACATATACATCTGAACTGGAGCTTTTGGAAAAATTCCCCATAAAAGAGGATTGAGGCTTCTCTACATCTTTAAGAATCCTGGACATCACCTGTAAGGAGAGAGTCTAGCGGAGCCCTAGGAGGAAGACGGTGGCGGCAGCAGTGCAAAGATGGTGGTGGAGACTTGTCTTTGGGAGAGGCAGACATCTGATCCAACCCACCCTGATCCTCTGAAGAAATTATCCCAAAGGTCGGATGCTACCGTCACGCATGCTTAGGAACACTGGACATTGTGCGGTATGGGAAAAGAGCTTGGGAAAGATTTGAAATGGTGGAGACAGTCGCATTGGCAGTGGCAAGTACTCAGGGGAGGCAGAGATGTGACGTAATACACCTGAAACTTTTGAAAAAATTACCTCAGAGGTAGACTACTACCACCACGCACCTCGGGAATGTGGGACAACCTGCTGGGGTAAAGAGGGGGCTTGGATCGGGGCCTGCCATGAGGCAAGGCAGGTGATGGGGCCTCCGAGGCCGGGATTGGAGCCTGCCGAGGGGTTCGGTCAGTGCCAAGGCCAGCGAGGCTAGGATCGGAGCATGCCATGAGGTAAGGCCAGTGCTAGGGCCTCCGAGGCCAGGTTTGGAGCCTGCCAAGAGTTTCGGCCGGTGCCGGGGCCAGCGAGGCTGGGATCAGAGCCTGCTGTGAGACAAGGCTGGTGCTGGGGCCTCCGAGGTCAGGATCGGAGCCAGCTGATGCGTTAGGCCAGTGCCAGAGCTAGCGAGGCCGGGATTGAAGCCTGCCACGAGGCAAGGCTGGTGCTGAGGCCTCCAAGGCCGGGATCGGAGCCTGCCGAGGGGTTAGGCCAATGCCGGGGCCATCAAGGCGGGATCGGAGCCTGCTGTGAGGCAAGGCCAGTGCCGGGGCCTCCGAGGCCTAGATAGGAACCTGCCGAGGGGTAAGGTCGGTGCCGGGGCCAGCGAGGCTGGGATCGGAAACTGCCGTGAGGCAAGGATGGTGCTGGGACATGTGAGACCAGGATAGGAGCCTACTGAGTGGTTAGGCTGGTGCCAGGGTCAGTGAGGCTGGAATTGGAGCCTGTCGTGAGGCTAGGCTGGTGCCGGGGCCTCTGAAGCCGGGAGCGGAGCCAGCCGAGGGGTCAGTTCTGTGGGGGGGGGGTCAGCGAGGCCAGGATCGGGGCCTCCCATGAGGCAAAGCTGGTGCTGGAGCCAGCGAGGTTGGGATAAGAGTCCCCTGGGTGGCCAGGCCACTACTGGGGCTGTCAAGAATGGGATCGGAACTTGCAACGCAGCATGCACAGAGAAATATCACAGAAAATAAAATCCAGATGCTTCCCCTAATTAGCAAGAACTAGGAGGAAAGGGGTAACAGGAGAAGGTCGAGTAGTAGAAAAGGCCCTATTGGGAAGCAATTAAGGTGACCAATCAGAGGGGAGGGGATGGGGGAGGATGGAATCTCTTTAAAACTTATGAGGTACATAAACAAATATATCAAAGATAATTACCAATTAAGCATGGGATTGAGGGAGGGGGAGGGAATGGGATGGGGATTGGATGAGGGCTTATTGGATGATATGTGCTTGTATATCCTCTCAAGTCTTATATCCCAAAGTGATGTATGATTACAAAATATATATATACAAAAGAATTAGAAAACACTACAATAGGCTACCAAAAAATCATCAATTATATAGTAAGACAAGATTTTTTAAAATTCCAATATAAACCCTTACTCTACCATCTTAGTCATAGGTGTTCCTTTGCATTGCATGTGTGAAAGAACCCATACCTGCTCTTTTTCAAGCATATCAGCCTTCCTTAAAATCTTCATTGCATAGATATGGCCTGTATCTTTCTTCTGGACCAGCCGTACCTAGAAAATAAAAATAAATTAGTATTAAGTGTGGTGGCACACATCTGTCATCCCAGCTATTCAGTATGCTAAGGAAGGAAGATTGCAAGCTTGAGATTGGCCTGGACAACTCAGTGAGATCCTGTCTCTTAATAAAAACAAATGGATAGGGTATGTAGCTCAGTGACTGTGTGCCCTAGGTTCAATTTGCAGTACTGAAAAATATATATGATATAACATACTATATATAATAAACGTTCAAGAGTCAAATACCACTTACATAAGAGCAAAGAGTAGGTTTCCTAAAGAAAGCTGCCATTTGCCAAGTGGTATTTCAGATATATTTTAATTCCTACCTTAGCTGGGCATAGAGGTACATACTTGTAAGCCCAGAACTTGGGAGACTCAAGAAATCACAAGTTTAAAACCAGCTTCAGCAACTTGGCTAGGTTCTCAGCAACTTAGCCAATACTATGTTTTCAAGTAGCAAACACACACACACACACACACACACACACACACACACACACACACACACAGTTTTAGCAGTGATGACTTGAACAAAGAAGTGTACCTCTCCAAAAGCTCCTCTTCCTATAACTTTCAGAGACTCAAAGTCGTCCAAGCCAAGTCTGGTCCTCTTTAGCCGTAAGAACTCAGTCTCCTTGCGAGCATGTTGTGATCGGCGTAACTTTTTCTATTGAAAAAAAAGCAATTTAAAGAGATAATTTTATAATAAGGTTGATTATAATCAGATGATTTTATAATAATATAAAAAGGTACTTATACTATTAAAAACAATACACATAAGCCGGGCATGGGGTTGCATACTTGTAATCCCAGCGCTTGGGAGGCTGAGACGAGGATCACAAAGGTTTGAAGCCAGCCTCGGCTACTTAGTGAGGCTCTCAGCAACTTAGTGAGACTCTGTTTCCAGATAAAGTATAAAAAAAAAATCTGGGAGTATAGCCCGGAGGTAGAAAAGCTCTTGGGTTCTATCCTTAGTAACACACACACACACACACACACACACACACACACACACAAACAGGGGTAAGACGTCGGGTGTGGCAACACATGCTTGTAATCCCTGTGCTTGGGAGGCGGAGACAGGAGGATCGCGCAGGTTCGAAGCCAGCCATGCTGGCTTAAGATACCCTGTTTCAAAATAAAAAAAAAGTATAAAAATAGGTCTGGGAGTGTAGCTCGGAAGAAAAAGGGTTTCCAGGAACCCCAGTACCACCAAAAAAAAAAAAAAGTATCTTAATTATTACATATTAGCACTATCATTTATTTGCCCAAATCAAATATTTGTTAAGCATGGAAAGAATA
This sequence comes from Muscardinus avellanarius, assembly GCF_963383645.1. NCBI lineage: Eukaryota > Metazoa > Chordata > Mammalia > Rodentia > Gliridae > Muscardinus > Muscardinus avellanarius. The sequence goes on from NC_137797.1 coordinate 90,078,065, forward strand.
AAAAAAATCTTAAGAAAACATTTTTTAAAACAATTGAAAAATTTCACTCTTGAAGTACATTCCACAAAGAAGTTCTTTCATATTTATGCTAAAAATTTATAAATAAACGAATTAGCTCATTCATCATATACCTAATTCAATCTTTCATTTACAGGCTAGCTTAATTAATACTCAAAAATCAACCTCAGAGAATGTTAGTGTTCCGATACGTTTTGTTCTGTCAGAAATATATTTTACTTCAGTTCTCGGCTGCTCTACACAAGTACTCAGCCTTGCGACACCAAAATCACACACTGACGGTGTTTCCACAGAGATTTACTTGTGGTACGATTTATTCTTGGGTAAATTTTAATAAACTGCTTGAGACTTGGCATACAACTTTCTGAAAATATGCAATTTTAAAAAAAATCATAAGAAATCATTAAAATATTCAAGTCAGTAATCTCAAAATTGATTCTACAAGGATCACAAAAAGTAGCTAGCACTAACAGCAACATCTTGAAATACTGGAAGGTGACATTTGGAGCAGGCATTTATTTCATTGTTCTGAGCCTCATTTCCCCCTTCATCCAACAAAATTCTGGTTTGACATATGTGTCCCTAATACAACAAGAGTGGGGGAAAATAAGGTGAGTGAAAAAATCAAAGTCCTGCTCATCTTCAATCGGACCCTGCCAAGCTTTCTGCAGTTCAGCTGGGAAGGAGAATAAGTTAAAATATTGACAATAGCTCTGACCTATCACTCCCAAATGTGGCTCAAGGAAGAACCACAGAACTGGCCCTTCCTGCTCCTTCAGGTATGTTTTAAAGACGTGGGTGAACTGTTAACTAGAAATATGTAAGTGTATATAATCAATACAGTGAAATTCTGATGCCTCTAGCAAAGTTAATCCAGGAGGGTGAAATCAAGAAATTATGTCTTCAGTTCAAGCTGCTAAATAAAGTTACACGCTCAGACACATCAATGGTGGAAATCAAGGCAGCTCGAAAATAAAAGTCAAGTATGCCAGTTAAAAGCTTTGCCTGATGTCCTTGTTCACATCAATAATGACTACAATAGACAGTGGAACTACGGAAAAAATAAGTAGGCAACAGTGAAAAAGAATTTTCTTTCTTTCTTTCTTTTTTTTTTTTTTTTTTTTGCTAAGCAGTCAGCAGATAAAGGAATTAAGTAACTAAAATAAAGATAATAATCATCACTCTACTTACCAGAAAGATATGCAGAGCTAGTAGCTACATATTAGTTTTAAAAAACAGACTGCCCAGCCAGGTGTGGTGGCATAAGTTTGTAATCCCTGCACTTGGGAGGCTGAGACAGGAGGATTGCGCAGGTTCGAAGCCAGCCTCAGCTACTCAGTGAGGCTCTCAGCAACTTAGCGAGACCCTGTTTCCAAATAAAATATAAAATAGGTCTGGGAGTGTAGCCTGGAGTTCTAGCCCCTGGGTTTCACCCCCAATACCACACACAAAAAATAGAAAGCGCCTGGGTTTCACCTCCAATACCACACACAAAAAATGACACTTATATAACTATAAAAGCAAAGATAGAAGCTGGCATGGTAGTGCACGCTTGTAATCCCGGCATTTGGGAGGCTGAGACTGGAGAATCGCGGTTCGCAGACAGCCTCAACTACTTAGTGAGGCCCTCCACAACTCAGTCAGACCCTGTTTCAAATAAAGAAAAAATAAATAAATAAAGGCAGGGCGTGTAGCTTGGAGATCAAATGCCCCTGGATTCCATCCCCCTACCCATGGGGCGGGGGGGATCCTAGAGCAACTTTAAGTAAAGAGTATTTTTTTGCTTCTTTTAACATAAATGCAAAGCCACTAGCCTTTTTTGTACATAGTGTTATAAAATAACTCAAAAAGCCTTTAAATAATTTGAATAATTTAAAAAGCCTTAGGTTTTAGTAAAAGCCCAGAAAGTAGTTTTTTAAAATTTTATTTATTTTACAGTAATGGGGGTTGAACTTAGGGGAGCTCTACCCAAGTGCTACATCCCCAGCCACTTTTTTTATTTTTATTTTATTTATTTACTTATTTTGCGAGAATGTCTCACTAGGTTGCCTGAGCTGGCCTGGAACTTGTACTCCTCCTGTCTCCATGTGACGTAATTATACAATACAAGCCATCAAACCAGACAAAGTAGCTCGTTTTAATTCTGTAAAGGCAACTTGGTGGCACTACAGCATCGTGTCCTTCAAGGTAGTAATGAAGTTTTTACTTTAAAAATTACAAAAACGAACACGTAACAATTTTGAAAAAGAACTCTGAATCTCCCTCTCTCTGGATTATAAAAAAGAGCCCAGCCTGACATGGTGGCGCACGCTAGGAGTCCACGTACTTCGGAGGCTGAGACAGGAGGATGGCAAGTTCTAAACTAGCCATAGCAACGTCGTGAGACCCTATTTCCAAATAAAAATTAAAATAGGGCTAGGGTACAGCTCAGAGGCAGAAAATCTATAAAAGAGCATGCTCATATTATCTACATAAGACATTTGTAGATTAGGTAGCCTTGAAAACTAATCATTTTCTCTCCAAAGACAACAAAAACCTGAGAATAGGCTTATGGTTCTCTTTTGTCGATCCAATTTGCCTATTTTGGTTTTTAATAGCAGTCCATGTCTGACAGAACTTCATTAAGTTAAAATTAGAAGTTTCTTTCCTTTTTCCATTTCTTTTCAAATGGGTATTCTTCCAACTTTCAATCTGAAGGGCACCCAGTTTTTGTGTAAGACAATATACACAAAAGTTTGAGCTATGAAAAGATTCTGCTAGCAACTTCATCTCAGTATATATGCTTTACATATTCACATTAGAGAAATTAAAACTTTCACAACTCATTTTCACGAATCACTTTCTATTACATAATGCGTTAAGGATAAGTAGTAGCTTTCATTAAACAGGCAGATTTTTATTATAAGATGTCTTCATTAAAATCCTATCCCAGCCAGGCCAGGTGGCGCACGCTCGTAATCCCAGCATTTGAGAGGCTGAGATCAGAGGATCACAGTTCACCTCAGCTACTTAGTGAGACCCTGCTTCAAAAATATATATTAAAAAAATAGGGCAGGGGGTGTAGCTCGGAGGTCAAATGCCCCTGTGTTCTATCCCCAGACCCACAAAAAACAAAAACAAAAACTGGAAATAAAAACAAGAGAGAGAGACGTGTGGCTTGGAGGTAGAATGCTCTTGGGTTCAATCTCTAGTTTTAAAAAAAAGAAACATTGCAGAAAAATGTTTTAGAAGTTTTATAAACAGATACTATGAACTACAGACTATTTTTAGGGGTGAAATCATCTCACATTTTCTACAAATTATTTAGTAGAATTAAATAGCTTGTAGTTAGTACTTGCTGGTGGTGACCACAGGGTGTCAGTGTGAATCTACAAACTGTGTTCAACCTACAGATGTATTTGATCTGCCTGCAAGTTGTTTTTAAAACATTCTAGGAGCCGGGCGTGGTGGCGCACGCTTATAATCCCAGCATTGGGGAGGCTGAGACAGGGAGGATTGTGGTGTGTGGACAGCCTCAGCAACTCAATGAGCCTTTGCAGCTCAGTGAGACCCTGTTTCAAAATGAAGAATACAAAATAGGGCTGAGGGTGTCACTCAAAGGTAGAGTGCCCCTGGACCCAATCCCCAGTACCAGAAAAAAAAGAAAAAAATCTAATATTGCCAATACTTTAAAAAGTAAGTAATTTCACATAAAAGTTCAAATTTCCAGCTTTCCTTGAAAACCAGGAGCGTGGCCACACTGGGGTAACAGTGGCGACCCCTTCAGTCTGGCAGCAATTCCCTAAATTGCCAGCCTCCACCGCTGGTGCCAACCACCACTGACAGGTGCATCTGGGCTGGAGCGCTTGGTTTCTAACAGTAAAGTGAACAATAATAGTTTTTACTAAGAGAGAAACTATGAGGATCATATATCAGTTTGGGGATATAGCTTGGAGGTATAGCATCTGGGTTCAATTCCCAGTATCACAAAAAAAATAAGGAAAAAAAAGAAAAGAAATAAAAAGCAAGAGAGGAAAAAGAAGAGGGGGGCAAGAATCTATTCCTTTGTGAAAGTAAAATAATTATTCTTGCTGGGTGTGGTGGTGCACACTTGCAATCACAGCATTTGGGAGGGAGAGAAGGAGGATTGCAGTACAAAGGGCCTGAGCTACTTAGTGAGGCCCTTTGCAACTCAATGAGACCCTGTTTTAAAATGAATAAAAAATAGGGCTGGGGGTGCAGCTCGGAGGTAGAATGCCCCTCGGTTCCATTCCCAGTACCACATAAATAAATAAATAAATAAATAAATAAATAAATAAATAAATAAATATTCTTGTGAGTTGAATGTGTGACAATGTATGTTTGGATCAAGAGACTATGCCCAAAGGTGCCAATGTAAAACCAAACTCCTGCGCTGGGCGTGGTGGCGCACACTTGTAATCTCCGCGCTTGGGAGGCGGAGACAGGAGGATCGCAGAGGTTCAAAGCCAGCCTCACTTGCTTAAGAGACCCTGTTTCCAAATAAAAATATAAAAATAGGTCTGGGAGTGTAACCTGGAGGTAGAAGGGCTTCCAGGAACCCCAGTACCACACAAAAAAACAAAACAAAACACTAAACTGCTTGCCCCTGGACGGCTGTCTTTGTGACCCTACCCCTGGGCTTCAAATTTAGGTAGTATGCTCAAGAGTTCTATAGTAATACAATTATAATTATACAGTTATCAGTTATAAGAAAGTTATAACACTAATGAAAAAAAGAAGAAAGGCTAGGGATGTAGCTTAGTGGTAGAGCACCTGCCTACCATATACAAAGTCCTAGACTTGATCTCCAGCACTGCAAAAATAAAAATAAGAATCCTCCATCTTGCTTTTTCTTTGTGGATTGGGATATAGACTTTAATCAATACCACTTTCACTAAAATTTAAAGAACATAAATGATATAAACTTTTAAAATATTTATTATAGCCGGGCGTGGTGGCGCACGCTTGTAATCCCTGCGCTTGGGAGGCTGAGACAGGAGGATCACGCAGGTTCGAAGCCAGCCTCAGCTACTTAGTGAGGCTCTCAGCAACTGTGAGACACTGCTCCCAAAAAATAAAATATAAAATGGGTCTGAGAGTATAGCCTGGAGATAGAAAGCCTCTGGATTCCACCCCCAGTACCACCAAAAAAAAAAAAAAAAAAAAAAAGAAGAAAGAAACAGTCTCTCACTAGATTATTGAAATTCTTCCTATTCTGCTAAGGCTGTCCTCAGACATGTGATCCTCTTGTTTCAAACTCCCATGTACTGAGATTATAGGTATGTTGCTACCAACCTGGCTAAATAGTAATATTAAATGTAGAAATATTTGAGTTTTCCAGAGTGAGTAACAAGGTAATTAATTAATTAATTTGAATATTGTAACTATAAAGATTGAGATACAGACCTAGGAAAGATGCAGGGAAAATTAGGTAATAATTTGAATTCAAATAATCATTTTGTAGTCTACTTTTTAAGTACAGAAACATTCTATTTATTTACCTATTTACTTACTTATTTATTGGCACTGGGGATTGAACCCAAGGACATTCTACCTCTGAGGTACACTCTTAGCCCCATTTTATTTTTATTTTGAAGCAGTATCTTGCTAAGTTGCTCAGGGTCTAACTACTTGCTGAGACTGTCCTTGAACCTCCCAAGTAATGGGATTCAAGTGTGTGCTATGAACTTTTAAATAGTTACCTTCTACTTTCTCTTTCTCTCTCCTTTTGGTACTGGGACCTGAACCCAGGGACATCTACAACCAGTCCCTTTCATTTTTAAACAGGGTCTTCCTACATTTCTAAGGCTGGCTTTGAATGTGCAATCCTCCTGCTCATTCTCTCAAATACTGGGGTTACAGGTGTGCACAATCGTGCCTGGCTTATTTTGCTATTTTCTTTTTTCATACCCTTTATAGATCAAATGTAATTATTATCTGCATATTATATTCATTATTTTGCCTATACCTCTTGTCTGAAATATAAATTCTATCCATTCTTTAAACACTTTTTATCAGTCCTAACTAGGGAGAAAACCAACCTCTCTCTTTTCAAAGTTTACTGTATTCTATAATACATACCGATTTTTCTTTCTTTTAGTAGAGCTGGGGAGTGAATCCACACAAGAACTCTACACTGAGTTATGCCTCTAGCCTTGGATGTATATACAGCTTTGCATGTCCATACACACAGGAATGTACATAGGCAACCTTCCTGATTCATAGGCTCTTCAAAGGCAAGACCCATTGGTTGCTTATTAACCCAAATACCTATTCCAGCCCTCTTCCAGCTCTGGAGATGGAGTATTGAATGAGGCTTATGGAGTTCCAAGGACAGAAATGGTGTTATGGCAACATCTAGGATAATACCTTCCTTGTATTAGGGATGATTTCCCAGTGGAAATGATGCATAAAGCAAGATCTAAAAGCTCTCTGAAGAAGAATGGGAGTAACAAAGGTTCCAAGTGCAGAAATAGCATGTGTAAAGGTCTACAGGGAGAGAGGCAATTAACTCAAAATTGGTCAGTAGGGAGCAGGGTGACAAGAGATGAGGCCAGAGAAAAAACAGAAGCCAACGAGAGAGAGAGAGCGAGAGCGAGAGCGAGAGCGAGAGCGAGAGCGAGAGCGAGAGCGAGAGAGAGAGAGAGAGAGAGAGAGAGAGAGAGAAAGAGAGATTGATTGATTGATTGTGTGTGTGTCACTGGGGATTGGACCCTGGGCATTCGACCTCCAAGCTACACCCCCAGCCCTATTTTATTTTTATTTTTGAAACAGAGTTTCACTAGCTTGATGAGAGTCTCACTACTTGCTGATGTTGTCCTCAAACCTGTGATCCTCCTGTCTTAGCCTTCCAAGTGCTGGGGTTACAGGTGCGTACTACAACATGTGGCTCTAGCAGAGACTTGCATACCAATGTTAAGGACTCTTCCCCCAGAAAGCAATGAAGGGTATTAAACAAGTGAGTAAGCTGGTCACTCTGGCTGCAGTGTGTAGAAAACGGGGGTAGGAAGTAGTGAAAACCATTAGGGACAGTTATTCTTCAGGTAAAATGTACAGTAGCTTGAATAAGGATCGTAGTGCTGGACTAAGGGAGTAGATGAGTTGATTGGTTGATGGGTGGATGGATTGGTAAAACGCAGGGGCATCCTACCTGAGAGATACACCCTCAGATCCTTTTATTTCTTATTTTAAAATAGAGCCTCACTAAGTTGCTGAGACTGGCCTGCAACCTGTGATGTTCCTGTCTCAGTCTCCCAAGTACTAGGATTACAGGAATGTGCTACCAAACCTGGCCAAGTAGATGGTTTTAAATAAATACTTAGAAAAAAACTGAGAAGAGTTGAGCAGTAAGTCGACTTCTTCTGGAGCCTTTATATTTTATCATATCTAGAATACTATAGATAATATGCTTTGGGATGTGTGTGTGTGTGTGTGTGTGTGTGTGTGTGTGTGTGGTACTGGTGGTTGAACCCAGGGGCATTCTACCTCTGAGCTACACCCCCCAGCCCTATTTTTTTTTAATGATTTATTTTGAAGCAGAGTCTCACTAAATTGTGAAGGGCCTAAGTAGCTGAGGCTGGATGCAAACCTACGATCCTCTTGTCTCAGCCTCCCAAGTACCAGAATTACAAGAGTGTAACACCACATCTGACTGGGATTTTTTTTTTAAACTGCCTTCTAGCTGGGAGTAATGGTGCATGCCTATAATCCCAGTGCTTGGAAGGCTGAGAGAGGAGGATCACAGGTTCGAGGACAACCACAGCAAGTAGTGGACTCTTCATCAACCTAGCAAGACCTTGTTTCAAAATAAAAATAAAATGGATCTGAGGGTGTAGCTCCCAGGTAGGATGCCCCTGGGTTCAATTCCCAGGACAACACACTAAATAAATAAATAGATAAATACATATATATATATAAATAAATAAATAAACAAACAAACAAATAAATGCTGCCTCCTAAAGATAGCCATGCTTGCAACAAAGAAGCCCATATTCAAATGATAAAATCCACTGGGGTTACTTTTATATAGAAATTATATGTAACTGTATTACCTCTTCATCTGCTAATCCTTCTTCTTCCATGGCCACTTCTAATTTCTTCTGCCTTTTCAAAAGAAAAATAGAATTTTAAATACGTTCCTCACTATTCCCTTTTAAGAACTATGTATTTATTTATTCAAGTTAACCACTTTAGCTTGCTATACTAAGAAACTCTTTCAAGTTGGATCAAAATAATCACTAGAAATTGTTTTCTTTCTCAAATATAAACTTATATTTAGCTTTCCCATAGTGAATAAAACTGTATTTCCTTTTCTATAGTGCTGGGTTCAAATCCAGAGCCTCAGGCATGCTAGGCAAACACTCTAACACTGAGGTACACCCCTAGCCCAAAGTTCTACTTCTATGTCTTACTTTATTTTCTTGCCTAGATGATTGTAAGCAAAGATGACTTATGTTCTATTATGGAAAATTTATTATTTAATGTTCAATCTACCCAAATCATTAATATTTCTTTATATAATAGAGGTTTAAGCTATCTACTAGAAATATTTATTTTTTCAGAGTAGAAGTATAAAACGGCAAAAATAAAGCCAAACGTGGTGGCAGATGCTTAATCTTAGTACTTGGGAGGCTGAGACAGGAGGATCACAGGTTTGAGGATAGCCTCAGCAAGTAGAGTGAGACTCTCATCAACTTATCAAGACCCTCTTTCAAAATAAAAAAAATAAAATAGGGCTGTGGTATAGCTTGGAGAAAAAAATTCCCCTCGGTTCAATCCCAATAACAAAAAGAAAAGGTAAAAAATGCTAAGTTGTGTGTGTGTGTGTGTGTGTGTACTTTTTTCTTTGTGTGGTACTGAACCCAGGGGCATTCTATTACTGAGCTACAACCCCAGCCACATTTATTTTTATTTTGAAACAGTATCTTGCTAAGTTGCTGAGGCTGGTCTTAAACCTGTAATCCTCCTGTCTTGACCTCCCAAGCACTGGGGTTATAGGTGTGGGCCACACACTTGGCAAAGTGTAATTTTGTGTGTGTGTATGTGTGTGTGTGTGTGTGTGTGTGTGTGTGTGGTACTGGGGATTGAACCCAGGAGCATTCTACCTCGAGCTATACCCCCAGATACATATTACCAGATACATATTACCAAAAGGTATTAGTCTTTCACTTTAAACTCAATTTTCCTAATCAAGAAAAGATATTAAAAGCATGCTACAGCTGGTTGTGGTGGCTCATGCTTGTAATCTCAGTACTTGGGAGGCTGAGACAGGAGGATTGTAGGTACATAGCCAGCCTCAGCAAACTCCTGAGGCCCTCCATACTTAGTAAGACCTTGTTTCAAAAAAATAAAACACAAAAATAGGGCTGAGGGTGTAGCTTGGAGATAGAATGCCCCTTAGTTCAACCCTCAGTACCACACACACACACACAGAAGAGCATGACATATCATGTAAAGAAATGTCACACAGTGATATTAATAACCTGTACAAATATATGAGTTAATAATTATAATAAAAAAGAAAAAATTGCTTGCACTAATTTGCAATCCCACCAACAATGGCTTAGAGTTCCCACTTCTCCACATCCTCACCAGCAATTGTTGTGTTTTGAATGCTTGCCATTCTAACTGGAGTTAGGGGAAATCTCAGGGTAGTTTTGATTGGCATCTCTGTAATTGCTAATGATGTTGAGTATTGTTTCATACATTTATTGACCATTTGGATTTGTTCTGTGAAGAGTACAGTTCACTTGCCCATTTATTGACTGGGTGTTTTTCTTAGTGCTGAGTTTCTTGAGTTCTCTGTATATTCTAGATATTGGTCCTCTATCAGAGGAATAGTTGGCAAAAATTTTCTCCCAAAGTTGGCTCTCTGTCGAAGTTCTCAATAGTTTCCTTTGCATTATAGAAGCTCTTCAGTTTAATGCAATCCCACTTTTTAGCTTGTGCCTTTGAGATCTTGTTGAGGTAGTTTTTACCTGTGCCTATGTGTTGAAGTGTTAGACCTTTTCCCTCTTCAAGGATCTGCAAGGTCCCTAGTCTAATTTCCAAGTCTTTGCTCCATCTTGAATTGACTCTCATGCAAGGTAAGAAACGGATTTATTTCCATTTTTCTGCATATGGTTAACCAGTTTTGCCAACACCCTTTATTGAAGAGGCTATCTTTTTTCCAATGTATGTTTTTGCCCCTTTATAAAAAAAACTGGCTGTGTGAGGATTTCTGAGTCTTCTATTCTTGCCCACTGGTGTATGTGTTTTTATTTATTTATTTATTTATTTATTATTATGGCTTTGTAGTGTCGTTTGAGGTCAGGTACTGTAATGCCTCCTGTGTGGTTTTTGTTGCTGAGAGCTACTTTGGCTATTCTGGTTTTTTTGTTGTTCCAGATGAACTTATGGGCTGAGTTTTCTATGTCTGAGGGATGACCTCAGCAATTTAAAGGGTACTGCGCTGAATCTGTAGATCTCTTTTGGAAGACCGATTTTCTGCCATGGAAGATCTTTCCATCTCTTAACCTCTTCTTCGATTTCTTTTTTCAATGGTTTATAATTTTCTTTTTAGAGGTCTTTTACATCCTTGATTAGGTTTATTCCTAAATATTTTATTTTTTGTGGAATATTCTGAGTGGAAGTGTTTTCTAGATTTATTTTTATTTGAAAACAGAGCCTCGTTAGGTTGCTGAAAACCTCAGTACATTGTTGAGGCTGTCATCAAACCTCTAATCTTCCTGTCTCAGCATCTCAAGTACTGGTATTATGAGCTAATTTGCTAATCTGACTTTCACAGCATGAAATTGAGACTGCCTTTCTTTTTTTCTTTTTAATCACAGAAGATATTTTTGTTCTTACTTTCCTTTAGGAATAGGGGCAAAGGTAAACCATCTTAAAGAAACACAGGTCTCTCTTTGCTTTATTTACTTTCCCAGGATGATTTTATTTCCTCTAGACACTTTAATTACATTTACTGATATTTCTGGATTTTTAAAACTTATTTTGTCCTTTCTATTTTGATATTTCAAATTTGCAGATTTGGGTAATTCCGTTTTTCTTTTTCTTTTGTATTCTTTTGAACTGATTTTTTAAAATCTCATGACTTATTTTCTTTCTAATACAAGTTACTAATTATTTTTATTGTTTACCCTGGAAATTACAACATATAGACTTAATTTGTATAAGTCTGAAGTTAATCTATATTTTCTTTTTTGAGTACTGGGGATTGACTCTGGGAGAATTCTACCTCTGAGATACATCCCCAGTCCTATTTATTTATTTATTTATTTATTTAGCAATAGGGTTTTGTTAAGTTGCTAAGGGTCTCAGCAACTTAGTAGTTGCTGAGGCTGGCCTTGAACTGTGATCCTCCTATCTCAGCCTGCCAAGTACTGGGATTATAACTGTGTGCCACCCTTTCTACAGTCTGTATTCCCTTTCTACAAAGATCCTTAACACCATAATTCCAATTGTTTCTCTCGAGTTAGAGTCTATCATTAGAAAATTGTTAATCATTTTAATGCATAAGACATTACTATCAATAATTATTTTTGTTGTGGTTTTATTTATTTATTTATTTATTTTTTATTGGTGCACTGTATTCATACATCATAGTGGGATACAAACTTTTGTAGACATACATGCACACATCGCCCAGTCAGCCCCCACCCGATCCCCACCCCATTCTCTCCCCATCCCTCCCTCCCATGCTTGGCTTAGTGGTTGACATCTAGTATTATAGCAATTTATCCAAAATTAAAAATGATAATCTCACATAACAGTTTCATTTGTCTGATACCAAGCTTTTGATGACTTAAAGATAACATTTCAATATTTCTTTTTGCTTTCTTTCTTACCAGAGAAATTTTGTTTTCTATTTTTTTAGGTGAAACTATCATATATTTATATATTTATTTTTCAGAAAAAAATCTATCCTACTATGGAATATGGATTCTAGATACCCAAAACGATCTTGAAAAAGAACAAAGGTAGAAGATATATATTTTCTGATTTCAAACCATATAAAGCTACAATAATTGAAACAGTGTAGTACTGTTCTAAAGGCAGATATATAAACCATTGGAGTTAAATACAAGCCTAGAGCTAAATTCTTCCCTATATTATCAAGTTAATTTTGACAAGGTTTCCACGAACATTTGGTGGTGGAAATAATAATCTTTTAACTAAATATTGTTGAAAAATAATAATTACATGGAAAAGAATAAAATTGGACCCTTACCTAATCCCATATACAAGTATTAACTAAAAATAGATAAAAGACCTAAATATAAATCTTAAGACTATAAACTTTTAGAAGAAAATCTGGGTCATAAAACCTCACAACATTGAAATTGGCAGTGATTTCTTGGATATGATTTCAATGGCACAGGCAACAGAAGAGTATAAAAACTCCCTAAAAAATAAAAAAATATTGTATATCCAAAGACAATGTAAACAGAGTTAAAAGTTCCTAATAGAATTGGATAAAATATTTCCAAATGCTATATCTGAAGGTATATTAATATTCCAACTAGAAATCCTAAAAATTAACAACAATAAAGGCAAACAATACCCTTTAGAGATAGGTAAAAGACTAACATAAATAATGAATCTCCACAGATAACCAATCTTAGTTGTCTGTTGGATGGAAAATCTTGTTTCTCTGGTTCTGGTATGTGTTACATATTTTTTCTTTGTAGTTGATCTCTTTGAGTATTTTCTCTAGTGCTGGTTTTGAAGACATAAATTCCTTGAGTTTCTGTTTGTCATGGAAGCTTCTTATTTCTCCATCTAATTTGATAGAAAGTTTTGCTGGGTAGGAAATTTTTGGCTGGAAGTTGTTTTCTTTCAGAGTTTGGAATATGTTACTCCAAGCCCTTCTGGCTCTCATGACTTGGTTTGGGAAGTCTGGAGTGATTCTAATTGGTTTGCCTCTGAATGTCACTTGGCCCTTTGTTTTTGTTGCCTTTAAGATTCTCTGCTTGGCTTCCACATTGGTCATTTTGACAATTATGTGGCGTGGAGATCATCTTCTCTGATCTTGTCTAAAGGGAGTTCTATAAGTTTCCTGGATCTGTGTATCAACCTCTTGCTCTATGTTTGGAAAATTTTCTGCTATTACTTCCTTGAAGAGATTGTTGATCCCTTTGGTTTCACTTTCTTTTCCCTCCTCTATTCCAATTATTCTTAGGTTAGCTCTCTTAAAATGGGCCCATATTTCTTCAAGATCAGATTCCTGCTGTTGGATATTTTTTTCTAGATTAGAAACTATGCGTTCATTTTTGGATTGCTCATCTTCTAAGAGCGAGATTCTGTTCTCCATGTGTTCTAATCGGTTGTTTGTGCTTTGAATTGAGGCCTTTACTTCATTAATTGCATCCTTTATCTCTTTTTGGCTCTCTCTGAGTTCTTTTCGAAGCACCTCTATTATTTCTACAGTTATTTTCCTGATTTGATCTTCTAGAAATCTCTGATTTTCTGTTTTATCGGGTTCTGATGTTGTGGGGTTGTGGGCATTCATTGCTCCAGTATTATTCCTCTTTCCCATGATTTCGGAAGTTTGTGCCTTCTCTGGGTTCTTCCCTTGGGTCACTATGACTTCGCTTAAGGTGCTCTGGATCTCGAGTCTGTAGTATCTCAGACCCCACTACTCCTTTACTGGGTTGTATCACAGAGTCTCAGACCCAGGGAGTCGATAGAGGCTGCTTTAAACTATGGGGGGTGCCAGGTTGCACGTTCTCCTATGGTGTGATATCTCTGCCACCGCCACTCCCCCACTGGGTCAAGTCCCAGGGAGTACAGTACTGGGATTTCTCCTCTGTGGCCCGCAATTTGACTCACTGTTCTTGAGTTCGCAGATGTAGCTATACTAGACTCGTTGAATTCGCTGCTGCTGCTGCCGGTGGCAATATGGCGCCGCTGCTACGCCCTCGGCCGTGAGGCTGGCTTATTTCTTCTTGGTTTTGAATTCCACTCTGAGAACTTTCAGCATGTGCTGAGCTCAGCCACTGGGAGCTTTAGATGTTCCCTGCGCTGAAAATCCCGCCTGGCTGTTCCGCAGCGGCTCACCTCGGCTTGCTGTAGCCATCCGGTGAATTCGCCGCTGCCGCCGGCAATATGGCGCTGCTGCCGCGTCCTCGGGCGTGAGTCCGGGGTATCTCCTCTGTGGCTCTGAGCTCTGTTCTCAGTCCGCTTTCTCTCTGGAGCCTGGTGATTTTTTTGTTTCTCTGGTGATGGTGTTTTCGGGCTATGAAAGGTGCTGATTTTGTGGTAATGGAGACTGGTTGTTAGCGGGGTTCTTAAGCCCCGCTTTTCTCGGTCGCCATTTTCCCGGAAGTCCCCTGTTGTGGTTTTTAAACAGATGTTCCTTGATATTTGATAGGGGTATGTCTCAATAAACCCATCACAAATTAACAACACTGTAAGTTGAAAGTACATTTAATACACCTAGCCCACTGAGTATCACAGCAGCACAGTACACTACAGGTACCGTTTGTTCACCCTCAGGACGGCATGGCCGACAGGACTGCGGCTCCCTTGCCACTGCCAAGCATCACAAGAGCACCACGCTGCATGTCACTAGTCAAGGAAAAGACCAAAGTGCAGAACCCAGAGGTTCCTGCTGAATGCATATCACCTCTGCGTGGCCATAAAATTGGAAGATCCTAGTCAAACCAGGGTCAAGGGAGATCTATACAACTTTTGATGAGATTGATCCACATATTTACCATTTAGATCTTTTTGTGATTACTTTCCTTCTGCCTAATTTGAATCTCCTAGAATTTCTGTTGTGGTGACTGTTAGTTTTTGCTGTCTCTGTTGCAATCTTGTTCTTCTCTTTTAATTAGAGATAGTCAGCTCTTCTCCCTCTTTACCATGTTTCTTAACTCTGTCATATATTCCCACTAACTTTCTCAATCAACTCCTGAGTAATTACTCAGGGTCCCCCCACCCCCAGTACTGAGTGTTGAACCCAGGGCCTCACATGTACGAGGCAAGTGCTCTACAGATGAGCATTTTAATTTTCTGTGGTTGTAAATCCTAATTCAAGCTATCTTTCCATTTGCCTGGACTACATTCCATTTGCCTGTTCTATTTCTCCCACCTCACCCCATCCATTCTATGTGGCATAATTAAAGTTCTCTTCCAGAGACATACTTGTGATCACTGCTTACAGATCTTCAAGGTTCTCCACTATCAAGAGAACAGCTCCATTAACAAAGCATTTGAGGCTCCCAGGATGCTGAAATCTAGCACACCCTGTGCTGAGCTAAAGTGAACACTGTCTGACCTGTGGTGACTTCTTCCATCTCTAATATCCTTCCTCCTACTCTCTTACCTCTTTCTTTTTTCCTTTTATGTATGTATAAATAACATTCTTCCTTTAGAGCCCTGTTCAAATGCCACTACCATTTATGAAGTATTCCTAGTTGCCTTAGTCAAAAATAATCGCTCCCTTTTATTTTTATTGGTACTGGGGTTTGAACCCAGAAACTTTCTACCCATGAGCTTTATCACTCTCAGCTCTTTAAATTGTCAGAGTGAGTCTTACTAAGGTGCCCACATTGGCCTTGAACTTGCAATCTTCTTGCTTCAGCCTGCCAAGTGCCCAGCTATAGTGCCCTGCCTTGCCCTTCTCTTAATGATGTCTTTCAGTGTTTCATGTAATTTATGTGTATTATCTCCCTTACTATACAGTAAGCTTCACAAAGGCAAAATAGCATGCTTTACTATGATGATGATTCTATCCCCACTGATATTCATAAAGCCCTGTGAATGGCTTTGGATAAAAGTCAATCATCCAATTCAAGTACAGGGGAGGCTGAGACAGGACGATCACAGGTTTCAAGCAACTTAGCAAGACCCTGTTTCATAATAAAAAATAAAAATGGATGGGGTACAGCTCAGAGGCAGCATGCCCCTGAGTTCAATCCCCAATACAAACAAAACAATATCAACTGACATGTGAATTAGTATGTGTTTGCACAAGTCTGGATACCCCAGGAAAACACTCTGTGAAAATAAGACAGGTAACTAAGTGCACTGGCAGCGCAGGAAATTTAAAATCAGCATAGAAGGAGCCATAATATCCAAATTATTGATGAAAATATGTTTATAGTCCATTCATAGAATAACAGGGTTTTTTTTTAACTGACAGTTTTGACCAGTCTCTACTATACCTGGTTTCTCTCTCTTCATGCTGTAAAATTAGATTGCTGTAGAAATTCTCCAGCGTGAGCTTGGCTACAGTCACTCTTTCCCGAGTGTGGTTGCTCATAGGAAAGGTTGTTGTCGTCCCTGCCGTCATTGCCATAGTAACAGAAGCTGAAATGACACGTTAAAAAAAAAACAAATTGTTCAGTAGGAAAAAAAAAACTTTCCTTGTGGCAAACTTTCTATTTATTTATTTATTTATTTATTTATTTATTTATTTATTTATTTATGTGGTGATACTGGGGTTCCTGGAAACCCTTCTACCTCCGGGCTACACTCCCAGACACCTATTTTTTATATTTTTATTTGGAAACAGGGTCTCACTAAATTGCAGAGGGCCTCACTAAGTAGCTGAGGCTGTCCACAAACCGTGATTCTCCAGTCTCAGCCTCCCAAATGCTGGGATTACAAGTGTGTGCCACCACGCATGGCTGAAAATATTTAATTTTTACTAAGAATAAAGTCAACCCTAACAGTTAATGCATGCAAGTCTTTCACATTATAAGCAATACAAAGTTAATAAAGAAAAAAAATGTACTGCTTCCAAAGCAAGAGGATTGCTTTTGTGTTGAAAAATTAGGAATTAATTACAGTAAAGTAGTACCGGTGGCAAGCCACACATAAAATAGGTGCATTTGCATACAAAAGGCCCTATTCAACAGCATGCAAAGCAATGTTTGATACATTTGATTTACTGAATAATAAATAAGATTTATGATATCTTGCTAATAGATATCCCTGATATGTGTCCTAAGAGTCTGTAGTTTAAACAGTAAGAAGTGGCCTGTGCCATATAAATTCTATAAACAGCTGGGTAGTTGTATATGCCTGTAAGCAAAGCAATTCAGTACTTGGGAGACCAAGTAAGACGGGGATCACAGGCACAGGCCAGCCTCAGCAACTCAGAGAACCTCAACAGCATAATGAGACTGCGTTTCAATAAAATAGAGCTAGGGATGTACCCAGAGGTAGAATACCCCTGGGTTCAACCCCCCATTACCCCATCCCCAAAAGAAAAGTCTAATGAGATATAAAGTGTTGTATCAAATATGTTTGTAAACACTAGTCTAACACAATCCATAAAGCTTAGGAGAATTACAATTCAGATGCTTTAGAGGAAACAACTGCTAGATACCAGCTCCTCTGGTGGGGTCCTAACTAAGCCAGTTTATTCTTCATTCTGTATCATTCTAGGTGGTGCTACAATAGAGTATAGCATCCTCCAGACTAGAAGTCCTGCAGATTCCAAATGAAACCGAAATGCCTGCAGAAACAGGTAGGAAACATGAACATAGGAATTAAGCCAGGTAACAACAGGGAAGTTCCTGGTCTTAATTAGTCAGTGTATTTCATCTTAAAGGCATTCAAATGTCAACTTTTAGAAACCACTAGGCCAGCCAAAGTACTAGTTTGAACGGGATAATGTGAAGGATTAGATAAGGAATGTGGCTGAATGGCTGCCTCACAGGGAAATCAACTCATGGTTGCGGTAGGCGGGCACAGCCCCCAAGATACTTGTCAACACCACGCCATGTCTGGATCGAAAAGACTGGAAGAGTTCTTACATTAAAGAGGCTCGTGCATAAGATGAGGATCCTAATAGACTGTTCCTGAGAAGACTGAACTTGTCAAAAGTAACCAAAAGATGCATTCTTAGCTGAAAAATCTTTCCCCAAACCTGCCACCTATCCTCTTCAACATCCACCATGACTTAATTACGCGAAGATACAGATCCCTGGATGTGAACCTGAACTGAATTAGATTCCAGAGATGCTGGAATGAATCGAAAGCCCTTTCATGTTCTTCAATGTCAGGCAAGTCAGCATGGGTTAAAAGTAAATAATTTAACTCTGATAAATTCCCAGTTCCATTGTTTTCTTATGGGTTTATACTCAATGTAATGCCTGAGCCTTAAATTCATATCCAAACTGAACCTACGGTTGACATCTTTTTATAGCAAGAAGCTGATCATCCCACTTGTTTAAAATCTCTCATGGTTCCTTATTTCCTCCTTTGACTTGGTAGTCAATTTAGCTTAGCATGATGAAAAAGTACAATTCACAGATGCTGGGTGCAGGTTTTGCACTCTTTTCTTTTATTCAATGATTTTCCCTTTTTCTCCTGAGGACCTAGGAGAGTGGCACTTTCCATTTTTGTCCTTACAGTAGCCCTGTAAAGGAGGGAACTAAGGCCACGGGCTGCTGCTCTCCCTCCCCTCTCACCGCTCTCCCATCATCCCCGAGTCTCCTCCATGCCTCCAAGCCTCCCACCGAATGCCCCGGGATAGTTACATCCTGCTCTCTGGCTGTCTGCAGGAATTCTGTTAGTTCAAGGCTACTGTGGTGACTTCTCTAACACTCTCTGCAGAAGAGATACATTTGTCATTCTTTCATGGGGCATCTCTACCATTTGTACTGCTATATCTCAGGCTCTTTTCAGTCCATGAGCTTATTCCTCTGAACTAGAAGCAGCTCTGGGCAAGAACTTTTTCTGATGCATTTTTAACAGTCACCACAACAGCACTGTATCTGACACACAGTGGACATCAATGAATGAACAAGGCAACCTATCAATGGGAAATGCAAGGAGAGTTGAAAGAAGCAGAATAAAAAAGTAATCCATAAAGGCTGGCTAATAAGCAACTGTGGGAAAAGAAATTAATGAACCTTGGAATTAGAAATTCAGAGATCTAATCCCAGCCCTGCCACTGATTAATCACAAGGTATTATTCAAAAGCAAGAGAACACTCTGAACTTAGATCACTTTTCCCTCAGAAAGGGACTCTAATACTTGCTTTGCATAGTTTATATGCCTTGTCTGAGGTGATCCAAGATAATATACAGGAAATACAAAGGAAAGCCTCAATCTCTCCCCCTCCCTCCCTCCCTCCCCCCTCCCCCCACCACCACTACACTATCTACCTGTCTGTAATCTTTTTTCTTTTTTAGGTGGTGGTGGAACTGGGAAATGAACTCAGGCCCCAGGGTATTCTCCCACTGAGCTACATCCCAGCCCCCACCCCCACCCCCGCCTTTTTAAGACAAGTTGCCCAGACTGGCCTTGAATTTATGATTTTCTTGCCTCAGCCTCCCAAGTTGCTGGGATTACAATGTGTCTTAACATGACTGGCCTGGTTAATACAAATTTAAAATACAACTTTAGGAACCTAGCTCTTTTGTTCTAGTTTGGTTAATTTGTTAAATGCTTTAAAAATGAGTATTATTTTTTAAAACAATAAATAAAGCTGGGTGTGGTGGCATACACTTGTAATTTCAGTACTCAGGAGGCTGAGACAGGAGGATCGCAAGTTTATGGCCAGCCTCAGCTACTTAGTGAGGCCCTCTGCAACTTAGTGAGACGCTGCTTCAAAATGAAGAATAAAAAATTGGGCTGGGGATGTTGCTTAGGGGTAGAATGTCCCTGGGTTCAATCCTCAGTACCACAAAAAATAATAAAATTAAAATCAAGAATTATCATGGACAAGTTATTATTATTATTATTATTTTTTTTTTTTTTTGGTGGTACTGGGGTGGAACCCAGGGGCTTTCTACCTCCAGGCTACACTCCCAGACCTATTTTATATTTTATTTGGATACAGGGTCTCACTAAGTTGCTGGGAGCCTCACTAAGTAGCTGAGGCTGGCCTTGAACCTGTGCGATCCTCCTGTCTCAGCCTCCCAAGAGCGGGGGTCACAAGCGTGCGCCCCCACGCCTGGCTGGACAAGTGATTTTTAAGGGCTAAGCAGCTCTTAGCATACCACCTACAACAATGCTACAAAAACATTTTTGGAAATCTCAGAATCACTTCTCGGCCCATGCTTCAGGATCAGTTGCAGAAAAGAAAGAAAAAAGAAAAGAGAAATGAGGATGTTACATAGAAAACATCTCCCATTCATTTTTGCTAGGAGGAGAAAAAGGGACTGAAAATGGAGGAATTAAATATATTTTTAAATGCAGATTATAAAATGTTAAACAAGTTGCTTATTGTAAGACTTTTCAGCATCTTTTCTTTTTTGCTGAGGGAGAGGGCTAGGTTTTGAACCCAGGGATGTTCTACCTTGGAGCTACATACCAGCCCTATTTTATTTTTTATTTTGAAAGCAGGGTTTCACTAAGTTGCTAAGGCTGGCCTCAATCCTGCCATTCTCAGCCTCCCAAGTACTTTCCATATAAAATAATTAGGTTCAGAGATGTTTCTCTTCAAACACTCCAGTCAACAAGTGCTTACTACTTTTCTAAAAGCATTTTGAGGGCAAGGACTTGGAAATTCCAACCGTGAGCAATACGTGAGGATTTGCTTTCTGGCTTGTGCTGCACCTCTTCCAGCAGGCAGGTGCTTGTAAGCAGGGAAGTGTCTAGAAGATTTAGAGCAGATAAGAGAATTTTCAAAGTGATTTGTCAGTCCCTACATGCAAAAAAACAACCAAGACCCAACAAGCCTATATATTCCTTTCAAAAAGTTCATGGTGAAAATACAAACAAAACCACTTTTTTCAAGAAAAAGAAAGAATACATCAGTTACTGAGTTACGTGACTCGTAGGTAAGACTTTTGAAATCAGAAAGAAAGATGCATGATGGACTCAGGGTAGGCCTTGGAGGGAGCTGACTGGCTGCCAAGGGGCGCTGGAGAACCGGCGGCCCACTCGGTCTGCCAAGGTGCAAGCTCTGGTCTTCAGCTGCCACCAACTCATGGTAATCAAGTTCTGCAAGCTACCTCATCCTGACCAAGTTCACCAAGCACTGACATACAAGACAGAAGAGCAATTTGCTGATTTACTCAACAAGAAACCTAGTTACCAAGGAACAGGTACTTGCGGCTTGTGGTAAACATAGTCTATCCTTGTAGACCAGCTAGATGTGAAGGTTTAATTAGAATCTGAAGTTGCTACTGTAAGACTTTAGACAATTGCTTGGTGATCCCAATATCCAAAGAAAACTGTTATTCGACTTGAGTTTTTACTTTTTTTTTTTGTTTGTTTGGCAGTACTGGAGATGGAACCCAGGGGCATTCTACCTCCAAGCTACACCTCCAGCCCTATTTTTTATTCTTTATTTTGAAACAGGGTCTCACTGAGTTGCAAAGGGCCTCACTAAGTAGCTGAGACTGTCTGGAAACTGCGATCCTCCTGTCTCAACCTCTTGAATGCCTGGATTACAAACGTGTACCACCATGCCTGGCTAAATTTTTATTTTTACTTTATTTGTGTGTGTGTGGTACTGGGAAAAGAATCCAGGGGCATTCTACCTCTGAGCTACACCTCCAGCCCTATTTTATTCTTTTTGTTTTGAAACAGGGTCTAACTAAGTTGCAGATGGCCTCATTAAGTTGCTAAGGCTGGCTGTGAATCTGTGATCTCTCCTCATCCTCCTGAGTACTGAGATTATAAGTGTACACTACCACATCTGTTTTTTCTTTTCTTTTCTTTCTTTCTTTATTTTTGCTGTAGTTGGGATGGAACTCAGGGGCCTCTACCTCCGGACTACACTCCAAGACCTATTTTATATTTTATTTGGAAACAGGTTCTCACTAAGTTGCTGAGAGCCTAAGTAGCTGAGGCTGGCTTTGAACCTATGCAACCCTTCTGCCTCAGCCCCTCAAATACTGGGATTACAAGCATGTGCCATCACACCCAGCCTGACTTAAAATTTTAAGGATATCAAGATAAGGTAGAATCTTAAAAATAAAGACTGATCACAGTCTGTCTATGGCCTTCACCCACTGGAAAATGGCTGTAGGAGATGGACAACACAAAGCTCTGCTGCCAACCAGGCTTTCCCCAGTTGAAGCAGGGCTGGGGGCCAGATGTGGGCAGAAATATGACTAAGCAGGTCTGGGGAGCACACTTGCAATCTCAGCATTTGGGAGGCTGAGACAGGAGGATCTGGGTTCGTGGACAGTCTCAGTTATTTAGGCCCTTTGCAACTCAGTGAGACCCTGTTTCAAAATAAAGAATAAAATACAGTGTTGGCAGGGAGTATAGCTTGGAGGTAGAATGCGCCTGAGTTCCATCCCCAGTACCACAAAAAAATAAATAAATAAAAAATGACTGAGCAAAACTCAAGAAATAAAGATAAGTAGAAAGCAGACAAAAGGAAGGATGAGGAAACATAACTTAAATCTTAAAAAGCTCTGTGTATGTTCTCTCCCCAAGTTAGTTTTCTCTCCCAGGACCGTCAGTCCCAAATTTCTGGGAAACCTACAATCTTCACTACAATCTTAATGTTACTAGACATTCGCCCACTTTTAAAAACTGTCCTGTGCACTCTGCTAATTAGCCCACTAATAGATGCATTTTTAAAAGAGATTGAGCAAAGAGAGATACAAAACCTACAATACAGGGGACTCTCTCGACACTCCCCATTGATCAGGTAACGGAGCCGACATCAATCCAAGGATCCTGAAAACCGCCAGACCACCATAAACCGTGCTGTGGTCACCAGACTCATTTCATCCCCATGTACTTTCCACTGCCCACCCCTCAACACATTTCCTTTATTTTATTTTTTTATTTTTATGTGGATCATACTGAAAATGGCAAATGTTCAGACAGTGCTTGCTGCCCTCCCCCAGCTTCCCCTCCCCCTCCCAACAACGAGTGTCCAGGCTGACCAGGCTGCATTCACACTTTCACATATTCAGATGTAGCTCCTCCATTAACCAACGTCAGCCTTCTCCCTCTCCTACCTACCCTTCCATTTCAGCTTTGCTGAGGTTTCCCCTCCATCATCTGGAGCCCCTCTGGTATTCCTAACACTCCCTAGTTTGGGCATATGAGAGAAAACATACGTCCATTCTCTTTCTGTGCTTGGCTGATCTCAACATAATGTTCTCCAGGTCTTTGCATCTTCTTGAAAATGACACGATTTTGTTCTTCTTTATAGCTAAGTAGAATTCCATTGTATTTCCCATAATTTAGCAATCCATTCATCTTGTTGATGGAGACGTAGGTTCCTTTAAAAGAAGAGCCTGAGAACCCCAAAAGCGTCCCACATTCTCCCTTGGACGTGCCTCTGCCTTTTCAATCTGTGCCTCTAATTAATGCATCCCTAAGTTCGTTTCTGCAACGTGCCTCACTGGCCCTGTCTCAGGAGCTCCTTGGATCTCTCCAGGGACAAAAACTCTGGAGACATTTGTGTGAAACAAAAAAGTTAGGAAATTCAAAATAAATCCAAACAAAAGATACAGTATATAGAAATGAATATGAGTTTATTTTATTTATCTGGGCAAGAGCTCTATCACTCAGCTATACCCTTGCCCAGGCACTTTAGGTATTTATGCTGATGTTTTTAAAAATGAAGAAAAAACAGAAAATGAGGTTTCTTTTATTATAAGATGATATAATTAATTTAACTGCAAAATCCAGAAATGGATATCAAGTAAAAAAGAAAAGGACTTTTAGACACAATATACAATATAATACAATCATGACTGATATTGTTCCTTCCATTCTTGTTACATATATATGAAAGTACACCTTGTTTAAAAACCAAATCAGAGCAAATCTACTTCTATTCATCTCTATAGTGAAAGCATATGAGCTACATGCTGAGTACCCAGTAGGCATTCTGTAAATGACGCAACTCAACTTACACGTAATGATGTGTGTGTGTGTGTGTGTGCGTGCGTGTGTGTGTGTGTGTGAGGGGGGAGGGGGGGACTGGAGATGGAACCCATGTACCTTCCACTTCTGGGCTACACCCCCAGACATCATCATCATCATCATCATCATCATTATTATTATTATTATTATTATTATTATTATTATTATTATTTTAAACAGGATCTCACTAAACTGCTAAGAGCCTAAGTTGCTGAGGCTGGCTTTGAACCTGTGATCCTCCTTTCTCAGCCTCTCAAGTACTGGGAGTACAAGTGCGTACCACCATACACAGCTCATATAACGGATTTTAAACTGTAAATGTTTCATATATAATAATTTAATTTGGCTTACATACTATAGGTTTGGTATTTTTGTTAATGTTCAGAAACAAATCTTAAGAGACAAGATTTAGAGACAAAGCCAGGTTCCCATCCTTAGTCCTCATTAGATGGTACCTTTTAGAGATTAGCTTAAAAAAAAACAACAAAAAAATTTCCTTCTAGCCAGAAACAAATAGCTTTAAAATTTTAAATTATACATGATGTACTTAAACAAACATATCGATGTCAACCACTAAGCCAAGCATGGGAAGGAGGGATGGGGAGGGAATGGGGTGGGGATTGGGTAGGGGCTAACTGGGCGATGAGTGCATGTATGTCTACACAAGGTTTTTATCCCATTATGATGTATAAATATAATGCACCAATAAAAAAAAATTAGAAAAAGTTCAAAGTCTGGGAAAGAAGCACTAAAAAGAATGTTTTTTTTAATTTATTTTATTGGTGCATTGTAATCATACCTCACATTGGAATATAAGACTTGAGAGGATATACAAGCACACATCATCCAATTAGCCCTCATCCAGCCCCCATCCCATTCCTTCCCCCTCCCTCGATCCCATGCTTGTTTGGTGATTAACTTTGATACATATGTTTATGTACCTCCTGCTTTTTAAAGAGGCTCCATCCTCCCCTATTCCATACCCTCTGATTGGTCACCTTAATTGCTTCACTATAGGGCCCTTTCTATAGCTCGACCACTTCCTGTTGCCCCTTTCCTCCTAGTTATTGCTGATTAGGGGAAGCATCTGGTTTTAATTTTCTGCGATATTTCTCTGTGCATGCCGCATTGCAAATACCGATCCCACTCTTGACGGCCCCAGTTGTGGCCTGGCTACCCGGTGGACTCATCCAGACCTCGCTGGCTCAAGCAGCAGCCTTGCCTCATGGGAGGCCCCGGTTCTGGCCTCGCTGGCCCCGACACTGGCCTAACCCCTCAGCTGGCTCCGATCCCGGCCTCGGAGGCCCCAGCACCGGCCTTCCTCACAGCAGGCTCCGATGTTAGGTGATGGCCCCAGCATCGGCCTAACCCCTCAGTAGGCTCCGATCCAGGCCTCGGAGGCCTCAGTAGCAGCCTTGCTTCATGGAAGGCTCTGATGCCGGCCGCTGGCCCCGGCACTGGCCTAACTCCTCGGCAGGTTCCGATCCCGGCCTCCGAGACCCTGGCACCGGCCCTGCCTCATGGCAGGCTCCGATCCCAGCCTTGCTGGCCCCAGCACCAGCCTAACCCCTCAGCAGGCTCCAATCCCGGCCTTGGAGGCCTTAATAGCGGCCTTGCCTCACGGCAGGCTCCAATCCCAGCCTTGCTGGCCCCAGCACCGGCCTAACCCCTCGGCAAGCTCTGATCCCGGCCTCAGAGGTCTCAATAGCGGCTTTGCCTCGCGGAAGGCTCTGATGCCGGCCAGTGGCCCCGACACCGGCCAAACCCCTCAGCAGGCTCTGATCCTGGCCTCGGAGGCCCCAGCACCGGCCTTGCCTCATGGCAGGCTCTGATCCCGGCCATGCTGGCCCTGGCACCAGCCTGACCCCTCGGCAGGCTCCAATCCCGGCCTCAGAGGCCCCAGCACCAGCCTTGCCTCACGGCAGGCTCCGATCCCAGCTTTGCTGTGTCTGTCGCCGGCCTCACCCCTCGGCAGGCTCTAATCCGAACACCCTCTTCGCCCAACTATTTGTCCCACGTTCTCGAGGGTGCATGGTGGTGGTAGCATTCTGCCTCTGGGGTCATTACTTCAAAGGTTTCAGGTGTAATACATCAGGTCTCTGCCTCCCCTGAGTACTGGCCACTGCCACTGCCACTGCCTCCACCATTTCAAATCTTTCCCAAGCTCTTTTTTTTACTCTGAATGTTGTCCAGTCTTCCTAAGCATGAGCGACGGTAGCATTCAACCTTTAGTGTAATTTCTCCAAAAAAAATAAATAAGGTTGGTAGGCTCCGATTTCTGCTTCTCCTGAATACAAGTCTCCACCGCCAACGCGGAGACCGCTTTCAGCACCGCCTTTCTCCTTGGTCTCCACTAGAGTCTCTCCTTACAGGTGATGTCCAAGATTCTTAACAATGTAGAGAAGAAGCAGTCCTCCTTAGCGGGGAATTTTTCCAATAATTCCAGTTCATTTGGATAAGTTTTGTCTGCATCTCTAGTATCCTGGCATCCACCACCTCCTTGACCCCTCTCCAATATTTTCCTTTTTTCTTTGTCTTTTCCTTTTTTTACAGGGTCCTACCGGGTGGAGAGGGGTTCGCCTAGGAGTGCCCCGCCAGCGCCTGCCCACCCGCCCAGGGTCAGGGCCAGGGGCCAAAAAGAATGTTTAAAGCAACAATTCAACTCATTATGTTTCTGGAAATCATCCTGAGAGTTACCCTTCAGAGATATCCAGCAGCTGGGGAAGCAGATTATTTTATTGTACAGTTAATAAATGTCATGCACTACGCTTGAAAAAAAATAAATTATACAAAACTAAGAAGTAGTCAAATTATTATAAAGAATCTTGATGACTGGCAGTTGTACTACAAATTTATTCTTCTAATGGATTTAACAGTCTTCTCTTTTAATAAACCTCTTTTCTTTAGCCAGAGAAAGAACAGGATGCCATTTGCAAGCCTAGAATTCCTGGATGATAAAAACAACAGTAGGTGCCCTTGAATTTCCTGTTCACATGTTTTCTCCAGACTCCCCTATTCATTAATAGAGACACTACCAACAGTTAAGGCCAACATTCCTTAGTTTATCAAGCCTGGGGAAAAAGATAAAGCACTCAGGCCACCTATAAATAGAAGTGGTGTCTCCAACCATTTACCATCAAACCTCTAAAGGGGAAAACAAAGGCCTCACCTGACTGGTAAAACAAAGTCTTTCACTGTAGTTTTCATATACTATATCTCAGAGGGAAAAGTGTCCTTAAGGCTACTATACTGCCTTGCACTATTAAAATGCCCAAGGCTAAAGATCTTTAAACAGTATATACCAGGTCCCCAATGATAGAGCAGTCTGAGTCTCTTTCTTCTCTGGGCGAGATCTTGAAGAACAAGAAATTCAGTCAGGTGAGGGTTCATATTGAGCACACACTTTTACTCATATTATTCCAACCAATGTTTACTGCAGATATACCCTATGTGCTAGCACAGTAGGAAGTACTGAGGACATGAAGACTGATAAAACGTAGTTCCTGTCCTTAGGATGTTCACAACTTTATGGCAACACAACTCGGGGAGAAATCAGCTCTAGTAGGGAAAGTGTAGTCTAAGGTTTAATAAGAGGAGCGCTCTGGACTGAATCTTGTGGGGGAGCGCTTTGTACTAAGAGTTGACCGTCAGATGGATTCAGTAGAGGCATGAGACAGACACACTTAAGTGTGCCTAGTGAACTGAGAATATCTGGTCAAAACAGCAGAAGGTCAAAGTAGAAATGCAGCTGAGGATCATGATAAAATACCTTCTGGTTATATTACAAAATTACCCTGAAGGCAGGTGTGGTGGTGCACACCGGTAATCCCAGTACTTGGGAGGCTGATACGGCCTCAGCAAGTAGTAAGACTCTAGTATAGTCAACCTAGGAAAGTAGCAAGCAGTCATCTAGTAAAACCTGGTTTCAAAATAAAAAAAATAAAATCGGGCTGGGGGTCTAGCTTGAGGTAGACTTCCCCTAGGTTCAATTCCTAGTACCAGCAAAAAAAGGAGGAGGAAAAAGAGGAGGAGGAGGAAATTACTCTGAATGTGAGAGTCATTCAAGGCTTTTAATTAAGTAGAAAACAGCCAATAAAAAACATTAAGTCTTTATCCAAGTATCAATTTTTTTTCTGAAAATGTTTCATGTTTCAATGTTTTTGATCTTTCTAACCAGCCTTAAAATCTTATTTTATTTGCACTTGGATAAATTATGCGCTTAAAGGGAGGACAGCAAAAAGACAAGGAGTACAGCTTAGACTAGAGGAGTGTAAATAAAGTTAAAAAAACTCAATAACGAACAGTCAGGGTTACCAGACTGCTGTGCTTGCAGTCAAACTGTGTTTGACTTATGGTATGATTTAAAAATCAGAAGATTTCACATCAAAGTCCAAGTTCTTTAAAAATCAGATCTGTCAAGCTGGGTGTAGTGGCTCACGCTTGTAATCCCAGCACTTGGGAGGCTGAGACAGGAGGATCAGTTTCAAAGTCAGCCTCAGCTACTTAGTGAGACCCTGCTTCAAAATAAAGAATAAAAAATAGGGCTGGGGGTGTAATAGGGTTCAGAGGTAGACTGCCCCTGGGTTCAATCACAAGTACGGCAAAAGAAAATGTAAAAAATCAGATCTGTCAAGAATGAGCTAACCCAATTGCTTGGAACAAGATGGCTGGAAAAGCAAAGCAGTTGGTTCCCTTGAAATACCATGGTGCCCAACTGGGCTGGTGGTACATGCCAGAAATCTCAGTGACTGGGAGGCTGGGACGGAGCAGGCTTGAGGATCGCCTCAGCAATTTAGTGAGACTCTATTTTAAGATAAAAAAAACTTTAGCTGGGGATGGGGTGCATGTAATCCCTGTACCTGGGAGGCTGAGACAAGAGGATCACAGGTTCAAGGTTAGACTAAGCTGCTTCGTGAGGCTCTCTATAACTTAGTGAGATCTGGCTTCAAAAAATTTAAAAATAAAAAATAGGGCAGGGGGTGTAGCTTGGAGGTCAAATGCCCCTGGGTTCAATCCCCAGTACCATAAAATAAGTAAGTAAGCAAGCAAGTAAGTAAGTAAGTAAGTAAATAAATAAATTTATTTTTACAAGGGCTGGGGGTATAGCTTGGAGACAGAATGCTCCTGAGTTTAGTCACCAGTACTAAAAAAAAAATATATATATATATATATTTTTTGGTGGTACTGGGGTTCCTGGAAACCCTTCTACCTCCGGGCTACACTCCCAGACCTATTTTTTATACTTTTAAAATTTGGAAACAGGGTCTCTTAAGCCAGCATGGCTGGCTTCGAACCTGCGTGATCCTCCTATCTCCACCTCCCAAGTGCAGGGATTACAAGCGTGCACCACCACGCCCGGCCTAAAAATATTTTTTTTAAAAAAAGATTTAAAAGGAGGAGGAGAAAGAGAAAAAGGCTGTACCCACTACGGTGTACCAACTTTCTGCCCCTCCTGTACAGTGCCCTTCACTCATCTGGTTACCTGCTGCTTCCTTTAGGAACACAGTCCTTGGCTTAGCACTGAACATTAGACAGTAGCAGAAGAGCTGTAAAGGGCTCAAAACACTCAGCCAGAAAGACTGAAATGGAGATTTATCTCTGGGGTTCAAATTTGGATGATGGTAAATGATGTTGCCATTGATAAGGACAGAAAGAGCTCGTTCGAGGGCAAAAGAAGCTAAGGATCCGCACCCCTAAAATGGACACAGGCCGGCCTTTAGGGTTGTAGTGATGCCCTGATGGCTCAGAGCACAGTATGAAAGGCCACACTGCTGGGGTTGGGATTCTGGCCCAGCCACTTACCGGCTGCCAGCCTTGGGGCCAACTACTTAAACTTTCAGTGTTTCACTTCCTGCTGAATAAAATGAAGGCAAGAGTGGCCAACTTGTTTGTGTATTTATTGTACTAATTCAAGACTTAAGAGGTTGACGAAGTTAAAATTTTGGAAAAGGATTTAGAAAGTGCCTGCCACACAGAGAAGTCATATGTTTGATAACTCAGTAAATAAGTAAAAATTAAAGCAACTCGTGGCTCATATTAAATGCTCAGAAACTATTACTTTCCTTCCCTTTCCTATGTAATTTTAGGCAACTGTCCTGATCAAATTAATTTATAAAGTTAGTCTGTAATGGAGATTCTTTATATCTCCTACTCTTAAAACCTACTTGACCTGGTAATTTAGATTGCTTTTAATAGAGAAAGTAGAGATATACTATAACATATTTAGTAGTTTCTGAAACAAACACTTAAAAAACAAAACAAAATTAAAAGATGGGGGTGCATGCCTCTAATCTCAATACTTCGGGAGGCTGAAACAAAAGATCGCAGGTTTGAAGCCAGCCTGGGTGACTTGGTGAGACCCTGTTTCAAAATAATGAATAAAGTAGGGTTGGGGGTATAGCAGAGTTAGAACAGCCCCAAGTTCACTCCAAGCACAACGAAAACAAAAACAAAACTCCAAAACCTCTTGGTGGAAGCCTCACTAGAAGTTAGTTCTGATTTGGAGAACCGAGGGTTAAGGTGTTCCAGGGAAGAGCTCGTCACTTGTCACGGCATAGAGTCATTTCACAGGACAGCACATCTGGGGGTTATAATCTGTCTCCTGTGTTCAGGGCTTTTGTTCCCAGGTAACGTGGCCCTCTCTATTTGGTTAATGCTTTGCTCATGAACTGTCCCAGAGAACAAATTTCTTCCCTCGTCTTTGCTCCTTTTGTCAATCATAGCTTGGTGATGATGGCACAGTGGTGCTAACTTAACACCTTTTTACTTCAAAATTGTTTTAGAAGGTTTTAATTACTTTATTAATTTTTACTGGCAAAAACATAGTTCAATGGTTGAATCCTAAAGGTTTATTTGGCTATAGTAAAGCTATAGTGGCAGATTCCCTGATTATGCTAATCTAAACAAATCCCTCTGTGCCTGCACTTGTAATGCCAGCGCTTGGGAGGCTGAGGCAGGAGGACTGCCAAGTGCAGGTTCAGAGGACAGCCTCGGCAAGTAGTGAGACACTTAGCAACCTAGTGTGATCCTGTTTCCAAATCAAAATAAAATATGGCTGGGGATGTAGCTCGGAGGTAGAATGTCCCTGGGGCTCAATCCTCAGCAATACACACATACACACACACACACACACACACACACACACACACACACACACACAATAAAATGTCTCTGAACTTTATTTATTTATTTTTTGGTGGTACTGGGGTTCCTGGAAGCCCTTCTACCTCCGGGCTACACTCCCAGACCTATTTTTTACATTTTTTTATTTGGAAACAGGGTCTCCTAAGCCAGCGCGCGTGGCTGGCTTCGAACCTGCGCGATCCTCCTGTCTCTGCCTCCCAAACGCGGGGATTACAAGCGTGCGCCACCACGCCCGGCTTGAACTTTATTTTTTTTTAACTCACAATGGGAAGGAAAAGTGTCCATGAACCAAATTTAAACTAATTGATAAACTTCCCAAACAAAATTGTAATTTTAGCCAGTGTGGTGACACATGCTTGCAATCCTTACAACACTTGGGAGGCTGAGACAGGAGGATCAAAGAGTCAAGGCCAGGGCATGACAACTTAATGAGACTCTGTTTCAAAATAAAAATTAAGTAAGTAAAAAGGGCTTGAGTATAGCTCAGAGATAAAAACACTTCTGGGTTCAACCCCCAGCACACACATGTGCACACACAGTATTTTTTATCTAAAAACTAACTTCTTTACAGATCTTAATATTTAGGTAAGGGTTTTTGTGGGGGAGGGGGGTACTAAGGGTAGAACCCAGGGGCTTTCCACCTCCGGGCTACACTCCTAGACCTATTTTATACTTTATTTGGTAACAGGGTCTCACTAAATTGCTGAGAGCCTCACTAAGTAGCTGAGGCTGGCTTCGAGCCTGTGGCATCCTCCTGTCTCAGCCCCCAACTGCTGGGATTACAAGTGTCCGCCACCATGCCCGGCAAGGTTTTTTCAAAAATACTAAGAAAGAGCTGGTGTGTGTGTGTGTGTGTAAGCTACATCCCCAGCTGTTTTTACTTTTTATTTTTTTGGTGGCACTGGGGACATTTTTTTTTTTTTTTTTTGGTGGAACCCAGGGACATTCTACCACTGAGCTACACCTTCAGCCCTATTTTTTATTCTTTTTATTTTGAAACAGGGTCTCACTAAGTAAACGAAAGGCTAGAAATGAACCCAGATCCTCCTGTCTCAGCCTCCCAAACATGGGATTACAAGCATGCAACCCCCAGCTTAACTACTTTTTGTTCTGAAATCGGGTCTTGGTTGGTTGGTGAAAGCCCATCACTAAATTGCTGAGGCTGGTCTTGAACCTGCGATCTTCCTATCTCAGCCTCCCAACTGTTAGGATTACAGGTATATGTCACCACACCAGGCTGAAGCTGTGTATTCTTACAAAATTTATGAAACTGTGTTCTACCACTGAGCTACATCCCCAGACCAGTTTCGGTATTGCTTGATTGACAGGCTAATTGGCAATCGTAGGGATTGAACCCAAGGTCATCCTACCTCAGAGCGACACCCGCCAGCCCTTTTTATTTTGAAATGGGGCCTAAGTTGCTAAGGGTTGAGAGGCTGACACAGGAGGACTGTAGATCTGAAGCTACCATGAGATAACTTGGCAAGATTTCACATTTTAAATTAAAAAAAAGGCTGAGGGTGTGGCTCAGAGGTGGTACACCCCTTCAGGCAATCCCCAGGGCCACACACACACACACACACACACACACGCACGCACGCACACACACACACACACACACACACACACACGGATGGCAAAGAGTTGGATGCCATGGAAAAACTAAAGAGGACCAAGACTAACAAGGGGATTCTGGAGGAAGGTTTTCAGCCCTGTCTAGGCTCCTTTTAGGGAGAGACGTGGCGGTGGCAGTGGCTCACACCCGTCTGCCTGTTTGCAGGGGCTCACACTGTTGCTGTCTCCTCGGGCAGCTTTTCTACAGGTGGTCTGAAAGGCCCATATCAAAATGAAAGAGTAGGGCAGCACAACCGTAGCTCATCCTCTGAGGCTTCTTTAAGGTGTGAGAGATCCCCTCCAAAACATGCAGAGGGAAGGAAGCCACTGGCATGGAGGCTCTGGATGGCATGGCGGCCAGCCCCTTCCCTCCCTCGCCTGTTGTCAGAAGGTAACGCCAGCACCAGTACAGTCCCAGACGCAGACCTCCTGTTAAAAGGCCAAGGATGGTGTGACCGGAGAACAGCCAATGAGTGGCCAAGCCAGGAAACCACACGGTGGTGAGAGGTGGTGCGGCATCCGGGCAGAGGGAAGGGAGGAGCAAGTTGGGAGGCAGCCTGGAGGATGAATCACCCAGCTGCCAGACTATTAAAAAAAAAAAGGCTGGATCATCTCTGAACACTAGCTTTTGCTTTTTTTGTGTATGTATTAAGGATTAAAGCCAAGGACAGTCTACCTCTGAGGTACACACCAGCCCTATCTTATTATTTATTTATTTACTTATTTTGAAACAGAATCTCACAAAGTTGCAGAGGGCCTTGCTAAGTTGCTGAAGTTGGCTTTGAACCTGTTGATCCTCCTGTCTTAGCCTCCCATGTCTGGCTAAACAACTGCTTTTCATTTTCTTAAAAGTAAACTTTTAATAAAAATGAGCGAGAGACATTTGCATACATAAGGATGCAAAACACACATTCCTCAAGTAAATACACAACATTCATTTCAAATATAAAGTCCTACTTTAATTTCCCATTCATTCAAAATTTCTGTATCACAGAATAGCTTTGGAAGAGGTTTAGATGCATTTTTCAGTTGTATCGATTTCTTGATTTAATTTTCAAGGCACTGTGTCACTTTGCTTGCTGTTCTCTTCTAAATGAACAACTGAGAAATTAACAAATGAACACCAAGGAGCAGCAGTCCTTGGGGCAGAAATTAGACGAGACTTTAAAATCAGAGCATGATCTCATCAAGCTTATAGTTTTAAGAACTAAGAAGCTCTGAGTTACTTTAAGCTATTTTGAGTCACTTAAACTCTCCCAAAAGACTCTTTTGACCATCACAAGTGACCAAAGAAAACGGCTGCCAACTAAAAGCAGACACACCATGTGACTCATCAGACTCCATTACTGTGTTAAGCACACACAGCACTGGACTTCTGAGACCCTGAGAAAATCCAGAAAGCATCTACCTCATCAAGGTACCAGAATACAAAAAACTTAAAGACTGAAAAAAACCAAATGCTAATGCCTTTATCATTAACACCTGAACAACTTATCGCTAAGCGCTGAACGGAACCATGTACCATCTGCTGATCCATGATCTTCAGAACAGAATTCCAAATCATTTGGAAAACAATTATTAGGAGTAAAAAATACCTAAAATGGAATAAAAAGCAAATTGTATAGCTGGCTGTCCTCAAGGATATCCTGTAATTCAACTAAGTGCTCTGGCAAACCCTCCCATAAATCAGTTTATGAGTTCAACTCTGTTTTGCATTTTTCCAGACTTAACTACAGGTCTAAGATGGCAAATGTTGTAGCCAAGAGTGGGGTGCATGCCTATAATCCCAGCATTTAAGAGGCTGAGACAGGAGGATCACAAGTTCGAGGCCAGCCCCAGCAACTTAGCCAGATCCTGTTACAGAATAAAACAAAGAGGCTGGAGATGCGACTCACTGTAAGCACCTCTGGGTGCAATCTCCAGGACCAAACAAAGTAAAACAACAAGAACAAGACAGAAAATGTTGGTCACCACAGGGCGAGATTCTTAGAATCACAGAATGTGAATTCAGTTTTGGTTACAGAAGTTGGTCATTATAAACTCATATGGAAACTGTCACTGACAGCAACTATGTGATGAAGTCTCATTTTATAGAAGTGATACCCACAAATTCTTGGGTATTAGTGGAAGAGCCTGGCCACGAAGGTCAAGTCAGCCTCTGGGTGAGCTTCCATTCTAGCTGGGGAGGACACGGTGCAGTGCCAACTCTAGGACGCTGTGCTGCTCCCGTGGAGAAGCCAGATCGGCGCGGACGTGCAGGGCTGAGTCCTGGGCTCCATGGAGCGTGAGTTCTAGGTTATGCTCGTGTCTAACACTAAGTCACCACTTCCTATCTTACGCTGACAGATCTGTGGGTCACATAACTGGTTTCTCCTGCCTTGTTCAGATGACCAAAGAATGATACTTCTGCCCTCCAACTTTCTGGAAATCAAGATATTATGATGACACGGGTTGGGGGTATAGGTCAGTAGTAGAGGGCTTCCCTAGCATGTGCCAGGTCCTAGCTTCAACCCCCAGCCTCCCTGCCTCACACACAAACCGAAGATATAACCACAGGTTTCTTGCAGGTTATAAGGATTTCAACTACAGAATCTGGTCACATTAAATGGTACAGATTTAGCTTGTAACTCTACCTTTCTGTCTATAATCACTTCCTTATAAAACTGCTTCAAGGAAGGCTTTCAAAACCGTATGCGCTAAATGGGCACATGGGCATTACTACGTCCAGGACATCTATGCAAATCTTTGGAATTGCTTGTTATCAAACAGAGGAAAATGGAGAGCTCTAAAATATGTATTTAAAAAAGCACATTTGTTCTTTCCAAACTAGAAATTTTTTAAATATATAAAAGTAAAATGTTTCATATAAAAATGTGAGAATATCCAGAAGCGGCAGAGTGAACGTAACCTCACAATCCCACCCCCCAAGAGACCGCCTCTCCTGAGATTCCGGCTCTGTAGCTGGGCGTGGTGGCACGTGCTTGTTAATCCCAGCATTCAGGAGGCTGAGGCGGGAGGATCGTGGTGCAGACAGCCTCGGCAACTCAGTGAGGCCCTCTGCAACTCCAGTACCGAAAAAATAAAAAAATAAAAATTCTGGCTTTGTCACTGTGAGAACTCACAGGGTGTCATGTCCTCCTCCTCAAAACAGATACTGACAGCAGGTGAAAATTAATAGCTCTTGTTCACAAAGTGTAGCCACTGTTACAAGCACTTAAGCTATGTTAACTAATTTTAAGTGACTGATAAGTGTTAAAGCACTCGGGGTTGTGCCTCCAACTCACTCGAGTGTTCACTAAACGTTGACTGTTAGCCAAACGTGGGAACGCACGCTTGTAATCCCAGTCCTCGGGAGGCTGCGAGGGAGGACATGGGTTCCAAACCAGCCTCAGCTACCTAGTGAGCCCTCCCCTTGCAACTCAGTGAGACCCTGTTTCAAAATAAAGAATAAAAAATAGGGCTGGGGAAATAGCTCAGAGACAGAATGCCCCTGTGTTCAAACCTTAGTACTGAAGAAAAAAAAGTTAACTGTTGCTATATCCTTCTAAACTTTAACACATAAACATATACACACAATTTTAATATTAATAGGCACTTTTCCCCTTAAGATCCTGCTAAGACCCTTGATATTAATAAAAATAGGTTCACTTCATCTTTTTTAAGAAGCACATAGTAATATTTCTAATGTATAATGAAAAACTTTGTGTTAGACCCTGGGCTTTATGTGTATCATCTCACCTAATCCTCATATTAACCTTTAAAAGAATATGCCAAGCCGGGCGCGGGGGCGCACACTTACAATCCCAGCATTCGGGAGGCTGAGACCAGAGGATCATGGTTCACGGACAGCCTGTTACTTAGTGAGGCCCTCTTGCAACTTAGTAAGACCCTGTTTCAAAATAAAGAATAAAAAGAAAAATAGGGCAGGGGGTGTCGCTTGGAGGTCAAATGCCCCTGTGTTCCACCTCAAGGCGCGATAGTGCACACTTGTAATCCCAGCATTTGGGCGGCTGAGACAGGAGGACTGCAGCTCGCGGACAGCCTCAGCTACTTAGTGAGGCCTTTTGCAACTCAGTGAGACCCTGTTTCAAAAATAAAAAATAAAAAAAGAATAAAAAATAGGGCTAGTGGTGTAGCTCAGAGGTAGAATGCCCCTGGGTTAAAAAATAATAATAATAAGTGCCATTACTATTCCCATTGAGAGAAAAGTAAGACTTAGCTGGATTAAATTACTTGCCCAAGATCATACTGTTGGACACAGTGGAGCCAGAATGTGAATTTAGGTTCTTCTGAAACCAAGCCACCGTAGCAGACCATACCTTCTACACAGCCATATTTTTAAACCAATGTCCACTATAGTGGACAACTAACAAATGTTGACATAGTTTCCATTTGAGGTTTTTTTGTTTGATTTTTTTGTTTGTTTGTTTTTTTGGTAGTAATGCCAGAGAACATACTGGATCACAGATGGTACACTCTTTCTCTTTTTTAAATTTTAAAATTTTTATTTAAATCTCTTTTTAAAATTTTTAATTTTAAAATTATTAGTATTCATTGTGTGTGTGTGTGTGTGTGCATGTGTGTTGTGCTAGGATTAAAGCCAGGGACATTCTACTTCTCAGCCCTATTTTATTTTTTATTTGGAATCGATCTCACTAAGTTGCTGAGAGCCTTGCTAAGTTACTGAGGCTGGCTTCAAATCTGTGATCCTCCTGTACACTGGGATTACAGTCATGAATCACCACTCCTGGCCACATTTAAAATTTGACACAGACTCCCAAGATTGTTTTACAGAGAGACAGTACCAATTTGCTAACCACAATTATATGGGCATTGTCTATCCTTTTAAATTTTGCCAGTCTAATAGGATAAAAAGAATATATTTGCCTTTATGTGTGAGGCCCAAGATTTGGTCCCTAGCACTATCAAAAACAAAAACAAAATATCTGCTTAGATATTTCTTTGACTGAATTAAGCATACTTTTATGATGTGTGTGTGTGTGTGGGGGGGGGTTTACTGGGGATTGAACCCAAGGTCCAAGCTAAAAACCCAGCTTTTTTTACTTTTTATTTTGAAATTAGGGTCTTGCTAAATTGCTAAGGCTGGCTTCAAATCTGCAATCCTCCTATTTCAGCCTCCCTAGTACTAGGATTACAGGTGTGTACCACTACACCCAGAATAATTACTTCTTCTATAAGCCTGCCTGATTTAAGACTTTTGCCCATTTTTTAATTGAGTTCATTCATTTTTAAGATATCTGGACCATATTTGAACAATCTTACTGTCACAGTCCATTTTAAATAGCTGAAGTCACATCATAATGCCAATATTTAAGTAACTTCTATTTATAAAACTTAGAGAAAATCCACAGTGTGCTTTAGCTGGTGCAGGAATGATGGTTACCACATTAGAACAGACACGTGTTGAGAATATAATCAGAAATAGTTTTCCAAACTGAACTTTTCTATTCTCCATTGTAATGCAAAAACTTTGTTGTTTATTTACTGGCCCAGCTTATATCATTTCCTTTCTAAAATAGTGCCAATTTTCTCTTCAACAGAAAACAGCCCAGCTTGGATCGTGACCATCATCTTATTGCTGCCATGGTCATCCTTGGGGCTGGGGGTGGTACAGCTCAGTAGTGGTACAGCACCTGCCAAGCATATGCAAAGTCTTGGGTGTGATCCCTGTCATCGCAGAAAAAAGAAAAAAGGAAAGAGAATATCGTCATGACTGTCATCATGATCATGACAGTGAAGTGCCTTCTCCATGCTAGACAGCTCTGTGAGCGCCATTTCACTTTGATCTTCACAACCCCCTGAGGTAGG
This sequence comes from Muscardinus avellanarius, assembly GCF_963383645.1. Classification (NCBI taxonomy): domain Eukaryota; kingdom Metazoa; phylum Chordata; class Mammalia; order Rodentia; family Gliridae; genus Muscardinus; species Muscardinus avellanarius. The sequence goes on from NC_137797.1 coordinate 90,116,474, forward strand.
TGCTACTTGTCTGTTTTACTAGCCAGAAGCCCCTCAACTAGAAAGTGGCAGAGCTGGGATTTGAACCCTGCCTGATTCCACAACTATTGGTATAACCACCATGGCCACTCTTCATTAACAGACTTACACAAAGCTAAGGCCAAAAATAAACCTGTAACTTCCTGCAGGCAACTCCAGAAAATCACTGGTATTTTCTTATATGATTACCATATTTACTCTTGGTACGTCTTAAATGACTGCATAATTCCTGGTTTTAAATAAACTTAAAAGGATCGATTTATCCTTCTAACCGAGACAAGGCTATTAACTCTACTCCCACCCAACTTGTCCTCTCGCACAAACAGTTCTAAAAACTTAGTAAAGAACTTTTATAATCTCTGTTGGAAATTTCTGCAATTATTTCAGTTTTTTAATTTCGTGGTACTAGAGATTGAATCTGGGGCATTCTACCCAAGTTACACTTGCACCCTCCCTTTTTTCTTTTCTATCTTTCTATCTCAGACCTACACACCCAGCCCTATTCTATTTTTTTATTTGGAAACAGGTCTCACTAGGTTGATGAGTCTCACTATTTGCTGAGGCTGTCCTTGAACCGGCCATCCTCTGGTCTCAACCTCCAGAGCACTGGGATTACAAGCATGTGCTACAAAGCCCTATTTTCTATTTTGAAACAGTTTCTGGCTAATTTCCCAGGCTCTCCTTGAACTTTCAATCCTTCTGTCTCGGCTCCCAAGAACTGGGATTAAAGGCATGTGCCACTACACCCAGCTCAGATTTTTAAATATGTATTGTCTATGCTGTGCTGCCATTTAGTTACCTAAATAGGAAAAAAGTGTCAGACTGTGTTACTGTGTGAGCAGGAAGATTAACCGACATTGAGTAGCAGTCAGAATGCTGGCAAGGATGCTCTCGGCTAGGAGTTAGGGAATGTGGCCGGCTCCTACACTCCATCTAGATGGTTCCCAGGAGCCCTGAAATAGCTCAGGAGGGCAAAAAAGGAAAGTTCTCTGGCACTGGCTCCTAGTGGCGACAAAGGAGTCACTCTTATCTGCTTGGCAGCATAGAAGCCAGAAAGTTCTTCTTATATCTAACCTAATTGCCTCCCACTGAAATTCCAACTCATTTATTTTTCTCATATTCTCCATTAAAAAAAAAAAGTCACTGCAGCAAGTAACTTGCTTAAATTTTTCCAGCAAGAAAGATAGCTAGAATCTTTATTGATTTTCTTTTGATTCTCTTGCATTATAGAATTTGAAATTCTTCTTGCTAAAGGGAGAACTGCTTATCTTCCTCAAGAAAACTGTGAAACAGATCTGAAAATAAAATTGTCTTTCTAAAATCTGTGTAACTATCTGAGATTTTAAAACATAAATTCTTCTGGTGGTGCATGCCTGTGATCTGAGCATTTGGGAGGCTGAGACAGGAGGATCACAAGATTCCTGGCCAGCCTCAGCAACTTTGTGAAACCCTGTTTCAAAATAAAAAATAAAATAGGGCTGTGGGGATAGCTCAGGGGTAAAATGCCCTTGGGTTCAATTCCCAGTACCACACACATACATGCATACACATCCTTCACAGTGTTTAAAAGGGTCTTGTTAAACCGAGTGTGGTGGGACACCCTTGTAATCCCCGCGCTTGGGAGGCTGAGACAGGAGGATCGCACGGGTTCAAAGCCAGCCTCAGCTACTGAGTGAGGCTCTCAGCAACTCAGTGAGACCCTGTTTCCAAATAAAATAGAAAATAGCTCTGGGAGTGTAGCCCAGAAGTAGAAAGTCCCTGGGTTCCACCCCCAGTACCACCAAAAAAAAAAAAGGTTAGTATAAATAAAAATCATACATAACACGTGTGTGTCTGGCAGAGTGCATGATGTTCTTTGATCGCTGCGATTCTGTGAAGTAGGCACAACCCACACTTGTGTGTGTGTGTGTGTGTGTGTGTGTGTGTGCGCGCGTGCATGCGCTGTACTGGCGATTGAACCCAGGGGTATTCTAACACTGAACTATACCTCCAGTCCTTTTTAATTTTTGCCAGGGTATCACTGAGTTTGCCCAGGCCAGCCTCAAACCTGCAATCCTTCTGTCTCAGTCTCCCAAGTACTGGGATCACAGGTGCGCACACGATGCCAGGCTGATACCCACATTTATGAATGAAAACACTGAGGCTTAGTTACGTCACCAGCTCAAAGACAGACGACCAGTAGATGGAACCTGGTCTGCTTCATACCAGAGGCTACGCGCATACCAGTCAGCTCTGTGGTTTCTCTAACTCTGGAATATGCGGAGCTGGGATTACACCCTGGGCCTTGTGCCTGCTAAGCGCTTGCTCTACCAAGGAGCCAAGCCTGCAGCCCAGCAATTCTCTCTCTGCTGAGTAGTGGACAGTGTTCCTGACATCAGATTCTTTATTATACATTTTATTTTTCTTTTCTTTTTCCATTATAAAACTGGAAAAACAAATCAAAGACCTCATAAAAATAAACAGTCACACTTAAGAATGTAGTAAGCATTTTTAAAAATGAAAGGGGAAAATATGTGTTCTAAGACTTAGAAGCACGAGTATGAGCAATTACTGAACTTTCGCGTTTGAAACAGTCCATTTTGAAATTACTGTGTTCTACTAATCTACTATTAATTTATTACCACAGAACAAAACTGAGTTTTGTTTCATAGACGTATATTTTGACTTCTGCTTTGGAAGCCTTTCCCCCAAAACTATTGTACTTTTTCATATGAAATCTGGAATCTGCTTATAAATTAGATTTAAAATCTGTTAGGGTTTTTATTTGGTTATTTATTTACTTATGTAATTACTTATTTTTGATGCTGGGATTGAACAGAGGAACCCTCTAACTCTGAGTTGTATCCCAGTCCTTTTAAAATCTTACTTTGAGGCCAGGCGTGGTGGCGCACGCTTGTAATCCCCGCGCTTGGGAGGCAGAGACAGGAGGATCGCGCAGGTTCAAAGCCAGCTGCGCGCTGGTTTGAGACCCTGTTTCCAAATAAAAATGTAAAAATAGGTCTGGGAGTGTATCCCGGAGGTAGAAGGGCTTCCAGGAACCCCAGTACCACCACCAAAAAAAAAAAAAAAAAAAAAAAAAATCTTACTTTGAGGCAGGGCCTTACTAAATTGTAGAAGCTGGCCTCAAACTTGCAATCCTCCTGCCTCAGACTCCCAAGCTGCTAGAATTACATGTGTACCCTAACCACGCCTGACTGGCATCAACTTTTGAAAAGGGGGACAACTATGGTTTAAACTATCTCAGCCTCATTCTTGGACAAAAACTGACTACAGTTTTTTTTGCTAAGATATTTCTGGTACCTTAATTTAAGATAAAATGTAATGAAGATATTCTGGTACCTTAAGATGGACAAGTATACAAACTGAGTTGTTTGTTTACTGTTGTTGTTTGTGTGGTACTAGAGATTGAACACTAAGGCATTCTCCCTCTGAGCTAAGTCCCCTGCCCTCCCACTTTTTTTTTTTTTTTTTTTTGGTAGTACTGGGGTTCCTGGAAGCCCTTCTACCTCTAGGCTATACTCCCAGACCTATTTTATATTTTTATTTGGAAACAAGGTCTCTTAAGCCAGTGAGACTGGCTTCGAACCTGCGTGATCCTCTTGTCTCCGCCTCCCAAGCACTGGGATTACAAGTGTGCGCCACCATGCCCGGCTTCCCCAGCCCTTTTTTAATTTTTTTTTTTTTTTGTTTTTGTTTTTGTTTTAAAACAAGATCTCACTAGGTTGCTGAGGGCCTTGCTAAGTTGCTGAGGCTAACCTTGAACCTGTGATCCTCCTGTCTCAGCTTCCCAAGTGCTGGAATTATACATGTGTGCACCACGCCCGGCTCTTAAAAGTTCCTTTTAAAAAGGTGCAGCCGCTTGTAATCCCAGCATTCGGGAGGCTAAGACCGGAGGATCACAGTTCTTGGAGAGCCTTAGCTACTTAGCGAGGCCCTTCTCAACTCAGTGAGACCTTGTTTCAAAAAATAAAAAGACTACAAAATAAGCTTGGAGGTACAATGCCCCTGGGCTCCATCCCCAGTACCGTAAAAAAAAAAGAAAGGTGCATCCAAACTGACAGCATACACTATTGATTACAGAAAACAAGATATACAAAATATAGCTAATGTTTACAAGACATTGGGGTTTCTAGGCTGACCACAGATGGAAAAAGCCAGAAGAAACCGGTTGAGCTAATAGTCCCACTGGCTTTAGAAACGCTAACCAAGTAAGTACACTAGTAGCACCTGTCTTATACTGTACACTGTGCTAGTCGGAAGAGATCTAAATAGTAAGATATGTGATACAAGCACTCTAAGAGACTATAATATTGTTGAAATAAAGTAAAACTAATCCATATAAACAATTAGTACAGAAATAGCCTGGGTGGGCTTTTATGTGTGGGTAGTACTGGGGACTGACCCAGAGGGCATTCTACCTCTGAGCTATTCACCCATCCCTTTTTTTATTTTGAAACAGGGTATCACTAAGTTGCTGTGGGTCTTACTAAATTGCTGATGCTGGCCTCAAACCTGCTATCCTCCTGTTTCAGCCTCCCAAGTACTGAGATTACAGCTGTGCACCATGACGCCTGGTTATGGCTGGGTGGGCTTTTCTGATATCAGCAGAGTCCCAGAACAGGAAAAGATTAGTGTGGACTACAGTGCCTCAAAGAAACTAATAAATCAGGTAGCTATCTGTAGGTAATTAGGTGATTACCATCAGACATTTAGTGATAGCTACTTCTAAGTGCACATGAAGAGAAGCAGTGATGGTATCAACTGGTTTATAAAGAACGGGCTAGACTAAGGGCACGCCGATCAGAGGGCAGAGATCTGGTAAGCAAGCACCTCCTACTGCCCTGGCAGCACCCACTCAGACCACACCCATAAACTGTGGCCACCCTAGATGCCCTAACGGGGAATCCCCTAAAGCTCTGTGGCTCATACTACTCAATGCTTCACCTGACCCCGCTTTCTCTATATACTGAAAAGCCTGGTCCGTAGTACTTGTACCCACAAATATCATGGAAATGCACTGCTTCGCTCAAAAGACCTAGTATGCAGGCTCATTTATTTGTAAAAAGAGGTCGTTCTTTCCAAAATTACTGAGTCAGAAAATTTTACCAGCACTAGGAATGTTTTGTTTTTTAAAATGAGGGAAAGTAATTTTTCTTTTTTAGTTTAATAAAAAGGGTGAGCACTGGAGTACTACAACTCCTTCCAAGGAATAAAAACTAACACTAAACATAGTGGGGAAAATTACTCAAGATGAATCAGGGTGGAAACTTGTTTTAAAAAATTTAAATGGCACGCAAACTCTATAGTTATTTAATTTTTTAAAAAGTTATTCTTTTAATTGGCACATAGTAATTATACATATTTATGGGGTACCATATGATGCTTCAGCACATGTATATGTTGTATAGTGTTCAGATCGAGGTAGTTGCTGGGCATGGTGGTGCACACCTGTAATCCCAGTACTTGGGAGGCTGAGACAGAAGGACAACAGGTTCAAGGACAACCTCAGCAACATAGCAAGGTTCTTAGAAACCTTCTGAGACCCTGTTTCAAATTGTTAAATTTCTTTTAAAGGTTAGAGGTGTAGCTCAGAGGTAGAATGACCCAGGTTCAATTCCTAGTACCAGAAAAAAAAAACTCATTTAAATGTTTAAAGCATTATGAGATAATGTAAAGTAAGACACCTTCAGTACTTCTTTACCAATCTGTTATTCCAGAGAACATGATTCAAAAAGATGGACAGTTCTTCCTTCTTCAAATATTTGTTTTTGCAAATGGACAGAAAGTTCATCAGTTAGTTGGTTTTAAAGCAGTTTCCCTAGAACCAGAAGGTTACCTCTGTTTAAATCTCTGAGGTTCCTTCTGACTTTTTATATACTTTTAAAGGTATTTGCTGGCATTTTAAGCAGAGGGACACAGCAGTGTACACATTTCATACACATTTCAGAACCCTTTTCTGATGCCATGCCTTCTAAATAGTAAAACACTGACCTTCATCCCCTATAGCTTTGTTGTATATGAAACAGAAAATTTTGTAGCTTATACATATTTAGAAATCAAATAAAGAGCCAGGCATGGTGGTGCACGCTTGTAATCCCAGTACTTGGGAGGCTGAGACAGAAGGATCAGGAGTTCCAGGCCAGACTAAGCTGAGTGAGATCTCCGCAGTGAGATCCTGTTTCAAAATAAAGAATCAAATAGGGCTGGGGATATAGCTCTGAGGTAGTATATCCCTGGGTTCAATCCCCAGTGTGTGTGTGTGTGTCTGTCTGTCTGTCTGTCTGTCTGTCTGTCTGTCTCTCTCTCTCTCTCTCTCTCACACACACACACACACACACACACACACACACACACACATCAAATAGACACTTTGTATAGTTCCCTATATAATTTCAAACTATATAAGGATAAAATGATGTAGGTAAAACTGCATTATAAAAAGCATGGTACAAGCTGGGTCTGGTGGCACACACTTGCAATCCCAGTACTTTAGAGGCTGCAATAGGAGGGTCGCAGTTTCAAAGCCAGCCTCAGCAATTTAGTTGAGACCGTTTCCAAATAAAAATAATATAGGTTTGGGGTATAAGTCTGGAAGTAGAATGCCCCTGGGTCCCATCCCCAGTAACACACACACACACACACACACACACACACACACACACACACACACACACGGTATAGGAGTTGTGATGATGAAGGGCTATCATCCCAATATTTGGGAGTCTATCTAAGACAAAAGAATTATAGGTTTGCGGCCAGTCTCAGCAATGTAGGGAGACTCTTAGTAAATAGCAAGACCATTTTAAAACAAACAAAAGGGTTGGAGTGTGGCTTGGAGGTAAATGCCCCTCCTGGGTTCAATCCTCAGTACAATCAAAAAAAGAAAGAAATGCAAGTTTACTAATTGTGCTGTGGCGACACAGAAGTACCTTTAATTCCTTATTTACTTATGTGCCAAACACTGAGGGAATGCATAGTATGTACCTGGTGGCATGACATGTGGGTAGAAGACAAAGTTACATGATACAGAATCTCTGCCATCAAGATCTGGCCTAGTCATAGAAAACAGATGTATAAATGAATTCATGATAATACAATGTAAATGAATGATAAGGATGATGGATTTCAAAATATCCAAAGGCCTTCATGAGGTAAAAGAGCAGGGGACTGCACGTAACTTTATATGCATGAGAGGGAAAAGGCGGGCTAAGATGGGGCTGGAGAGGAGCGTGGGGGCCAGAATGAGGAGAAGATGAATGTGATACTAACGCATCTGGACAGTATCCAGAAAGTGACAAGGAAACCATCTTCAGGATTTCAAGCCTAGAAACTGTACGGTCCAATTTGCATTTTAGATGATCTGGTGGTTGCTGTCAAGGTTTGAAGGATGAAGGGTGGAGGTGGAAAAGGGAAGAGATTCACCTAGCAGTCAAGAGATAACTATAACAGCCCAGAAGGATATGACGAGGGCTTAAGCTAATGCAGTATTAGTGGAGATTTCTGGGGTCCTATTATAATATTTTCTTGCCTTTGAGAGTAGAGAAAAAAATAACAGTGATTCAGATGAGTAAGTTACTGTTAACAAAAAATAAAGGTAGCCGAGCGTGGAGTACACAACTGGAATGCCAGTACTTGGGAGACTGAGACAGGAGGAACACAGGACAAGACCAGCCGCAGCAACTGAGCAAGATTCTATTTCAAAACAAAAACTAAAAAAGGCTGGGGCATAGCTTGGAAGTAGAATGCCTCTGGGTTCAATCCTCAGTACAATAGCGAGAGATGGAAGGAGAGAGGGAAATTCTTTCTCCAAAGTATAAAAGAAGAAAACATTTGAGAAATGCAGATTTGGAGGATTCCACTATTTCTCCCTCCATCTTTCAAGGCAACAGAAACTGCAGCATGAAGTGATCCCCAATACCCCCCCACACACACACATCACAGGCCCTGTTCTCCGGTCACTGGCACATGGTACAGGAGGGAAGTCTTTGCCTGCTCTCTGACAGAATCAGTAGTGACTTGGTAAAAAGAACAAGCAAGGAAAGAGCAGAATTCATTTTTAGGTGAAATCTTTAATCTTTACAAGTCTTGGCAATGATTTTTTACCATTATTTTTAAAGCAATGGGGAAGATAACTAAATTCTTGTTAATATTTAGATTACTCCTCAGATGTAGATAATTCAAGGAACTTTTTTTTTCCTAACAAATCACATGGTGCCTTTTATTTGAGTCCTGAAAATGGGTATTTCTTTTTCTTTTTCTTTAGTTTTTTGCAGTACTACGGATGGAACTCAGGAGCATTCTACCTCTGAGCCACACCTCCAGTCCTATTTTTGTATTCTTTATTTTGAAATAGGGTCTCACTGAGTTGCAAAGGGCCTCACTAAATAGCTGAGGCTGTCCAAGAACCATGATCCTCCTGTCTCAGCCTCCCGACAAAAAGAGAAGTTCTAAGAAGTATTAGGAAGCACTCAGTCAGTCCTAGGTGCCATAAACTATATAAACTTTATTTTCAATTTTTACAAAGCAGCATTATTTTTTCCTCAAAACTCACCCTTAACTTTAGTTAAATTAAGATAAAAATTATACACAAAGCCTGGCGTGGTGGCGCACACTTGTCATCCCAGCATTTGGGAGGCTGAGACAGGAGGATGGCGGTTCGTGGACAGCCTGAGCTACTTAGTGAGGCCCTCTGCAACTCAGTGAGACCCTGTCTCAAAATAAAGAATAAAAGCCGGGCGTGGTGGTGCACACTTGTAATCCCCGCGCTAGGGAGGCGGAGACAGGAGGATCGTGTAGGTTCGAACCCTGTTTCCAAATTTAAAAAGTATAAAATAGGTCTGGGAGTGTAACCTGGAGGTAGAAGGGCTTCCAGGAACCCCAGTACCACAAAAAACAAACAAACAAAAAAGAATAAAAAATTGGGCAGGGGATGTAGCTTGCTGGTCGAATGTTCCTGGGTTCCATCCCCAGACACTCAAAAAAAAAAAAAAATTCAAGAAGTAGATCATCTATCTAGACAATGTTCTGCTCTTAATGATGATTATTCTTAAATTGGGAAATTGCCTATCTTTACTTCCTTCTTATGCTTCCAGATTTTCTCAATAGTGAAGCTGTGGTATACCAAACATTAAGACTTGGAAATCTAGTCAGGTGTGGCAGTGCATACTTGTAGTCCTAGTACTTGGTTTGTGGCCAGCCTCAGCAAACTACGCCCTCTGCAACTTAGTGAACACTGTTTGAAAACAAAAATTAAATAGAGCTGGGGGTGTGGCTTGGAGGTAGAATGCCCCTGGTTCCATCCTCAGTACCACATACACCAAAAAAACAACCCAACTTGGAAAATCTGACCATTCTACTCCATACCCCTAACTTTATTAAGAGTTAGTAACACTCCAATGTTGTTCATAATAATGACCTATAATGCATAATAATTAACTATATATTAACTGTCTCCCGGGTAATATGCCTTATCCTTGATGCACATTATTTGGTTGGATTCTGACTCTCACATTAGTCCTAAGAAGTGGTGTACAATATTGGTGCCATTTTGCAACAGAATAAAACCTAGAGATGTTTAGTTTCTCCAATATTACCCAACCAAAGCAGGCCTGCTAACTCAACTATAATACTGTGGTACTGCAATGCTACTCCTCCCAAATTGCATGCAGCAAGTGGGCACATAATAGTATCCTTATTAAAGATTAGGAATCTGAGGCTCAGAAAGTCAACAAGACTGAGGCAACTAGTCCAGGACCCTCCCACTCCACCTCTAAGACTAGACTTGCCCCATGGAGCAAATCAGAACTGCTTCACTGGAGCCAGCAGAGCAGAAGAGTCCCATCTTTGTTTAAATGAGAAAGATAAACAGACATACAAAATAGAGAAAAAAATAAGCACAGATAGCTCTGTCAATGCAACATAAAGATCATGAAAAAAATTGGGGGGGATTACTAGGGCTCTGAGCCACACCCCCAGGCCTATTTCATTTACAAATAGGGACTTTCTAGCCAGGCATGGTGGCACAGGCTTATAATCCCAGCATCTGAGAGGTTGAGACAAGAGGACTGTGGTTCTCAGACAGCCTCAGCTACTTAGTGAGGGAGCAGAATGCCCCTGGTTCCATTCCCAGTACTGGGGGGTGGGGGGGTCCTTCTAAGTTTCCAAGCACTAGTCTCAAACCTGCAATCCTCCTGTCTCAGGATCCCAAATAATGGGATTACAGGCCTGTACCACTGTGCCTGGCCATGAGGATCTTAAAAAATAAATAAATGAGAGCTGCCGGGTATGGTGGCACATGCCTATAATCCCAGTACTTGGGAAGCCAAGGCAGAGGTTCACAGGATGGAGGCGGAAACTTAGTAAAACTGTTCCAAAATAAAAAATAAAATAGGGCTGGAGGTGGAGTTCAGAGGGTTCAATCCCCAGTGTCACACACACACACACACACACACACACACACACACACACACACCAGAAAAAAGGAATGTAGCTTCCTTCTGACACATCAAGACTACCATTAGCTCTGACCATAAAAAAAAAAAAACTAGTGAAATCATGCTAATGAAATAATGCATTTCAGGTTTCTAATTTGTGAGTCTATTTTTGTCTTCCCACTATTTTTTTTTCTGTTTCTTCTGTTTCTTTTATAGTTACACACTTAGCTGCCTAGGTTTTCTGCACATATCAGGGACTCGGGGAGAGGTTAAAGGGCAGTTTTCCGTCCCCAGCCCACACAGAGGGCGAGGTCTACAATTAATCTCTAGTGGAGCAGCAGGCGGGCGCAGCGCTCCCAGTCGCTGTGTGTGCCGGGGGAGCACAGGCTGCTAAGGAGCCAAATGCAGGGGTTACTTTCCTGAGTGACTGCCGTCTCCTAAGACATCTGGCTGTTGACGAGATGATCCTGCCCTTGAATACATGGAAGCTGCACCCAGTTGCACAACACAGAGGTCTGCACTACCTTCCAAGACAAATATGGAATTCAATCTGTAAGATGCTTTGAGCACAGCTAATTAATCTTTAATCCTTATTTGTGACCACACAAAGGCGGGAAAAGTGCTTCCTTAGGAGGGAAACAAGAGAGGAAAAAGCATGATATTTAAGGCCCATGGCAAAACTTTAAAACTTTTCCACACTATACACACCCTCACTGAGTCACCAGCCTCACACCCCACACTGGGCCACCTTAGTACCAGCTATCGTCTCCAGACAGTCATTCTACTCGGCACTAATTCTCCTTGAAACTGCATGGGGAAGAAGAAAAATGTGTTTCATCCTTTACTCTTACTCATTCACACCTATAATTTTTAGAGTAAACACGCTGGCTTTGTTCACTTGAGTCTTAATCCATAACTAAAAGAATAAACAAATCACGGCTGAGTAAAAACTATCTGAAAATAGCCAACAGCCAAGGCAGTCACTGCAACCACGAGAAAACTGCGTCAAGAGCCGATGGGAATGCTGTGAACTGAGAGGCGGGTCAGAGGGAGGAGCTACGCAGCGGAGCCTCCACTATGCTGCCCAGGCTGCAACCCCTGCGCCTAAGCGGCCCTCCCGCCTCAGCCTCCCAAGTAGCCACGATGACAGGCTGCACCACCGTACCTGGCCAAGGGAAATATTTTTAAGCCCAAACTAATAAGTAGATACTTTTCAAATATGTTTAGTTACTCCCCAAATAACTGTAAGAGAATTCTCATGTGGCCGTCTTTTCTAGGGTGGCTCTATCTCGTGTACATTAGTAACTGTCCAGGTTCAAAAACTGGTTAGAGCTGTCTGCAGCATTTTTAAAACCACTGCCCACTGACTGTTGGGCAAATATTTGCATATGGCATATGGAAGATTGAATTACAGGTGGTGAACTTCCTGAAAACCTTTCACAGGCCATGGTCCACTCAAAAAGATTCAAAGCTGTTCGTCTAGAAGCCTGATTCACTGTATACCACTTACATCAGGCCACACCAGCCACAAGCTTAGCGCCTATGTTAAAAGTACTTAATTCCTAGCCAGGCATGGTGGTGCACCCCTGAAACCCCAGTTATTGGGAGGCTGAGAAAGGAGGATCACAGATCTGAGGACAGCCTCAGCGTATCAGGAGGAACATCAGCAATCTGTTTCAAAAAGAGAGCAGGAAACTGCTGAGGGTGCAGCTCAGCAGTAGAATGCCCCCAGGACAGAAGAAGGAAGGCCAAGCTGTGGCAAATAATGGTACTACACATTAAAAATTATTGTGCTATGAAATATAACATGTGTGCCATATACAGAGAATTCAAGATGGCCTGGCTAAATCTTATTTTTATTTTTATTTATTTATTTTTGTTGTTGTTGTTGAATTGCTAAGACTGGCTGTGAACCTGAGATCCTCCCGTTTTAGCCTCCAAAGTACTAGGATTACAGATGTGTACCACCAAGCCTGGCTGCACAGAGAGACATTTATATTATCCTATGTAACATATCTCAATTTTCTTTTTTTAGAAGATGTACAATTTCTGATTTCAAACCTTATAAAGCAACAATAATCAAAACAGTGTAGCACTGCTATAAAGGCAGGTATATAAACCAGTGGAGTAAAATAAAAAGCCTAGAAATAAATTCTTCCATATATGGTCAAGTTATTTTTGACAAAGTTTCCAAGAACATTTGGTGAAGGAAATAATAATCTTTTCTCTAAATATTGTTGAAAAATAACAATTACATGAAAAGGCATAAAACTGAACCCTTACCTAACACCATACATAATATTAACTCAAAATAGATAAAAGACTTAAATGTAAATCTTAAGACTATAAACTTTTAGAAGAAAACCTGGATCATAAAACTTCACAACATTGGAATTGGCAGTGATTTCTTAGATATGATTCCAAAGGCACAGGCAACAAAAGAATAAACAAACTTCATAAAAAGTAGAAAAATATTGTACATTCAAAGACTTTGCAAACAGAATTAAAAGTTACTGATAGAATGGGATAAAAGATTTCCAAATGCTATATCTGAAGGTATATAAATATTCCAAATAGAAATCCTAAAATTTAGCAACAATAAAAGCAAACAATACGCCAGGCATGGTGGCGCACGCTTGTAATCCCCGCATTTGGGAGGCAGAGACAGGAGGATCGCGCAGGTTCGAAGCCAGCCGCGCTGGCTTAAGAGACCCTGTTTCCAAAAATAGAAAATAGGTCTGGGAGTGTGGCCCAGAGGTAGAAGGGCTTCCAGGAACCCCAGTACCACCAAAAAAAAATAATAATAATAATAATAGGGCTGGGGATGTAGCTCAGAGGCAGAATGCCCCTGGGTTCCATCCCCAGTACTGCACAAAAATAAATAAATAAATAAAAGCAAACAATACAATTTAGAAATAGGTAAAAGACTAAAATAGGTAATGAATCGCCAAAGATTTTTATATGACCAATAAACACATGAATATCACTCATCATTATTATACTATAACTAATCATTAAGGAAATAGAAATAAAAACTATAGTGAAATACTATTTCACGTTTTTTAGGATGGCTACTTAACATGAATTACCTTGCTCCAGCCCTTTACCTTGAGTTTGTTACTATCTTTACTTGTAAAGTGTGTTTCTTGTAAGCAGCAGATAGATGGATTCTGGTTTTTAATCCATTTTGCTGCTTTATGTCTTCTTATTGGGGAATTGAGGCCATTTACATTCAGTGTGATTACTAAGAGATAACTTTTAATTCCTAACATGTTAAGATTTTATTTCTGTTTGAAATACTGTTTATTCTTCTGTGCTTAGTTGTCTGCTGGATGGAAAATCTTGTTTCTCTGGTTCTGGTGTGTGTTACCTATTTCTTCTTTGTAGTTAATCTCTTTGAGTATTTTCTCTAGCGCTGGTTTTGAAGACATAAATTCCTTGAGTTTCTGTTTGTCATGGAAGCTTCTTATTTCCCTATCTAATTTGCTAGATAGTTTTTTTGGGTGGAAAATTTTTGGCTGGAAGTTGTTTTCTTTCAGAGTTTGGAATATGTTACTCCAAGCCCTTCTGGCTCTCATGACTTGGTTTGGGAAGTCTGGAGTGATTCTAATTGGTTTGCCTCTGAATGTCACTTGGCCCTTTGTTTTTGTTGCCTTTAAGATTTTCTCCTTGGCTTCCACATTGGTCATTTTGACAATTATGTGGCGTGGGGATCCTCTTCTCCGATCCTGTCTAAAGGGAGTTCTATAAGTTTCCTGAACCTGTGTATTGACCTCTTGCTCTATGTTTGGAAAATTTTCTGCTACTATTTATTTGAAGAGATTATTGATCCCTTTGGTTTCACCTTCTTTTTCCTCCTCTATTCCGATTATTCGTAGGTTAGCTCTCTTAAAATGGGCCCATATTTCTTCAATGTCAAATTCCTTCTGTCTGATTTTTTTTCTAAGTTATAAATTATGCATTTGTTTTTGGAGTGATCATCTTCTAGGAGCGAGATTTTATTCTCCATGTGGTCTAATCGATTGTTTATAGTGTGAATTGATGCCTTTACTTCAATGATTGTCTCCTTTATTTCTTTTAGACTCTCTCTAAATTCTTTCTGAAGGTCCTGTATTATTTCTACAGTTATATTCCTGATTTGATCTTCTGCAGATCTCTGAATTTCTGTGTTACCAGGTTCTGATATTATGGGGTTGTGGGCATTCACTGCTCTATTGTTGTTCCTCTTTCCCATGGTTTCAGAAGTTTGTGCCTTCTCTGGGTTCTTCCCCAGGTCACCACGACTTCACTTAGGGTGCTCTGAATCTGAAGTTTGTGGTAATCTCAGCCGCCACTACTCCTTTACTGGGTTGTATCATAAAGTCTCAGACCCAGGGAGTTAATCAAGGCTGCACAAGACCATGGGGGTGCCTGGCTGGGCATTTTCCCATAGGGAGCTGCAACTAGGGTGTGGTATCTCTGCCACTGCTACTCCTTCCCTGGGTTGGTCTGTAAAATTTCAGACCCAGGGAGATTATCAAAGCTGCACAAGTCCCTGTGCATGCAGTGCTAGGATTTCTCCTGTAGGTACTGCAATTTCACTTACGGTTATTTTGCGTGCCGATTTGGAGCTGTCGTGGCCCTGGTGAACTCGCCGCTGCTGCTGGCAATATGGAGCCGCTGTCACGCCCTCGGCCGTGAGGCTGGCGTATTTCTTTTCTGGTTTTGAGCTCTGTTCTGAGTCTCTGGAAGGTGTGATGATCTTGTCCACTGGGAGTTTTAGATGTTCTTTGCGCTGGAAGAACTGCTGAATTACACCCGAATGACCCACAGCTGCTCACTTCAGCTCCTTGTTTACCTTTCTTCTCTGGAACCTGGTGCTGTGAGGAAGATGGCGCCAGTGCAGCTCCGCCACTGCATTGCAGGCTGGTTTCTTTTCTGGTCTCTGGTTGTTCTTCTAGACTTCTTTTTCTCTGTTCCTTTTGTTTACATTTTTTATTTCTCTGCTGATAGTGATAACACTGAGATCAAGTGTTAGCAGGACTCGTAAACACTGCTTTTCTCGGTCGCCATCTTCCCAGAAGTCTCAATTTTTTTTAAAAAAGCAATTTACTATCTCTTCCCCTTAGATCAACTGTGGACATGTCTACATAATCAATTCATCATCAAAATAATGTATACATTTCAGACTAGGAAAGTAACTATTTTAGGATAAAGGCTATTAAAAAAAAAAAACCTTAAAACTTGCAACAGAAAGAAAATACCAGTCAAACTAACTTATAAGCAGAAAAAACACCCCACAAAATGATATAAAGTATCATTTGTCCAGATATGTTCGACTAAACATAGTTTTCTTAAAAATGTCTCAGGAAGCTGGGTGTTGTGGTACACGCTTGTAATCCTAGCATTTGGTAGGCTTAGACAGGAGGATCGCAGTTTGCCAGCAGCCTCAACTACTTAGTGAGGCAATTGTAACTTAGTGAGACCCTGTTTCAAAATAAAGACTAAAAAAAAATAGGCCTGGGGATATAGCTGGGAGGTAGAATGCCCATGGGTTCCATCTCAGTATGGAAAAAAGTCTCAGAAAAAGAGTTCTCTGAATAAATCTGGCAAATACTAGGCTAAACAAGTGAATCTCCTAGAAGAAACAGAATTCCCAAGTCCTTGACGCTGGCATTTTTTAAACATGGCAATGTACATGGTGGTTCTGGGATTTGTGTTTCATATAACACAATTTGGAAGCATTTTATAACACAGAAGCCATACCGGATGGAATACTGCCCCCCCCCCAGAATGAGATGAGAACAGGAGAGGGATGCTCCAGTAAAGGTACCCAGACCTCCTAGTCCTGAGCAGCTGTCTGTTCAACCCAACCCTGGCCAGCCGGGATCAATCTCACCAAAGAGAACTCTTCAGGAATGAAATGAAATGATCTCTTTCTGTGTTATAAGAAAATGGGCACAGTTTTTTCTGTCACCCCCCCAGAAGCCATAAAAAAGTGCCAACACAAAATACAACAGAAAAGATCTAGGTAGTATATGAGAATTTCAATAGCATTTAGGGCTATGAGTCTAATAAAAGGTCTTATTTGATGTGGGTCTATTTCAACAGAAGGTTCCAGTACAAGAAATTTATGTTTCAAATCACATCTCTCAGTTAAAAGACTTTTTATTAGTTTTCTTGAATAAAATTACAATTCTCTAGTTTTCTAATAAACATATCCCTAGGTACAAGGAATACATGAGCTGAATCTGAAAATTCCTACTAATGTGCTTTGCCTACCATAAAGGAATAAGATGATAATGCCCTTTGAAAGAAAATACATAAAATCTGCACATTTATTTTTAAAAATTCTCTACAACACCATCTTAAACCTCTTAACTAAGCCCAGAGTGGTGGGGCATGCTTGTAATCCCAGCATTTGAGAGGCTGAGACAGGAGGATAGCGGTTCAGGGGCAGCCTCAGCTACTTAGTGAGGTCCTTTGCAACTCAATAAGACCATTTCAAAATAATTTAAAAAAAATAGCTGGGCATGGTGACACATACTTGTAATCCTAGCATTTGGGAGGCTGAGATAGGAGGATCATAGTTCGCGGGCAGCTTCAGCTACTACTTACTGAGGCCCTTTGCAACTCAGTGAGACCCTATTTCAAAATAAAGACTAAAGAGCTGGGCATGGTGGTGCACGCTTGTAATCCCAGCATTTGGGAGACCGAGATAGGAGGATCACGGTTCGAGGACAGCCTCAACTGCTTAGTGAGGCCCTCTACAACTCAGTGAGACCCTGTTTCGAAATAAAGAATAAAAAATAGGGCAAGGGGTGCAGCTCGGAGGTCAAAAGCCTCTTGGGTTCCATTCCCAGACCCGCAAAATAAATAAATGAATGAATAAATAAATAAAATAAAGAATAAAAAAAAGGGCTGGAGGTGTCACTTAGAGGTAGAATGCCATCCATTTTAAATTAAAAAAAAAAACTCTTAATTGCTCTTGGAAACTAACTGGGGATGGGGGGGCTATTGAGACATTTTACCTTTGAGCTATAGCCCCAGCCCCTTTATTTGCCTTTTTTTTTTTTTTTAAACAGGGTCTCTCACTACATTGCTGATTCTGTCCTTGAACCTGCAATCCTCTTGTCTCTGCTTCCCAAGTACTGGGATTACAGGTGTGCTCCACCACACTTGGCTCGGGAAACTTACTTCTAAGTGGCAATGAAATATATTTTAAAGAAAGAGGTTGTCAAACACAATGCCTTTGCCATCTCAAAATGTGTTAAAATATTACTTGAAGAGAGTCAAACATCTGTCTTTTCAGGCTACCAAAGGGATTAAAACTGGAACGCAGTACTCCAAGCATTTCTACCCAGTGAAGGCTGGCAGACTGTCTTCAGGGGCTCTTTACAGATTGGTGGCACTTACCTTGGTTATATACCACAACCCATGCCCAATTCTCAACCTTATGATTCAGAAATTTGATTTTTCTTTTCTTTTTCTTTGTATAATACTAGAAATTGAACTTTGGGGTGCCTACCACTGAGCTACGTCCCTTGTCCTTTTTATTTTTATTTCTTTATTTTGAGACAGGGTCTTGCTAAGTCGCAAAGCTCGTCTCAAACTAGTGATCCACCTGCCTCGGTTTCCCATGTAGCTAGGATTAGAGGACTGAATCACCACACTCAGCCAGAAATTTTATTTTTATCAACATCAATAAGGTAGCTCCATCTTTCAGAAGCAAACAAAATTAACCAAGTTTCAATAGAAATTAGAATATAAATTTACTAATACAGAATGTCAAACATAACTGTGATACAAATAGGAATGCCTGTTTATGGCCACACATAACCAGTACCTTCATTACAGCCAGACTCATACAGACAGTCCAATCATTATCAAAGGTCCCTGGGTATACAGGGAATCAGAAGAAAGATAGCAAAAGGAATTGAACATATATTTCATTCAATCAATTTCTAATTAAGCAACTACAATATTCAGGTAGTCTTCCAGGTGTGAGGATATAAAAGGTTTCTGCTTTCAGAGAGGCCATAGATAAGTAACAGGTGAGGGTTATATATTTCACAGAACTTACTATAATACTATTATTAACAGTCAAAAATTTGCCAGGTGTGGTGGCGCACGCTTGTAATCCCTGCGCTTGGGAGGCGGAGGCAGGAGGATCATGCAGGTTCAAAGCCAGCCTTGCTGGCATAAGAGACCCTGTTTCCAAATAAAAATATAAAAATAGGTCTGGGAGTGTAGCCCGGAGGTAGAAGGGTTTCCAGGAACCCCAGTACCACCAAAAAGAAAAAAAAAGTCAAAAATTCAAAAGCAATCTGAATGTTCAACAATAAAGCTGTAACTAAATAAAGACAGATCAAAATAATAAGGAAAAATACAGCCCATTAAGACTAGTATCTTTGAACTGGGCATGATATCACACATCCGTAATCCCAGTACTTGAGAGGTTGAGACAGAAGGATGGCAGGTTCAAGGCCAGCCTCAGCAACTTAGTGAAACTGCTCCCAAATTAAAAACAAAAAGGGCTAGGAGTGTAGCTCAGAAGCAAAATGTTCCTGGGCTCAATCTCCAGTACAAAAAAAAAAGTATAAATAAAAGGAAGGAAGATGGAAGGAAGAAAGGAAGGAAGGAAGGAATCTTTGAGCAGTAATAGATAACAGAAAATTATCATAGTATAATGTTATATAAAAAATACAAGCTATGAAAGGGTGTATAGTGGCCAGGTGTGGTGGCGCACACTTGTAATCCCAGTACTTGGGAGGCTTAGACAGGAGGATCGCAGTTCGTGGACAGCTTCAGCTACTTAGGCCTTCTGCAACTCAGTGAGACCCTCTTTCAAAATAAAGAATAAGAGCCAGGAGTGGTGGCGCATACTCGTAATCCCAGCATTTGGGAGGCCGAGACAGGAGGATTGCACAAGTTCAAAGCTAGCCTCAGACTTAGTGAGGCCCTTGCCAACTCAGTGAGACCCTGTTTCAAAATAAAGAATAAGCCGGGCGTGGTGGCGCACACTTGTAATCCCTGTGCTTGGGAGGCGGAGACAGGAGGATCGCGCAGGTTCGAAGCCAGCCGCTCTGGCTTAAGAGACCCTGTTTCCAAATAAAAAAATATAAAATAGGTCTGGGAGTGTAGCCCGGAGGTAGAGGACTTCCAGGAACCCTAGTACCACCAAAAATAAATAAATAAATAAAAAAAATAGGGTTGGCAGTGTTGCTCGGAGGTAGAATGCCCTTGGGTTGCATCCCCAGTAACACACACACACACACACACACACACACACACACACACAGAATAAAAAATAGGACTGGGGGTGTAGCTCAGAGGTAGAATGCCCTTGGGTTCCATCCCCAATACAGCAAAACAAACCAAAAAAAGGTGTATAGTGCATACACATATATGTGGATACAGCCTATTTGTATGAGAAAAAGACCAGAAGGAAAGTCATCCCAGTATTATGAGTTACCTCTTCTTTTCCTTTATGCCTTTCTGCACTTTCCAATTTCTTAAATAGCACTGCACCTCTTTTATCACCAGGAGAAGAATTACTTGAAAGTCATTTCAGTCAACGCACACGAAGAACTCTTCACTTATCTACAGAAGAGGGTATGCATGAATGCCCGTTCCTGAACCTGCAGTCTTGAACTGAGAACTCATCCATCCCCACAGTTTCAGGCAGTGCTCAACAAGGCTAAGAAAGCACACCTGTGTTTCTAGCCAGTTTTCTTCCAAAAGCAAGTCTTGTATTTTTATTTGCTACACATTTCGATGTAAATATCTTACAGACAACTCATACGTAATTATACCCAAAGTAAACGCCTAACTTTGCCCTCCAGTCAATCTTCCAACAACGCCATTTCTGTCAGAGGCACTATTTCTTCCCTCATCCAGTCAAAAAGTTTGGAAAATAGACTGACTTCATCTCTCCTTTACCCATTTCAGGTTTATTAGTACACTCTCAAAGCTCCTCCCATCCTGTCTCCTCTTCCTCCTCGGTCCCACCACAGTAGCACTGCCACACCATCCATGGTCTGAAACATGACTGCGTGCGCGCCGAGGGCTTCCTGAGGCCATCCTCGCCACCTCTAAGTCCTGGCTCCTAAGACAGAATGGGGACGATGCCAGTCCTTGGCGCCAAAGCTTTCAAAGCCACTCCGATCCAAACTTCTAGGCCTGGCTTTCATTAAAGCCCATAATTTGGCCACACCCTAACTACTTCTTTCTATTTTCCACTAATCCACCAGTTTCCTTCCTCATCAACCAATAGACATGTCATAAACAATGTCACCACCAAGCTCTAGGACAGCAAAGCACAATAATGGTTCTTCCTTAGGAATGGGGAACAACTCCGTGGTACACCGTGCATCTGGCATGTGCGAGGCCTGGCTCAACCCCAGCTGGAAGGCAGGGAGGGAGGGGGGAAGGGAAGGAATGAACAAAAATGGTTCTTTTACCTTCTTCTTGAATATGAAGACACGAATTAATTTTCCTCCTCTACAAAGTTTTTCGTGATTCCTCCAACTTCAGTTATTTATGTTTCACTTTTTGGAACATGTCTAGCACTTATAGTGAATCTCACAATTAGCATTAATTACAGACTTTTGTGTAGGTGGATTTACAGCCATGTGTGCTGCAATCTATTAAATCCCACAGTCCTTGAGGGTGGGAGCTACACCTTATTGCATTCCCCACAACACTTAGGGTAGTGTAGAGCACACAAAAGGTTCTCAAATCCTGCAGACTGATCCAGCAAGAAATGATCAACTTTAGCTCCAACTTTTAATACGTGCAGAGCAACTAGGGCAGGTCAAGCTCCATCCTAAAGGGTAGAACGGGAGACTCCTAAGCACATTATTGTAGAGGTCTTGTAGATATCATAAATGCTAGCAGGAGGCCTTTAAGCCTAGACCAGGGGTAATGCAGAGTTTGAGGAAATGGCAGTTAGGGTTCCCTAAGTCCCTTCCAAGAGAACAGTAATGAAAGACTTCAAATACCTTCTAACATCCATGAGAACGGTCACTAGGTTTTTTTTGCAAGAGTACTCTGACCAGAGCAAACCTCATACTAAAATAAATAACCCAAGGCCAGTCCTGCGTATTCATAAGATGCCACTGTAGACATCACCAAATCTCACTACACTTCAAAGGTGCCATGCTGCCATTAGATAAGAAATGGTACTTGCCGACTAACAAGCAGTATTCCCACTGTCTTATTATAAGAGTCCATATACAATGAGTAGACTGCTTCATTCTGAGTATACTTTAAATATACTCATTCATATTTTTTTAAATTAAAGTCCACTTCAATCAGGCATGGTGGTACAGGCCTGTAATCCCAGTACTTGGGAGGCTGAGACAGGAGGATCACAGGTTTGAGACTAACCTCAGCAACTTAGTGCAACTCTGTTTAAAAAAAAAAACTATATATATAGCCGGGCGTGGTGGCGCACACTTGTAATCCCTGCACTTGGAGGCAGAGACAGGAGGATCGCGCTGGTTCGGAGCCAGCTTCGCTGGCTTAAGAGACCCTGTTTCCACATAAAAAAGTAAAAAAATAGGTCTGGGAGTGTAGCACGTGGGCGTGTATCCCGGAGGTAGAAGGACTTACAGGAACCCCAGTACCACCACACAAAAAAAACCATATATATATATATATATATATATATATATATATATATGTGTGTGTGTGTGTGTGTGTGTATGTATATAATTTAAATATATGTATATATTTATATATTTAAATATATAATTTTGGTCCATTGATCAAGCAAACCTTAAGCTGAAAAATGGAAGAAGAAAACGTTCAGATATTATTGTAACTATGGGGAAAATAACCTGCATGGTCTGAAAAGAAAATAACAATAAGGGGAATGGATGAGTAAATTATTGTAGATAAACAAATGGGATGAGAGTCAGCAAAAATGTGGTCTCAGGACTCTGAAAACCTATGCCCAAAATGTGGGTATTACACAAAGAAAGAAACTGACATTTTATACTACATTAGTATGACCATTAAGCATCACAGACCTGCTGAGATGGGCCTCTGAACTAGAAGAGAGCGATGGCAGGAAAGAAGAAATGAAAACAACTGCTGAGCCAGGTGTGAAGGCACATGCCCATAATTCCAGTACTTGGGAGGCTGAGATAAGAGTGTTGCAGGTTTGCAAGTTTGAGGCCAGCCTAAGCAATTTAGCAAGACCTTGTTTCAAAAAAAAAAAAAAAGGGCCAGGGTGGTGGCACACGCTTGTAACCCCAGTATTCAGCATTCAGGAGGACCACAGTTCACGGACAGCCTCAGCTACTTAGCAAGGCCCTTAGCAACTCAGTGAGACCCTGTTTCAAAAAATAAAAAGACTAAAAACAGAACTGGGGGTGTAGCTCAGAGGTACAATGCTCCTGGCTTCCATCCTTGTACCACGAAAAAAAAAAAAAAAAAAGATATAGCTCAGAAATAGAATCCCTCTGGGTTCAATCCCCAGTACCAAATAAAATAAAATAAAACACAAAATATACGTCTGCTAATATTCTAGGAAAAGAAGCTGAACTTATACAGAAATGAGTTGAGTTGACGGGGACTTTTGGAATGTGCTAGAATTCTACAGCTAATAAATGCATTGCTAACCCTTCCATCATGTCTCAAATAGGGAGAGAAGTATTCCAGACAGGAACGTGACCACACTCATGGGGGAAGTTAGGGAACTAGAGAAACACTGGGAAACTTGAAAGCAATTTAGCATCAACTCTGGAGTTCACCATGGCGGCCGGGATGGGAACAAGGGGCACACTCAGGAGACACAAATCACAACACACGCAGAGAAAAGAAAAGCCAATCTTGCCCGAGACTCCAAAAGGAAAGAGGAGTCCTGTCTCAAGAAGCTCTCAAGGACAGAATCATAGCTAAATTAATTTGTTGCATTAATTAATTCAACAAAACTGAGCGAGCATCACTACATGCCAGGCACAGGCAATACAAAATAGCCTGCTTCTTATAAAGCTGATGTTCTAATAAAGGCAAGAGAAGAACAGAAAGTATAGGGGCTGGGAGTGGGATTAAAATTTTAGATTAGGTCATCGGGAAAGGTTTCACTCAGAAGAAAGTTTGAATGAGATTTAAAAAAAAAAAAAGTAATTTAGAAACCTAGGAGTGATGCCAGGCTTGGTGGTGCATGCCTGTAATCCTAGTACTTGGGAGGCTGAGACAGGAGGATTGCAGATTCAAGGACAGCCTCAACAAGTAGTGAGACTCTCATCAATCTAGTGAGACTCTGTTTCAAAATAAAAATAAATAAAAGCTATGGGTGTAGCATGGAGGTAGAATGCCCCTAGGTATGAAAGAAAGAAAAGAAGAGAAAAGAAAAGAAGGAAGAAAGAAAGGGAGGGAGGGAAGGAGGAAGGAGAAGGAAAGTACAAAGGCCCTGAGGCCAGTGTATGCCTCTAAGAAATAGCAAAGAGTTTGGTAAGGACAGAGTAAATAACAGAGAGTGGAGAGTAGAGAGACAGAGACAGAGTGTGAGAGAGTTAGTTCAGAGAATTAACAGGTGTCAGACCTTGTAAACAAGTAAGGACTTTACTCATGAATTATAAGAATTCACACTTAATAGGTACTGTGATATTAAATTACCCTGTAATGCACCTACATTTTACTAAGAGTTGTGAGGAAAAGAAAGATAAAGGAAGTAAAAAAAAAATATGATTACTGCCCTGAAGACAGTGGAAAGAAGCCGGGTGTGGGGATCCAATCCCAGTCCTCCCTGCTTCAGCAACTTGGTGAGACTCTGTTTCCAAATAAAATGGGGCTGGGGGTATAGCTCCAAGGTAGGATGCCCCTGGGTTCAAACCCCAGAACCAAAAAGAAAAAAGGGAAAGTTAAAGGAAAGAGAGAGAGAATGAGTGAGGAAACATGGGGAGAAGCAGAACCAGACAGGAGGCTCCCATTTGGCACAGTCACATAGAAGAGATCAAACCTGAAATGGTGTGGTCTGCGGAGCAGAGTCTGGCTGTACAGGACAAGGGTCCAGTGAGAGGAGAGGACGAGTCTAAAGGACGGGGAGCACAGGGAGCCCTCAGGAAGGAAGGATTTCTAAAAACACGGGGAACGAGGAGACGCGTGACACACACGGCGTCAAAGAAACACAGGACGACTGCGGGGAGGAAAATGCCACAAGGAGCTCTACTTAAGAAACCCAGCAAGGGCTACAAAAGGCATTTTTAAATTTCTGTCTGAAAAAGAAAATTTTAAAATGGCCAGGATATGTCAGTTAACATAAATGGCACAATTAATTACATGACAGGGGGAAAAAAGAAAAGGAAAACTTCCACCCCCTTTTGGCTTTTCATTTGTTAATTTACGTGTGTGTGTGTGTGTGTGTGTGTGTGTGTGTGTGTGTGTGTGTGTGTGTGTGTTAGCAGGCAGGGTTGAATCCAGGGGCATTCTACCTCCAAATTGTACCTCAGCCTTTGCGATTTTCTACTTTGATAACAAGGTCTTGCTAGGTTGCTGAGAGCTCACTAAATGGCTGAGGCTGGTCTTAAACCTGTGCTCCTCCTGTTTCAGCCTCCCAAGTACTGGGATTACAGGCATGCACCTCTATTTTGCTTTTTTAAAATCTTACACTTGAGCGTGCAGTGGCCTAGGCTTATACTCTAAGTTCTTAGGAGGCTGAAATAGGAAGAGTAGAGGTTTGAGGCCAGCCTCCTCAGCTTTGTGAGACCCTGTTTCAAAATAAAAATGACTGCGGGATGTAGCTCATAGGTAAAACACCCCTAACTTCAATTCTCAGTACCACCAAATAAGTAGAAAAAGAAGCTGGGCATGCTGATGCACTCTTGTAATCCAGGGACTTGGGAGGCTGAAACAGGAAAATCACAGGTTCATGGCCACCCTCAGCTACTTAGTGAGGCCCTTCACAACTGGTGAGCCCTTGTTTCAATATAAAAATAAAATAGGGCTGGGGGATAGCTCAAGGGTAGAATGTTCCTGGGTTCAATCCTCAATACCACAAAAAAAAAAAAAAAGAAAGAAAAGAAAAATTACACTTGAATACCACCTTACAGTTTGCAAGGACCTTTTACACAGTTCTCTCCCTCTTGGAGAACTCGGCGTCCCACCCGCATCCTACCTCTCGAGCCCGTCTGCCTCCTCCTCTCCTCTCCTCAGCCTGGAGGAATGACCGTCAAAACTGCAGTGCTGGGGTGGAGATGCTCAAGACCGAGACAGGCGCGGCGGCCCCAGCTGCCGCGGACGCTCTGCAAATCTTTGGACTTGGCTAGCCACATAACTTAAACCTGCATGTGAATTTTGCTGAATCAGCCAGGCACAGTGGCACACGCCTGTAATTCCAGTACTCAAGAGGCTGAGACAAGAGGACTGAAGGTTCTCAAGGCCAGCCTCAGCAATTTAGTGAGAATTAAAAAAATAGGGCTGGGGATGTAGCTCAGAGGTAGAATGCCCCTGGGTTCAATCCCCAGTATTACAAAAAGAAAAGACAAAGAAACCAGCCTCAACAATTTAGTGAGGCTATCAGAAACCTAATGAGACCCTGTTTCAAAATAAGAAATAAAAAAAAAGGGCTGGGAGTATAGCTCAGAGGTACAATGCCTCTGAGATCAATCCCCAATACCACCAAAAAAAAAAAAAAAAGTTGTTGAATAAGAGAGTAAAATGGCTACACCCCAAATTTTTGCAACCTCAATCTTTGGCTAAGCTGACAGACCCGGAAGATGAGAAAAATGGTGTTTCATTCTGTTATACCTAGTTTATGCCTGTAGAGGTGTCTGACACCCAGTGACGTCAAGGGGCAAAGTAAATGCTCTCGGCAGAGCATGGTGGCGAACTTGTAATTCTAGTACTTGGGAGGCTGAGGCAGGAGGATCGCAGGTTTGCGGCCAGCCTCAGCTATTTTTAGTGAGGCCCTCCACAACTTAGCGAGACCTTGTTTCAAAATAAAGAACAAAAAATAGGGCTGGGGGTGTCGCTCGGAGGTAGAAGGCCCCTGGGTTCAATCCCCAGTTCCAAATAAAAATTATAAGTAAATGCCCTCAGAATCTGAAAATCAAGTGGCCCTCTGGAAGTAACATCAGCAAAAATAAAAGAGTGGCAGAAATTAGCCATCAACCTAAGTAATTCCAAGAAAATAATGTGGCAGAGAAGTTGTGGAAGTTCTCAAGTCCAATCACAAGTTAGTAGGTGCCATTTCTAGGAGGCGCGCCTCGGATATGAACTGAGAAAGCTGAAACCTTTTTGATTGCATTCTCTTCTAGCTAAAAAATAAAACAAAAGACTCCTGCCGAAGAGAAGTGTTTGTCCGGGATGGGGAGGCAGGGGTGTAACAAGCAGCACTGTGCCTGTGTGCCCTGAGCACATCTGAGGCCAAAGTGCACTGACCACCGAGGCCGTGCTGAGCAGGTGCAAGCGCACAGCGAGGCCCAGGGTTGTCCTGCTCAGTGACGGTGCCCATTAAGATCACACAACTGACTGGAGAGACTGGCCGCCCACAGACCCTTCCGCGGCGGTCAGAGTTCTGACCAAATGCCAAAAGCTTCCCATTCTACTCACAGTTATATTAACAAACTAATTAGCATTCTTGGTTTTTAGGTCAGTCTCTTGATCACTTGTCACATATAAATAAATTCTAGAGGTTGAGGCTGGAAAATCCCCAATTAGAGGACAACTCAGATGATTTAGTGGGACCCTATCTCTAAAAACAAAAATAAATAAAATTACAGGCATGGTGGCACATACATGTAATTCCAGTAACTGGGAGGCTAAGACAAGAATATCTCAGGTTCAAGGACAGCCTCAACTACTTAGTAAGACTCAGTAATCTAGCAAGACCCTCTTTTAAAACAAAAAAATAAAATCAGGCTGGAGGTATGGCTTAGAGATAGACTGTCCCTGGGTTTCATCCTCAATACAAGAAGAAGAAGGAAGAGAAAGAGGAGGAGGAGGAGGAAAGGAAAGAAGGAAGGAAGGAAGGAAGGAAGGAAGGAATGAATGGCAGGCAGCTGGGTCATAGAGCACCCCTGGGTTCAATTACCTGTACCCACACTCACACATGTGAATTTTTTTTTTTTTTTTTTGGTGGTACTGAGGACGGAACCGTTCTACCTCCGGGCTACACTCCCAGACCTATTTTTATATTCTTTTTATTTGTTAACAGGGTCTCTTAAGCCAGCAAGGCTGGCTTAGAACCAGTGCGATCCTCCTGTCTCCGCCTCCCAAGCGCAGGGATTACAAGTGTGCGCCACCATGCCTAGCCACACGTGAATTTTATACCTTAAATATGACCATCTACATCCAGTTCTAAACAGCTGTAAAGCTCTGCCTTTCTTTAGTTTTATCTAAAACAGAACCATGTATCTTAAAAGAGAAAAATAAAATAAAACACATATGGTGAGAAGTGGCCAGGAAGGTAAAAGGTCTGGAATCTGTATTTGGAAAAATTAAACACAAATGCTTGGGTTCAATCCCTAGCATGTCAAAAAATTAAAAATAAAGGAGTATGCTTAGCCTGGAATAGATTATATAAGATATGCCTCTTCAAATATGATTGTTGTAATAAGACATTATCTCTAATTCTGTGATAAGAATTAACTGAAGCCAGGTATGGTGGCACATGCCTATAATTCCAGTACTTAGGAGACTGGGACAGGAGAATCTAGGTTCGAGGAGAGCCTCAGAAATATAGCAAGACTCTTAGCAACCTAGGGAGACCCTGTTAAATAAGTAAATAAACAAACAAACAAACAAACAAATAAATAGGGCTAAGGGTGTAGCTGGAAGGTAGAACATCCCTGTGTTCAATCCTCAGCACCACACACAAAAAAGGCCAGTTCAAAGTTACATAAGAACGTATTAACATCATTCCCTGCCTGGCACAGTAAATGCCTGACACGTTATCCATTATCCTGTTTTAGGACATAGAAAATCATGAAAGAGATGTGTGCAAGCACTGTGGGAAAGCCAAGGAGAGGCACCGAACGGACGTGAGGTGAGAGAACAAGGAAGGCCTCCTGTAAAGACAAAATGACTAGCAGAGCACTAAAGAAAGCGTGGGAGTTACCCACAAGTGTAGGAAAGGGCATTCCAGAAAGCAGTGGGGTTTGCAGGCATGGTGGCACATGCCTATAATCCTAGTACTTGGGAGGCTGAGACAGGAGGATTCAAGTTTGAGACCAGCCTCAACAACTGAGTGAGGCCCTCAGCAACTCAGCGAGACCCTATTTTATAAACAATAAAATAGGGCTGGGAGTACAGCTCAGAGGTAGAACGCCCCTGGTTCAATCCACAGTGCCACAAAATAAATGAAAGAGAAAGAAAAGGGGTAGGAGGGAGGAAAGGGTGGGAGAGGGAGGGCGTGTGTGTGGTCCAATGCAGGACAAAGCTGGTGGCTCTGTGTCACCGGAGAGGTGAGATAAAGCAAGAAAACTGAAAAGGCCACTTCATAAAGACTCGCAGGGCGCGCCAAGGCATCTCCAAGAGGCTGTGGGCCGCAGGAGGTTTTCAGCGTGGCCATCACGTGGTCAGGTATGTTTCAGGAAAGCCTGTGGCGGGGAACAGAAGGGGGATTCGCAAAGGTCAAGGCCGGGAGCAGAGGGATGACTGCTTCAGTAATTAAATTCCTGAATGAAGATGGCAGCACTGGAAAAAAGGCCAAGAAGGAGCTCAGGGGTGGAGAGGAGGCCCTCATAGTGGAGACGTGCTCACCCATGTGAGTGGTGAGCAGAAGGAGCCGAGAGGGCCTCGGACCACAGCTGAGGCCAGCGGATGGCGAATGCCGCCGTGCACCGTGAGGCGCGAGGAGCCCAGGGCGGCTCTGCAAAGGGAGAGACCAGCTGAGCTCTGGGCACGCCGGAGCAGAGCGGTCTCTAGGAGACAGATGCACATGGAGTCTCAAGTTCAGGAGGGAGCTCTGGCAAGACACACAGGTCGCAGACCACCTGAGCACATCGGAGCACGTGAGGTCACCCCAGCCCGGGCCGCGCCGAGTGAGAAGAGGGCCAAGCAGAAGGCTGGAGAACAGGAAATGCAGACTGGCTATGTTATGTTTTAGGAGACAGAGAATCACAAAAGAGGTGTGTACAAGACACTGGACACATTTTGCTTAAGGAAATAAAAGTTAGCAACCTTGTGATCTGAAGGAATTTAGATACTTAGCCACTCGACAGGCAAGATGGAGAGGAAACGCAAGCAGAGAGTTGGACAGGAGGCCTCGAGAGCATTTTCAACTCTGAAAATGAGCTAGAAACTTCCATATGACTTTTCTGAGAAGTAACTTTGCATTGCCATTACAGAAAAACTCACATCATGGGCATTTTCATTCTCTAGCTTTTTAGTCCAATGATTAAAGACCTGTTTTGTTATTTGATAATGGTTTCTGGAAAAGGAGTACTGAGTTTATTTGGAGAGGACACACAGAACTATTTTTTTGTTGTTGTCGTTTTGTGGGACTGGGGATCGAATCCCGGGGCATTCTATCTCCAACCCACACCCCCAGCCCTATTTTTAATTCTTTATTTTGAAACAGGTTCTCACTCAGTTGTGGGCCTCACTAAGCAGCTGAGAATGGCCATGAACCTGAGATCCTCTCTCTCAGCCTCCCGAGTACTGGGATTACCAGTGTGCGCCACCACACCCAGCTCTTTCTGCTCAACTTAAAAAGAGATTCCAATATACACATTTTTAAAATTATATCTATACATTAAAACAAATGGCCGTTTTCCACCACAACACACCCAGTATATTTGGAGACAGGGCTGCTCTAGCAGGTCAGCCTAATCTGGAAACAGGGCACTGGTCCCACAAAGGGCACGGGAGCAGGTGTCGGAGGCACTTCGCTTCTTCAACCACATGCGCTTTCGTTCCTATCCCAGCCAGCCTCCGCGGCCACTCTGCGTCTTTCTTTCTCCTCCTCGCCCTGGCTCTCCCTCTCCTCCTGGCAGTCTCCACAGCACGTAAACTTGTACTATTATCAGTAATAGCACTACAGTTACCACAGCTGCCACGCCCGGCTGAGAAACACAATGGGTACCACTCTAACTGGAGTGCACCACTAACTGCTTAGCTGGCCTTAGGAAACATTTAACTATATTCTCTTTCAGTGGCCGAATCTTCAAGCAGAAAAACTAACTGCTATAGAAAGTAAACTCATAGCCGGGCGTGGTGGCGCACGCTTGTAATCCCAGCATTCGGGAAGCTGAGACGGGAGGATCGCGGTTCGCGGACAGCCTCGGCTACTTAGTGAGGCCCTCTGCAACTCAGTGGGACCGTTTCAAAATAAAGAATAAAAAATTGGGCTGGGGGTGTAGCTTGGAGGTACAATGCCCCTGGGTTCCATCCCCAGTACCGGGAAAAAAAAGAAAGTAAACTTATGTGAAAAACCTATAGCCCTTTTAGCTGCAAGAGTGCAATATAGATTATACATACAAAGGTCAGAATCCTGATTTGCCGATGTAGGTCTCTCCATGACCAAAACGGAGCGGGGAGAACAGGTCTGGACACTGTTTTACAACATGTGAAGTTTAAAGTCAGGCAAAGTTATTAAACTGTGTCACGTCAAAAAACAAGAAGAAGCTGGACATGGTGAAACCCGTCTGTGATCCCAGTACTGAGGAGGCGGAGACAGGAGAATGGCAAGTTTGAGGCCAGCCTCAGCAAATTAGTAAGACCCTATTTCCTTTTTTTTTTAAAAGGGTTTCACAAAACCCTATGGAAAAGGCAAATCATTGTTTCTCCCTCAAGTCAACTGCTTTGACGCAGCATTCTCTTGACACAATAATCCTGGCGGCTCTAGATATTCATTAAAGAGAAGGCATTTAGTGGAGTTAATGGGCCCATTACCCCTCTAACTTCACAACACAGCGGCATGAGACGCTTCCTCACTGGCACCCACTCAGACTGGAGGTGGGAAAGAGCAGAGGCGCATCCACTAGGCCTCAGAAGCAAAAGACACACTTCCCTTCGAAAGGTCAGAGTGTTCATCTAGACAAGAAAAACAGACACAAAGCTCAGCAAAATAAAAGGTCCCGCCAGGCACAGCGGCCTGTGACTGATATCCCAGTACTTGGGAGGCTGAGACAGGATGACTGCAGGGCTGAGGCAGCCTCAGCAACTTAGACCCTGTTTCAAGATAAAAAGGGCTAGGGGCATAGCTCGGTGGTAGAGCACCCTCGAGTTTAGTTCCCGGGAACAGACGTAAAAAAGTCCCCTTACCGTATCCAGCCTCACATCCCAACACTAAAACAATCCAGGTTTTTGTAGCTCCCCAAATACGCTCGTCTCTTACATCATTATGCAACGATGTCCTCCTGTGGCTTGTTGGCCTGAAAACTCCTCCTGCCCTTCAAGTTGGAACTCAAGCACTGCCCCTCTGGGACCCCTCCCACTCTCCCCAACAGTGCTCCTTTCCCTCCGCTCCTCCCTGCCCTCGGCACAGCTGTGGCCACCAGTTACCTCTCTCCCTCGGCACGCCTGGGTCACTCAGCTTCGTCCCCGCAGGGGTCTTCCCATTTCTACTCTCTCTTCCCTCGAATGAACTCCATACGCACCAACACCTGTGATATTACAAAGTACGTCTCGAAATGCACCGGGCTGAGTAGCTGACGATGCAGAGAATAAGACAGGAAAACGCCTATTCACCTAAACTCAGGGGGCCCCAATTCAACAGGGCAGACACAGAATACAGAACAGCGGCCAGGTGTGGTGTGGTGGGATTCCACTGTAACCCCAGGCCTTGGGAGGCTGAGAGAGAAGGATCACAAGTCTGAGGCCAGCCCAACGACGGAGGACTCTCAGCAACCCAACAAAACCTCATTTCAAAATTAAAAACAAACCCTGTGTGGCTGAGAGAGGAGGACCACAGATTCTAGACTAATCTCAGCAATTTGTAAGACCTAGTCTCAAAATAAAGAGAACAAATTAGGGCTGTTATATGTAGCTCTGAGGGAGAATGCCCGGAACCCCAGGACCAAAAAATGTAAAAACATAAAAAGGGCTGTCAGTGTTGCTTGGAGGTAGAATGCCTCTGAGTTCAATTCCTAGTACAAAAAAATAAAATAAATAACATATAACTTGCCAGGTACTAGAGGGAAATTACGCTAATCCCTCTTGCTGGCAAGACCTTCACTCTTAAATGGCCGATTCACACCTCACTGCAGATAGGCAGCTTTCCCGACTGCCCAGCCAGAAGCAACCCCTCCTTCCTCTGCTCCCACAGGGCCTTGTTACCTGTTGTTCATCACTTGTTATTTAATTAGTTATTTGCACCCACACATAATGTACTAGACTCTTAGAGGACTGAACCTCTCTAACTGGAAGAGCAAGGCATCTTACTTGCCTCTCTTGCCAGGTACTCAACACGGCGCTCTGCAAACAGCTGATAAAGGTTGAATTACGATGATTAACCTCACAAAAACATTATGAGTCTGTGATTTCTTTAGGACTTGCCAGTATTGAGTATCAATGAGACAAATACATGCAATTCAGTACTAAAATTTTTCCACTCTACTCACAAAAATAGAAAAAGTCTTATCTGTTTGGCTACAAAACAGTTGACATATGGAGAATATCCTCCATCAGATTTGAAAGATGTACCCAAATGAGACGATCTCTGTTGCAAAAACACAACAAAGGGTAACTTCCTTGTTCTCTAAACCAGACAACCAGCCTCTAGTGGCAGAAACAGAAAAGTCATGAAGGGCAAACGCTGTGTGAGGATTCCAGAACGGAGGCAGGGCAGTAGGCACGTGCTTGACTAAGTAAAAATGCCCTCAACTAGTAAGAAGTAATTTTTTTTGGGGGGTGGGGGGTGTTGGAGGCTGAACCCAGGGGCATTCTACCTCTGAGTTATACTTCCAGCTGTACTTTCTATTCTTTATTTTAAAACAGGGCCTCACTAAGTAGCAGAGGCTGGTCTCGAATCTGCGATCTTCCTGTCTCAGCCTCTCCAAGTACTGGGATTACAAGCATGCGTCACCACTCCTGGTTAGAATTAAATTTAATATAACAAAATACTTTCCAGAAGTAAATACATGGGCTCGCCCATGCTTTAAAGTTCACATCCAATTTCTTACAACAGGGATACTAAAAGGTACCTCATCAGGCTTTTCTGAGGACTCAGTGTGTGTGTGTGTGTGTGTGTGTGTGTGTGTGTGTGTGTGTGTGTTTACTGGGAATTGAACCCAGGAGCACTGTACATCCAAGTCACGCCCCCAGCCCTATTTTATATTTTATTTGGAAACCGAGTCTCTTCAAGTTGCGGAGAGCCTCACTAAGTGGCTGAGGCTGTCCTGAACCCGCGATCTTCCTCTCTCAGCCTCTCAAGCACTGGGATTACAGGCCACCATGCCTGGCTAGGATCCTCAACTATTTAATTTCATTTTTTGTGTCCGTCCTTCCTTCTTCTCGTTCCTTCATCGTAACTGTTTTAGTTAGGAATCTAGCAGCTGAGTACAGGATGAGGTATAGACAGCAACTTAACCGAGAACTGAGGACTTAACAATTCATGATTAAAAATGCAGAACTAAAAGTCCAGACCATAACTCTGACAAAAACAAAAAAATAAAACTCAGGGCTCCAAACTGTAACATTTTAAGAAAAGAATGTGCTATCATGATAGTTACTGGCTCCTAATTGGTTTGAATGAAGTCAGATCATTTGATTGTATGGTTTATTTCAGCATTAAAATTGCTGAGGGCAAGAACCATACCTAAACTAATTATGTACAGCCCTTAGTAAACAATCTGCCTGTAATGGCTTTTAACCTACTAGTAAGACTAGTGTGTCAAACAAAGTGTTTATATTAGAGAAAAAGACCTGAGTTTAAATTCAGCATCTCTTACTTTGACATCTCAGACAAATCACAATGTGAGTTCATCTGTAGCTGTAAATAGGTGTACGAGTCCTAACCTCACAGCCTACACCATATGATTGCTCTGAGGATTAAATAAGAAAATGTAAATGCAGCGGGGTGCAGAGGCGCATGCCTGTAATCCCAGTACTTGGGAAACTGAGAAAGGAGAATCGCAGGTTTAAGGCCAGCCTCAGCAATTCAGCAAGAACTTCAGCAACTTAGCAAAACCCTGTTATAGATAAAATGGCCGGGCGTGGTGGCACACTTTTTTAAGCCCTGCACTTGGGAGGCTGAGACAGGAGGATCGCGCAGGTTCGAAGCCAGCCTCAGCTACTTAGTGAGGCTCTCAGCAACTGTGAGACCCTGTTTCCAAATAAAATATAAAATAGGTCTGGGAGTATAGCCCGGAGGTAGAAAGCCTCTGGGTTCCAACCCAGTACCACAAGATAGATAAATAAATAAATAAATAAATAAATAAAATAAGATAAATGAAAGGGCTAGATGAACTTCAGAGATAAAAAACTCTTTTTTTCAATCCCCAAAAAATGCATTAAAGTGCTTCATAAAACTATAAAGCATGAGCCAGGCATGGTGGCGCACGCTTGTAATCCCCCACGTTTGAGAGGCTGAGACAGGAGGATCTCACAGGTTCAAATCCAGCCTCAGCTACTTAGTGAGGCTCTCAGCAACTTAGTGAGACCCTGTGTCCGAATAAAATATAAAAATAGGTCTGGTAGTATAGCCCGGAGGTAGAAAGCCCCTGGGTTCCACCCCCAGTACCACCAAATTAAAAAAAAAAAAAAACTATAAAGCATAATACAAATATAAGGCTACTGGTATTATTCTTAAAATAAGCTCTAGTACTGAATCTCCCATTATGTAAAATCTGAATACACCTAATTATTTCTGTATGCTTTTCCCAAGAAAAATTTCTTGGGAAACTAAAAGAGAAACTTTTCCAAAGGAGGACAGAGGGAAGAAAGTCAGATGGACAAATAAAAAGCAAAAGACCAAGCCGGGCATGGTGGCACATGTTTGTAATGCTTGTAACCCTCACCCTCACCCAGTACTTGGGAGGCTGAGAGGCAGATCACAAGTTCAAGACTAGCCTCAGCTACTCAGTGAGGCACTCTGCAACAAAGCAAGACACTGTTTCAAATCTAAAAAAAATTAAAATGGGCTGGGAGTGGAGCTCAGAAGTGGAATGCCACTGGGCTCGATCCCCAGTGCTGCAAAAAAAAAAAGCAAAGGACAAGCCGGCACAGTAGTACACACCTGTATTCCCGTACTTAGGAGGCTGAGACAGGAGGATCATGGCCGGCCAACCAGGAATCATGGTAAGCAACTTAGCAAGCCCTCTGAAACGTAGGGAGATCCTGTTCCAAAACAAAACAACAACAAAAATAGGGCCGAGGGTGAAACTCAGGCAGAACACGCCTGGGCTCAATCCCCAGTGCCCCCCCAAAAACCTATCAGACACGTACCCTGATAGGTGACATTTTGAAAGAAAAAGGAGACAAGGATATCTCAAAGGGAAAGACGATGCTCAGGGAACTAAATCTATATATTATAACCACTGGGAGACAATATTTGAAAAATACAGATTACACAAAGAATGTTTCATACTAAATGTAAAAATTACCGTGTCTTCAGGATTGTTAAAGAAACTAGAGAACCGCAGTAAAAAAATCTCCAAGTCCATCAGCGCAGAATAGCAATGGGAGAACCAGACGAAAAAACAAAGTGCTTATTAATGTGAACAGAAGCTTCTCTGTCCCAAACTTTCAATTTCTAAACTTTCATAGACCAAATGAAAGCTAGGCACCATAGAAAAGGCACGGCAACTGCGCAAGGCAAAATTACATGGTATCAGCAATTATGCAGTCATTTCAGTTGCTGCCATCGTGTCCTTCATGGGGAGTGCGCTGTATTTGTGGTTGATTTGAGATGTTAAAACACTCAATATTTGGAAAATTCAAAAGCAGTAAAACTGTTCCAGAAATTAGGAAAAGGGGAGAATAAATTACCTTCCTGAATGAGATGTAGAGAGCAAATTATTGAAAAAGATAAGAAAACAATGAACACTGCCCGTGCTTATGGCACCAGAGAATTAAGCAGTATTAATATGTGAAAACCGTCTATCTGTAGAATCAATAAGAATCGGCTAAAGAAAAGGAAAACAAGAAACCACCTGTTTAGTGAACAGAGAAGCATCTATTTGGTTTGCCAAATGGTCTAGTGTTAACTTGGGGAAGGCAAGGAGTTTGTTCAGCAATTTAAAGGCTAGTTATGGTCCACGTGCTATTATCACGAGCCACAGACAACTAACAAGGCTGGGGCATGTTTGAATTCACACACCAGTGTGATGGCCAGGTGGCTCCAAGACCTGTAACTTCTCATCTTCCCTAAGATGGGTGCAGAG
The DNA here is from genome assembly GCF_963383645.1 of Muscardinus avellanarius. Taxonomy (NCBI): domain Eukaryota; kingdom Metazoa; phylum Chordata; class Mammalia; order Rodentia; family Gliridae; genus Muscardinus; species Muscardinus avellanarius. Next base: position 90,153,183 of record NC_137797.1, read on the forward strand.
GAGGCAGCCACCTGCCTCATTGAATTTTCAATGTAGAGAAAGCTATACTGTTGTAGGAAAGATGCCCCTAAATTTCCATCTGTGAAGAGGTGAGAGCAGGTCTGGTTTCCCTTTGATGAACCAACTCATGCTCCTTTTTACTAAGAACAATCATTCAAAACCAGCTTGCACAGCCGGGCGTGGTGGCGTGCGCTTGTAATCCCAGCATTCGGGAGGCTGAGACCAGAGGATCGCGGTTCGCGGACAGCCTCAGCTACTTAGTGAGGCCCTCTGCAACTCAGTGAGACCCGGTTTCAAAATAAAGAATAAAAAATAGGGCAGGGGTGTATCTCAGAGGTCAAATGCCCCTGGGTTCCATCCCCAAACCCACACACACACACAAAAACCAACTTGCACTTAGAGAAACATGCACATGTTTTCTAACAAAGACAACTTACATATATCTCAATGGAATTACAGGCTAAAGAGTAAGAAGATTTTATCAACTGAGGACGGTATATGGGAATAATATACAAACATTCCTAATTTAAGGTATGTTAAAAAAAAACACAAAACCTTTTTGCTTGACTATCCTTGTTTATTTCAATATTATAAATATGTAGGCTTTAAATCCTGGCATAGTTCTGCTACTTTTCCTACTAGGTTTAAGTTCTCCAACCATACATTATCCTACTATGGATGTTTTCTAGAACCCACCACACCTAGCCAAGAAGAGAACACAGTAGATTCCTTCAGAGACTGGCCTCTGGAGCTCTCCTTCCACTATGAGCAGGGTCGATCACCAACAAAGGAACTCAAGAGTTTGGATCTTGCTGGACAGTTAGGTAAGGGTAGGCAGGAGCCCTACCACTGTTCACCCCCTATTCTCCCTTTCAATCTGACTGAATTGACTGCGATTCTAATTTGTAAAGAACCAAGAACAAATATGAACTCCTCCTGGAACTTTAAAAATAAAATGAGCTGAACCAGCCTTTCAACCGGTAGGCCGACAGAGGCAAGCACATTTCTACAGTGCCTTTTACCTCACAAGCCCAAAGAATTTTCAAAGTATCAGTAACTGAACTTCTCTCCCTCTGTACATGTACAACACTGTTTCAGCCACTGTAAGCACAGCTATATAAAAATAACAACAGAAAGGCCTGAGACTGACTATGCAACCATTAACTCAATTTCAACTTCATAATTCGATGCAAAAAAAGGTCCCAAGTGGTTTCTTTAAATTACAAAATAAACAATGACTCATATCTCCCATGAGGCAAAGGGGATGTCATAATAGTCCTAACTTCTCATTTCTTATTCTTTTTTTTTTCTTTGCTACTGGGGATTGAATCCAGGGGCATCTACCACTGAAGTGCTCCCCCAACCTTGTTTGTTTGTTTGTTTGTTTGTTTGTTTAGAAATAAGGTCTCAATAAATTGCTGAGGGTAGCCGCAAACCTGTCTCAGCCTCCCAAGTCCTGGATTATAGGCATACACCACTGTGCCTGGCATAACTTCTAATTTCTGAATATTTATGGGTAAGTCAAAATTATCAACAGTCCTAAGTCCTGTTATTTTTAAATTTTTTCTAAGTCTACTAATGGTTACATCTAATTGGAACCACAAGCAACTTTTGAGAATGGATTAAAATATCTAACATGCCCAAAATAACTTTTTTTTAACCTAGGTTTTCATTATTTTGGAGTTCTTTCTTGAAAACGGATCCCCAACTTTAGAAGCCAAAGGAATGCATTTTCCGAAATCAATTTTTTGAAACCACAGACCTGAGAACAGGAGTGAAAATAAAGATAGCAGGCAGCAGTACTATAAGCCAGAATGCCTGGGTTGAAATCCTGCTTCTACCAAGTACCAGCTATCTGACCTCGGTTCCTCCATTAGGAAAGGAGGCATAGAAACGCCTCCTCCATACAGGCGTCAGGATTAGACCCACGTAAGTAAGTAGCAGAAGGAAAGGGTTTGGCAGCAAGCAGCATTATAGAGGCTCCCTTACTTTATTATCATGGGATTGGATCACCCAACTCTTCTACACTAATGCCTTCTGCTACTTAAAACCTTCCTTAAAGAGTCTGGTAGAATGTATTCCTTCCCTCCTTTGTGGCATCCTCATAAAATGCATTTTGTATTACGGTATTTGGGTGGGCTCTTTTCCCTCCCAAGAGATTACATCTTCTTGACGACAAATAACACAGTTCATCAAAGCGTACCAAGCAGCAAATGTCCACTGCTGCCTTCCTCCCCATAAGGTTGTGAAAAAGAAGAACCTGTCAATTAACAAACCTTTACCTGGAGACAGAAGGCTTAAATAATCAATACATCGAAGTACTGGCCATGACTTGCTTGTTCAGATCCCTTAAGAGCTGAACAAAAATGTTGAGGGGAGGTGAGAAGAGAGAAAGAAAGATTCCCTTAATATTTTTTAACTAGTAACCAAAAATATTTTTTAATTAAAAAAGTTTCATGCCTTAAGTTTGCTTTTAAGATCTCATGCAAAAAGCCCATGGTGCCTTTAATAAAAAAAAAACACAGTTGCAAACTCTGGCATATGTCAAGTCTAACCTAATCATAACTTGCCCATCTGCTGATTTTAATGTAATCCTAAGGATGCTAGATAACAATATGTTTTCTTAGTTCACCCCACACTCATTTATGTAAAAGAAAATCATTTTGACATTACACTGGAATGCAAATCTTTCTGGCTTTGATTTGTACCCTTGAAAAAGCGCCACCAAGAAAAGAAAAAGAAAAAGGAAAAAAAAGTCTCCAACTTTTCCCAGATCACTGAGAAAGCACTTTCTAAAGTATGCCATCCAACTTTGCTAACACAATAATGTTTCCCTTACTTTGAGGAAACAAAACTTTTCTGAAAACAACTTGGTTGAACAAAGTCCATCACTTTGTTATTGTTTTCTAAAAGGTACATTTTTTCCTTTGTTCTTACAGTGTCCCACCTTTTTAAATTAAATTTTCAGCATTAAGAACTGCTGAGGACACCTACATATTTGCACAAATAATCTTAGTCTCTATTCTTTTATTTTAAAACAAACTAAAACACAAATGTCTACAGAATTGCACCTTTTTAAAATTTTTTTCTAAGTCTAATTTGTTCTTCCCCAGTGGCAAAGCCTTCCAAAATAGTACAAAAACTACAAACAACTTTGCTTCTCATTCTAAACACATCTCAACTGAATGGGAAACATTATTAATCCGCCACCTTAACAAGAACACAAAGTTAAATGAGGTCAAACTAAAAAAAAAAATCTTTTTATCCATTCTACCTCTTTTGAGTTCAGAATTTTTCATATAAAAGTACTTTGGTGAATCGATGCAACGCATAAATATCATAATTTAATATCATATCCTTATTTCTCTCTCCCCAAATTATCACAAAAGTGGCTAATTCACATACAATACCTCTCCGCCATTGGGGAGAGTAGAATAAACTTAATTGTTTTATATATCCTGAGGCATAAAGGCCCATCAAATCGAAAGGTTTCCGGTACCTCTTATTTGTATGATTGAGACAAAGAACTTACAAAACTCTGCATTAGGTAAGCAAAATTGTGCTTAAGAACAAGAGACCCTGCCTTAAAGTAGGGAGCCCTGTCAAGTGTAACTAGTTATGCCAAAAAAGAAAAGATCTCACTGGCCAATCCCCATCTTAAAACCAGGAGGCATAACAAAGCACTTAAAGTCGTTTCCTGAGATTTTAGTAGTAATAAAGCAATCCTTAGGCCATTTCCAAGTAAGGAGCGTCTAACACAACTTACCCCAAGTTTCAGTGAGAAAGGTTAGAGGGGTGGTTCTGCATTTTATCAAGTGAGGAACAACAGCTTCACACTTTTGGACAAGGCGCTTCCCGCACCACCAGCCCTCCCCTCGCCTCCCATTTCTCTTTATACCATCTTTCCAAACTTCGGACCCGAAAAACAAAAGTAGCATCGGTAACCGGGAGGCCACTGGTGCTGAAAATAAAGTTTGTTCTTTCGCTTGCCAACCTGGCAACTTTTTAAAGGTAAAACGTCCCCTATTCGAATGACCGGGTATAATCTTTCCCGGTCCCAGACTATAAACAACAACTCGTTTGTTGTTGACACTGAAGGTAAGAGAAAAAAAAGAGAAAAAGGAGGGGGAGTGGGGGCAAGCGATGTTAAAAGGAAGGGTCCGCGTTCCGACGGCAGGGGACAGGCGGGGGCCGGTTCTGCACACTCCGTGGCTTCTGACAGCTGGGCGGCTGTACCGTGCTGGGAAATGTTCAGCCATCTGACGCATCAGTTTTAGGGATCGGTCCACACACAGCCCCCACGACGGCAGAGCCATGCCACCCCGGACCCGTCCTCTCCAGCAGGGCGAGCCTGGGGGGCCGGGGCCGGGGCCGGGGCGGCGGGAGGGGTCCGCGACGCTCGTTATTGTTTGTGAAGCGGAGGCGGAGACCCGGGGCCGGGTGCCCGGGGCCGGGGAGCGGACGGGACGGGAGCAGGGGAGGACCCGAGGTCCGCCGGGCTCGAGGCCACCTCCCGGACAGCGGGCCGGCGTCACCCGGGGGGCCAGAGGGCCAAGGCCGTCGCCGGGGCTCCCCGGGACACGTCCCCGCCCCGGGAGGAGCTCGGCGGCCCCGGGACACGCGGAGGCACCGCGCCTCTCCCGGGCCGCGCCGCCGGGGCCGGGCGGCGCCGCGTCCGCGCACTCACCTGCCTCCAGTCGCGCCCGCGGCCGGCTCAGCCTCCGCACGGACCGCAGCCGGCCGGGCGCCGTCCGCTCCGCCGCCGCCCCGCCCTCGCCCCGCCCCCGGGGGCGGGGCCCGCGCGCGCCGGAATCTCGGGACGGCCGCCCGCAACTCTCGCGAGACCTCCCTCCGCGGCCGCTCGCTGGCTGGGCCGGGCCCTGACGTCATACGCACACAGCCGGAAGCGGGCTCTGGCGTCACGCCGCCCGGCCCCGCCCACCTCCGCCCGCGGGAGGCCGCAGGTGGAGGAGGAGCGGTCGGGGCGGTGCTCGCCGCCCTCTTTACTCAGAACTGGTTCAGGACTCTCCTGAGAGTGGCTCAGTTTTGTTGCCACTTTCCTCAGGTGTCCTAAATGTCACCAGAGTTTCCCACCAATACTTCAGAATGCTACGCACAGAGGATTAGAAATGGAAGGCTGGGCCAGGCGTGGTGGTGCACGCCCATGATCCCAGCACTTGGGAGGCTGAGGCTGGAGGATCGCAGGTTCACGGCCAATCTCTGCAACTGAACGACGCTCGGTTTCAAAATAAAAACTGAAAAGGGCTGGGGTGTAGCTCAAAGGTAGAATTCTCCTGCGTTCAATCCCCAGTACCCCCTTCTCCCCAAAGTAAAGGAAGTGGAAAGGTGCTTAGAGATCATCTCCACAAAGCTATACATTTTGCAAATTAGGAAACTAGTCAACAAAGGAATTGGCTGACCGACTTGCATAGTGGGTGGCTGTGTGGCTGTGAGGACCACAAGCCACCCAGGTTCCATGACTCCTCACTTCAGCAGGACTATACTTCAGAGACTTGAGAGGGTTTGAAAAGGTCACACACACCAAAACAAAACAAAACAAAACCCTCAGAAGTGTATGTAAAAAAAAAAAAAACTTGCTTAAGTTAGCTTGGACAATTTAACTCACTGAGTTACATTATTAGGACTCAAGAATTATAATAGGGAGATATGTTTCAGGACCCCCAATGTACGCCTGAAACTGAGGATAGTATCAAACTGTACCTTTTCTTGTGCATACATACCAATGATAAATTTTAATTTATAAGCTAGGCAGCATCAAAGAGTAGCAAATAATAACCATAAATCTTAGCAACCTCATCATACGATTATTTTACCCTTTCCTTATTAAGTCAAGAACTTTCAACTTCCAGCTTTGACTTAAAGGAAGCACTTTACAGATTCTCTCCAAACTGCCAGCATTGCTACCCTTGCACTTGAGGGCTGTGGAGTAAAACAGGAGCTCCGTGAATATAAGCACTGTGACACCACGACGGTCCATCTGATAACTGAGAGGGATACTCACTACTGGGCTGGTAGCATAAACCATGTGGATACCCTGGACAAAGGAATGATTCACTTCCTGGGTAGGACAGGGTGAAATTTTCCACTTACTATTTTGGACCACAGTTTACCATAGGTACCTGAAATCATAGGAAAGGAAGCTCCAGGTAAAGGGGGAGGGGACAACTGTATTGGGGGAATCATCTTCTTGTAGGATGACTCAGAGGGATGGCTTTGGGGAAGATGATACCATTTGCATATGAGGACAAAACTGGACTTAAGGCAAGCTGAATAAGAGAATCACTCCCAATTATTGTTGATGAATTTCTCCCTAATCTGAATATTGTAAGTCATATAAACACCCATAGGTTTGTTAATTTGTTTATTTTTGTAGTACTGGGGATGGAACCCAGAGGCTTTCTATCTCTGAGCTACACCCCCAGCCCTATTTTATTCTTTTATTTGGAAACAAGGTACTAAGTTGTAGAGGGCCTCACTAAATTGCTGAGGCTGGCTGCGAATATGCAATCCTCCTATCTCAGCCTCCCAAGTACTGGGATTACAAGAATGCCCCACCATGCCCAGCCACCCATAGCTTTTAGACTACTAAAGTAATATATAAATCTGTTACTGTGCTTGCATAAAATATCATTTAAACATGCCAGCTGTTAGCTCTAAGTTTGCCAAGATCTGGTGACATGAGCAAAAGACAGGAAAGAATCATATCATTACTTCTCTCTTTTCTTACACGCTGTGCTTTTTCATACATAGCTTAGGAAAAACATTAGTCCGGCAATCAGTCTATTATTGAGGAGATCAGCTCCATTTATTGTTTTGGGTTTTTGTTTTGCTTTTGTCTTTTTGGAACTAGGGATTGAACCCACTGAGCTACATCCCAGCCCCAATAAGCTCTATTTATATCATATGGTCATTTTGAATTTCAAATGACAGTAGTCCTATACAAGCACAGGAGTTTAATTGTGATCAAGCAGGCTTAACAGAGGCCTATACACTTCTTTGCGCGCGCACACACACACGCGCGCGCACACACACACACACACACACACACACACACACACACAAACACGCCAATTCAAGCAGGAGTGATCAAGGTGGTTTGTTTTACAGCTCTAGTTGCTAAATTGAGACTCTTCTCAACTGAGTTACAAACCAGCTGGGTATGGTGACAGACGCCTGTAATCTCAGTACTTGGGAGGCTTAACCAGCAGAGTTGCAGTTTTGAGGACAGTCTCAGCAACTTAGTGGGACCCTTAGCAACTTGGAGAAACCCTGTTTCAAAATATAAAATGAAATGGGGCTGGAGTATAGCTTGGAGGTAGAAAGCCCCTGGGTTCGATCCTCAGTACTGCAAAAAAGAAAAAAGAAAAAAGTCATGTACCTCTTTGGAAGCTTGGGGAAGCCTATGAAACTTTTCAAAATAATATTCATTATAATAATTCATAATATTCATAATATGCATAAAATAAATTGCCTAAGCCTGCAAGGGAAATTGATTCTATTAATACAAAATTATCAAAATACTAAAAAAAAAAAAGTGAATATGATACCGTATATGGTAGAAACTCTTAGATGGCACCTAGTGTTCCTGCTTTGTGTAATTCCCTTGAGTGTGGGCTGGACCTAGTAACTTGGTTCTAGAAAAGCGAATACAGCAAAAGCAATGGGTGTCATCTCTATGATTAGGTAACAAAAGGCTGGCTTTCATCTCAAGTGTCCTTTCTCGCACTCCTTGCTTACTCTGATGAAAGCCAGCTGCCTTGCTGTGGGCTGCCTTATGGAGGGGCCCACGGGGCAAAGAACTGAGAGAGTTCCCCAGCCACACGCTACCAAGAAATCCGAGGCTCCTCGTCCAAAACCCATGAGAAACTGAATCCTGCCAACATCCCTCTGAGTGAGCATGGAAGCAGATTCTCTCCTAGTTGGGCCTTGGCATGACTACAGCTCTACCTGACACAGGCTTGAAAACCCAGACCCTGAGCCAGCAAGCCTAGCTGAGCCAAGCCTGGTTCCTGGCCCACAGAGGCTGCACAATAATAAACTGGTGTTTAAGCCACAAACTTGTGAGTAATTTGTTACTAAAATATATATATTTGCATAATGCATTAAATAACAAAGTCAAGACCTACAGTAATTTTACAGTAGTGATATGCATTTTTTTTTTAGGTTTATTTATTGTTGTCATTTTTTGCAGTACTAGGGACTGAACCCAGGGGCATTCTACCTCTGAGCTATACCTCCTGCCCTATTTTTTTACTACTTATTTTGAAATAGAGTCTCACTAACTTGCAGAGGGCTTCACTAAGTAGCTGAGGCTTGCTGAGAACCTACAATCAACCTCTGGGATTAGAAGTGTGTGCCATGACCCCAGGCCTATAAACAATATTTTGAGATATCTGCAGCAATATTAAAGTAGTAGAAAATATGTTACTTCTATTGAGAACAAAGTTGCTGGTGTTGCTAGTATTACTGTGGCTTCCTACCAACATTAATATGGTAAGAAATGTTAATTGTCAGAATTTAGTGAAAAGATATAATATACACAATACACATATTCAATAGAATAATTATATACATATTTTGTTTATTTATTTCATCAAAGTTTATAGACCTAGTTTAATAAATCTCTCGCCTAAATAATAGATCATTTGTAAAGACTTTATTTTTGTTTTCCAGTACAGGGGCATTCTACCACTGAGTTCGATCTCCAGCCATTTTTTAATTTTTGCTTTTGTCATTGTTGTTTGTTTGTTTATTGTTATTTGAGAGGGGATCTTCCTAGTTGCCCACGTTGGTCTTCAACTTGTGATCCTCCAGCCTCAGCCTCTTGAGTTGCTGGGATTAGAAGCGCGTGCCACTGCCCTCAGTTTATAGGGACTTCTAAAATTCTTCACCACCTCTCTTGGCATTAGAATTCAGTTCCGCTAATAAGCCTAAGTATCAGATACTCACCAGGGCCACTTATTCACCTAGAGTTTACTATGAATTTCTAACCCTTTCCTCCAATTATTCTCTCTTCTCCAAGTCTATGCTAAAATTGTAGGCCAGGAAAAGTGAGAAAAATCCCAATGAAACCATTTTCAGACAAGATTGGGCTCGTGCAGGTTTGTGGGCCACAGGCAGCGAGATCTTTTTCATCTGATTTTGTTGCTCCGTGGCCATCGGGACTCTTTAGTGTTTCTTTTGCCCTCTTAGGCCTACTATAGTAAAGAACCAATGAATGCACGTGGCAGTAGTAAATGATAATAGAAGGAAAACTATTAATAAAGCCCTTCCCGCCAGGTATGGTGTTGGACACTTGTAATCTCAGTTCTTGGGAGACTGAAACAGGAGGACTGCAGGTTCATGGCCAGACTCATCAACTTGTGAGGCCCTCCACAACTTAGTGAGACCGTGTTTCAAAATAAAAATAAAAATAAAAAAGGGCTAGGGCATAGTTTGGAGGTAGAATGCCCCTGGGTTCAATCCCCAGTACTACGCATGCACTTACTCATACGTGTGCAAACACACACACACACACACACACACACACACACACACATACCCTTCCAGCAGCTAAGTAAAGCCACTTTTTTTTTTCTGTACTTGGGATGAAACCCAGGGGCACCCCCAGCCCTATTTTTAGGTTTATTTATTTATTTATTTATTTTTCGGTACTGGGGATGGAACCCAGGGGCATCCCACCTCTGAGCTACACTCCCAGCCTTACTTTTTTTTTTGAAACAGGGTCTCACTGAGTTGTGATGGGCCTCGCTGTAGCCGAGGCTGTCCACGAACTGTGATCCTCCGGTCTCTGCCTCCCGAATGCTGAGATTACAAGCGTGTGCCACCACGCCCAGCTAGCCACACATGTATCAACCGTAGGATATGGCCAAAGCAGGATTTAAACAATAATTTGTTTTTTTAATGAAATTACAAGAAAACACAACAAATGAAAAGCAAATGAACCAAGCTTCCAACTCAAGAAATCTGGAAGAGAGAACAAAATAAACCCAAAGAAAATAAAAGGATGTAATGGTGAAAACAGAAGCTGCTTCGAGGGTCCATGGCCCTTATGTGCACCAAGTTATATAAATCAAGTCATTATTCCCATGTATGTCTATTTAAAATGCATATAAATTCTGTTATAATTAACATTTTCAAATACACTTTTTAAAGATTAAGGCAGAAATTAAAGTGGACATGGTGGTGCATGCCTATAATCCTAGTACTTAGGAAGGTACAGTAGGAGGAGAGCAGGTTTGAAGACAGCTTCTGCAACTTAGTGGGACCCTGGGCATTCTCAGAAGTAGAAATGTACCAGGAGCTTTCAACCTCTAAACTACATACCCAGATCTTTTTAAATTTTATTTTGAAACAAGATCTTGCTAGGTTGCTGAGACTGATCTGGAACCTGCAATCCTCCTGCCTCAGCTTTCCAAGTACTGAGATTACAAGCACCACCATGCCCAGATAAATTTATTTTAAAAAATTTAGGTTACAATTATAGCCATGCAGACCATAAATTTTTAGGTGGGGGAAAGAAGAAAGGCTGAACTGAAAGCTCACAATATCATCACATGATATTATGGGCTGATAACCCTCAATTTACATTTGACATTGTATCACAACCATGTAGAGGCTGGCTCTTGGAAAAACATCTATTTCTCTGAGATCTATTTCTCTGGTATTCACTTCTTTCTTTCCTTTTTTTTTTTTTTTCCAGTACTGGGGATGGGACCCAGGAGCATTGTACCTCTGAGCTACACCCCTAGCCCTATTTTTTTAGCCTTTTGTGTGTGTGTGTGTGTGTGTGTGTGTGTGTGTGCACGTGCAGGTATAGGGATGGAACTCCCCAGGGGCATTCAACCTCCGGGTTACACCCCAGCCCTGTTTTTTAATTAATTTATTTTTTTGTGGTACTGGGGTTCCTAGAAGCCCTTCTACCTCCGGGCTACACTCCCAGACCTATTTTATACTTTTTATTTGGAAACAGGGTCTCTTAAGCCAGCACAGCTGGCTTCAAACCTGCATGATCCTCCTGTCTCGCCTCCCAAGCGCGAGGATTACAAGTGTGCGCCACCACACCCGGCTATTATTCTTTATTTTGAAACAGGGTCTCACTGAATTGCAAAGGGCCTCGCTAAGTAGCTGGGGCTGCCCGCAAACCATGATCCTCGAATCTCAGCCTCCCAAATGCTGGGATTACAAGCGTGCACCACCACGCCCAGCCTCCAGCTCTTTTTTTCTATTTAAAATCAATATTTGCAATGGCATCTAATATGTTAAAATAGTTGAACTTCCTTCTCAGTTCTCTCTTGCTTCCAGAAAATGTAAAATTTAGGGTAAATTCCTAGAAGCAGGTCAACTTTACGCTTCCCAATTTACTGCCAAAGTCCCATCTAGAAGTGGCCCTAATTTCCGACTACAGGCAAGCAATACAAAGAAATTCCCTGTCGTCTGACATGCTTGCTCACATTAGGTTTTGTCCTTATTTTTAATCTTGTCAAAGAAATTAAATTCTTGGTATGAGAGAGAGGGGCCGACCCCAGCAATAAACGGAGGGAAAGTTCGCATGGCTGCGCATCTTAATAGGTCAAGTGGTTGGTGGTTACTTTCATTCCTGATGACTTTTGCTTCCTGGCACAATGTTATAACAACTGGGACTCAAAGAATAAAAACCTAAGTCAGAAGGCTTCTCACTCCCCATTTGATGGAGTTTCCATGAGAACCAGAGATCAGGTATGTCAAACAACACTTGCCGCAGAGGCATGCAATCTCAGTTCCCCCTTGCTTCTAGCTCTGGGGCTAAGGTTGGGGACAAGGCTGGGAGGGAAGGAAGTTACAAAACCTGTGGCTTGTTTAGATAGAAAAAAAATTCTAGAACGGTCGGAGGCAGGCAAAATAGTTTCTGCAGGTTCTAAGTTGGGTTGTTATTGTGTTGATAATGTTCTCTTTTGCTGAATGATTTTATAAAACTAGAGATAGGGATTGTTCAAGAAAAATCATTGAATCTACTGTACTACCCAACCTCCCCAAGAGTGGGGCCAATAAATGTGTGTGTGTGTGTGTGTGTGTGTGTGTGTGTGTGTGTGTGTGTTGATAGGTTGGGTCCCTCCCTTCCCCTATGGGATGGAACCCCGGAATCCAGAAGCGTAGATATGGTGAGAATCCAGGTGCATCGGGACTCCAAATATCGCAAGACAGACTCCAGAGGTCACAAGACTATAGATGTCTCAAGAGAATCAGCAAGCCTATGAAACACTGGTGCTTCCGATCTGCCACGTGACTCAGTCAGCCAACCGGGACTACCCGCGACTCTCCAGACATGCTTGGCTCCTTGGTCCTTCCCACATGGCCCGCTGACTCCCCAAAGGTGCCAGGTTCTTGATTAAAGCCATTGTTAATAACCTGATTGGTGCTTGCTTCCTTTGCAAACACCCTAACTCTATTTCCAGCGTTATATATATGTGTGTGTCTGTGTGTGAACTGGGAGTGGAACCCAGGGTTATTCTACCTCTGAACTACATCCCCAGCCCTTCTTCTTATTTATTTATTTGTTTGTTTGTTTATTATCTTTGCAGTACTGGAGATGGAACCCAGGGACATTCTACCTCTGAGCTACACCCTCAGCCCTAACTTTTTATTCTTTGTTTTGAAGCAGGGTCTCACTGAGTTGCAAAGGGCTTCACTAAGTAGCTGAGGCTGTCCACGATCCTCCTGTCTCAGCCTCCCAAATGCTTGGATTACAAACTGTGCACCACCACGCCCGGCTAGTTCTTTTTATTTCTGAAAGAGGGTCTCACTGAGTTGCAAAGGGCCTCGCTAAGTAGCTGAGGCTGTCCACAAACCGCGATCCTCGGGCGTCAGTCTCCAGAATGCTGGGATTGCAAGCGTGCGCCACCACACCCTGCGGAGTTGTTTTTTATTTTGAAACAGGATCTTACTAAGTTGCTGAGGGTCTCACTAAGTTGTTGAGTCTGGCCTCAAACCTGCAACACTCCTTCCTCAGCCCTCCACAAACTGGGATTACAAGCATGCAGGGGGTTAACCTACACATTTTATACTCAATTTTCTTTTCTGAAGGAAGTAATGGGGCTTTCAAATAATTCTCTTTTTTTTTCTGATTAGACTACACTGGGGCTTGTAAACAAGAGTAAGAAGATGTAACCCAAATTGGACTTTCAAAGAATTTATTAATTTTTCTCTGATTAGACCATACCAGGGCTTGTGAACAGGTGTAAGATTTATCTTTATATAACAGCAATATTTATCTTCATATAATAGCAATTGGCAGCTAATGTATAGTTTTAGTTAAAAGGGTGATATTGTTAAATTTGCATTTAAAAACACACTCTGCCACTGGTTTACTTATTTGTTTATTTATTTTTGCAGTACTGGGGATGGAACCCAGGGGCAGTCTACCTCCAAGCGACACACTCAGCCCTATATTTTATTCTTTATTTTGAAACAGGGTCTCACTGAGTTGCAAAGGGGCTCACTAAGTAGCTGAGGCTGGCTTTGAACCTGCACAATCCTCTTGTCTCAGCCTCCCAAATGCTGGGATTATAAGCATGCGCCACCACTGCCGGCTTGTATGTATGTATGTATGTATGTATGTACGTATGTATGTATGTATTTATATTGCTGGGTATTGAACCCAGAGGCATTCTAGCTCCAAGTTACACTTCCAGCCTTATTTTATTTTTTTGTTCTGAAACAAGATCTCACGAGGCTGCTGAGAGTCTTTGAATTCCTAAGGCTGGTTTTGAACCTTAGATCCTATCTCTGCCTTCCAAGTACTGGGATTACAGCATGAGCCACCATGCCTGAATCTGCTGATAGTTTGAAGTACTGCTCTAAGAGGAGATAGAGTGAATATTAATGGACCAATGGAGGGCCCACTATAACTCTTATGTTGTATATTATAAAATGTCTGAGCCGGGCATAGTGGCACATGCTTATAATCCCAGTACTTGTGAGGCTGAGATAGGAGGGTGGCAGGTTCAAGGCCAGCCTCAGCAATTTAGTAAGACTCTCAGCAACTTATTGAGACCCTGTTTCAAAATAAAATAACAAGCAGGTCGTGGTGGCACACTCTTGTAATACCAGCATTCGGGAGGCCGAGACAGGAGGATCACAGTCATGGACAGACTCAGCTACTTAGTGAGGCCCTTTGCAACTCAGTGAGACACTGTTTCAAAATAAAGAATAAAAAATAGGGCTGGGGGTATAGTTCAGGGGCAGAATGCCCCTGTGTTCCATCCCCAGTACTCCAATAAATAAATAAATAAATAAATAAATAAATAAATAAATAAAATAGAGCTGGAGTGTAGCTCAGAGGTAGAATGCCCATGGGTTTCATCCCTAGTACCACAAAAGTAAGATAAAATAAAATGTCTGAGGCAAAAATATCTTGGTAGGCAGAAGTGAATCTCTGGCCTACTTGTAGGTAGATCTCGCCAGGGCTGAGTGGTACAAAGATTATCCAATTATGATAAATTAGATAAATTAAAATCAGATAAATTCTCTTACTCAGCAATTAAACTTTAGCTAGGCACAGCAGTGCATGCCTATAATCCCAGTACTTGGAAGGCTGAGGCAAGAGGATCACAGGTTTGAAGCCAGCCTCAGTGAGACTCTCAGCAACCTAGAAAGACCCTGTTTTAAAAAATGGGGGAAGGGCTGGGTGTGTAGCTCAGTGGTAGGATGTCCCTGGGTTCAATCCCCCCCAAAAAAATTATAAATGGATAAATCACTACCATCAAAATAAATGGCTGCCTTTTCTCTTCTCAGCTAGATTACCTTTTACTGTGTTGATTCTCTACTCACCTCTGACAAAGTTAAGCCCTGACTATTCTAGGTAGTCTAGCCCCAACACTGTTAGTCTCAGACTATCACAGTCAGTAATGTAGAGTCCTGAGGGATGATGGAGATTTAGCCTTATATGGATTGTTAATAAGAACTGTATTACTTTCCAATTAGAATAAGCTTTCAACTGAGTGTGGTAGTGCACCCTTGTAATCCCAGCACTTGGGAGGCTGAGATAGGAGGATCACACATATTCGAAGCCAGCCTCAGCTACTTAGTGAGGCTCTCAGCAACTTAATGAAACCCTGTTTCCAAATAAAGTATAAAATAGGTCTGGGAATATAGCCCAGAGGTAGAAAAGCCCCTGGGTTCCACCCCAGTTCTACACACACACACAAAAAGAATAAACTCTCATACTTAGGCAAAACAATAAAATTCTTTTCTCTGCCTCTAAGATGTCAGCCAAGAGCTGCAGCCAATACTGACCTTGGTTAGCCATTAGCCCAGCTAAAAATGGAATGTTAGCTGGGCGTGATGGCGCACGCTTGTAATCCCAGCATTTAGGATGCTGAGACTGGATGATCGCGGTTCACAGAGAGCCTCAGCTACTTAGTGAGGCCGCTTGCAATTAAGTGAGACCCGGTTTCAAAATAAAGAATACAAAATAGAGCAGGGGGTGTAGCTCAGAGGTCGAATGCCCCTGGGTTCCATCCCCAGAACCGCAAAAAAATAAATAAATAAAAATAAATAAATAAATAAATAAATAAAAATGGAATGTTAAAACACACACTAAATTCTTACTGTAGTTTAGTTTAAGATTAAGAGAACCTATACTAATTACCAAGTACACAAAAGAGTTATAGCCCAAAGCCTCCATACTTTAAAGACAAGTTTCCAACATAATAAATAACTTCTAGAGGATAGAGAGAGAAAAAGGCTGAAAACTCCCCCAAGGACACAGAAGGATGGTCCAGGCCTCCTCCAAAGTGGGCACATACCATGTAACCCCTGACCTTGTTAACCAAGTAACACATCTTGGCCATAAATCTAACAGAAAGGCTAACACCATGGTAGGCCTGTGCCTCCATTAGGTCAGGGGGAGGTAAAAGGACTATTAGCTAGGCAGGATGGGAAAAAGGAGATAATCAATGCTTATAAAAACTGTCCTATATCCAAACACTTCCGCATCTTATTTTCAAGGCACTCCACTACATCCCTCAAGGTAGTGCTTTATAATATCCTGTCCCTTCTTTCTGCCTTTGTAAAAATAAAAACTGCTTAGGCTTATAGCAGAAGAGTTCTGGCTATTCTTTTCTACAAATAGCTAAGAACAAGAACCCACGGCTACATCTCATACCGTTAGAGTTTTGGCGCCCAATGGGGGGCGGGGTTACAGTTTTGGTTGGCATGGTTACAATGGAGTAGTGTGCGCTTCATCACCCTGCATCCCCTCAATCTAGTCACGAACAAACAAACTGAGGGTCAGTCTGCAAATTAGCTGGCCTAAATGTCACGAAAAACTAAAACAAACTCAGAAATCATTGTTGATCTCAAGAGACTAAAAATATAAGACAGTGAAATACAATATTTAATGCCTCAATTAAATCTATGACCAGACTTTTATTTACTTATTTATTTACTTGTTTGTTTACTTCTTTTTGTGGTACTGGAAATTGAATTCAGCGGTGTTCTACCTCTGAGCTGTAGAGGTAGCACTATTTTGTTTTTTATTTTGAAACAGGGTCTAAATTACCACACACTGGCCTGAAAACTGAGATCCTCTTCTCTCAGCCTCTCACATAATTTTATTATTATAATTTGCTATAAAAGACATTATTGGGACACTGGCAAAATATTATTAAAATCTGGAAATTAGGTACTATTAATGTAAATTTTATAATTGTTTTGTGGTTATATAAAATATGCCTGCTCTTCAGAAATACATTCCCCAGTACTTAAGTATAAAAAGGTAAAATGGCCGGGCATAGTGGTGCATGCTTGTAATCTCTGCGCTTGGGAGGCTGAGACAGGAGGATCGCACGGGTTCGAAGCCAGCCTCAGCTACTGAGTGAGGCTCTCAGCAACTTAGTGAGACCCTGTTTCCAAATACAGTATAAAATAGGGCTGGGTGTAGCCCAGAGGTAGAAAAGCCCATAGGTTTCACCCTAGTACCACACACAATAATAAAATAAATAAATAAATAATAAATAATAATAATAATAAAATAAAAAATAAAGTAAAATGTTCCATTCAAACAGTACTATTTAGTTTTCTCAAATATTCCCAGTGTTGCCTGGGAAAGCTTTAGCATCTCTCAGTGGAGAACATGACATTTTCAGTAACCAGAACGAATTACAGGTTGCAGGAAAATATGCTTATCTCGGTGCCTACCAGGAAAATAAATACTATTTTCTAAAAGGGCCCTTTCTTACAGATTTTTTTTAACAATTTTTTAATTGAACATAAATAGTATACATTTAAACTATATTTGGTGCCCTCTACCCCCGCCCCCGTTTTCCCTTCCCCCCTCCCACCAATGGTTGACCAGGTTAACCATGTCATGTTCATAATTTTACACGTTCAGATGTAGACCCTCATTAATCAAGATCAGCCTTCCTCCTCTTCTATCTTTCCATTCAAGCTTTGCTGATATTTCCCCTCCATTATCTGGAGTCCCACTGGTATCCTTTGTGTTTCCTAGTTTGGGCATATTAGAGGAAACATATGTACCTTCTATTCTTCTTTATGGCTGAATAGAATTCCATTGTGTATATTCCCCACAGTTTTGCTACCCATTCATCTGTTGATGGTGATCTGGGTTGGTTCCATATTTTGGCTATTACAAATTGTGCTGCTATGAACATAGGTATGCATATGTTGCTGTATTTCTCTGAATTCAACCCCTTTGGAAAGATACCCAGGAGTGGTATAGCTGGATCATATGGTGGATCTATTCCCAGCTTTCTTAGGAATCTCCACACAGATCTCCATAGTGGTTGAACTACTTTGCTTTCCCACCAACAGTGTAAAAGAGTTCCTCTTTCCCCACATCCTCTCCATCATTTGTTGTTGTTTGATTTCTTTATGCTTGCCACTCTGACTGGGGTTAGATGGAATCTCAGTGTAGTTTTGATTTGCATCTCCCTGATGGCCAGTGATGAAGAACATCTTTTCATGTATCTATTGGCCCTTTGTATCTCTTCTTTTGTGAAGTGTCTATTTAGTTCATTTGCCCATTTCTTGATTGGGTTGTTTGTTTTGCTAGTGTAGAGTCTTTTGAGCTCTTTGTATATTCTGGATATTAGCCCCCTATCAGAATGGCAGCTGGTAAAGATCCTTTCCCATTCTGTAGGCTTCCTCTTTAGGTTATTGATAGTTTCCTTTGATGAGAAGAAACTTTTTAGTTTGATGCTATCCCACTTGTTTATTCTTGCTTTAATTTCCTGAGCTTTGGAGGTTTTGTTGAGAAAGTTACTGCCTGTGCCAATATGTTGTAGTGTTGAACCTACGCTCTCCTCTACTAACTTCACAGTCTCAGGTCTAATTTCTAAGTCTTTGATCCATCTTGAGTTGATTCCTGTGTTTGGTGAGATATAGGGGTTTAGATTCATCTTTTTACAAATGGTTAGCCAGTTCTCCCAGCACCACTTGTTGAAAAGGCTGTCTTTTCTCCAGGGTATGTGTTTGGCCCCTTTGTCAAAGATTAATTGACTAAAGATGTGTGGGTTTGTTTCTGTATCTTCTATTCTAATCCACTGGTCAGTATATCTATTTTTGTGCCAGTACCATGCTGTTTTTACTACTATTGCTCTATAGTATAGTTTGAAGTCTGGGATTGTAATGCCTCCTGCATGTTTCTTATTATTGAGAATTGCTTTGGCTATTCTAGGTCTTTTCTTTCTCCATATGAAGTACATGATTGATTTTTCTAGGTCTCTGAAGAATGTCACTGGTATTTTAATGGGAATTGCATTGAACTTATAGATCAGTTTTGGCAGAATGGACATTTTGATGATATTTATTCTGCCTATCCATGAGCACGGGAGATCTTTCCATCTTCCAAGATCTTCTTCAATTTCTTTCTTCAATGGTTTATAGTTTTTGTTGTAGAGGTCTTTGACATCTTGGGTTAGGTTTATTCCTAGATATTTTATTGGTTTTGAGGTTATAGTGAATGGAATTGTTTTTTTTGTTGTTGTTGTTGTTGTTTGTTTGTTTCTTTCTTTCATCGTGGATTCATTGTTGGCATAAAGAAAAGCCATTGATTTCTTTAGGTTGATTTTGTATCCTGCGACTTTGCTGAATTTGTCAATCAGCTCCAGAAGTCTTTTGGTTGAGTTCTTTGGGTCTTCCAGATAAAGGATCATGTCATCTGCGAATAAGGATAATTTTAATTCCTCTCTTCCTATGTGAATTCCTTTGATTTCCTTCTCTTGTCTGATTGCTGCAGCAAGAGTCTCAAGGACTATATTGAAAAGGAGTGGTGATAGTGGGCATCCTTGTCTTGTTCCTGACTGTAGCGGAAATTCTTGCAGTTTTTCCCCATTCAATATAATGTTGGCTTTGGGTTTGCAGTATATTGCCTTAATGATGTTGAAGTACTTTCCTTCTATCCCAATTTTTTGCAGTGTTTTTAACATAAATGGGTGTTGGATTTTGTCGAATGCTTTTTCAGCATCTATTGCTATGATGATGTGGTTTTTGTTCTTGGTTCTATTTATGTGGTGAATAACATGTATTGATTTGCGTATGTTGAACCAGCCTTGTTTTTCTGGGATGAAACCGACTTGGTCATGATGTATTATTCTCTTGATATAGTTTTGAATGCGTATAGCTAGTATTTTGTTTAGAATTTTTGCATCTATGTTCATTAAGGATATTGGTCTGTAGTTTTCCTTTCTTGAGGTGTCTTTATTTGGTTTGGGGATTAATGTGATACTGGCCTCATAGAAGGAATTTGGGAGAATTCCACCTCTTTCAATTTCCCGGAACATGTTATGAAGTATCGGTATTAGTTGTTCACTGAAGGTTTTGTAGAATTCAGCTGGGAACCCATCTGGGCCTGGGCTTTTCTTTGGTGGAAGAATTTTTATTGCCGTTTCTATTTCTTTGGTTGTTATTGGTTGGTTTAGGCTTGTTATGTCCTCTTGGCTGAGTGTAGGAAGGTTAACTGTGCTTAGAAATCTATCAATTTCTTCCAGGTTTTCAAGTCTATTGGAGTATAAATTTTTAAAGTAGTTTCTGATAATCTTTTGAATTTCTTCACTATCTGTGGTGATATCTCCTTTTTCATTTCTAATTTTGATAATTTGAGTTGATTCTCTTTTTCTTTTGGTTAGGTTGGCCAGGGGTTTATCAATTCTATTAATCTTTTCAAAGAACCAACTTTTTGTTTTATTGATTCTTTGAATTGTTTTTTGTTCTCTATTTCATTTATTTCTGCTCTAATTCTGATGATTTCTTGCCTTCTGCTGGCTTTGGGAATAGACTGTTGCAGAATTTCTAAATCCTTGAGTTGTGTCATTAGGTTCTTTACTTGGTGGTTCTCCGTCCTTTTTATGTGGGCACTCAATGCAATAAACTTTCCTCTTAGTACTGCCTTCATGGTGTCCCATAGATTTTGGTACGTTGTGTCTCTGTTTTCGTTTGTTTCCATAAATTTCTTTATTTCTTCCCTAATTTCTGCTCTTACCCATTCATCATTCAATAGTGTATCATTCATTCTCCATGAATTTGAATACTTCCTTTCGAGTTTCCTGTTGTTGATTTCTACTTTTATTCCATTGTGGTCTGAAAAGATGCAAGGAATTATATTACATTTTTTGAATTTGCTGGTATTGTCTTTGTGTCCCAGGATGTGATCTGTTTTGGAGAAGGTTCCATGGGCTGCTGAGAAGAAAGTGTATTCTGTAGTTCCTGGTTGAAATAATCTGAAAATGTCTATTAGGTCCATTTGGTTTATGGTTTCTTTTAGTTCTAAAGTGTCTTTACTCATCTTTTGCCTTGAAGACCGATCCAGTGGTGTGAGAAGCGTATTAAAGTCTCCCAGAATTATTGTATTTGGGTCTACTTGGGATCTTATGTCCAGAAGGGTTTGTTTTACAAATGTGGTTGCACCCACATTTGGGGCATAAATATTTGCTATCATTATATCTTCTTGGTGTATTGTTCCTTTTAATAAAAGGAGGTGCCCTGATTTGTCTCTTTTGATGTGTTTTAGTTTAAAGTCTGTTTTGTTGGATATCAGGGTGGCTACCCCTGCTCTTTTTTGGTCACTGGTGGCATGGTATATCTTTTTCCATCCTTTCACCTTCAGCCTGTGAGTGTCTTTGGCTGTAAGGTGAGTTTCTTGCAGACAGCATATATTTGGATTATGTTTCCTAATCCACATTGCCAGTCTATGTCTTTTGATTGGTGAGTTAAGTCCTTTGACATTAAGAGATATTATTGAAATATGATTTTTGTTTTCTGCCATTTTGTGTTCTGTCTACTCTTGGGTAGTGTGATCTTTCTTCTTTACTTAAATGGCCCACTTATTAACTTCCTCTCTTCTCTGATTCTGAAGTCTGCTTCTTTTTTCTTCCTTGTGGTTTATTTCTTTAAGAATTTTCTCTAGTGTTGGCTTTGAATTCATGAATTTTTTGAGATTCTGTTTATCCTGAAAGACTTTGGTTTCACCATTGATCTTAAATAGTAGTTTTGCTGGATAGATTAGCTAGGGCTGGAAGTTATTTTCTTCCAGGGTCTGAATCACGTCGTACCAGTCTCTCCTAGCATTCCTGACCTGGGTTGTATAGTCTGGGGTGATTCTTATTGTTTTGCCTCTATATGTCACCCGTCCTTTTGTTCTCACTGCTTTTAAGATTCCTTCCTTAGCCTCTATATTGGTCATTTTGGTTATTATGTGGCGTGGAGTGGTCTTTCTTTGGTCCTGTCTCAGTGGAGTTCTGTATGCCTCCTGGACTTGAAGGTCCAAGTTGCTTTCCATATTTGGAAAATTCTCTGAGATTATTTTCTTGAAGATATTACAGATGCCCTTGGTCTGTACCTCTATCCCTTCCTCAATGCCTATTATCCATAAATTAGGACGCTTCATATTATCCCATAGTTGCTGGATGTTTAGGTTTTGTTGCTGTAAAAATTTCTGTATATCGCTGACTGTGTTTTCGGTTTGGGATGTACTGTCTTCTAATATTGATATTCTGTTTTCCATTTCATCTAATCTTCCAGAATTTCTTTCTATTGCTGTCTTCATTTCACTTATTGCCTCTTTCATTTCATTCCAGACCTCTTTCTGATTCTTTTTTAGTGTTTCTAATTCACCTTTAACCTCCTCTATACTTGTTTTAAATCCTTTCATCATATTGAACATCAAGATTCTGAACTCCCCTTCTTGCATTTCTAGTAGGTCAGTATTCGTGATTTCTTCTGTCTCTTCATAATTCCTAGTTCTCATATTTATAGCGTTCTCTGTCCTGTTTTTCTGATTTCTACCCATCGTTCTTGAGTATTGTGCTTAGTCTAATCTTAATATTAGGAGATTAGGGGTATTGGCAAATCGACAGAGCCTTTCCAGTGTTGAGGGTGGGTGATGTGGGAGGAGCTGGGGTGATTGGTAAAGGAGTCGGATTAGGTAGAGGATATGTTTAGGTTGAGAAAGACTCTAAGTATGATAGGGTAATATCTTGCTAGGAATGAGAGAGAGTTAACTAGTAGGACTCTTGTCGTGAGTAGAGTAATTATGGATATAAGAAATACTTTGAGTATTAAACCAGGAGGTATATTATGGGGAAAAGTTTTGGGGGAAAAAGTATGTAGGTTAGTGTGGGAAGGTTTGTAAATAGGGGTGATGGAAGGAGCAGACAAACATAAAAAAAAAATCCACACAAGATACCAAGACTATTGTGTAATCCAAGAAAAAGGAAGAAAAAACCAATCAAAGGAGGAAAACGAAAAAAGGAGGGAAAGAGGAAGAGGGAGGAAAAAAGAACAAGAATAAAATAAAAAGAACTAGCAGTTGTGTGAAGTCAGAAAATTTGGTAAACTATCATATATATATATATATATATATATATATATATATATATAATCAAGTTAAAGTAAAAGAAGTGTGGGTTAAGAAAAAAAAATAAAACAGCAATAACCACACCAAAACAAAAGCAGTGTAAAAGCAAAATAAAACAAAACATCCACATTAAAGGTAAAACAAACAGTCCTACGCATATGGGGTCAGGTCCATATAATATGTGCGTAATTGATTGCTTTGGTAGCTTTCAGAATATAATCCAATGTCTCTTAGTTTTCTTTGTACTCTATTTTTATCTTCTTAGGTCACTCTTGGTGTTTGGACACCTTTCTCTCCTTTAACTGCTTTAGGTTTATGTGTCTGGATGTCTGGTTTCACTGTTATTTGATTCTGTACAATTGACAGGTTCTGCGAAATTCCAACCTGTAGTCAGCCCCTCTGCACTCCACCACCCTAGTCTCCTGCCTGTGCTTCCCTACAGCAGGGTTGGAGGATGACCAAAGTATAATTGGAACCTCTCCCTGAGGTCCTGTGCAGATATTGTGGCCCGATGGATTTTCCTGTGCCTCTGGAAATTCCAGCTGGGCTAGCCGGTGTGGTCCCAAGATGTACCCTGGGCAAATGGATGCCGGTTGCTGGATGCCCACACTTACTTCCAGAGCTCTGCCTATTCCGAGAGTGCAGGCTGGGTGCGCTGCTATTACTGGACCCAGGTGTGAGTGGATGCAGCTGCCTATTGCTGCTGGTATACTCTTCCAAGGTGTATTGAGCTGTGTTCTCGCTTAGAACTAAGCATCTGGCTACCGGGCGGGTGGGAACTCCCAGTGGTGGGCCAGGGGTGCAGGATAGGTGCTCAAGGGTCCAGGTGCACAAGCAGTGCGCGGTGTCCAGCAATGGTCTCTGCCTCCCACAGGACGTAGAAGCTGGGGGTGCCCCAAGGAGATTTCCGGGGTACACAGGGGTTTTGCAACCTGGAAGGCAGGCTCTGGCAGGGTGGCGGGGGTTAGACACACAGGCAGGCTCCGATTTAGGGGTGGCAGTGGCGCAGGCACTGACTACTAGCAGGGGACCGGGGCGCAGACAAGGTGCGCTAGGAGAGTGCTGGGATATGGGGCTTGGGCCAGTGCTGGGGGGTTGGGGCTGTGGTGCACCCTAGGACCCGCACCTTCCCTAGATGCACTCAGGTACCTGGCTTCCTTAGTTCAGGCTTCTGTGGGAGTCTCTCTGCTGTTGTGATCCAGTCGCTGGTGAGCACACAGAATTCTGACATGGGTGCTGCTCGCTGCTTAAGATGAGGTCCTGGGTGCGTTTTCAGTCCCAAATTATCTTGCCATGGAAATTTCAAGACAGGCAGCCGCGCAAGCAGCCCGCTGCCGCCGCGGCCGGATCATTCCGATTGTATCTGCAGCAGGTCTGGTGTCCGATCTTTGTTCTTCTTCTTCTTCAAGTTCAGGGTTCTGCCGAGGTACCTGGATCTGTTTTGGTTCCTGGTATGTATTTATTTTGTTGCTTAAGACACTGCGTTCTAAGTATTTGAACTTTATTTGCTTCAGCTACTGAGAAGTGCTGTGTCCCTCAGTCACCATTTTGAAAAAAAGAAAAAAAAACCCTTCTGTTTAGTTTTTAAAATGTTTCTCTATGCCAATACTTCCGGCATAATACGTGATAAAACAATTCCGCTTCTCAAAGATTTGAGAAGAATTAACAGCAGCGGGGAATGTAATACTCTCTGTTGATTGGCTCAGTTTAAGATTAAAAATTCCAAAAATTCTTTTGCCTGTACCAAATTTAATAGCAGTTACTCCATTTATTCTGGGCGTGGTGGCGCACACTTGTAATCCCCGTGCTTGGGAGGCAGAGACAGGAGGATCGCACAGCTTCGAGCCAGCCTCGCTGGCTTGAGAGACCCTGTTTTCAAATAAAAATATACAATAGGTCTGGGAGTGTAGCCCAGAGGTAGAAGGGTTTCCACGAACCCCAGTACCATGAAAACAAAAACAAAAACAAAAAAAACCCAGCACTTTATTTTTCCTTTCTTCCCCTATGTACAATAGTAAATTGTGCGGCTCAACGTTGAGACATTCATCTCTTGCCAAATAAGATATAGATGACCACCAGTGCTGCTTCTGTAAGATGGCTTGCTTGTTCTGGCTCATCTCAAGGCCACCTGCGTGTGGTTTTTTCTCTCTCCACTTCCTCCCCTATATAATGACCTGCCCCCGGCAGATGGCGTGCGCATCCAGTGAGATTTCCAGGCGGAGGGGACCACCACTGGCCAGTTAAGAAAGGCTTCACTTGGGACATTCCCTTGGACTCTTGAGTCTCTCAGTTCTCGCTAAACCTGGATACAACCGTAGTATTTTTTTTATTATTATACGTTTCATTGGCATTTCAAGCTATTTTAGATCATTGAAACTAAAACTCTCAAGACACTCGATGGCATAAGCCTGAATGGGCAGCTATGACGGTGTCACAGTCAGGAGTCAGCCTACCCTGCATGAGGTTGGTCGGAGGAGAGGGTAGGAGGGCTGACTGGGCCGAGGGTTGGGGACATGTGGGTGGGAAAGTGGGGAGATGGAAGCAGAGTCATGAGTTAGGTTGTGTTCTAAGTCCAGGCAGCCTCTCATGCTCTAATCATAGGCCACTTGCCATCCCCAGTGGTGCAAGAAAGACTTCAACGTGGAGTCCAGTGGGCTGGCTTCCCTGGGCAGAAAGACAAAGGAGAAGGATGAGAGCAGCACCCCAGGGAGTGAGACAGGGTGAATAATGGAGATGCAGCGACACCGTCCCATGGGAGCTGCCAGTGTCCACGTGATGCTGTCACCTCCACAGAGAGGACTGCTGTCCTTTCTTACCGTGGCTCGTGTCTACCATGCAGGAGGATTGCGGGTGCCTGGACCACCACAGCCACATGGGGAGTCTCTGGCCAGACTGTAGAGCCAAACAAAAAGTCAAAAGCTTTGGGGTCAACTCTCCTCGGTGAGGATCCTAAGTACAATGTCCAGGACCAGTGAATCACATCAGACCCAACCAGCCGTGGTGATCAACATGGGAAGAACTCCCAGTGTGGAGTGTGTGGAGCCTTCAAGGGCCATCACTCCTACTGCCCTGAGGATCGTGGGTCGCCTGCCCCTTCCAGGCACAGGAGCACTTGAATCATGTTAATTTGTTTAATGCTGGAAGAGAGCAAACCCTGAACTGACATAGTACCATTCCACGGGAGTTGGAGGGGAGGCCAGAGCAGGTGGACAACAGCTCTCATTGTAGGACAGAACCCTGCACTGGGATTGCAACAGGGCACTGAGGGTCAGAGCCTGATCTCTTTTGAAGTGTTTTAAGTTTTTCTATTTTTGTGATGTGGACTGGGCCCCAGGATGTCCTCCTTCTGTGCGGTACCTCAGCCATCACTTATGTTTCTTTTTTTTATTAATTAATTAATTAATGTATTTATTTTTGGTGGTACTGGGGTTCCTGAAAGCCCTTCTACCTCCGGGCTACACTCCCAGACCTACTTTTACTTTTTTTTCTATTTGGAAACAGGGTCTCCTAAACCAGCGCTCGTGGTTGGCTTCGAACCTGCGCGATCCTCCTGTCTCTGCCTCCCAAGCGCGGGGATTACAAGCGTGCACCACCACGCCCGGCTTAATTTATTTTTTAAATTGGTTCATTGTATTCATATATCAATCACATTGGAGTACAAGACTTGAGAGGATATACAAGCACACATCATCCAATTAGCCCTCCTCCAGCCCCCATCCCATCCCCTCCCCCTCCCTCCATCCCATGCTTCTTTGGTGATTTACTTTGATACATTTGTTTATGTACCTCCTGCGTTTTAAAGAGGCTCCGTCCTCCAGTATTACATACCCTCTGATTGGTCACATTAGTTGCTTCACTATAGGGCCCTTTCTATAGCTCAACCTCTTCCTGTTGCCCTTTTCCTCCTAGTTATTGCTGATTAAGAGAAGCGTCTGATTTATATTTTCTGCGATATTTCTCTGTGCATGCTGCGTTGCAAGTACCGATCCCACTCTTGATGGTCCCAGTAGTGGCCTGGCTACTCAGTGGACTGATCCAGACCTCGCTGGCTCAAGCAGCGGCCTTGCCTCATGGGAGGCCCCAGTTCTGGTCTCACTGGCCCCTGCACCGGTCTAACCCCTAAGCTGGCTTTGGTCCCAGCCTTGGAGGCCGCAGGAGTGAACTTGCCTCACGGCAGGCTCTGATGCTGGCCATTGGCCTCTGCACCGGCCTAACCCCTTGGCAGGATTCCAATCCCGGCCTCGGAGGCCCCAGCACCGGCCTAGCCTCACGGCAGGCTCCAATGACGGCCTCGTTGGCTCCAGCACCGGCCTAACCCCTCGGTAGGTTCTGTCCCGGCCTAGGAGGCCCCAGCACTGGCCATGTCTTACGGCAGGCTCCGATGCTGGCCTCGCCTCACAGCAGGCTACGATGCCAGCCTCGCTGGCCCCAGCACCGGTCTAACCCTTCGGCAGGTTGTTATCGTGGCCTCGGAGGCCCCAGTACCGGCCTTGCCTCACGGCAGGCTCCGATGCCGGCCTCGCTGGTCCCAGCACCGGCCTAACCACTCGGCAGGCTCTTATCCCGGCCTTGGATGTCCCAGTACCAGCCTTACCTCATGGCAGGCTCCGATGCCGGCCGCGCTGTCCCCAGCACCGGCCTAACCCCTCAGCAGGCTCATATCCTGGCCTCGGAGGCCCCAGTACCGGCCTTGCCTCAAAGCAGGCTCCGATCCCGGCCTAGGATGCCCCAGTACCGGCCTTGCCTCACGGCAGGCTCTTATCCTGGTCTCGGAGGCCGAGTACCGGCCTTGCCTCAAGGCAGGCTCTGATGCCGGCCTCGCTGGCCCCAGCACCGGCCTAAACCCTCGGCAAGCTCTTATCCCGGCCTCGGAGGCCCCAGTACCAGCCTTGCCTCAAGGCAGGCTCCGATCCCGGCCTAGGAGGCCCCAGTAAGGGCCTTGCCTCACGGCAGGCTCTTATCCTGGTCTCGGAGGCCCCAGTACCGGCCTTGCCTCAAGGCAGGCTCCGATGCCGGCCTCGCTGGCCCCAGCACCGGTCTAAACCCTCGGCAGGCTCTTATCCCGGACTCGGAAGCCCCAGTACCGGCCTTGCCTCAAGGCAGGCTCTGATGCCGGCCTCGCTGGCCCCAGCACCGGCCTAACCCCTCGGCAGGCTCTTATCCTGGCCTCGGAGGCCCCAGCACCGGCCCTGCCTCACGGCAGGCTACGATGCCGGCCTCACTGGCCCCAGCACCGGCCTAACCCTTTGGCAGGCTCTTATCCTGGCCTCGGAGGCCCCAGTACCGGCCTTGCCTCAAGGCAGGCTCCGATGCCGGCCTCGCTGGCCCCAACACCGGCCTAACTTCTCGACAAGCTCCGATCCCGGCTTTGGAGGCCCCAGCACTGGTCATGCCTCATGGCAGGCTCTGATGCCGGCCTCGCTGGCCCCAGCACCGGCCTAACCCCTCGGCAGGCTCTTATCCTGGCCTCGGAGGCCCCAGTACCGACCTTGCATCAAGGCAGGCTCCAATCCCGGCCTCGGAGGCCCCAGCACCGGCCTTGCCTAACGGCAGGCTCCGATGCCGGCCTCGCTGTCACCAGTACCGGCCTATCCCTTCGGCAGGCTCTTATCCTGGCCACGAAGGCCCCAGTACCGGCCTTGCTCAAGGCAGCCTCCGATGCCGGCCTCGCTGGCCCCAACACTGGCCTAACCCCTCGGCAGGCTGTGATCCCGGCCTTGGAGGCCCCAGCACTAGTCATGCCTCATGGCAGGCTCCGATGCCCGCCTCGCTGGCCCCAGCACCGGCCTAACATCTCGGCAGGCTCTTATCCTGGCCTCGGAGGACCCAGTACCGGCCTTGCCTCAATGCAGGCTCCAATCCCGGCCTCGGAGGCCCCAGCACCGGCCTTGCCTCACGGCAGGCTCCGATCCCAGCCTCGCTTGCCCCAGCACCGGCCTAACCCTTCAGCAGGCTCTTATCCTGGCCTCGGAGGTCCCAGTACCAGCCTTGCCTCAAGGCAGGCTCTAGCTTATGATTCTAAAACAAGGTGATGGAGAGTTGCTGAGCCTGGCCTCAAAATTGTGACCCTCTTGCTTCATTCTGCAAGTGGTGGGATTATAGGTGTGCAACACTGCACCCAGCCCAGAGCTCAGACTTTCTCTTCTGCAACTGGCCCTACCCCCGCCCGGTTTTTGTGTGGGAAGGGAGAGTGAGATTTCAACTAGGTTGCCTACTTCATCCCAAGTAGAGGTGTACTAGTCGGTTGTTGCACTGAGAGCTCTGGGTTTCTCTGCTTTGGCTTTTCTTCCAGCCTCTGAGACAGCACTGCAGAGCACTGGGGCACAGAGGAGGGTCCTTCACTAGCTTTGCTTGCCGGGAGCTTGATGGAGATGCACTGTCTGTGGTACTGTCAGCCCTGGAAATGGAGACTGGGAGCTGAATACAAAAACAGTGAGAGCCTGGTTCAAAAAAAAAGTAAAATAACACACACACACACACACACACACACACACACACATATGCACTGGCACACACACACACACACACATATGCACTGGCACACACATGAAACCTATTTGTCTACGTCCACTGATATCTGTATATGTAGAGATAGAGAAAAACAATGTGTTGTAAGAGAGAGTCACCCAAATATCCTGTGAATGCATTCAGCCTTGTAGACATGGTCTATTCTTTTAGCTTCAGCCAAAATGACATGTGTACAGAAAAGACAAGGATAACAAAAACATAGGTTTAATGTAGAAGATAACGAATGAACATGGGGTCTGTCTAACAGGGCGTGTCTATCCAAACCTAAGGGATCTGGGTACATATACAGGGGTCTTCAGGGATTCTTAAAGTCAGGGCTCTTTATCTCAGAGAACGCCTCTTCCCTGCGGCCTCCTCACAGGGGCTCCTGGCGGTCTTCTCAGGGCGATTTCTCCTCCGTAGCACAGAGCGGATTTGCTTCCTGAGCCACGTGAACACCAAACGTAAGTTCACACAGGAAGTCGTTTGGGCATGAGAGGCAGTGTCCCCCTCTGCCTGATTCCTGCATGTCGGGGACAGCTCTGTCCCGCTGCCTCGCACCAGGCTCATCATCTGCCCAGAAAGAGAGCAAGGGTTAGACTCAGGGATTTTACAGCCTCACAGTCAATATCTACTCAGTGTTGAAACCCACATCTTTTTACCAAAAACACATCACCTGCACGTGTGGAGTTTCACTCCTCCTGAAACACCTACACATGCATACACCCTCACACAGGGGTTTGTGGCACACTCTTTAGCTCTTATCTTTGCTGCCCGCCTTTTGATCCATCACTATTTCCAGGCGCTCTTCCTGCCTCCTTCTCCTGCTCTGCTTCTGTGTCCATGGGGCCATGTCAGAGCCCTGGCTCCAGCCCTCCTCAGGGCAGATACTCAGGGCCTGTGCTCTCCACCCGGGACTATACTACTTCTGATCCTTGTTTTCAAAGTGGTCTTCCTGATGCTCACCTCAGCGGCCTTGAGGTCATTAAGCCTTGATGGCGTCTTCAGGACCTGTAGGGCCTCTTCATCACCTGGCATTAGGCAGCAGGTCAAGACTGGACTAGCAAGATGAGCTCCAGGTGGGGGGCATCTGCTTGGCAGGCAGAAGTCTCTGTCCTGGGTAGGCTCAGGGGAAACAATATCATCATTGATGGTTTCTCCCTCCTTTTCTAGAGAGGCCTGGAGTTCTGGCACTTGTCTGTCAGACCTGCAGAGAGGTACATTTGCTCTCTGCTGGTCAGCATTCTCCAACATGGGATGCTCTTCATTGAGAATTACCATTTTCTAAAAATATAAAATAAAATAAGTTAGATTCTATACCTCCACAGGTCAGAGGCAATATCTACACATTTCCTTTTTTTTTTTTTTGGGAGGGAGGTCATACTAGGATTGGAACCCAGAGGCTTTCTACCTCCGGGCTATACTCCCAGACCCATTTTATATATTATTTTGAAACAGGGTCTCACTAGGTTGCTGATAGCCTCACTAAGTAGCTGAGGCTGGCTTCGAACCTGTGCGATCCTCCTATCTCAGCCTCCCAAGTGTGGGGATTACAAGCTTGTGCCACCACGCCCGGCTACACATTTCTTTAACTCAAGTTTATACCCAAATTACCTCTATTGTAAGTGTGTCATTTTAGTGAAAAGTAATACTTACACGCGCACGCACACATACACACACACACACACACACACACACACACACACACACAGGCCACACTGGTATTTTGCAAAGCTTTTAGCCCTTGTCTTTGTTCCTAGCCTCTCTCTCCCTCAGTGCCCCTCTCTGTTTCTGGACTCTCCTCCTGACCCCTTCCCTGCTCTCATATTTGTGTCCCTGGGTTCATGTCAGATCCTGTTACCAGCCCTGCTTCCCTGCAGATGGGAAAGCTGTGCTGCCCACCTGGCATCCACACTTGTGCTGTCCCACCCCTTCCCCAAATATATCTCAGTGCTTACCTCGATGTTCTTAGGTTTATTTCGTCTAGGTGGCTTCTTGGGGACCTGATGTTTCTCTTGATTTTCTGACACTTTGTGGGTGAACAATTCTTGCGCAGTATCCTGACCTGCATGGCTGCTCTGCACTCCTGGGAGGGAGGACCTGCTCGGCAGTTGGAGAGTTTCTTCCTCTGTTGGCTCACAGGACGCAGAGTCATCTTCATGGTGGTATCTCCAGGTTTCCAGAAAGCTCTTGAGCTCTTCGATTAATCTGTCCATTCTGAGGAGAGTTTGTTCAATTCTCAGCTTTTCAAAAACCTCATTTATTAGTCTGTCAATGTGCAGCGCTAGCAGGTATTCAAGATTGGAGCCCATGTCTACCTCCGCGTCGTGTTTGGGTCTGCACATCTGTTGGGGGTCATCCGCCATCTCCTCTTCTCTTTCGCTATGTCCCCTACTGAAACCAAGGCAAGTTTTTTTAACAGGAGCAAAGATGGGAGGTGAGGAGTCCCCAGAAGGCCTATCCTCCCACAAAGCAGTGCCTTCTGAAGCAATCTCCCTTTCTCCAGGGAAGCAGCCTAGAAGGATATAGGTGAGGTCACATCTGGACTCCCAAATGCTGTTCTCAGTGCCCCCGGACTCCATGTCTTTGGAGACACTGCTGCTATAGCCCGAGGTGACCATGCATCTCTCTGTCTCACTCAGCTTCTGAATCTACAAAAAAAATGAAAGACGATATTGGAAGAGAGTCACTTCCTTATTAAAACCCACTCCCTTGTCTATTTGGAACTGCCTCCTTTATATAGGAGTTCTTCTCTGAATAAACTCTCCTGGGAAGGGCAGAAGAGCCAGTTTTCCCCTTTGAAAACCAATTTATTCCACAGGGTGGTCATGTGTTTCTCTAATGCTAGTCTTTGGAAGGCTGATGCAGGAGTTTTTTGGTTCAAGTCTCGCTCAGCCACTTAGGGAGACCCTGTTACCGAACACAAAGCAAAAGGTTGTGGGTATATCTATGTGAAAGAATGGCCCTGAGTACATTGCTCACTAGAAAAAAAATACAAGAGTCAACATTAAGAGCTGGTAGTACAATAGCCCTGCCTCCTGAGCCTGTCCACCTGCCACCTCACACATTTGGTCTTTTCTCAATTGAAAGAATATGCATCCTAAAAGATGCCAGATTATTCACAGCATGAACCACATCCCCATTGTTGACTATTATAGAGAAATCTACATGAAAGCCTCTGTTTCCAAAAGCCCTTCAGCGTGTTGGTCTCCTCGCCATATCCTTTTGGTCATTGAAACCAGGAACACAAATGTCCAATACCAGCAGCCCTTGGGCCCATGGTCACAAATCTGTGAAAGTCTTGTGACATTTGATACATTGCTTTCAGAAATGCTGAACTGTTGATATACCGCTTCTAACACTCTAATGGCTCTTTCAGTCCAACTTTTACCCTGATATACCAGCAGGTATTGGAGAACACACACACACACACACACACACACACACACACACACACACACACACGCACACAATTACACACACACTGTATAGACTCTGTCTGACCTTCTCCTCCTCATAGGGCTCTCCACAGCAAGGAGGTGCTGCCATCTCATCACACATAACCAGACACTTTAGAGACACTCAGGTCCTGAGTCTCAGTGGCTGAGAGTCCAAGTGTGAGAAGTCTGGGTTCTGAGACTGTTGGCTGCCATGGCAACAAGAGCCCTCATTCTAGCCCAGAGTGAGGAGAGAGGAGAGGGGGATGGAAAGCCACAGGACCCATTTCCTTGCTTTAGAGTACTGTGTACACCTGCCATGTCAATTTGAGCAGGACCCCCTTGAGGGCAGAGGGACCAATGTCATGGGGCACGATGTCCCTGTGGTCAGGTGGGAGCCTGAGGTGACTCCTGTCCTCAGGGAAGTTGGGTGTATGTGTTGACATGAACACAAACAACCTGTTAGCCAACAGGATTGGGTTTTTGAATGAAAGCACTTCAAATGAATGTTTAGCAAGGTTCCAAATAGGGACCTTCCTGTGGACAAGTTGAGGGTGCAAATTGTGGTGAAAAAACCAGGAAAGAGCTCCAGGGGGAGATGCCTTTCATTGTAAGAATTCCTGGAGGAGTCGAAGCTGGTGAGGGACAAGAGCGTTAGGGGCGTGTGTAGCCGGCAAGGCATCAGCAACGATGCCAGGAGGGAAAGTGTCTGCTGTGTGAGCAGATGAAGCCACTGAGGAGAAGAGTGTATGCGGCCACGGAAGGCCCACTCCCTCTGCTCAGGACCCTGACTTTCATGGTCTAAGCAAAAATGATTGGCTAACACCTTGGCACGATAAAATTTTTATTTTCTTGCACAGTATACTTTGCATCAGTATACTCCTATGTAGTTAAACTGTCATCTAACGCTAAAAAGCATGACATGCGATAAACATGGTTATATTTACAAATTATTTAGAGATTTTCAGTGAGAGTCTATTAAGATAATTTTCTGTGTTTTCTTTTTTATATTTGTGGTACTGGGGTTCCTGGAAGCCTTCTACCTCGGGGCTACGCTCCCAGACCTATTTCATACTTTTTATTTGGAATCAGGGTCTCTCTTTTTTTTTTTTTTTTTTTTTTTTTTTTTTTTTTGCGGTACTGGGGTTCCTGGAAGCCCTTCTACCTCGGGGCTACACTCCCAGACCTATTTTTACATTTTTATTTGGAAACCGGGTCTCCTAAGCCAGCGCGCCTGGCTCCGAACCTGCGCATTCCTCCTGTCTCTGCCTCCCAAGCGCGGGGATTAAAAGCGTGCGCCACAACGCCCGGCAATGTTCTGTGTTTTCTACTGTCATCTAACGCAAAAAACCATGACATGAGATAAAGATGGTTATATTTACAAATTATTTAAAGATTTTCAGTGAGAGTCTATTAAGATAATTTTCTGTGTTTTCTACTGTCTCTGTTTTCTATGGTTATCTCTTCTACAGTTTCACTCCTAAAGTAAAAATTATCCCTTGTGTAACTGTCGTGCTATATTTGTGCTTCACAATGTTAAAGATGTATAAATAGGTATTGGACAAAACACCAGTCAGTTTAACTATCCCAGTTCATCACAGCTGCCTCAAAATCGATGTGGTTCCTCATGGGTGGCATGGCTCCTACATAGGGGGCCATGTCTGCTAAACTGTATTGTGAGTTTTGTTTCTCCAAGACTTAAAAATGTCAAACTTCAATTGGTGCTACAAATCAAACCTAAAATAAACATCTGCCAGAGCCCTTTGGACAGCCACGCACATCTCAAACATTGCCTGATCTAACCGCCACAACTGACTTCCTCACACCCTCAAGCCAGGGCCCCACGCTGACCCCTCTCAGAATACAAGTAGGTCCATTGACTTTCTTTGTCCCCATTCCCTTAAGCCTGACAGGGGTCAGAAAGTTATAAAAGCGGGGGTGTCTGTTTAGTTTTTTTTTTCTTTTAACAATTTTTTATTGAACATACATAGTATACATTTAAACTAAAATTTGGTGCCCTCTCCCTCCCGCCCCCGTTTTCCCTTCCCCTCTCCCACCAATGGTTGTCCAGGTTAACCATGTCTTATTCATAATTTTACACATGTATTGGTGTAGACCCTCATTAATCAAGATCGGCCTTCCTCCTCTCCTATCTTTCCATTCAAACTTAGCTAGTATTTCCCCTCTAATATCTGGAGTCCCACTGGTATATTTTGTGTTTCCTAGTTTGGGCACATTAGAGGAAACATATGTATCTTCTCCTTCTGTGCTTGACTGATCTCACTTAACATAATGTTCTCCAGGGCTTTCCATCTTCTTGCAAATGATATAATTTTGTTTTTCTTTATGGCTGAATAGAATTCCATTGTGTGTATTTCCCACAGTTTTGCTATCCATTCATCTGTTGATGGTGATCTGGGTTGGTTCCATATTTTGGCTATTACAAATTGTGCTGCTATGAACATAGGTATGCATATGTTGCTGTATTTCTCTGAATTCAACCCCTTTGGAAAGATACCTAGGAGTGGTATAGCTGGATCATATGGTGGATCTATTCCCAGCTTTCTTAGGAATCTCCACACAGATCTCCATAGTGGCTGAACTAGTTTGCACTCCCACCAACAGAGTAAAAGAGTTCCTCTTTCCCCACATCCTCTCCAGCATTTGTTGTTGTTTGATTTCTTTATGCTTGCCACTCTGACTGGGGTTAGATGGAATCTCAGTGTAGTTTTGATTTGCATCTCCCTGATGGCCAGTGATGAAGAACATCTTTTCATGTATCTATTGGCCCTTTGTATCTCTTCTTTTGTGAAGTGTCTATTTAGTTCATTTGCCCATTTCTTGATTGGGTTGTTTGTTTTGCTAGTGTAGAGTCTTTTGAGCTCTTTGTATATTCTGGATATTAGCCCCCTATCAGAATGGCAGCTGGTAAAGATCCTTTCCCATTCTGTAGGCTTCCTCTTTAGGTTATTGATAGTTTCCTTTGATGAGAAGAAACTTTTTAGTTTGATGCTATCCCACTTGTTTATTCTTGCTTTAATTTCCTGAGCTTTGGAGGTTTTGTTGAGAAAGTTACTGCCTGTGCCAATATGTTGTAGTGTTGAACCTATGCTCTCCTCTACTAACTTCACAGTCTCAGGTCTAATTTCTAAGTCTTTGATCCATCTTGAGTTGATTCCTGTGTTTGGTGAGATATAGGGGTTTAGATTCATCTTTTTACAAATGGTTAGCCAGTTCTCCCAGCACCACTTGTTGAAAAGGCTGTCTTTTCTCCAGGGTATGTGTTTGGCCCCTTTGTCAAAGATTAATTGACTAAAGATGTGTGGGTTTGTTTCTGTATCTTCTATTCTAATCCACGGGTCGGTATATCTGTTTTTGTGCCAGTACCATGCTGTTTTTACTACTATTGCTCTATAGTATAGTTTGAAGTCTGGGATTGTAATGCCTCCTGCGTGTTTCTTATTATTGAGAATTGCTTTGGCTATTCTAGGTCTTTTCTTTCTCCATATGAAGTTCATGATTGATTTTTTCTAGGTCTCTGAAGAATGTCACTGGTATTTTAATGGGAATTGCATTAAACCTATAGATCAGTTTTGGCAGAATGGCCATTTTGATGATATTTATTCTGCCTATCCATGAGCACGGGAGATCTTTCCATCTTCCAAGGTCTTCTTCAATTTCTTTCTTTAATGTTTTATAGTTTTTGTTGTAGAGGTCTTTTACATCTTGGGTTAAGTTTATTCCTAGTTATTTTATTGGTTTTGAGGTTATAGTGAATGGAATTGTTTTTTTTTTTTTGTTGTTTCTTTCATTGTGGATTCGTTGTTGGCATAAAGAAAAGCCACTGATTTCTTTAGGTTGATTTTGTAACCTGCGACTTTGCTGAATTTGTCAATCAGCTCCAGAAGTTTTTTGGTTGAGTTCTTTGGGTCTTCCAGATAAAGGATCATGTCATCTGCAAATAAGGATAATTTTAATTCCTCTCTTCCTATGTGAATTCCTTTGATTTCCTTCTCTTGTCTGATTGCTGCAGCAAGAGTCTCAAGGACTATATTGAAAAGGAGTGGTGATAGTGGGCATCCTTGTCTTGTTCCTGACTGTAGCGGAAATTCTTGCAGTTTTTCCCCATTCAATATAATGTTGGCTTTGGGTTTGCAGTATATTGCCTTAATGATGTTGAAGTACTTTCCTTCTATCCCAATTTTTTGCAGTGTTTTTAACATAAATGGGTGTTGGATTTTGTCGAATGCTTTTTCAGCATCTATTGCTATGATGATGTGGTTTTTGTTCTTGGTTCTATTTATGTGGTGAATAACATGTATTGATTTGCGTATGTTGAACCAGCCTTGTTTTTCTGGGATGAAACCGACTTGGTCATGATGTATTATTCTCTTGATATAGTTTTGAATGCGTATAGCTAGTATTTTGTTTAGAATTTTTGCATCTATGTTCATTAAGGATATTGGTCTGTAGTTTTCCTTTCTTGAGGTGTCTTTATTTGGTTTGGGGATTAATGTGATACTGGCCTCATAGAAGGAATTTGGGAGAATTCCACCTCTTTCAATTTCCCGGAACATGTTATGAAGTATCGGTATTAGTTGTTCACTGAAGGTTTTGTAGAATTCAGCTGGGAACCCATCTGGGCCTGGGCTTTTCTTTGGTGGAAGAATTTTTATTGCCGTTTCTATTTCTTTGGTTGTTATTGGTTGGTTTAGGCTTGTTATGTCCTCTTGGCTGAGTGTAGGAAGGTTAACTGTGCTTAGAAATCTATCAATTTCTTCCAGGTTTTCAAGTCTATTGGAGTATAAATTTTTAAAGTAGTTTCTGATAATCTTTTGAATTTCTTCACTATCTGTGGTGATATCTCCTTTTTCATTTCTAATTTTGATAATTTGAGTTGATTCTCTTTTTCTTTTGGTTAGGTTGGCCAGGGGTTTATCAATTCTATTAATCTTTTCAAAGAACCAACTTTTTGTTTTATTGATTCTTTGAACTGTTTTTTTTTGTTGTTTTTTTGTTCTCTATTTCATTTCTTTCTGCTCTAATTTTAATGATTTCTTGCCTTCTGCTGGCTTTGGGAATAGACTGTTGCAGAATTTCTAGGTCCTTGAGTTGTGTCATTAGGTTCTTTACTTGGTGGTTCTCTGTCCTTCTTATGTGGGCACTCAATGCAATAAACTTTCCTCTTAATACTGCCTTCATGGTGTCACATAGATTTTGGTAGGCACTTCCTTTTATTAAAAGGAACAATATACCAAGAAGATATAATGCTAGTAAATATTTATGCCCCAAATGTAGGTGCAACCACATTTGTAAACAAACCCTTCTGGACATAAGATCCCAAGCAGACCCAAATACAGTAATTCTGGGAGACTTTAATACACCTCTCACACCACTGGATCGATCTTTAAGGCAAAAGATGAGTAAAGACGCTTTAGAACTAAAGGAAAGCATAAACCAAATGTACCTAATAGACATTTTCAGATTACTTCAACCAGGAACAACAGAATACACATTCTTCTCAGCATCCCATGGAACTTTCTCCAAAATAGACCACATCCTGGGACACAAAGAAAATACCAGCAAGTTCAAAAGATGTAATATAATTCCTTGCATCTTTTCAGACCACAATGGAATAAAAGTAGAAATCAACAACAGGAAACTCGAAAGAAAGTATTCAAATTCATGGAGAATGAATGATACACTATTGAATGATGAATGGGTAAGAGCAGAAATTAGGGAAGAAATAAAGAAATTTATGGAAACAGATGAAAACAGAGATAAACCTTCTTACAGATTTTTATAAAAGCCAGGTGGCTCCTTTTATTTCAGGTTTATGTAACTACCTCCTTCCTGCTCATGAATTTTGTTCTTTGGGTCCAAAGCTATTACTTACATTCCTTTTTTTGTTGGGGGTGATGGGTTATCAGGGATTGAATCCAGGGCATTCTACCTCTGAGCTAAACCCTCGGCCCCATTTTATTTTTTATTTTGCAACAGGGCTTTGCTAAGCTGCTGGGGGCCTACCTAAGTTGCTGAGGCTGGTCTTGAAACTGTGATCTTCTCATCTCAGCCTCCGAAATACTGGGGTTACAGGTGTTCACCACCATGCTCGGCTTTGACACATTTTTAAAAGAATGATTGTTGTGAACTACTTGGTGCTAAATGTTACCTGTGAACTTCCATGGGGATCATGACAGCAAAGGAATAAAAAGCGAGGTGCTTTGAATCCTACTGCCTCCCACTAAATGCATATACACATATTGTTAAAAATAATTATAAATCAGCCAGGTGTGGGGGTGCATGCTTGTTATCTCAGGAGGCTGAGACAAGAGAATCACAGGTTCGTGGCCAGCCTCAGCAATGTAGTGAGGCCCTCTGCAACCTAGCAAGACCCTGTTTCCAAATAAAAAAGAAAACAAGCCTAGGGGTATAGCTCAAAGTACCACAAAAATATAAATAAATAAAAATCTTTACAATCACTCGGTGCATTCATCAAAGGATACCAAAACAATTCATAAGCATTAATTACTCAAGCCAACACTCCTGTGAGCACACTCTGTATTATTCTCTTAATTTTAAAGATGCTTCAACTAAAGAAAATTTAAAGGGTAGGCAGATACTAACACACATGCACATACATAATATATATGTGAGTTATTACATGGAATATAGATTAGAAGACAAAGCTGGGTATAGTGGTACATACCTGTAATTCCAGTACTTGAAAGGCTGAGATGGATGATCGTAGTTTCAAAGTCAGCCTCAGCAACTTAGTGAGACTCTCAGCAACATAGCGATATCTTGTTTTAAAATAAAAATAAAATTTTGGGGGGGATGGAACCCAGGGACATCCTACCTCCAAGCTACATCCCCAGCCCTATTTTTTATTCTTTATTTTGAAACAGGGTCTCACTGAGTTGCAAACGGCCTCGCTAAGTAGCTGAGGCTGTCCACGAACTGCAATCCTCCCATCTCAGCTTCCCAAATGCGGGGATTACAAGTATCTGCCACAACGCCCAGCTTATATTAATTTGGGGGGGGGGATTCTGGGGATTGAACATAGGGGCATTCTATGTCCGACCTATATTCCCAGACCCCCAGCCCTATTTTTTATTTCTTTTCCTTTTTTGTGGTACTGGGGCTGGAACCCAGGAGCATATTACCTTCAAGCCACACCTCCAGCCCTATTTTATTCTTTTATTTTTGAAACATGGTCTCACTAAGTCGCAGTTGGCTTCACTACATTGCTGAGGCTGGCCAGAAACTTGTGATCCTACTGTCTCATCCTCCTAAGTACTAGTATTACAACCGTGCGCCACCACGCCTGGCTCCCATTAATTTTTTTAATACCGCTAGTATGTGTGGGTAACCAACTTATCTCAGTTTTCCCAGGACTTTTTGTCAGTTTCAGCACTGAAAATATTGCATTCTGGGAATTTCCTTATTCTCAAGAAAACTCAAACATTTAGTTACTCTAAGTATACTTTCTTCTTTTATTTCCAGTTTAATTAATAAAAATGGAGCAAGGTATGGTGGAACATACCC
This sequence comes from Muscardinus avellanarius, assembly GCF_963383645.1. Taxonomy (NCBI): domain Eukaryota; kingdom Metazoa; phylum Chordata; class Mammalia; order Rodentia; family Gliridae; genus Muscardinus; species Muscardinus avellanarius. Next base: position 90,193,548 of record NC_137797.1, read on the forward strand.
ATAATTCCGGCACCTGGGAGGCTAAGACAGGAGGATCACAGGTTCGAAGTCAGTCTCAAAAATTCAGCAAAGCCCTCCACAACTTAATGATACCCTGTTTCAAAATAAAAAATTAAAATAGGGCCGGGGGTGCAGCTCAGAGGTAGAATGCCCCTGGGTTCAATCCCCAGTATCTAGTAATAATAATAAAATTTGGAGACTCTATTAGTTAAATGATAAATGATGAATTGGCCCACTGGACCCATTACTGTTTTTTTTTTCACCCACAGTGCTGGGAATTGGACTCGGGGTTTTATACATGCTAGGCAGGTGCTCTACCACTGAGCTATACCCCCGTCCTAGACCTGTGAACCTGAATTTTCACTTCATTATTATAAGGTATGCTTTGGGCTTTTGCATTCCCCATTCAATAGTTTGACTTGATACTTTTTTGAAGATGTGAGTATGTAAATACTAATACAAATAGAATTGCATGTTGTTCCTAGCCTCTTTTTAGCCAATATTTAAACTCATAACATTGGTCAGGCATGGTGGTGTACACTTGTATTCCCAGCATTCAGGAGGCAGAGACCGGAGGATTGCAGTTTGTGGACAGCCTCAGCTACTTGGCAAGGCCCTCCACAACTCAGTGAGACCCTGTTTCAAAAATAAAAGACAGCCAGGGTGGTGGCGCACGCTTGTAATCCCCGTGCTTGGGAGGCTGAGACAGGAGGATCGCACAGGTTCGAAGCCAGCCTCAACTACTTAGTGAGGCTCTTAGCAACTTAGTGAGACCCTGTTTCCAAATAAAATATAAAATATGTCTGGCAGTATAGCGAAATCCCCTGAGTTCCACCCCCAGTACCACCAAAATAAATAAATAAATAAATAAATAAATAAATAAATACAATAAAAAGGCTAAAAATTAGGTCTGGGGGTATAGCTCAGAGGTAGAATGCTCCTGGGTTCCATCCCCGGTACCGCAATAAATAAATAAATAAATAAATAAATAAATAAATAAATAGCATTGAGAAACAGAAGTAAAGTTAAAAGGATTTAAAGCTTTGTAATAAGGTTTACTAGGGAAATGTTAAATATCAAAGAACACATCAGTAGTATACTCAGAGATGATGTGAGGAATATTCTGGGGAAAAGATATGATATAATCGCACATATATTATACATTATCATATTGCATATTGGAGGGGCTATGGCTGAGAACTCTGGCTGGAAATCTGCAGAGTTCTTTAATCATGGCCTTGCAAGTGTATGGAAATCCATGCTTAGTTGAAAGTCTTCAAATAAAACCATCACTCTCTCCTTTTACCTATTAAGCAGATTGTCAGGTAGCCAGGCCTTTATCTCCCATCGCTGCGACTCTGGCAATAGGGTTGACAGATAAAGTACAGGATGCCCAGTTAAACTGGAAGTTCAGACACATAGCACTTTAATGTTAACTGTGCCCCAAGTATTGCATAAGGCTCACTTATACTAGAAAGTGACTGTTTGTTTGAAATTTAAATTTAATGGAGCATCCTTCCTCCTCTCCTAAGTATTGCAACTTTACTCCTTGGTCACCCAGTGGAGAATTCTTTCACAAAAAGAGGATAAAGGCAGCCAGTGTAGTTTCCCTTTATACAGGGAAATGTGGAGCCACCATTATACTGGCTGGCTCCATTCAGCAAATTCCACCCATGCACACAGCAAGGTTTTCATTCTTAAATAGGAACAGATAACCAAGCATTGGGGGTTAAAGTTTACATTGAAGAGAAAAAGAAATAGAACTAGTGATTCCAGAGAAAGTAGCTAATACGGGCAGCAGAACAGGACTTTTTAAAAAGGCATATAAGAGCACGGTGCGGCGGTGCACGCTTGTAATCCCAGCATCTGGGAGGCTGAGACAGGAAGATAGTGGTTCGTGGACAGCCTCAGCTACTTAGTGAGGCCCTTTGCAACTCTGTGAGACCCTGTTTCAAAATAAAGAATAAAATATAGGGCTGGGGGTGTAGCTTGGAGTTAGAATGCCCCTGGGTTCCATCCGCAATACTGCAGAATATATAAATAAATACATAATAAATAAATAAATAAATAAACATATAAAAGGGCTGGGAGGCCAGCTGTAGTGGAGTACCCCTATAATCTCAGGAGCTGGGAGGCTGAGATGGGATCGCAGGTGTTGTATGTAGGTTTAGCGAGAAATGAGAGTCCAGAGTCCAAGGGAATGTGCCAATTGAAGCCTTTATTCACTGGCCAGTGGTGGAACCCTCAGTCTAGAAATCTGACTAGCAGGGCGCACCAACTGGCCAGGGATAGGAGTTTATAAAGACACACCACAGACTGTGACGGGCCCCGCCCATCAGCCAGTAAGTCCGAGAGCTAAGATGGCGCTGAGCGGAAATCTTCCCCAGAGCACTTAGGTGGTAAACAGCTTTCAGGAAGTGACGACAAGAGCATGAGATACACGGGAACACCGCATGCCATAGGGCAACAGCCAATGGACTGGCTGTTGCCATGAGTTGTGCACGTGAACAGTCTGCTGATTGGCTGTTGGGCTCTATATAAGGGGAAGATTTCTGGGGGAAGAGAGAGAGAAGAGAAGATTTACGGGAAGAAGATTTGCGGGAACTGTACAAGAACCTGGGGTAATAAAACTGCTTGAGGAAGATCGTGTAAGAGTCGTCACTGCGCGCGACAAGTGGTTGGCCCGTACGGGGACCTTCGCTTTGATCAGAACCTCGGCAGTCCAGGGCAGCCGGCTGGTAAGTACTCCTTGACTCCGAAAAGGGAGGAGGAGGCTCCGTTTACGGAGGGTTATTTTCCCCGATCAAAGGGGGCTCCATTAAGGAGGATATTTAGTAAATAAGGCTCGCGGATAAGCGAGGCTCGCGGAAAAGCGAGGAACAGCGCTGTATTTTCCCCGATCAAAGGGGGCTCCATTAAGGAGGATATTTTTTAGTGTAAGCAAGTTAGAGAATCGGGCTGGTCCTGATTCGACAAGATGGGAAATAGTCCATCTCACCCATTGCATAAAGCATTGAAAGCTTTGTTGAAAAGTAGAGGCCTAAAGCTTAGGGACAAGACAATACAAGATTTTCTCGAACAAATAGATAGGGTAGCGCCATGGTTTACAGTATCAGGGAATCTTTCTTTGGCAAGCTGGGATAAATTGGGAAGAGACGTAGAACGCGCCGAAGAACAAGGTATTGTCACAGGAGGGACTCGGCCGCTTTGTCGGCTGATTCGTGCCTGTTTGGAAGAAAGGCGCTTTAGAAAATTTGTGCAGGAGGGCCAGGCAGCTTTAGACGGTGTAAAAGAGGAACGTTCAACTTCCTCTAAAGTGGCCAGTGAGGAGGATTCAGAGTCAGAGGGGGAGGATGAATCTGAGGAGGAATTAGAGGCCATTTGTAAACAAGTGAAAGCTTTTGAACTGATTAAAGAGGAAATTTCGCCTCCTCCGTATAACCCTTCTGCGCCCAGAGCAGGAGAAGGTGTCTCTTTTAGTAGTCAGATGTGGAGAGATGCGGGAATTTTTTTAGCAAATCAAGCTTTCCCAGTTTTCCAGCTGCAGGAGGGGGGAAATCGTTATCATGAGCCTTTGGACTTTAAAATAGTTAAGCATCTCGCAGAGTCAGTTCGCACATATGGGTCGTCAGCTGCTTTCACTATAGCAATAATAGAGAGTTTACATCGCTATGCCATGACCCCAGGAGACTGGCAAAATTTGGTTAGGGCCACCTTAAATCCTGGCCAATATTTGGATTGGAAAGCTTATTATATAGAATATGCCACTGAACAAGCTGCACGTAATCGAGCAGCAGGAAATTCAGCCTGGGATATAGACATGCTGATGGGCCAAGGACGATTTGCTAATCAACAGCTTGGGTATCCACAACAGGTGTATGAACAAATCAACAGACTCGCTACCCAGGCCTGGAAGGCCCTCCCTAACAAAGGAGAGGTATCTGGTAACCTTACAAAGATTACTCAAGGATTGACTGAACCCTTTTCAGACTTCGTTGCCCGTCTAGTAGAGGCTGCGGGAAGAATTTTTGGGGATTCTGACGCGGCCATGCCGCTCATTAAACAATTGGTCTATGAGCAATGCACTAAAGAATGCAGACAGGCCATCACTCCTTACAAACATAAAGGCCTAGAGGTGTGGATGAAGGTGTGCAGGGAACTCGGAGGACCCTTAACCAATTCAGGACTTGCTGCAGCCATTATACAGGCCTCCGGACAACAAAGTAAGAATAGTACCAAAAATGGCAATTGTTTTTCCTGTGGAGCGACAGGACACTTAAAACGAGATTGTCCTAAGTGTAGGGCGTCCCAATCTTATCCTTCTCCTCCTGAGTATTGTCGTCGATGTAGAAAAGGAAGGCATCCTACTTTTGAGTGCCGTTCGGTTAAAGATATCGATGGCAACCCCTTGCCCTATACTGGAAAGCAATCATCAAATACTCAGACAAAAAACGGGAGGGCGGGCCCTCGTTCCCAGGGCCCACAAAAATATGGGAACCCTCAGGTGTATGGGGCCATGGAGACACAGCCACCTCAGTGGCCCAATTTACAGCCTCCGGAACAGTCCGGCGAGCCACTCCAGGTTCGGCAGGATTGGACCTCTGTGCCACCTCCAGGCTGGTATTAACGCCACAAATGGGGGTTCAAATTATTGAAACAGATTTTCAAGGTCCTCTGCCACCTAATTCTGTTGGCTTACTTTTTGGAAGGTCTTCCTCTACCATGAAAGGACTTGTAGTCCATCCGGGGGTTATAGATGAGGATTATACCGGTATTATCAAAGTGATGGTTTCAGCGCCCCGGGGTATCGTTGCCATTTCCCCTGGGGATAGAGTGGCACAGTTACTTTTGCTTCCCAGTCTACATGGTATGTTTCCTTCAGCAGAGGGACGACGCGGTATTGGTGGGTTCGGTTCTTCAGGAAATGAGTTAATATCTCTTGCCTTTGATATGGGAACTCGTCCCTTGATAACCTTGGACGTGGAAGGCAAGCAAATCCTAGGACTTTTAGATACTGGGGCAGATAAAAGTGTCATCGCCTGTAAAGATTGGTCATCTTCATGGCCCACTCAAAAGGCTACCGGAGAACTTAGAGGTTTGGGTTATGCTAAAACCCCTGACCTCAGTGCTAGGGCTTTACATTGGAAAGATCAGGAGGGACATAAGGGGCAGTTTGAACCCTATGTGCTGGAGCTGCCAGTTTCCCTCTGGGGAAGAGATTTATTAGTGGACATGGGATATTCCTTACAAAATACATCTTATTTCCCCCAAGCCCATAATATTCTCCTTCGCCAGGGCTACCACCCTTCCTACGGGCTGGGAAAACACCTCCAGGGACGTAAAAGCCCAATTCCTACTAAAGAAAAGAGTGGTCGCGAGGAACTGGGTTTTGTGCAGTAGCCACTGAGGAGGCAATTCCCATTACCTGGAAGACGGGAGATCCAGTATGGGTTCCTCAGTGGCCTCTCTCCCGTGAAAAGCTTGAAGTAACAAGGAAATTAGTACAAGAGCAATTACAGTTAGGCCATATCCGGCCATCCACCTCTCCTTGGAATACCCCGATTTTTGTGATAAAGAAAAAATCTGGAAAATGGAGGTTATTACACGACCTCCGAGCCATAAATAGCCAAATGCAGATTATGGGGCCAGTCCAACGAGGGCTTCCACTCCTCTCTGCTATTCCGAAGGAGTGGCCACTTATCAGCATAGATATAAAAGATTGTTTTTTCTCCATCCCTTTAAATCCTGCGGATACTCCTCGTTTTGCTTTTACTGTTCCCTCTATTAATCAAGAGGAAATTGACAGTAGATATGAATGGGTGGTCCTCCCACAAGGAATGGCCAATAGCCCTACCCTCTGTCAATTATATGTAAATAGTGCTCTTGAGCCCGTAAAAACCAAATTTCCAGAAATTCGGTGTATTCATTACATGGATGACATTTTGTTAACCACAAAAAATCCCTCCATACTTGAGGAGGCTTATTGTCACCTTGTAAAGATTTTGGAAACTCATCAATTATTCATCGCCTCAGAAAAGGTACAAAGAGGAGAAAATATACACTTTCTTGGCAACATTGTTCTCCCCCATGCAGTCCTGCCTCAAAAATTAATCATCCGCACTGATCAATTAAAAACCCTCAATGATTTCCAAAAACTGTTGGGAGACATTAATTGGGTTCGACCCTTTTTACAAATTCCTAACCATGCCTTGAAACCTTTATATAATCTGCTCGTAGGCAATCCTCAATTAGATTCTCCTCGCGTCCTTACCGATGAGGCCCGCCATGCGTTACAATTAGTAGAACAAGCACTTACGAAAGCGTCTCTCCGTCGAGTGACCCCTGGACAGCCATTATGGGCTTGTATCCTGGCCACTGAAAAACAGCCTACTAGTGTTCTTTGGCAACAAGGACCCCTTCTTTGGATTCACCCCAAAGTCTCCCCTCAAAAGGTAGTTGAATATTATCCCACCAGTGTAGCAAGCCTTGCCCTTAAAGCCATTCAGCAGTGCATCCAACACTTTGGCAGAACGCCCGATAAGCTGGTGGTACCGTACACTGCTCTGCAAGTACAAACGCTGGTAGCCACTATTGATGATTGGGCTATACTTATGTGCTCTTTCAGTGGTGAAATAGACAATCATCTTCCCAAAGATCCATTGTTACATTTTGTTCTGGAACATCCTCTCATTTTCCCATTGGTCACTAAAAACAAACCTGTAGCTAATGCAATTAACATTTTTACTGATGGATCCAAAACTGGTGTGGGGGCCTACCTAATAGAGGGAAGCGATCCTGTTATCATCCAATATTCACATACCTCTCCACAACTGGTTGAATTAAATATTGTTTTAGAAATTTTTAAGAGAGTTTCTTCTCCTTTCAATTTATTATCAGATTCACAATATGTGGTTAATCTGGTTAGATCGCTTGAATGTGCGGGTCAACTCTCTTTACATACTCCTATTCATTCTATGGCTAGCCAAATCCAGATTTATATACATTTAAGAAAGACACCATTCTTTATCCAGCACGTTAGGGCACATACTGGATTACCTGGCCCTATTACATATGGAAATGATCTAGTAGATAAACTCACCAAGATACATATGATTTTTTCTCTTACTCAAATGCAACAGGCACAGGCATTTCACCGTCAATATCATGTAAATTCTAAAACATTACAACAGCGATTTAAAATCCCTCGACATCAGGCTCGGGAAATTGTAAAAACCTGTAATGCCTGTGCCCCTTTTTTACACCCCTCACATGTGGGCATTTGCCCACGAGGCTTGCTCCCTCTACATCTCTGGCAAATGGATGTAACTCACATATCTGAATTTGGAAAATTGAAATATATCCATGTTTCCATAGATACTGTCTCTGGAATTATTCATGCATCTGCTCATGCCGGGGAAAAGGCACATGACGTCGTCAATCATTGCCTTGAGGCCTGGGCAGCATGGAATATGCCTAAAGAAATAAAAACTGATAATGGCCCGGCTTATACTTCCCAAAAATTCACATCTTTTTGTTCACAGATGGGAATAACTCTAAAGCATGGCCTTCCGTACAACCCTCAGGGACAGGGTATTGTGGAACGCGCCCATCGTACTCTTAAAGAATGCTTGATAAAACAAAAAGAGGGAATTGGAACCAATATGAAACCGAAGCAGCGCCTATCCTTAGCCCTTTTTACTTTGAATTTTTTGCAATTAGATGTCAATGGCAAGACTGCTGCCGATCGTCATTTTGCCCCCTCGGGTACGAGCCAGGGTTTCGTGCGTTGGAAGGATGCCCTCACAGGGCAATGGAGGGGACCTGACCCAGTGCTCACATGGGCCAGAGGCTCTGTTTGTGTGTTTCCACAGAACGGCGCCGATCCTGTCTGGGTTCCAGAGCGGCTGACTCGTCTGGTGAAACAAAAGGATGATGAGCCATCGACTGATTCTTTTGGGGACCATGATACTGTGGAATTCCAAGGATAGGAAGTGATCCACAATGGGGGCTTTTGACTGCTTTTTCTTTTCTATTGCCTTTGAGTCATTCTGCTCAAGTTCTTCCCCGCTTAATCCTTTTACCTTTTCCCCTTAAAATTGGCACAGGAGCAAATTCTACTTTTGCAGGTTATAATTTTACTTATTAGAGCCTGACCATGGCCTTTCATTCTAACCTATTTGATCTGTGGCTTCTTTGTGGGATAAATGGCAGTTGCACGGATTTAGCTCCCCTTGTCATGATTAATGATAATGCGTTTATTGCCGCTAATCTTTCTTGCGAGCTTTCTGCATATCCTACAGATAACCGGTCATCGAAATTTGACAATTTGACAAGACGGTTGCGGTTGGAGATCATCAAAACCAATACTACTCAAGTTGACCCGGTGATGGCCCGCACCTTGATGTCCTGGATCCAACAAGCAGCTCGTCATTTAAAAGAGTGGGCTGGACTGGGTGCTCTTGGTCTTTGTCTGGTCTTACTGTGTATCTTATGTCTCTACTGTCTTAGAAAACTAATCCGTCAGCGCGCTACAGATCAAGTGCTCATAGCTCAGGCATTTGCAGCCATGGAGTTGGGACAATCCCCTCAAATATGGCTTGCGGCGATGGGAAAGTCTTAATGACAGGATGCCAGCTAGGACTGCACTCGGGACCCCGGGAGGGTGCATCCCGAGGAGGGCATGCTCAACTGCATACGGGTTGCCACTGATTCTTGTCCCGTCCCTGGCAAAAGGTGGTGGGCCTAGAAGCCCCTTCCAAACATACAGGGGTTGAGTCCTCTGTCCTCTCCTGTCTGAAAAAACAAAAAAGGGGGAACTGTGACGGGCCCCGCCCATCAGCCAGTAAGTCCGAGAGCTAAGATGGCGCTGAGCGGAAATCTTCCCCAGAGCACTTAGGTGGTAAACAGCTTTCAGGAAGTGACGACAAGAGCATGAGATACACGGGAACACCGCATGCCATAGGGCAACAGCCAATGGACTGGCTGTTGCCATGAGTTGTGCACGTGAACAGTCTGCTGATTGGCTGTTGGGCTCTATATAAGGGGAAGATTTCTGGGGGAAGAGAGAGAGAAGAGAAGATTTACGGGAAGAAGATTTGCGGGAACTGTACAAGAACCTGGGGTAATAAAACTGCTTGAGGAAGATCGTGTAAGAGTCGTCACTGCGCGCGACAACAGACATTACATAAAGGACAATAGCAGGTGCTCATTTCAGTCGAGGGGGCTAGCAAACCATGTCGGGCATTGATTGCCTATTGCCAAGGTTCAGGAATTGCCAAGAAATTGTCAAGGTTCAGGACGCCATGGTCTGGGAAACAGAATGTTGGTTAGTTCTCCAGGACCCTGGGGACCTGACTTATAAGCTGATTGGGTGGGAAAAATGTGTGTTTAGCACTAACAAGGCCAGGGGTTCAGGCCATGGGTTCAGTGGCCACCTAACACGAAGAAGAAGGAGGAGGAGGAGGAGGAGGAGGAGGAGGAGGAGGAGGAGGAGGAGGAGGAGGAGAAGGAGAAAGAGAAGGAGAAAGAGGGTACAGTGGCATATAACCTTATAATCCCAGTACTTAGGAGGCTGAGACAGGGAATGGGAGGTTCGAGACCAGCCTCAGCAACTTAGTTGGGCCCTTAGCAACTTAGCAAGATCCTGTTTCAAAGTAAAAAATAATGAGCAAGGCATGGTAGTGCATGTCTATAATCCCAGTACTTAGGAGGCTGAGACAGGAGGATTACAGGTTCAAAGACAGCCTCAGCAAGTAGTGAGACTGTAAGCTTATGTTTCAAAATAAAAATAAATAGGGCTGGGGTGTAGCTTTGAGGTAGAATGCCCCTGGGTTTCATCCCGAGTGCCACACACAAAGAGAGAGAGAGAGAGAGAGAGAGAGAGAGAGAGAAAGAGAGAGAGAGAAAGAGAGAGAGAGAAAGAGAATATAAAACACTCAGTGAGCCGGGCGTGGTGGCGCACACTTGTAATCCTAGCATTAAGAAGCTGAGATAGGAGGATCATGGTTCATGGACAGCCTCAGCTACTTAGTGAGGTCCTTTGCAACTCAGTGTGACCCTGTTTCAAAATAAAGAATATTTTAAAAGTAGGGCTAGTGGTGTAGCTTAGAGGTAGAATGCCCTAGGTTCCACCCCCAGTACTAAAAACAAAACAAAACAACAACAAAAAAACAGAGAAATTGAGATGAGAGTATATTAAGAGAGGAATATGTTCCTCCAAACTCATGCAATGAATTCCTAACCCTTACCTCAAAATGTGATTGGAAGCCAGGCATGGTGGCGCACACTTGTAATCCCAGCTCTTGGGAGGCTGAGACAGGAGGATCGCATGGGTTCGAAGCCAGCCTCAGCTACTTAGTGAAACTCTAAGGAACTTAGTGAGGCCTTGTTTCCAAATAAAGTATAAAATAGGTCTGGTAGTATAGCCTGGAGGTAGAAAGCCTCTGGGTTCCACCCCCAGTACCACCAAAGAAAGGAAAGAAAGAGGAGAGAGAGAGAGAGAGAGAGAGAGAGAGAGAGAGAGAGAGAGAGAGAGCGCAAGCTAGCTTTTTTATTTTAGCTTTAAAAAAAAGCTAAAGCAGAGACAGGCTGTTTGCAAATGGTGAAAGTCTGGACAAGTATAGAGAAAAAGGAGAAAGGAAAAACCCAGATACATCGCGGAGAATTACAAAGATAACACTCTAAGAGTTTCTGGAAATAAAGTCTACACACAAGCACACACCAGCCTCAGAGGAAGGAGAGTCAAACTAGCCTGTTTCCTCACCAGCAGCTGGGCTGTCAAAATATAAAGAGAAAATGAGTTTCAACACCAAATTCTACACCCCAGCTGGCTATTAATTAGGTTGAAGGCCAACTGCAAACAAACATTCTCAAATATGCAAGGATTTGGAAACTCTACCCCCTAAGTGTCCTCTTTTAGAAAGTTTCTGGAGCAGAGCATGAGGGTGAATGCCTGTAATTCCAGTACTTAGGAGGCTGCAACCAGAGGATTGCAGGTTAGAGGTCAGCCTCAGACACTTAGCAAGATCCTTTTCAAAATAAAAAATATAAATGTTGGGGATGTATATCTCAGAGGTATAATGCCCCTGGGTTCAATTCCCAATACCAAAAATAAAATCGATTAAAAAAAAAGAAATTCACTTAAATACATTCTCCCCCCCCCCCAAAAAAAAAGGTGAAATTAAAGCAATGAAGAGAAATGCAGAACAGCAACCACTTAGCAGGTTTAAGAGAGAAACACCTTCACTCTTTTCAGCAAATATTTATCGCGTGCTCTCTACATGCCGGGTGCTGCTCTGGTCACTGGGGATACAGCGGCGGACACGAAGACAGCATCACTCTTGATTCTAAGGAGACAGGGAAGACGTAAAGAAGTATGTGTGTGAACTGGTCGTGGGGACCGATAAATGCCACGATGGGAAATAAAGCAGGAGAGGCGAGGGTCCTGCTGGTCAGGCGGGGTGACGAGGATGTCTCTCTGAAAAGGTGAGGCCTGAGGCCTAAAGAGGAATGGGGCCATGGGAACCTCTGGGAAAAGTGTGTTTCAGGAAGAAGGAACCCAAAGTGCAAAGACTCCGTGGCAGACCCGAGCTTGGTGTGTCTGAGGAGTGGGGAGGGCGTGGTGGCGCACGGCTGGAACCCCAGTTCTTGGCAGGCTGAGACAGGAGGATGGCAGGTTTGAGGCCAGGCCCAGCCACTTAGCGAGACCCTTGTTTCCAAATGAAAAATGAAATAGGGTGGGAGGTATAGTTTGGAAATAGAGTGTCTCGGGGTTCAATCCCCAGTACCACAAAATAATAATATATATTTTTTGGGAGAATTTAAGAAAGCAACTGTGGCAACAGAGGTGAGAGAGACACAAAGAGTGAGAAGAGACAGTGGCAGAGAATCAAGGAGGCCTTCTCCGCCATGTTAGCTGCTGGAGACGTCGCTGGAGGATCCTGAGAGAGAGAATGACCAGCTCAGGACAGTGGAGGGATGGCGGAAAGGCAGGCCTTCATGTGCTACGAGGCCCAGTTGAAATAACTGAAAATATTAAGGGTCAAGGGAAAGACTAAAAGAAAAATGGAAGGCCATTTGAAACCATATACAGAAATAATAGATGGTATGTGAAAAGGAATCTAATTTAGCACATTTCGAGGCTCCCCTCTGAAAATTACTTGGCACAATAATATAAATAATTTACACTGGCCTCCAACTTTTAGGATCAAGCTATAATATAAGCAAGATGGGCTTTCTTGTGATTACATAAGCGATAAGGAGAAACAGGCATTAGCAAAGTAGGGGATTGGGAGGGCTTCTCTATGAAGATAATGAAGCAAGAAATAGAAGTGTAATTATTTAAAAGTTTATAGTGCACACCTGTAATACCAGGACTTGTAGGGAGGCTGAAACAGGAGGATCACAGAACAGCCTCAGCAAGTAGTAAGACTCTCAGCAACCTAGTGAGACCCTGTTTCAAAACCAAAAAAATAAAAAGTGAAAAAGAGCTGGTGATGTAGCTTGGAGGTAGACCAAAGGATCATGGTTCGCGGACAGCCTCAGCTACTTAGTGAGGCCCTCCGCAACTTAGTGAGACCCTGTTTCAAAATAAAGAATAAATAATAAGGCAGGGGGTGTAACTCTGAGGTCGAATGCCCCTGGGTTCCATCACAATACTTGCAAATATATATATATTTATATATATATATATACATATACATATATATGTATATGTATATATACACATAAATATACATGCAATAACTAAATATATAAATATATTTAGCTATATATTACTATGGGCTGGGTGTGGTGACACATGCTTGCAATCCCAGTACTTGAGAGACTGAGACAGGAGGATTGCAGGTTCAAAGCATTCTCAGCAACACAGTGAGGCTCTCAGCAACCTAGTGAGACCCTGTTTCCAAATAAAAAATAAAATAGGTCTAGGTAGGTCTAGGGGTATGGCCTGAAGGCCGAAGGCCCCTGGGTTTCATCCTCAGTACCACAAAATAGATAAATAGTATTATAAAACATGAGAATAAAGGAGAGTGTATCTGAAAGAAGGGAACCATATTCTCTAGAATCATAGCAGGAAGTCAGTGGATAATATCTAAAGTTGGTCCACTGAACAAAAATATCAGCATAAGCATATATTCTGTGTGTGTGTGTGTGTGTGTGTGTGTGTGTGTGTGTGTGTGTGTTACTGGGGGTTAAATCCGAGGGCATTCAAATTCTGAACCACACCCCAGCATTTTTTATTATATTGAAACATAGTCTCGTCAAGTTACCATGTTGGCCTGGAACCTGTGATCCTCCTGTCTCAGCCTCCCAAATCCCGGGATTATGGCCGTGTACACTAAGCCCCACTAACATAGCATATGATTGAGAACTGTGGGAATAAGCACCAGAATTATCAATTCCCATCTCTGGAAAGGGGTACAGAAGTGCATAGAGAGAGGCAGAGGATTATTCATTAGTATAAGCACCTAGCTCTTTAATTTTTAATAGCACTAATTTTTAATTTTTAATCAATTCTACTTCAAAATATTTTAGCTAAATGACTAAATAAATCTAGCTTCAGCAAATCTACTTTTATTTGTCCACATAAGGCCAAGATTTTCTTGTAGAATCCAATAGGTCCAAGTGAAATAAAATCATCTCCTTTCTTTTTTTTTTTCTTTCTTCCATACTGAGGATGGAATCAGGGGCATTCTACTCGTGAGCTACACTTCAGCTCTGTTTTATTTTTCATTTGAAGTAGTGTGTTGCTAAATTGCTGATGTTGGCCTTGAACCTGTGATTCTCCAGTCTCAGCCTCCCGAGTACTGGAATCACAGGTGAGCGTGCAGTCATGCCTGGCTCTAGGCATGATGTGGGAGGATCTGATTGGAGGATTCATTAGCCATGTTGGCAGAGAGCACAGAGGTTCTGAAAAGGGTCCCTGGAAGCCAACAGACAGCGTTGGAATACCAGCTTTGGAACTCATTAACTGTGTGATCTTAGGCAATTTACTTAATCACTCTGTTCTTCATTTGCTTACTTATAAAACAGGAATAATAAAAGGACCTACTTCCTAAGTCTGTAAAGAATAAGTTAGTAAGTACTTGCAATATATGATAGAACAGCATCTGCACACGATTGGCTTGTATTTTTCTAACTTATAAAGCATGATATGATTAGAGGGCAATAGAAGCGTTCCTTCTAATTTCCTCTATCGTGTAAAAATTCTATTACTAGAGATTTTGTTGAATCCTCATGAAGCAAAAGTTCTCCTGAAAGGAATGACATCCTAGATTCTCATTTTGCTCTAAACTTTGTTTTGTTTTGCATTGTTTGTTTGGTTTTGGGGGTTTGTTTGTTTGTTTGTTTGTGTTACTGGGGGTGGAACCCAGGGGCTTTTCTACCTCCGGGCTATACTCCCAGACCTATTTTCTATTTTATTTGGAAACAGGGTCTCACTAAGTTGCTGGGAGCCTCACTCAGTAGCTGAGGCTGACTTTGAACGCTGGGATTACAAGTGTGCGCCACCACACGCGGCTGCTAAACTTGTTTACATTAGTCCAATCCTCTGCAAACCCTATCCTTGTCTGAACATGAAGGCAGATGTCTAGGCAGCTGTGTCAGGGGAGAGGAGGATTTGAAGGAAAAGGAGGAAATATCCACAGGATGGTGAGGAGACCGTTCAAGAGGGAGTTAAGGTCCAGCTTGGTGGCACATGCTTGTGATCCCAGTACTAGGGAGGCTGAGACACGGAGGATTGCAGGTTCAAGGCCTGCCTCTGCAATTTAGCAAGACTGTTTCAAAATAAAATATAAAATAGCGCTGGAGTGTAGCTCAGAGGTAGAAGGCTCCTGGGTTCAATCCTCAGTACCAAACTAAAAAAGGAAAAACAGAAGGTCTGAAGAAGGAGGACTCTGAGGCAAAGAATCTTTTGGTTAAGAACCAGACTTTAACAACCAGAGTCTTGGTCCCCGCTCCCCCTGGCTAATGCAATTCCTGTCTGTCTCACACACATTCAGACCCAGACAGACTAGGGAATGTGTTTGGCGCAAGCTCGGGTTATTTACTACCAAACTAAAAGAGCCACATTGTTCCTGGGATTGCCGTGGAGTCAAACTCCCAGGGATCATCTGTTTCGCATTTATTTTTGTCGGGACCCCGCCGGCCACCGCAGAAGACCTGATAACCTAGGGTGGTCCCGGGGCAGTTGGCGGGTCGGTGTCCAGGGCGGGCGGGGCTGGAGCCCAGGCTGGGACCAGGCAGAGCGGGTGTGGAGTGGTTGCCTGGAAGGCCTTCCATCCGCTGGGCGCGGGCTCCGGCTGGCTCTGCTGGAGCCGACCTCGTGGCAAGCGGCGACTCGCCCCATTTCTACATGAGAAATTTTGATCCCTGCCCCTCCTGCTTTGGAGTTGATGGAATGGGAGGCATGGTCTTCTAGAGGAAGCTTTTTCAGGCTTTTAGGTGTCACTTGCTAGAAGCATGATACAAGAAGAAACTGGGCTGGCTTCCAGGGCAATATCTGTATTTGCTTTTTTTTTTTTTTTAAAGGTACTAGGGGCCTTCTACCTCTAGGCTTTACCCCCAGCCCTATTTTGTTATTTTATTTTGAAGCAGAGTTTCACTAAGTTGCTCAGGCTGGCCTTGAACCTGCAGGCCTCCTGTCTCAGCCTCCCAAGGCATGGGGTTGCAGTGGTGTGCCACCACACTCAGTTTGTATTTGCGTTTAACACACAGAAATCATGACAGGTTAAAGCTGGGAACTGACTTACTATCAGTCCCCCTCCTTTCTTTTTATATGTAAGAAAGCTAAGATATAAAGAAGTTATAATGTGAGTAAACTCAAGTATGGTAACTAACATGCCAATAATTCAGTTTGTCAGACAACATTTGCAATCTGGAAGGCATTTGGGAGAAACTCTCTAAGGCTTGGTGAAAACATATTTTCTCTTCTCGTTGTTGTTGTTGTTGTTGTTGTTGTTGTTGTTACTATTATTATTCTTTGGGGTAACGGGGATCGGACCCAGAGGCATTCTACCTCTGAGCTCCACATCCAGCCCTTTTTGTTTTTTGTTTTGAAACAGAGTCTTGTTAGGTGGCTGAGAGTCTCACTATTTGCCAAGGCTGTCCTCAAACCTGTGATCCTCCTGTCTCAGCCTCCCAAGTACTGGGATTACAGATATACATTAGCATGCCTGGCTATCATTATTATTTATAAAGTATTAAAATAATTTCAGCTGGCACGGTGGCATACCAGCTATTCCAGAGGCTGAAGCAGGAGGAGGACAAGTTTGAAGAGATGTAGCAGCTCATGGGTAGAATGCACACAGCAACTCAGTGAGACCCTGTTTCAAAATAAATATGAAGCTGAGTATGTTATCTCACACCTGTAATCCCAATACTTGGGTAGCTGAGACAGGAGGATTGTAGGTTCAAGGACAGCCTCAGCAATTTAGCAAGATGCTATTTCAAAACAAAATAATTTTTAAAAAGGGGTGTAGCAGGGAGGTAAAATGCCCTCCTGGGTTCAATCCCCAGTATAAATAATAAATAAATAAATAAATAAATAAATAAATAAATACAGCTAAGGGTGTAGATCAGAGATAGACCAACCCTAGATTCAATCCCTAGTACTATAAAACAAACAATCCTCTCAAGAAAATCTATATTAATCAAGAGCCTTTGTTGTCAAAGATAGAACATTAGCTCAAATTAAAGCAAAAAAGAAAAGCTTACAGATGAAGTTGGACAAGGGATGTGCTTGAAGGAAGCACGTTGTTGCCCCTGGCTTTGCTGGAGCCCCGCCCACGACCCCGGCAGGAAGCCCTCCCTCTGGTGCCCGGCTCTGCCTTGCCACGAGTTGCACGGAGGTGAGGCTTATCAGTCCCCGTCTTAGATGGCCTTTGGTGCCATCTAGAAATTTCAGAAGCGAAGAGATGTTATCTGAGCATCATTATCAGACTTGGAAAAGTCATCTCTTTTGGCCCTGCCGGGGTTCTCTGCCTACTCCTGGACCAGGTGCTGGGTCTGGGGTGATGGGAGGCGGGGCTCCTGGCCAATCCCAGCCAAGTGATGGGCAGTTCCACCAGGTGGGCAGCGCAGTTCCTGAAAGGGTATGGACCAGTGGGGGAGGGGTCGTTTCTATCACCTGGAAAAGGAGAAGGACTTCCGGGCCGGCAGGGACAGAGTACCCAAATGCAACGCCCATTCTCTTCCATGCACTTACCTTTAGGAAACAATCAGGGTTGTGAGGGAGTTACGTGATTATTCATCAGAGTTACTTATGATAGTGAAAATCCAGAAAGAATTTAAATGTGCAATAGTAAGGGAGTAGTTGCATAAGTTGATAGATGGACTCATCTGAAAACTTCCCTCTCTACAGGAAAGCTTGCTGGTATGAAAAACTGTTTAGAATAGCTTGTTAGTCATAACAGTGTGCAGAGCACGATCAGAGTTTATTGCATATGTGTGTGCATGAACACACGTATGCATACGTGCGCCTTTGTATACACTGTAGGCTATCCACATTTTATGTATTTGAAATACAAAGCGTAAATGTTATGAATGAGTGAAAGAACCTACTTAGTAATGTCAGTTACTTCTAGTTGGTGGAATTAAAGGTGATTTAATCATTCTGGTATTTTTCTCTCTTTTCTGCAATAAATGTGTTATTTAAAATTAAAAACATAGGCCAGGTGCAGTGGGACGTAACTGTAACCCAGTGCTTGGAAGGCTGAGACAGGAGGAGTGAAGGTTCTCAAAGCCAGCCTCAGCAACTTAGTGAGGCTGTTTCAAAGTAAAAAATGAAAAATAGGGCTGGGAATATAGCTCAAAGATAGACTGCCCTGGGTTGAGTCCCCAGTATGAATGTATGTATGTTCGTATGTGTGATATATATGTATGGATGGATGTTAGATATACATATATATATATATATATATACATATACATATATATATATATATATATATATATATCACATTAAAAACATAGCTGGGTGTGATGGAACATGCCTATAATCCCAGTGCTTAAGAGGCTGAGACAGGAGGATCGCCAGTTCAAGGCCATTCCCAGTAACTAGGAAAATAAGCTGAGTGTGGTGGCTCATACTTGTAAACCCTGTAATCGGGAGGCTGAGACAAGGGGATCACAGGATTACAGCCAGCCTCAGCTACTTAGTGAGGCCCTCCACAACTTAGTGAGAACTTTTTTCAAAATGAAAAATAAAAAATAGGGCCGGGGGTATAGCTCAGAGGTAGAATGTTCCTAGGTTCAATCCTTGGTAATAAATAAATAAATAAATAAATAAATAAATAAATGGAACTGAGAGTGTAGCTCTAATGTAAAATATCTCTGGGTTCAATCCCCAATACCCTAAATAAATAAATTAAATTAAAAACATTATTGAGAAACTTTTAAATATTCATAGTCACTTTGTGTGTGTATGTGTTTGTTTGTTTGTTTGTTTTGCAGTACTGGGGATGGAACCCAAGGGTGTTCTACCCCTGACCGACACCTCCAGCCCTATTTTTTAATCTGTTTTGAAACAGGGACTCACTGAGTTGCAAGGGCCTAAGTAGCTGAGGCTGGTTGTGAACCCGGATCCTTCTGTCTCAGTCTCCCAAATGCTGGGGTTACAAGCGTGCACCACCACGCCCAGCTCATGGTCACTTTTCTTTTCTCTCTCTCATAATCACTTTAAAACTGTTTGTCTGTGAGAGAGGTTCTGAAATGGTCCTAATTACTGTCAATAACAAACTTTGGTTAAACTTTAACTAATTAGTGTACCAGTATTGGGCAAAGGTTTCAAAATGTATTAATGTACCAGTATTGGGAAAGATTTCCAATTTTAAAAATATGTCCTTTGTAGTGAAGAAAGCCAGGGGCTGTTGGGAGAAGCATGGCAGATTTCTCCACGGATAAGTAGCAAAAAAGTAGAAGAAGCCTAGGGCCTTTTTACATTTCTAAAGAGAGAAGGGAGGAAATCCCAGACTCCAGAGAAGCAATTTAACACATCTGTAACACAAGTGTAACAAAAGGTGGGGGGGGGGGTCTGTGCAGAGACAGAGCTCCCCCTCCCCTTGCATCAGAGGGGGCGGGTCCGGCTGGAATGGAGACAGGGGATACCTGGGCTAGAGTCAGGGCAGCAGATCTACATATCAAAGGACCTGCCCAGACTTGGGGATAAGAACACTCAGCATGCAGGGATTGCTGGTGAATTCACTCAAATCACCCCCCTGTGCCATTCCTGAATGGCATGGGGCTTTAACTGTCTCCTGTATTTCTATCTTTTTAATAAACTCCTTTAAATCTTCAGCAAGAGTCCGGGCTGATGTGTATTCACCATTAGCTCAGGACAAGAACCTGAGCTTTTTATCTCTGTGTGGTTTTGTTGGGGGAATTATTTCTCCCCTTCCACTGCAACATATTCCACCGTAACAATTAGGACAATAAATTGTTTGCCAATTTTCTAAGGTTAGCTAAGACCCACCTGTATTCTCCATTCTGTCATATTTCCATATTTTGAGGTTTTATCTGTATGAGCACAACTGACTCAGCTCTGTGCCCAAAGCCAGGCCAGAGACCCAGACAGAAGACAATGACCTCTCTGTGTGGCGGGGGAGAGATGCGAGGTACCTTTTGTGGTTTTTGTTTGTTTGTTTGTTTTGTTTTTTTGGACTGGGAATTAAAGCCAGGGGCACCTTACTTCTCAGCTACACCCCAGCCCCAGGTTGCTGAGAGTCTCACTATGTTGCTGAGCCTGATCTTGAACTTCCAATCCTCCAGTCTCAGTGTCCCAAATACTGGGATTACAGGCGTGTTTTTTATTCTTTATTTTGAAACAGGGTCTCGCTAATTTGCGGAGGACCTCACTAGGTAGTTGAGGTTGTCTGCGAACAGGGATTCTCTGGTTTCAGCCTTCGGAACGCTGGGATTACAAGCGTGCGCCATCATGCCCGGCAGGGGAGAGGTTGAATAGCTGCTCTCTCCCCTGTTTACCAACCAGATTTCATGAGCCAATCTTCAAAAGCCAAAAGGAAGAAATGCATTATGCCAGCAACTTTGGAGAAGTGTAAAATTAGATAGAAAATCGAAAGCAACCCCCTTTTCCTTATTTTTACCATTGCTGTTACCTCTCAGTTGATTTAGAAGCTAGATCTGCTTCTGTCCCTCTTTCCCTCCTTCCCTCCCGCCTAGCCTCCCTACCTTCCTTTCCTTCCTTTCTTTTATTTCCTTTTGTTATACTCAAAGTCCGGGACCCCTGGGGAAGAGAGACCACCACCACACACAATAATGCAAAGGCAGGAAGGGGGGGTTTATTGGGGAACTAACTCGAGCTAGGGTCCAAGTCCCTCCAACGCAGTGGAATCTTGAAAGGACCCCGAGTCTTTGTTCCAAGGCAGTTTTATACATTTCAGTCACCCGGGCTGTGATTTACAAAGGAGTTATCTTTAGACCAAAAGGAATTTTTACTGCTGTTATCACAAGCAATGGACAGGATACGTGGTGCCTCCCATGTGGTTTGTGTCTCCTGGGGTTGGTTGGGAGTTTTTCATCCTGACCCAGGTGTCAAAACTGGCACTTAACTCTTAGTTGTATTCCTGGGAAACTGAGACTTAGGCCTAGCATGTTTGCTGTATGGATGAAGCCTGTCATGGCCCCACTTCGGTCCTACACTTTTTTTTTTAATGACAGTGGGGATTTAACCTAGGGGCATTCTACCTCCGAACCACACCAACTTTCAGCCCTTTTTATTTTTAATTTTGAAACAGGGTCTTGTTAAATTACTGAGACTGTCCTCAAACCCAAAATCCCTATGTTTCAGCTTCTCAAGTACTTGAATTACCCTAATCTCACCCAGCTAGACTCATTTCTTTTTCTTTCTATCGCTCATTCTTTTTCTTGTTCTTTCTTTCATTTTTTTTCATGTGTCTGTGTGTGTGGCACTACAGATTAAACCCAAGGGCATTCTGCCTCCAAGCCACACCTACCCCTTTTCTTTTTTGTCTTATTTTTGAAAAGGGGTCTTGCTAATTGCTGAGGCTGGCTTGAACCTAGAACCACTTGTCTCAGCCTTCTATTACTGGAATCATAGGAGTGAGCTACTGCACCTGGCTAGCAAAATTTCTTTTTGAATCACTCAGCATGAGGCAACTTGATGCCTGAAAACATGCACCAATATTGCCCTCTAATGCACTAAGTAGCTAAGGCTGTCTGGGAACCACAATCCTCCTGTCTCAGCCTCCCAAATGCTGGGATTACAAGCATGCACCACCATGCCTGGCTCAATACACCCATCTTAAAAACCTCCTTTCCAGCCGTTGTCACTACACCCAGAGGGCCTTGGTTCAAGGATAGCCTCAGCTACTTAGTGAGGCCCTTTGCAACTTAATGAGACCCTGTTTCAAAATAAAGAATAAAAATAGGGCTGGAGGCATAGCTTGGAGGTAGAATGACCCTGGGTTACATCTCCAGTACCACAAACGTCACCACGCCCAGCAATGAATAAGTTTTTATTGCTGAAAAGTTAATAATGTAAATTCCCAACTTAAAGTAAAGATCTTCATCCCAAATTAAATTCTGCATCAAAATGTTTACGTGAAGCCAAGCGTGGTGGCACACGCTTGTATCCCAGTACTTGGGAGGCTGAGACAGCAGGATCCAGGTTTGTGGACAGCCTCAACTACTTAGGGAGGCCTTCTGCAACTTAGTGAGACCCTGTTTCAAAATAAAGAATAAAAAATCAGGCTGGGGGTGTTGCTCAGAGCTAGAATGCCCCTGGGTTCAAACCCCAGCACCAGCTCCTTTTCCAGATGACACACCTAGAAGGTACCTCTCAGATCCCTTGTTTTGGAGGGAGGTGGGTACCTGAAGCCTGCGATGCCTCGCTCTGGAAACTCTCAAGCTGAGGTCCTCAGGGACAGTCCCAGGCAACAACAAAGCAAGATCCATGCGAGTGGAAGAGGGCTCCCCGCCCAGCGCCACTCCCTGCTTCTTTCACAAGTGCTCCTCCCCACTAAACCTTTGTGTGCCTAACGCCATCTCAGCATCTGCTTCTGAAAAACACAACTGGCGGCACCGACTTCCCTTGCCGCCTTGTGCAGCCACTGAACATAGTTCTGGCTGGTGACATAGAGTGGAAATTGCTGAGTAGGATTCTAGGAATCCTCTTTAATCAGCAGCGATCTCCACCTGACACACAGATGCATTTGGAGGGGGGAGAGCAGCTCTTTGGGGTCAAGGAGGGAACAAGCACAGAGTCTCTTAAAGCCACATGCTGAGTGCTTCAAGCAGCTTCCTCGCCGTCCTGATCCAACGCTTGTCACACACAAAACTTAGAGGAAGGAAGATCGATTTGTTCACAGCTCTGGAGATTTCAGTCTGTACATAACCCGTTCACACCAGTCATCAACCAGGAGCCTAGGCTATAGGTCCTTAGGGCATGATGGGGAGGGGCAGAGGGAGCCAGGGGAGGGGGCAAGGGAAATACAGAGTCCCCGGGGCCACACCCCCAGGGCCTATCCCTGAGCAAGGCTGCCTCCAGGCCATGAGGCCTGAAGGACGCATTCCTTTCACACCATAACACTAAGGAAGGCAAAGCAGAAACCGAGAGCAGAGCTGGGTCTTGGAAGGCATTGTGCAGGGATCCTGCCAGCCTTGACTGGCTAGCTCTGGAGTTCCTATTTTGTGCAACAAATAACCCCCTTCCTTGGTTAAGCCTCAGTCCGCCAGGTTTCCGATGGGATGCAAGCCTACCTACTTCACAGGACATAGGAAAACATTCACAGCATCTTGTTAGCAAAAACAGCAGGCAACAGAGTGGTGTGCAAAGCGTGATCTCAACTGTTTAAGTGTAACGGGCGCATGTGCATGCGCGTGTACATCCGCACACCTTTTTCGTCTATACTCTTGGCACATATTCAAAACATTTTCTCTGTGTAAGTATCTTGGAGAGAGATGGTGATGCCCGTGAGTGGCCCACGATTCACCTTCCTCTCCTTCCATAATGCTTAGCTTCATAAAGAATGCAGCAATCAGCATCAGAACTTTTTTTGCCAGTGTTTATCAATTATGTAGTATACGTATCGCTTTGTCCCCAAAACTGCAGTTGTATAAGCTGCATATAACTCCAACCAAAAGATTCTTTTCCCAGGAGAGCGGAATTCCAAACTTCTGCGTCGTCATCATCCGGGCATTTCCGATGAGAAGGTGGGACAGCGAATGTTTTTATGGGTTACTGGAGACTAAGCCCAGGGGTATTCTACCCTATTAGTTGCCCCCAGGCTTCTTTTATATTTTTATTTTGAAAGAGGATTTTGCTAAATTGCTGAGGCTCATGCTAAGTTGCTGAGTCTGGCCTTGAACCTGCAATTCTCCTCTCTCAGCCTCCCAAGTACTGGGACTGCAGGTGTGCGCCACCCGCCCAGTGTAGACATCACCTTTAGATTGCTGAGTCGGGGAAACCACGCAGCTACCCATGGAGATAGGAGAAAGGGCTTTGAACTAAAATTAAGAAACCCTAAATCATAGACCTAGGAGTGTACCGAATGACTTCCTTTGTAAAGGAGTTCTGTGACTTGCCTTACTTCCTTTGTAGGATATTATAACCATTAAAGAAGATATGACTTCCTTCGTTCCACAAATGTAAACGAGCAGTAACAGTGGCAAAGCCTCCGCACGCCAGGACTGTTGTATGCTGTGTGGATTTTTAGCTAATTCAACCCCTCAACAACCCGGTGACTTTATAGGGTGTGATTATGGGGCCCAGAACAATGGGCCCCATAGCCTGAGGTTAATTCGCCCTGATGCACGCATTTTACACGTTTCACAAATGTGTTTTCCTTACTATTTTCAGATGTTCACAAATTGCAGTGATTACACTTAATTGTGAGCCACTGTAACACGGAGCCACTTCTACGTCTTGTGTTTCTGATCTAAAAGAAGAAAGAAGACATGGGTAAGGACAGCTGCTAAGACGGAAGATTGTTGTTTCAGTGTGGTTTTGGTTATTTGAACCCAGGGGCATTCTACCTCTCAGCTACCGCCCCCCCCCCCAGCCCTATTCATTTTTGAAACGGTCTCGCTAAGTTGCAGAGGCTGGTCTCAAACCTGTGATCCTCCTGTCTCAGCCTCTCAAGTCCTGGGCTTATAGGCATGCTCCACCATGCCTAATGGGAAGGATCTTTTTTTTTTAATCATTTCCTCGTGGGCTTGCCTTAGCCTGAAGAAGAGGGAGCCTCTATTGCCCTCCTGCCCTCTCAATTCACCACCTTTTTTCCTCCTTGTAAGAGTGAGCTAGATGACCCTGAGCTGGGGGCTTTCCCAGGGCCAGTTTCACTGTGCACTCGAGCTGCGCTCACGGCTAGAGGTCAGTGCTCAGGACTGTCCTGTCCTCTGCTCCCCTTCCGAGCTCAGGCCCACAGACTTCACTTCCTGCCTGAGTGGCAGGCACTGGTGGACAGGGCCTGGTCACCATGTACAGGTTCCCAAAGTGGGCAATCCTGCTTCCTGGGGGCACCCCAAGAAAATGCAGATGCTTAAGGAAGGTAGATTTGGAGGTAGGGGTGTTGAGTAACTTTGTTTTTTTTTTTCCCCGCAAAAGGGGTGGTAAGCCAAAAATAAGTTTGGGAACCTCTGATAGCAGGGGCTTGAGTTCTCTGGGTAAACTGACTGGGTTTTGTTCCCAACGCCCTGTATCCTCAGAGCGGCATACTTGAATCTACAGGTACCAAGATCCACCCACCAGCATCCACGGTAAGAAACCCCACTGCAGCCCAGCCACACTCAAAATCCAGTCGCTAACCCCATAGTGTAGCACGGGCTTGCGCAGAGGTGTGTGCTGCTGTCTGCATAGAGAAGGAGCACGTCTTTCATTTGCCCAGGGTCGATTTCATGTGTGTCCCTAGAAGACAGTTGGCGATGCACCATCCCCTCCACCAAGTCCTAGAACAAGTCATAACAATCAACTCTTTGCTGTGTGTGTGGGGTGTGGTGAGTGGTGGGTGTGGTAGTAGGGATTGAACTCAGGGTATTTTACCTCAGAGCAACACCCCTGGCCCTATTTTATTTTTTATTTTTATTTTTATTTATTTTATTTTTTATTTTGAAACAGGTTCTCATTAAGTTGCAGAGGGCCTCACAGAGGTTCTGAGACGGGTCATGAACTTGGGAAGACTCCTCCTGTCGCAGCCTCCCGAGTACCAGGATCACAGGTGTGTGCTACCATGCCCAACTCAACTTTTTTTATTATTTTTTTAGTCTATTTCTTTTGGTGTATTTTTAAATAATATGCTTTTATTGCTATTTCCAGATTTATAACTTTAGAAACCTACCGACTGCTCTCTTTTTAAAATTTTTTATCTGCTTGTAGATTTCCTCCGCTGCTCTGGACTTTGGGTGCGTCTTTTGCATCTTAATCTCTCTCCACAGTGCTACCACAACATGCTCGTGGGTTCATTTATTACATGCTCATAATAATCCCTCCCTTTACTGTAGGTCAGAGGTTGACAAAGCCAGTCTCTGGGGGGCCAAATCTAGCCCTGTACCTGTTTTTTTTTATAAATAAAGTTTTATTGGAACACAGCTATGCTCACCGTTGGTGCATTACCTTTGGCTGCCTGTGTTGTGTACGGACAGTGTTGAACAGTTGTGATGGAGCTCTTACTGCCTGCAAAGCCCAAAATTATTTACGATTTGCCTTTTCCAGAAAAGGTTTGTCAACATTTGTTCTGTGTGTGTGTGTGTGTGTGTGTGTGTGTGTGTGTGTGTTCTAAGAATTGAACCCAGGGACATTCTACCTCTGAGATATGCTCCCAGACATTTTTGTATTTTTGTTTTGAAACAGAGTCTTGATAGGTTGCTGAGAGTCTCAATTAGTTGCTAAGACTGGACTTGAACCTGTGGTTTTTCTCTCTCTGCCTTCCAAATACTGGGATTACAGGTGTGTGCAACCATGTCCAGCTCCTGCTTGTTCGTTTTTAGTGAGAACAGAAATTTGGGCTCAATTTGTAAGGCCACTTGCTGCTTTTCTTCTTGCCTTATAAAATCTGTTAGCAATGTAATTGTGACATATTTTGAGAAATAGTCATCATTAATATAGAGTCTCAGTTCAGGAAGTGACAGATGTTGGCTTACGAGTCCTGTAGCAAGGTGACTGCAACCACAGAAGTGTCCATACCCTGGGCAGAAATATTTATCATTAAAAAAATGCCAGGCGTGGTGGCGCACGCTTGTAATTCCAGCATTTGGGAGGCTGAGACCAGAGGATCGTGGTTTGTGGACAGCCTCAGCTACTTAGTGAGGCCCTTTGCAACTCAGCAAGACCCGGTTTCAAAATAAAGAATAAAAAATAGGGCAGGGGGTGTAGCTCGGAGGTCAAATGCCCCTGGGTTCCATACCCAGACCCGCAAAAACAAAAAACAACAACAACAAAACTGACTTTTTTAAAATTTGGAGACTATTTCCCCGAGCTTGGTAACGTGAATCTGCCACGTGGAGAACCATTTGTGTGCCGTCCAGCTGCACTGAGCTGCTCCCCCCCAGAATGTCCAGAATACGCTACTCCTTCAGGCCTCATATTAACTTTTTTTTCACAAGTGTACTTCCAGACAGGCTTACGAACATCCTGTGGTAGAGAACTCTCTGACCCAACTCTGTGGCTTCTGTAGAGCTGTCTCAAAGTATTGATTAGCAAGTGGTGCACACCTGTAATCCCAGTATTTGGGAGTCTGATGCAGGAGGATCACAGGTTCAATGCCTTTAACAACATAGCAAGACTCAGCAACCTAGCAAGATCCTATTTCAAAACAAAAAGTAAAATAAAATAAAATAAAATAAAATAAAGGGCTGGGGTAGAGCTCAGAGGTAGAACACCCCTGGCGTCAATCCCCAGTACCACACATCATACACAAAAATTAGGTATCACTAAATGGTGACAAAGGCCGGGGCGTGGTGGCGCACGCTTGTAATCCCTGCCCTTGGGAGGCTGAGACAGGAGGATCACACAGGTTCGAAGCCAGCCTCAGCTACTTAGTGAGGCTCTCAGCAACTTAGTGAGACCCTGTTTCCAAATAAAATATAAAATAGGTCTGGGAGTATAGCCCAGAGGTAGAAAAGACCCTGGGTTCAACCCCAGTACCGCCAAAAAATAAATAAATAAAAATAAAAATAAATGGTGACAAAGAAATGTCATTAATGCAAACATAATAAAGACTTAGCATGATGTGATCTTGTGAAACCAAGAGTCTCAGCACTGTCGCACACACAAACGCTTCCACTGCTGTTTAGTCCGCTTACGCCACTATCGGATTTGCTCACATGTGTGTACAGACAGGAAGTCGTTTCAAGAATGCTATACAATGGCACTGCGCTGTTTAAAAACAGAACAATTCTCCCGAAAAAGAAAATGCCTGGTCAGAAGTCAAGCAAATTTCTCAGGAAATCAGCCTTGCTGTGAACCAGAAAACCCATCTGGACTTACCTTCCTTAATTATTCATGCTACTATAAACCATCGCAGGGAAGGCATCCCACAGAATGACCCAGCGGGCCTCTGGTCTGGTTCTCACCCATGTGAAGTGGTATCTACAGGCAGGCTCAGTGCGGTCCAATGAGAAAAGCAAAGTGTCCCTGTGGCACGTTACTTGCCTTTGAAGTGAGGGAAACAGCTTAAATTAACCCTAAGCAAAAGAGGTGAGAAGGTTGCTGCTCACAAACTCCAAGAAGGAGGCGAAGAACAAATGCTGGGGAAACTGGACGCAGCTGGGTCTGAATAAAGATGGTGAACTATACACAAGTCACCCTTCCCTTTCTCCTTCCCTTTCTTCCATTCCTCCTTCTCCTCCTCCTCCTCCTCCTCCTCCTCCTCCTCCTCCTCCTCCTCCTCCTCCTTCTCTCCCTCTCTCCCTCTCTCTCTCTCCCCTCCCCCAGGGATTCTACCTCCAAACTATACCCCCAGCCCTATTTTTTCCTCCTCCTCCTCCTCCTCCTCCTCCTCCTCCTCCTCCTCCTCCTCCTCCTCCTCCTTCTTCTTCTTCTTCTTCTTCTTGTAGAACTGGAGATTGAACCCAAGGGAACTCTGCCTCTGAGCTACACCCTAGCCCTGTTTATTATTCTTTATTTTGAAACAGGGTCTCACTAAGTTATGGAAAACCTCACAAAGTAGCTGAGGCTGGCCATGAACCTGTGATCTTCTTGTCTCAGCCTCCCAAGTACTGGGATTACAAGTATGCACCACCATACCTGAATCTTCTTTTTTCTTTTGAAGCAGGATCTCGCTAAGTTGCTGAGGACCTCACTAAGCTGCTGAGGCTGGCCTTAAACCTTCAGTCCTCCTGGCTCAGCTTCCCAAGTACTGAGATTACAGACAGGCAACACAGAGTGTGGCGCATTTCTTCTCTTAAAATTCTTACAGTTTTATTCCTAGAGAGGGACAGTCTCTCTTGATTTTAATTAGAGAAATCCCAGGGAAATTTTGGGTCCAGGCTGGATCATACCGAACGGACGAGGTTATATATGAACACAATGGCTCCTGGGCTGTGGGAGTGATGGGGGGAGCCAGTCCTGGGAGAAGGGGCTGAAAGGGCATTGCATGGAGACTGCCACAGATGTTCTTCTCTGCCCTCCTTTGGACAGCATGGGCTGTCCTAGCTACAGACGAATTCCTAAGCTTCTAGAAAGACAAAAGGCACAAATGGAGAGCCGTACACTTTAGCTCAGAGGACTGACCTTCATCACAGTAGCCAAGGGTTACGGTTTGGATTTAGAATGTCCCCCTTGACCTCAGGGAGATAAGGCAGCCATGTTGGAGGCGGGGCTTGGCTGCTCAGGAGGGATCTCTGGGGAGGGGTGGCCTGGGGAATATATATGATTCCTCCTCCCCCTGTTCTTTCTTGTTTCCAGCCTTCATGATGTAAGGGAAAACCTTGCTCTCTCCCTCTCTCTGTCTACCATTGCCATGTCCTGAGCTCCACAGACGTGGCCTGACATGATTAAACCTCTGAAATCTCCCAAACTGGGAGCAAATAAATCTCCCTTCCTCTAAGTCGTGGTCATCAATTGTTTTATAGCTCACGTGCATGCAGCGTGCAGCTCACAGGCTACAGCAGGGAATATGCTGACGAAAACACTAAGGCCAAGAAGTAGAAAATGGTCACACTCATTGGAAGCATAGTCAGTAGGCTCCTCACTGGTGAACATCAAAGAAAATGTCTGAGATTCAAATACCTGAGACGGAGGCTCCCAGTAAATACCATAAGAGTCTGGTCTATTTTCCTAAAGCAAAAGGCTAAAATTCCAAAATGCCTTACAGCTGCTCCCAGTCCTGCCCCAGGGCCGCTGCCAGCCCATGCAGCACTGCTGGTGAAATGAGAGAAACGTACCTTCCTTTCTGGTCAGTAGGCCAGCACCCACTGTCCTCCCCAGCACCATGCCGGGACTCAGCGTCCCGCACTGCATTTTAGCCTCTGCCTGCCCCTGAGCCAGGCACGTGTGCAGAGCCCAACCTGTGCGAGCATCAGTGGCACCCCAGCCAGCCCAGGGGAAGGCAGGGTAGCAGGCTGCCCCTTCCCCAGGGTGAGGACTTCCGGCATCAGAGAGACTGAGGCTCAGGGGCCACTCAGGCTTGCTGACTTAGACAGCAGCAGGAAGAGGGGTGTTGGCTGAATGCCCCTCAGGATTCTGGGTAATGCAGTGAGAGGCGTCTCTGGGAGCAAAGGAGGCCACTGCCAGCCACGCTAGCAGAGCAACAAGAGAGACATGGTCCAAAGAGTGACATGTAAGTATCTGTGGGTCAATCTTCCAATTTTTTACTATTTGCTCAAGATTTTATGTATTGAAATGCTTTGAGAGACATAAAACGGTTTTGTTTTCTTTCTTTTAGCCTTTGAAACACTAAAAAACCACTCTCTTCTGAAGGGTTAGTTCTATAAGGATTTCAGAGAGCCTTCCTTAGAAAAAGTAATGTGAAGCTGGGCGTGGTGGCAGCACACTTGTAATCCCAGTCCTTGGGAGGCTGAGACAGGAGGATCGCAGGTTCGCAGCAGCCTCAGCTACTTAGTGAGGCCCTCAGCAACTTAGTGAGACTCTGTTTCAAAATAAGAAAAAAAATAGGGCTGAGGGTGTAGCTCAGAGGTAGAAGGCAGAATCCATCTCCAGTACGGCGAAAGAAAGAAAGAAAGAAAGAAAGAAAGAAAGAAAGAAAGAAAGAAAGAAAGAAAGAAAGAAAGAAGTGGGAGAGCCAGGCACCTGTAATCCCAGCTACTCAGGGGGCTGAGGCAAAAATAAACAAAAATGAACAAACAAAAAAGTTTGAGGCCAGCTTCAGTAACTAAGACCCTCAGCAACTTAGCAAGATTCCATTTCAAAACGAGAAATAAAAAGGAATGGGGGTATATATAAAAAGTTCAGAGGTAAAATGCCCCTAGGTTCAATACTGGTTCAATACTCAGAACCAAAAAAATAAATAATAAATAAAAATTAATTAATTAAACATAAACACTTTAAATATAGAAGTAAATGAATATAGAAAAACATGGTGATAAATAGCAGTGACTACAGTCAACTTCTGCATGGGCTAGGGGTGTAGCTCAGTGGTAGAGCGCTTGCCTTGTCTGTGTAAGTACCTGACATTGATCTTCAATAGCACAAAAGAAAAAAGAAAAGAAAATGTGGCAGCTGGGCGTGGTGGTACACGCTTGTAATCCCAGTACTTGGGAGACTGAGACAGGAGGATCGCAGGTTCTCAGCCAGCCTCAGTTACTTAGTGAGGTGCTCCACGACTTAGTGAGACTATGTTTCAAAACAAAGAATAAAAAATAGGGCTGGGGTGTAGCTCAGAGGTAGGATGCCCCTGGGTTCCATCCCAAGTAACCCCCACAAAATAGGCAAGAGCCACAAACAGGTACATTAAAAATATAAATGAGAGACACAAACATGAAAAAGTGTTCAATTTACTAATATTCAGAAAGGCAAATTGAAATAATAATGAATCTGAGCATGGCAGTGCACACCAATAATCCTAGTACTTGAGAGGATCATAGAGGAGGACTGCGGGTTCGAGGTCAGCCTCAGCAAGTTAACAAGACCTTGTTTTGAAATAAAAATTTAAAAAGGACTGGAAGTATGACTGGGAAAAAACAGGATCCTCCTAGGTTCAGTCCCTAATACTCCCTCCAAGCATCAAAAAGGACAACAAAACAAAAACAAAAAACAAGGAGACAATGTTCTCCTATCAGACTGGCGAAGATTTCTGAAATTGATCAAACTCTCATTGACAAGGGGAAGAAATTCATTATCTCTTCTTTCTCGTGGAGATGTAAAATGGCACAACTTCCCACCCCCCTAATTTCAAGGCCAAGCTGAAGGCTCCTCGCCCTACGGACACAGCCCAGATGTGGCCCTGAATGTTGAGCTCAGGTGCGCAGGGGCCTGCTGCACACACACTCAGTTCTCTCACCTTGGCCGAGTCAGTAACCTTCCCTGAACCTATGCTCGTGGGGTCAAATGGAAATAAAGTACCTACCTCTGCTATCCTCTTAAAAATCCTTATATAAAATAATATGGAGTCACAAACAGCCACAACTACAGTACAGACAAGTACCCTGTACATTTCCCCCAATGGTTACATTTTCTATAACTGTAGTACAATACCCAAACCAAGAAATTGACATTGAAACAGCGTGTAGAGTTCTATACCATTTTATCACCTATGCACACACAGGAGCTGTCACTGCGAGGGAGACACAAACTGAGCCGGGAGGGAGGGGTGGTGCGCACCTGTGATCCATGTACTTGGGAGGCTGAGACTGGAAGATCACAGGTTCAAGGCCAGTGAGCGGTGAGTGAGGCCCTGTTTCAAAATAAAAAATAAGGAATCCGGGAAAGGTGGTGCACGCTTGTAATTCAGTACTCGGGAGGCTGAGACAGGAAGATTATAGG
Organism: Muscardinus avellanarius; assembly: GCF_963383645.1. Lineage (NCBI taxonomy): Eukaryota > Metazoa > Chordata > Mammalia > Rodentia > Gliridae > Muscardinus > Muscardinus avellanarius. Next base: position 90,225,463 of record NC_137797.1, read on the forward strand.
TTCTCGGTTAGCCTTAGCAATTTAGCAAGGCTCCGGCAACTTAGTGAGACCCTGTTTCCAAATAACAAAATAAAATAGGGCTGAGTGTGTAGCTTAGAACTGCATAGCTCCCCAGCTGGAACTCCAGCTACACACACACACACACACACACACACACACACACACACACACAACACACCTCGTGAACACACACAACACTACTACTAAGTAAATATAAATAAATAAGATAAAAATTTCAAAGGGCTGGGATGTAACTCAGGTAGACTCCCCGCCCCTGAATTCAATCCAGTACCACTCCCCCCAAAAAGATACAGAACTATTCCATTATGACAAAGATCTCCCAAATTCACATGTTTTTTAGATGATTCTCTCCCCCCCCCCCCCATTCTCATCAGATCCTTGACAGAAGGGATGGTTGTATTTGGCTGTGTGTTCTCAGTATCTAACAGTGTCTTGCTTTTAGAAAGTACTGTTTAAATTTAAGTTAGAGAAAGTAAGAATGAAAAAAAGAAGAAGAAGAAAGAAAGTGGACTTCATCTGCAGAGGCCAGAGGCGCCAGCCTGGGACCCAGAACAGCCCTGATGACCACAGGGCTCCCTGCCAGGATTCTGGGACCTCCTCCCTGGACTCACATCCTGTTGAATGAGACGCTGGGAGGAGGAGGGGCGGGGCTCACCCCACATTAATTCCAGTAACCACAGCCCTGTTTGTAGCAGAGAGAAAGCCTTTGTCCATCTGGTACTTTTTTTGGGAATCTGTCACATCACGCCACATGGCCAGTTACCTACCCCGCCTACCTGGCGTCTGACCTGCTCTGCCGCACATCAGGAGCACGTCCCTGGGCTTGCTGCCAGCACCAGCAAGACCACCCTGACCTCGGCATCTCCGCAGCGCAGCAAGGGTGTGGTACAACACGGGTCTCCAGGTCCAAGGAAACCCTTCAGAACAAAGGCACGAGCTAAAATTTTTGCTTAAAAATCCAGGCGTTGGTGGTGCACGCTTGTAATCCCAGCACTTGGGAGGCTGAGATAGGAAGATTGCATAGGTTCAAAGCCAGCCACAGCTACTTAGTGAGGCTCTCAGCAACTCAGTGAGACTCTGTTTCCAAATAAAGTATAAAATAGGTGTGGGAGTATAGCCTAGAGATAGAAAAGCCCCTAGGTTCCACCCTCAGTACCACTAAAATAAAATAAAATAAAATTTTTGCTTAGGCTGGGCACCGTGGCCCACCGTATAATCCCAGTACTTGAAAGGCTGAGATAGGAGAACCGTAGGTTCAAGACCAGCCTCCGCAACTTAGTGAGGCCCTTGGCAACTCAGGGAGACTTTCAAAATAAAAAATAAGCTGGGCATGATGGTGCATGCTTGTAATCCCAGTTCTTGGGCAGCTGAGACAGGAGGGTTCACAGACAGCCTCAGCTACTTAGTGAGGCCCTCTGCAACTTAGTGAGACCGTATCTTTTTCCAAATAAAGAATAAAATAGGGCTGAGGGTGGAGCTTGGAGGTAGAATGCCTCTGGGTTCAATTCCCAGTCCCATAAATAAATAAATAAATAAATAAATAAATAAATATTCTGCTTAATAGCAACTGTTCTTGTGAGGCAATGTGTATTTGCTCAGTGATTACCATAGACAAGAGGAGAACTTTGAAACTGAAAAGAGAGACAAACAGAAACAAACAGCTAATGAAACTACAATGACAATATGTTCAGGGCTGGAAGCCCGGGTGTACTGATGAGCGGATTGAATGTGGATATGTGGATCTGTGCATGCCACCAAATTACAGACACTGTTGGAAGGAGACGGCGTATTTATCTATCAGGACTCCATGAATTTTTTGGGGTTTTTTTTTTTTTCCTTTTTGATACTAAGGATTGAACCCAGAAGCAGTCTATCTCTGAGCTATACCCGCAGCCCTATTTTATTTTGAATTTTGAAACAGAATCTCACTACGTTGCTCAGGCTGACTTCAGACCTGTGATCCTCCTGTTTTTAGCCCCTCTCAAGTGCTGAGATTACAGACATGTAACTCCCAGCTTAGCTGATTTGCTTTATCATAATAGATTTCAATTAGAAATCAAATTTATGTGCCCTTAAATAGCATGGCTAAGAGCCGGGCATGGTGGCGCACCCTTATAATCCCAGCATTTGGGAGGCTGAGACAGGAGGATCCAAGTTCGTGGACAGCCTCGGCTACTTAGTGAGGCCCTCTGCAACTCAGTGAGACCCTGTTTCAAAATCAAGAATAAAAAAATAGGGCTGGGGCTGTGTCTCGGAGATAGAATGCCCCTGGGCTCAATCCTCAGTACCGCAAAAATAAATAAATAAATAAATAAATAAACAAATAAATAGCATGGCTAAACATCTCTGAAATGAGAAACCTTCGTTGGGAATCTCTGCGTCAGCAATGAGCAATTTGTGTTGTCGTGAAAGTCACAAAGAGCAATTATTTGATTTCCAAGCCTGAAACTCACTTATCAGTGTGGTTCATAAACGCTGCAGTAACTCGTGAGGCGACGCCGTGCACAGCAGGGTGGTGTGCAGTGGGCCCGGCGGGGATTCATTTTCGGCGCAGGCAAAGCTTGCAGCGTGGAGGTGCGGGGAGGTGCAGGAGGTGCAGGAGGTGCAGGAGGTGCGGGGCTTCGGGGCCCTGAGCAGAGGCCGCTGGATCCCGCTCGCCTTGGCCAACAGCGCGCACAGCTGGATGTTTGCGAGTGTAGCCCGCCTTGTTTGGGTCCGGCTCATTTCCTCAGCGCTCAGAACAGTGCCGGGCACGGGGAGGGCTTTCAGGAAATGTTCACGGAGTGACGGGGCACTGCTCATAACTGTGTGCAAAGGGAAAGAACAACGTCACGAGTACTCCACTGCTGAAAAGCTCGGTGCATTCTGGGTAAGGATGGCACAACTCACCCTTTGCCACAAAGGTCCGTCAGAGCAAATGAAACACGGGAGGAGAAAGCCCGGAGCCAGAGGACAAGGCCGTCCAGGCCTGGTTCGTGGCCAGGTTAGCTGGCTCAGCTGAGGCTGACCTTGAACTAGCAATCCTCCTATCTCAGCCTCCCAAGTACTGGGATAACTATACCTGGCCCAATAAAGCGCCTACTGATTCTGTTCCTTCAGAGAATTTACTGACCCACTGGGAAAAGCTGATACCTGGTTTGTCTACATGACAGGTTCTCAATTTTATTGGCTAACTGCCTTCTTTTCAGAAAAAGAAATAATTCAGCGCCCCTGCCCGCCCCTCTTCCCCACTCACTGAAGGTGGCTCCACCGCCATCTTATTTTTTCCAATGGCTTACAATTGCACCTGAGTCTATTACCGCCTCCTGGATCATTCTAGCACGGCCCCACCCCACCGACTTTGGGCGTCTACGGTCCACAAGGATGCCCAGGGCTTCCTAAGTCACTGTCGGCAAGTCTGATTTAAAGGGACACCAGCTGGGCAAGGGCTGATACTGTGGACAAGGCTGAGCCTCCAGCAAAGGGAACTGGGTCGGTCCCTGACTTCCGCCCCCCGTGCTATGGCCAGGACCCTGGAGACCAGTTTAGGCTCTGCTCTGCCGTCGCTGCTAAGCCCTGGGCCCTTTTTCTGTAGCCTCAGCATCCCGGCGGGATGGAGCTGGAGGGTCACATGTTCTCCAGCGCCTCGGAAGCCAAAGTCAATAAACAAGCAGAGAAGGGCAGTGGAGAGAAAGACGCTCTGTGTGTAGATGGGTATTTTTAAACAAGTAGGGAAAACCCCACAAATAGAACTTTAGCAGCGCAGAACTCTCTCCAACAGGAAGTTGCAAATAGTTCTAAGAAATATCAAAGAAGGTAAATTGTTTTCTGAAAAACCAATGAATGACATCATCGCCTCTAAAAGAATCTAGTGTTTAAAAATAAAAAAATAAAAACCTAAACTAATCTAAAACTGGCCCATGAAGCGAATAGCTGTAAGAGATGGTGGGAACATATCTGAAGTATGAAATGTGGAACCCAGGGACTTTATAACTCCAGGCTATACTCCCAGACCTATTTTATATTTTGTTTGGAAACAGGGTCTCACTAAGTTGCTGAGAACCTCACTAAGTAGCTGAAGCTGGCTTCAAACCTGTGTGATCCTCCTGTCTCAGCCTCACAAGCACGGGGATTCATCTAAGTTTCTAAATAAGCCCTGAAAAAAAAATAAGTGGATGAGTTTCAAGGCCAGCCTCAGACTTAGCAAGCACTCAGCAACTTAGTGAGACCTTGTTTCAAAATAAAAAAACAAGCTGGGTTTGGTGGTACACGCTTGTAATCCCAGTACTTGGGAGGCTGAGACAGGAGGATCACACAGGTTAGAAGCCAGCCTCAGCAACTTAGTGAGGCCCTGTTTCCAAATAAAATATAAAAAATAGGTCTGGAAGTATAGCCCAGAGGTAGAACATCCCTGGGTTTCATCCCCATTACCACAAAAAATGAAAATAAAAATTAAAAAAAGGTTTTGGCGTTGTAGCTCAGAGCTAAACTATCCCTGTGTTCAATCTCCAGTAACCCCCCCCCACACAAAAAGTCCTGAAGAAAGTTCTACCAAACTTAAAAGGATTAAAGAGAATAGCCAGATGTGAAAAATGACCCTGTTCTAAGGAAACTCATTTCTACTTTCCGCAGACACCCAGGTTCATGAACACTTCACCCATAGAAGAGAAAAATGTCAGCGTCTGCAGTAACAGTTTCCACTGTCCACGATCTATCACTCTGGGGTAACTGCAGACACATGATAATATTACTTCTAATCAGTCACTGTGTAATCAACTGAGATGGGGATACTCTCCCCTACTTAAATAGAACATTCTAAGGTTTCTAAAGTTGACCCCTGTAAGGCTGCTTGCCAAAAAAACTGGAAGTGTTGCTTGGTTTTCTCCAAGGAGAGCATTATCCACAGAGTGATATTCTGGCACTTCAGTGGAGGCAGGGTGCTCAGAGAGCGCCAAAGACCTTTGGCCAAGTGACCATGAGTCAGAACTTAATGGTTTTTGGCTTATAGCCAGCAGAATTTACAAGTCAGACCTCACATGCGATGTCATTTTCACTGATATTTTTTCTGGTTGTAAATACAACGCATGTCACTGTAGAAAATTTAGGAATATAAAAAAGTGTACAAGCCGGGCGTGGTGGCACACGCTTGTAATCCCAGCGCTTGGGAGGCTGAGACAGGAGGATCGCGCAGGTTCGAAGCCAGCCTCAGCTACTGAGAAAAATATAACCTGAATTTCTATTACATCACATTTTCCCAGAAATATTCTGATTTTACTTGCCTCATATGAATTAGTCATAATTTACTAACAATGCCACATTACTGGATATTTAGATAGCTTTTTTCGACATGCAATACAGATTCTTCTACTAAAATGTTTGTAAAGTCTTAGAATTACTGGTTTAGAGGGTAGTGATTTTAAGGGTTCTGATAACGAAAGGTCGTAATGGTTTACATTCCTACCGCTATGCCCACTCTGCGCGTCATCTTGCTTAGGTGAAAACCTAATGTGGAGAAAGGGAGCTTGTGCATACTGTTGGTGGGGATGCGGATGGGCACAGCCAGGATGGAAAACAGATTGGAGGTGTCTCAAGGAGTTAAAACAAAACTACCATATGACCCAGAATCCTTCTTCTAGGTACAGATCCAAAAGATGAAATCATCACTTAGCAAAGATATCTGCATCCCCATGTTCACTGTAGCCAAGACACAGAAACAACTTAAATGTCTGTTGTCTGGGCATTAGTAGCCTGCACCCCATGCCTGATTGGTTGCTATTTTTATTGAACCCAGGGGCATTCTTTTTTTCTTTTTTTCTTTCTTTCTTTCTTTATTTATTTTTGGTGGTACTGGGGATGGAACCCTTCTACCTCCGGGCTACACTCCCAGACCTATTTTTATATTTTTTTTTATTTGGAAACAGGGTCTCTTAAGCCAGCGCGGCTGGCGCAGGGATTACAAGCGAACACCACCACGCCCGGTGAACCCAGGGACATTCTGCCTCTGAACTACATCCCCGGCCCTATTTTTTATTCTTTTCATTTTGAAACAAGGTCTCACCAAGTTGTGTGTGTGTTGAGGGGCTCACTAAGTAGCCGAGGCTGGCCGCCAACCTGCAATATTCCTTTCTCAGCCTCCCATGTACTGAAATTACAAGCATCCTTCTCCTTCATCTCTCCTCCTTCATCCTTCATCTCTTCCTTCATCTCTCTCCTCCTCCATCCCTCTAGATGTCAACAGTAACTCTTGCCCCTGGTGGTCCTTGTGCTTCGCCTCTCGTTTAGGTCAAATCAAAACCTTTCATGAATGCCAAGTCCCAGCCTGTACCCACCTGAGGCCCCAAGGCCCACTTACAGACCCAAGGCCTGCTCACTGAGCGTGTGGCCCTGTTGCCATGGACGCCGGGCTTTGCTGCCCCCCACCCCGTTCTCTGCCGGGAGCCCTACTTCGCAGAGTCTGATAGCACAAAGGAATTGGAAAGCAACTCAGATCCTTTCTCCCAAAGCTCACCAATTCAGGAGACTCCACAAAAAGCCTTTCTTCTTTGTGTGTGGAGGAGGGGGGAACAAGGAGTGAACCCACGGCCATTCTACCTCTGAGCTCCACCCCCAGACCTTTTTTTTTACTTTTTCTTTGGAAGCAAAATCTCACTAAGTTGCTGAGGCTGGCCTCACACCTGTGATCCTCCTGTCTCAGCCTCCCAAGTACTTGGATGATAGGCATGCGCCACCACGCCCGGCAGAGCCAAAATTCTTGAAGTCTGTTTTCTAGTCTAATGGACTCACGCACCTGACAGCTGACGGCTCCTGTCCACCCCAACCTCTTCTTGTTTCTCTAACGTTCTCAGATTGCTCCTGGCACCCTTTCTGCTTGGGGACCCTTCCCTTCCTCTGTCCCTTTCTTTTTCTTGCTTGTGCAGATGAACCATATTGCCCTGGTGGCTTGGGCTTGCTTTTATGTTGTCACTTAACTAGCTTCTACACACACACTAGTCCTAGGTCTGACCCAGAAAGCAAGGACTGGGGAAGGTTATTTAACATAACTTATAATTTAGGGCGGGCGTGGTGGTGCACGCTTGTAATCCCAGCATTTGGGAGGCTGAGACAGGAGGATCCAGGTTCATGGACAGCCTCAGCTGCTTAGTGAGGCCCTGTGCAACTCAGTGAGACCCTGTTGTAGCTTGGAAGTAGAATGCCCCTGAGTTCCATCTCCAGTACCGCAAAAATACTACTAATAATAATATAACTTATAATTTAATCTTTCCTTTTACTCAGTGTGTTTTCACATAATCAAATACTCCCCATATTCTAACTATTCCCTCTCCTAAATATCTCTAGAATCTTTCCTTTCCTCTCTAAATAATGTGTCCGAGCCCAGATTCATTCTCTCCCTCTCTCTCATCTGGATGGTGCCACCAGCCCCAGGTTTCTCCTTGCCTTCCGGTCTTGTTCCCTTCAAAGCCGTCCTCCAAGCTAGGTGTGATGGTGCAAACTTGTAATCCTAGTACTTGGGAGGCTAAGACAGGAGGATCACGGATTTGAGGCCAGTGTGTGGGAATTGAGCAAGACTCTGTTTCAAAATAGATTAAAAAGGGCTATACTGTAGCTTGGAAGTAGAATGCCCCCAGGTTCAATACTCAGTACCAAAGTAAACAATAAATAAATAAATAAATAAATAAATAAATAAATAAATAAATAAATAAGAAAATTAAAAAAGAGGGCTAGGTGTGTAGCTCAGAGGTAGAATACTTTTTAGTTCAATCTCCAATACTACCCAAACAGAGAGAGAGAGAGAGAGAGAGAGAGAGAGAGAGAGAGAGAGAGAAGAAGAAGAAGAAGAAGAAGAAGAAGAAGAAGAAGAAGAAGAAGAAGAAGAAATGAAGAAGAAGGAGGAAGAGAAGGACAAGAAGGAGAAGAAAAGGAAGAAGGAAGGAAGGCCCATCCTCCATTAGGTACCAGAGTTCACAGTACTGTCATTTTGCGTCTTCTGAGCCCACACATCACTTTAATAGTTTCCCATTCCCTTCAGCTTGTTTAGCAAAGCACTCTCACCTCGCAGACCACCTCCAGTCATTAGCAGGTGGCTTCTGGAGTCCCACGTGGAGAAGGACTGTCTGTGAATGCCTGTCCTTGGTGAGGGAAGAAAAAGCAGTAGCCTTTATCCTGCTTTTTCGGATTCACACAATACAAATGGAACACCTCCAGTTTTTTTCTTTCTTTTTTTCTTTTTCGTTTTTGCTTCTCCACGTTTTTCTTCTGGCACTCTCTGCCTCTGCCTTTGTACTGAACAGCTTTGTCTCCTGCATCGTGCGACCTCTGGCATCTGTGCTTTCGCTAAGGAGCCATCCCTATGCGGAACGCTCCGGTCTGCCTCCCGCTCTCTCTCCTCCCGGCTAATGCGCTGTCAGCTTTCCAGATCCCAGCCAGGACGCACCCCACTAGGAAATCCTCACTGACTCCATCTCCAGCCAAGCGTCTCTGAAGTCCCGGCTTCCCTCATCTTGCACGCAGCACCCCATCTCTTTATGCAGCTGCCTCCCCCACAAGGCTGTCTACTACTGGAGAGGAGAAACTATTTTTTACTCAACTTTGAATGAATTCCCATGGAGCCAGGTGTGATGGTGCTCACCTGTAATCCCAGTACTCCCTGGAGGCAATCCTCCTGCTTAGCCTCGAAAGAACTTATAGGCATGTGCCACCACACCCTCAAATGTAAGATTTTCTTTTCTTTTCCTTTCTTTTCTTTTCTTTTCTTTTCTTTTTTTCTTTTTTTTTTTTTTTTTTTTTTGGTACTGGGGTTCCTGGAAGCCCTTCTATCTCCGGGCTATACTCCCAGGCCTATTTTGTACTTTTTTTAAAATTTGGAAACAGGGTCTCTTAAGCCAGCGCGGCTGGCTTCGAACCTGCGCGATCCTCCTGTCTCCGCCTCCCAAGCGTGGGGATCACAAGCGTGCGCCACCACGCCCGGCTCAAATGTAAGATTTTTAAAAAGCAAAAAGAAGTGGGCATTGGTGGTGCACACCAGTAATCCCAGTACTTGGGAGGCTGACACAGGAAGATCACAGGTTCAAGGCCAGCCTCAGCAACTTAGTGCGACTCAGCAGCATAGTGAGACCTTGTTTCAAAATAAAAAATAAAAAGGGCTGGGGGTAGCTGGGCATGATGGTAGCTGGGCATGCCTGTAATTCCAATATTTGGGAGGCTAAGACAGGACGATCGCAGGTTCCTAGCTAACCTTAGCTACTTAATGAGAACTTAGTGAGGCCCTCTGCAACTTAGAAAGAACTTGTTTCAAAATAAAAAATAAAAAAGGGAGGCTGGGAGTGTAGCTTGGAGGTAAAATGCCTCTCTGTTCAATCCCCAGTAACACACACACACACACAGGCTGAGGGTGTAGCTCAGAGGTAGAATGCCCTTAGGTTCAATCCCCAGTGCCTAAACAAATAAATAAATAAATAAACATATGAAATTGGCTTACACTCTGAGTAGCTCTATACTCCCAAAGTGGCACAAAAAAAAAAAAAAAAGAATTCTTATGGATATCCTAGCATGATGCTAGCACTGAATAAATAGGATTTTAAAAAGGATTGCTTAAGAAACAAATGAGTAGCCAGGCGTGGTGGCACAGGCTTGTAATCCCAGCATTTGGGAGGCCGAGACCAGAGGATCGTAGTTCGCAGACAGCCTCAGCTACTTAGCAAGGCCCTCTGCAACTTAGTGAGACCCTGTTTCAAATTAAAAAAGAATTAAAAAATAGGGCAGGGGGTGTAGCTTGGAGGTCGAATGCCCCTGGGTTCCATCCCAGACCCACGAAAGAAAGAGAGAAAGAGAGAAAGAGAGAGAGAGAGAGAGAGAGAGAGAGAGAGAGAGAGAGAGAGAGAGAGAGAGTGTTCAGGTTAAAGAAGACTGCAAATCCTTTCTTACTCTCCATCCTACCTGACCCAGAGCCCAAGGTGGGATCTCTTTCCCCCACTCTTTGAATCTGGTTAGACCAGAGATGGGTTTGACCAACAGAATAAAGGATTCCGTGACAATTCTAGGCTAGTCTTGGAGAAGACGGGCAAGTTCTAATTCTTCCCTGTTGGAACCCAGGCACCATGCTGTAAGGAAGTCCAAACAGCTGCGGAAGCGCTTTGTGGGAGAGAAACATCACCTGGGCTCCAGCCAGCTCCAGCGCCAACTTGCCAGCGAGGAATGTGCCAGCTCCCAAGTGGAGCCTCTTCCCTCCCCTCCAGAAAGTTTTCCACTGAGTTGTTTTACAGCATTAGGTGAAACAAATGGTTTGGTCCTGTTGACTGAAATGAGAGTTCTTTGTGATTTTTTTCCCCCTTGGTTAATCATATTGCTTTATTTCCCTTAACTATTTTTATACTTTGATATTCCTTTATTTAATTTTCAATAGTATGCCAGCTGAAACAGGAGAATCCCAGGTTCAAGGCCAGCCTCATCGGCAACTTAGAAAGACTTTGTTTATTTATAAATAAATAAGAAAGAAAGAAGGACTGGGGGTGTAGCTCAGTGGTAGAATGATCCTGGGTTCAATCTCCAATATTAAAAAAAAAAAAAATGTTTGGAGCTGGAGGTAGTTCAGTGGTAGAGCATGTGCTTAGCATATAATGTGCTTTCACAGTTTTGGGAAACACAATAACTGTTTTTTATTAGGAAGATATGCTTTTGCAAAGACTCGACAAAAACATAGCAGGCTGCTCTTTGGAACAATAAGCAGGCATTTACAAGACGAAGAATAAGGACGTGTGTGAGAGCTCGTGTGCCTCTGACCTCCCAGTATGGGCAAGTGGAGACTGGCTCTCTTTTCTAGCTCAGTGAATGGACTTCTTTGTAAAATTTCACCTGCCCAGTGCTTTCAGCTGTATCCAAGCTAGGAGGCTCAGTCACCATCTGTCTTTTCAGAGCGCTCCAGCATACAGAGATGGAGTGCTTTAAGGCCCGAGTAGAAAAATAAACAAAACAAAACAAAGACTCCCCTCTATTCAGAATTATCTTTTCAATTTTGATCTTAAAAAAAAAATGCTAGCCGGGTATGGTGGTGCACACCTGTAATCCCAGTACTTGGGAAGCTTGCAAGGTTGGATTGCAGGTTGGAGACTAGCTTCAGCAACTTAGCAAGACCCTGTTTCAAAATAAGAAAATCTTTTAAAAGAACTGGGTTGTAGCTTGGAGGTAAAATGTCCCTGCTTCAATCCCCAGTACCAAAAAAAAAAAAAGAAAAAAAGAAAACAAAAATCCTAGATAATGGCTAATAAATTCAATGTCACATTGGGTCTGAATATTAAAAATTTATTTGAATCATTTGCATAGATTTTTGAGGTCACGCACATACCTGCTATTTTAGTGATCAATATGGCTTTGATTGAGCAAGTGTGCTGCAGGTAGGTAGGTCTACACTCCCAGGAGGACGGGACGCCCTAGAATTAGCAGGACTCCTGTTGGTAGTAAACTATCTGTGAATTGTTTTTATTCACACTGTGTGTGTTTGTGTGTGTGTGTGTGTGTGTGTGTGTGTGTGTGTGTGTGTGTGAATGGGCTGGGGGTGGAACCCGGGGGCATTCTACCTCTGAGCTACATCCCCAGCCTATTTATTTATTTATTTATTTATTTATTTATTTATTTATTGTGGTACTGGAGATAGAACCCAGAGGCTTTCTACCTCTGGGCTACACTCCCAGACCTATTTTGTATTTTATTTGGAAACAGGGTCTCACTAAGTTGCTGAGAGCCTCACTAAGTAGCTGAGGCTGGCTTTGAACCCGTGCGATCCTCCTGTCTCAGCCTCCCAAGTACTGGGATTACAAGTGTGCGCCACCATGCCCGGCTATTCACAACACTTCTGACACCAACATGTGGGCTTTTTCTTCACGCTACTCAATCCTCTAACTCTTCAAACACCAACTAAGCGTCAATTCAATTCCAACATTAACTATTCAGCATTAGTGCAGGCCCCACTGGATAGGGGTTCAGTCCCACCGGTTTGTCCTTGGCACCAACTAAGTTTGGGCCATTCCGTACACACTCTCACTCTCTCACTCTCTCTCTCTCTCTCTCTCTCTCTCTCTCTCTCTCTCTCTCTCTCTCTTTCTCTCTTGCTGGTCCTTTTAAATTTTTTTCTACTGGGGATATAAATCAGGAGCATCTACCTCTGAGCTACAGCTCCCAACCCTTTTAATTTCTATTTTGAAAAAGGGCCTAAATTGCTGAGGCTGGCCTCGAAGCTGCCTCCTGTCTTAGCCTCCCAAGTACTGGGACTACAGGCATGAGCAATCACACCTGGCAATGTACTTATTACCATTACCATCATTCTGAGCCTTCCTTCTGTAGCCCATTACAACAAATGCTCCAACATCCCCCCAGCTGTTTCCTCCTTCTAAGAAGATGCAGAATTTATTTTGGGTGAGGGTCTTTACTTTAAGTTAGGATTTAAGCTGGGCAAAATGGCACACGCTTATAATCCCAGCATTCGGGAGGCTGAGACCAGAGGATCGCAGTTTGCAGGCAGCCTCAGTTACTTAGTGAGGCCCTCTGCAACTCAGAGAGACCCGGTTTCAAAATAAAGAATAAAAATAATAGGGCGGAGGGTGTAGCTCAGAGGTCAAATGCACCTGGGTTCCAGCCCCAGACCCGGAAAAAAAAAAAAAAAGGTTAGGATTTACATGATCAAATTTTCAGCAATAAAAATTTATTCAGCTGTGGGATCAGTAGTTTTTTTTTTTTTTTTAAGTAATTGCCATGTTTCAGGCACTATTATTGCCATCTCAGCTGTTCTGACCTGAGAGACAAAGTCTCTCTGTTCTCATGGAGATCAAATTTACTGGAGGGCGATCCAGTCCATTTTAAAAAATGAGCCAGCAAACTGATTTCAGGTACAGCGATAAAGAAACTGTGACCCAGTACTGTGCTTGCGAGTGTCTGGGGATGACTTCAGAATTGGTTCCAAAGGGAGGCTCTGGGGCAGCGGGCCTCAGAGTTGAATCTCTCCTACCAAGGGGTTGAGAAAAAAGTAGAACTTTGCGATGGAAAATGATAAAGCCTTTTAAAATTGAGACTTCCGGGAAGATGGCGACGGAGCAAAATGGAGCTTACGAGCCCCGCTAACAACCAATCTCTATTACCACAAAATCAGCGCCTTTCATAGCCAGAAAACACCATCAGCAGAGAAACAAAAAATGTAATTTTAAGGGACAGAGAAAAAGAGGGCTGAAAAAACGAGACACCAGAAACCAGACCGCAGTGCTACAGCCGGAGCTGTGGCTTGAAGAGGCAGGCACCATTTTGCCTTGCAGCACCAGGCTCCAGAGAGGAAGGGAACTCATAACGGAGCCCAGAAACCAGAGAGGAGATACGCCAGCCTCACGCCCGAGAACGCGGCAGCAGCGCCTTACTGCTGGTGGCAGCGGCGAGTTCACCGGACGGCACCAGACCAACGCACTCAACAGAACCACCAAGCTCCAGAGAGGAGCGGCGGACAGCGAGCCGAGGTGAGCCGCTGCAGAACAGCCGGGCAGGATTCAGCAGATTTCTCTGTGCAGGGAGCATCAAAAGCTCCCAGGGGCTGGGTTCAGCGCACCTTGCAGGGACTCAGAGTGGAGTTCAAAAACAGAAAAGAAATACGCCAGCCTCACGGCCGAGGGCGCAGCAGTGGCGCCATATTGCTACCAGCGGTGGCAGCAGTGAATTCACCGAGTCCAGTACAGCTACATCTGCACACTCAACAGTCAGTCAAATTGGGGCCCCTAGAGGATAAATCCCAGTACTGTACTCCCAGGGACTTGACCCAGTGGGGGAGTGGTTGTGGCAGAGATATTACACCATAGGAGAACGCCCAACCTGGCACCCCCCATGGTGCATGGTCTGAGACTATGCGATACAACCCAGTAGAGGAGTAGTGGGAACTGAGATACCATAGACTCGAGATCCACAGCACCTTAAGTGAAATCGTAGTGACCCAGGGAAGAACCCAGAGAAGGCACAAACTTCTGAAATCATGGGAAAGAGGAATAACAATGGAGCAATGAATGCCCACAACCCCACAACATCAGAACCCGATAAAACAGAAATGCAGAGATTTATAGAAGATCAAATCAGGAAAATAACTGTAGAAATAATAGAGGTGTTTCGAAAAGAATTCAGAGAGAGCCAAAGAGAGATAAAGGATGCAATTAATGAAGTAAAGGCCTCAATTCAAAGTACAAACAACAGATTAGACCACATGGAGAATAGAATCTCGCTCCTAGAAGATGATCATTCCAAAAATGAACGCATAGTTTCTAATTTAGAAAAAAATATCCAACAGCAGGAATCTGACATTGAAGAAATATGGGCCCATTTTAAGAGAACTAACCTAAGAATAATTGGAATAGAGGAGAGAAAAGAAGGTGAAACCAAAGGGATTAACAATCTTTTCAAGGAAATAATAGCAGAAAATTTCCCAAACATAGAGCAAGAGGTTGATACACAGGTCCAGAAAACTTATAGAACTCCCGTTAGAGAGGATCAGAGAAGAGGATCCCCACGCCACATAATTGTCAAAATGACCACTGTGGAAGCCAAGCAGAGAATCTTAAAGGCAACAAAAACAAAGGGCCAAGTGACATTCAGAGGCAAACCAATTAGAATCACTCCAGACTTCCCAAACCAGGTCATGAGAGCCAGAAGGGCTTGGAGTAACATATTCCAAACTCTGAAAGAAAACAACTTCCAGCCAAAAATTTCCTACCCAGCAAAACTTTCTACCAAATTAGATGGGGAAATAAGAAGCTTCCACGACAAATAGAAACTAAAGGAATTTATGTCTTCAAAACTAGCGCTAGAGAAAATACTCAAAGAGATTAACTACAAAGAAGAAATAGGTAACACACACCAGAACCAGAGAAACAAGATTTTCCATCCAACAGACAACTAAGATTGGTTATCTGTGGAGATTCATTATTTATGTTAGTCTTTTACCTATCTCTACATTGTATTGTTTGATTTTATTGTTGCTAATTTTTAGGATTTCTACTTGGAATATTAATATACCTTCAAATATAGCATTTGGAAATATTTTATCCCATTCTATCAGTAACTTTTAACTCTGTTTACATTGTTTTTGGATATACAATTTTTTTTAGGGAGTTTATTTACCCTTTTGTTGCCTGCTTGGATATTTCTTGGATATGATTTCACTGAAATCATATCCAAGAAATCACTGCCAATTTCAATGTTGTGAGGTTTTATGACCCAGATTTTCTTCTAAAAGTTTGTAGTATTAAAATTTATACTTAGGTCTTTTATCTATTTTGAGTTAATATTTGTAAATATGTTAGGTAAGGGTCCAATTTTATTATTTTTCATGTAACTATTATTTTTCAACAATATTTAGTTAAAAGATTATTATTTCCTCCACCAAATGTTCGTGGAAACCTTGTCAAAAATAACTTGACAATATATGGAAGAATTTATCTCTAGGCTTTTATGTAACTCCAATGGTTTATATATCTGCCTCTGGAACAGTACTACACTGTTTCAATTATTGTAGCTTTATATGGTTTGAAATCAGGAAATATACATCTTCTAGCTTTGTTCTTCTTTGAAATTGTTTTGGGTATCTAGAGTCCATATTCCATATCAGGATAGATTTTTTCTGAAAAGTAAATAAATAAATGTATGAGAGTTTCACCTAAAAAAAAAGAAAGAAAAAAATAATCTCTGGTAAGAAAGAAAGCAAAAAGAAATATTGAACTGTTATCTTTTAGTCATCAAAAGCTTGGTATCAGACAATGATACTGTTTTGTGAGATTATCATTCTTAATTTTGGATAAATTGCTATAATACTAGATGTCAACCACTAAGCCAAGCATGGGAAGGAGGGATGGGGAGGGAACGGGGTGGGGATCGGGTAGGGGCTAACTGGGCGATGTGTGCATGTATGTCTACTAAAGTATTTTCTTTATACCATTATGATGTATGAATACATTGCACCAATAAAAAATAAAATTAAAAAAAATAAAAAAATAAAATTTATTTATGTATTTGCACTGTTGAGATCAAACCCACCTTGCCCATGGTAGGCAAGAGCTCTACCACCAAGCTGCACCCCCCCATCCAGACATATCTGCACTAAAATCCTTCTTCAATGGCAGTAGAGACACAAAATAATCTTAGAGAGATTCTTTGGGCCTGAATGGCTTTTTCTTTCTTTTTTCCCCATTCCTCCGGATGGGGTGCCAAGAGATGCCAGGGCCCCAGGCTTCAGGAAGCAGCAAGTGTATTCGTTTCCTAGGGCTGCCACAGCAAATTATCACAGACAGGAGGCTTAAAACAGAGGACGTGTATCTCTCACTGTTCTGGATGCTGGGTATTCCCAACCAAGTCATTGGCAGCACCACCCTCCCTCTGAAGGCTAAGAGGAAGGTAGTTTTCCCCCCCACTGGTACTGGAGAGAGAATCCAGGGCCTCACACATGTCAGGCAAGTGCTCTTCCACTGAGCCACATTCTCAGCCCCTTTTCTCCTTTTAAAAGGATACAAATCAGCCGGGCATGGTGGCACATGCTTGTAATCCCAGCATTTGGGAGGCTGAGACAGGAGGATCCAGGTTTGTGAACAGCCTCAGCTACTTAGTGAGGCCCTTTGCAACTCAGTGAGACCCTGTTTCAAAATAAAGAATAAAAAATAGGGCTGGGGTTGTAGCTCGGTGGTAGAACGCTCCTGGATTCCATCCCCAGTACCACAAAACAAAAAACAAAAGCAAAAAAAAACTTTAAAGGATACCTATCACTAGACTTAGTACCTACCCTTTTCCAATATGAGCTCACCTTTTTTTTTTAACATTTAAGAAGTTTCATTGAAAAGATAAAATATAGAAACAGAAGATTCTCATTTTATTTTATTTTTATTTATTTTTATTTTTATTTATTTTGAGGGTCTGGGATGGAACCCAGAGGCATTTGACCTCTGAGCTACAACCCCTGCCCAATTTCTTATTCTTTACTTTGAAACAGGGTCTCACTGAGTTGCAGAGGGCCTAAATAGCTGAGGCTGTCCGTGAACCGCAATCCTCCCATCTCAGCCTCCCAAATGCTGGGATTACAAGCATGCACCACCACACCTGGCTAAGATTCTTTAAAGTATCTTCAAGACTTCCAATCTTATCACTATTACAAAATAAAACCAAGTTCCATGTCCAAAATAACAAATGATCCTGCTGGTAAACATTTTTCTCATGATTTTAAGCCCTATCCTGGTGATTTTTCTAAATTTTACATTTGTACCTGTCCAAGAATGAGTAGCATATTTTTAAACAGATTCATATTTGTGAGAACTAGACTTATTTTCTTTTATTAAAATACACACACACACACACACACACACACACACACACACACATACACACTCTACTCAAACTCAAGAGAAAATATACAACTCATCTTTTTTATTTTATTTATTTATTTATTTATTTATTTATTTATTTTTGGTGGTATTGGGGGTGGAACCCAGGCACTTTTCTCCCTCCGAGCTATACTCCCAGACCTATTTTATACTTTATTTGGAAACAGGGTCTCACTAAGTTGATAAAAGCCTCACTAAGTAGCTGAGGCTGGCTTCAAGCCTGTGCCATCCTCCTTTCTCAGCCTCCCAAGCACTGGGATTACGAGCGTGTGCCACCACACCTGGCATTTTTATTTTACTTTTTAGGTACTGGGGATCAATCCCAGGGTATTGTGTCTCTGCACTACACTCAGCCCTTTTTATTTTTTAATTTTGAAACAGAGTCTCACAAAGTTGTTGAGGCTAGGCCTAAACCCTACAATCCTCCTGTCTCAGCCTCCCAAGTACTGGGATTACAGGCATCTGTGAGGACCCTACTCCACATAATGTCATATTCATCTGTTCTGGGTAGACATAAATTTTTTGGGGGGGCACCATCCAATCCACAATAGACAAGGTAAACTGGAACTCTTAGTGGTGAGAAGAAATGTACCCTAAAAACTTGGTTCCATCTGAGTCTAAAGAGGAAGCCAAGTGTGGAAATCCCCTGAAGGTCCTGGGCTGGGATCCCAGGTCTGATAGCGTTTGTTTATACAATTGTTGTTGTTGTTGTTGTTGTTGTTGTTGTTGTTGTTGTTGTTGCTGCTGCTGGGATTGAACCCAGGAGCATTGTAATTCTGAGCTACACCCCCAGCCCTTTTTTTGGTTATTTTGAGACAGGGTCTCGCTAAGTTGCTGAGGCTGGCCTGGAACCTGCCATCCTCCTGTCTCAGCCTCCCAACTACTGGGATTCCAGGCAAGCACCACCTTGCCCAGTTTGCTTATACAATTTTAAGTTTGCTCCTAATGTTGACAATCCTTTATACTATCTTCAAGAGTTGGGTCTCATGTGTGAAACCCCTAAATCCTGCTATGAAGTGCTTCAGGAAAAGGAGAGAGTAGTTGGGCTGAAATTAAGAAAAGTATACGAAGTGATCATCGAGTTGCTACCCTGAAGGGTTCATCTGCAGCCCCAATCTGGGATGACATAAAGCCCAGGACTGAGTGTCCTTAGAGCCGCTTGGAGACAGAACATCTCTCAACTCAGGGTTAGTTACCTCACCCAACAAACACTCAGCTAACACCTTCCTTGTGCCAACAGCCAGGCTGGCCTTGGGGTAAAACACCGAGCAAGTGAAACCTGTCCTTTGTTCTTGAGAATTTCACCATTGATCAGACAGGATGAAGATTTGAAGGGTGTTGTTGTTTATCTATAAAGGAAAATGTGATCCCTGAAAGCTGAGTTGAGGACACATGGCTTACACTAATTATACTGTGATTGGTAACACTTTGCCAAAAAAAAGCTTGTTGATTGCTTCCTGCATGCTGGCCACTGCGCTGGGCACTAGGACCCAGAGGCAGTGTTTACTCACTCCCTTCTTTTAGTTTCATTTAGTTATTTCATGGACTATTTAGACATAACAGTTCTACAAGGTTCTGATGTTGCTATGGCTTCTCCAAAATAATTTGTTTGGTGTGCTTCATTGGAAAATAATCCCATAATACTATCAAACATCATACACTTGATTATTTAGTATTCCAGCCTGAAATACCCCAAGTTAATGCTTTAAGCATCTCTCCTTAACTTCATTTAAAATCCTATGCCACTATATACACACGGAACAAACTTAAAATTGGATAAGCAAATGATATCAGTCCTAGAACCCACAGCCCATGACTCTGAGGGGATCCCCACATTTGATTTCATCTTTAGCTCTCATATGTCTCCAAGTTGCTAGGATACATTCCTTCTCACCACTAACAGTTCCATTAAGGCCAGGTGTGGTGGCTCACACTTGTAATCCCAGCATTTGGGAGGCTGAGACAGGAGGATCTGGGTTTGTGGACAGCCTCAGCTACTTAGGCCCTTTGCAAATCAGTGAGACCCTGTTTAAAAATAAAAAATAAAAGCCAGGCATGGTGGTGCACACTTGTAATCCCAGCATTCAGGAGGCTGAGACCAGAGGATCGGGTTTGAGGACAGCCTCAGCTACTTAGTGAGGCCCTTTGCAAATCAGTGAGACCCTGTTTAAAAATAAAGAATAAAAGCCGGGCGTGGTGGTGCTTGTAATCCCAGCATTTGGGAGGCTGAGACCAGAGGACTGTGGTTTGCAGACAGCCTCATCTACTTAGTGAGGTGCTCCGTTACTTAGTGAGACCCTGTTTCAAAATAAAAAATGAAAGGCCGGGCATGGTAGCGCATGCTTGTAATCCCCCCACTATTTTGGAGGCAGAGACAGGAGGATCGCATAGGTTCGAAGCCAGCCGCGCTGGCTTAATTAAGAGATCCTGTTTCCAAATTAAAAATATATATGTAAAATAGGTCTGGGAGTGTAGCCCGGAGGTAGAAGGGTTTCCAGGGACCCCAGTACCACCAAAAAAAGAAAGAAAGGAAGGAAGAAAGAAAGAAAGAAAGAAGAAAGAAAGAAAGAAAGAAAGAAAGAAAGAAAGAAAGAAAAGAAAAAATAAAAAATAGGACAGGAAGTGTAGCTTGGAGTTCGAATGCCCCTGGGTTCCATCCCAAGTACTGCAAAAAAGACAAAAAAAAAAGTTCCATTTACCCTATCTAGTATAGGTTGAATAGTGTCCCCCTATGTCTACTGAGAACATTATATCTACACTATACTACACCTATACAGTGGTGTCTATGTCTGTATAGTGGCATACTATGTATATATAGTATGTCCTTTAACATGAACTGAGAAACTACTATGTAATCAGGCATTAGCTAAATGTTAATTTCCTTTTTATTTCACAAATAAGTATTGCATATTTGCTTGTTGGCCATAGCAACAAGTTTAGTATAAAAGAAATGCAATTTGGCCAAGTGTGCCACCTGTAATTTTAGTATCTTGGAGACTGTAATTCCAGTACTTGGAAGCATCACAGGTTCAAAGCCAGCATTAGAAATGTAGTGAGACTCTTAGCAACCTAGCTAGACCCTGTTTCCAAACACAAAACAAAGTAAAGCTGGGGATGTAGATTGGAGGTAGAATGCTCCTGGGTTCAATCCCTAGTACCAAAAAAGAAAAAAGAAAAGAAAAAGAAAGAAAGAAAGAAAGAAAGAAAGAAAGAAAGAAAGAAAGAAAGAAAGAAAGAGAGGGAGGGAAGACAGAAGGGAGGAAGGAAGGAAGGAGAAAGAAAAGAAA
Organism: Muscardinus avellanarius; assembly: GCF_963383645.1. Classification (NCBI taxonomy): domain Eukaryota; kingdom Metazoa; phylum Chordata; class Mammalia; order Rodentia; family Gliridae; genus Muscardinus; species Muscardinus avellanarius. Next base: position 90,246,131 of record NC_137797.1, read on the forward strand.
CTGGGATGTTCTCATTATACTTTAGAAAGGAAAAGAACCATTGTACTTCACCATTTCAGAAAAGTAATGATTTTATAAAAACCCATCTCCGGCTTTTCTGAAACCTGGAATTTCTCCTCAGGCCCAGGTCCTGTTGTGTAACCCTCCTGTTTCTACTTTCTGGCCTCCTCTTTTGATTTCTCTTGTTGAAGATAAGGCATCATTCATGATTCAGTTTGGTCAACCACATACATTTGGTAATGTTTACCTCCAAATAAAAGTTAGATGAGTAATTTACATTTAATAAGAGATCCTGGAAACTAGCATCTAGTCCATCTCCATGAACTACTGATGTGACCTGTTCCCCGGTTCTGTTGCAGTGCGGGGCACCATGATGCTTTGAGGAGGAGGGCAGACCAGTGTGAAAGAGCCGGGCTTCGGGGCCAGGGCTGGCTGGAGTCTCTCCTTGTCCCCACGCTGTCTAAGTGACATAGCCAGGACCTTCCTCTTTTTCAACTGGAAAACATAACTACATCAGGGCTATCATGAGAACTAATGATATTTGATTAAAAAAAAAACTGTCTGGCAACCACTGAGCATGTAACTCCTGGAAACGGTTACTATTACTTTAGTCATGCCTGGTAATCTACATAAACTCTTAGGTCTATTTATGATGCTTCTGATAGTTCCACTTTTGCCTTTGGAAAATCTGCTCTGAATGTACTTGTAAAGACAATCCTAGTGTCTCCCAAACGCGAAGCAGGACCAAAAATAAAAAATAAAAAAAAGACAATTAGGATTCCGTTGCATGAAAGCGAGTATGTTGGAATTCAAGCTGTGTGATATTAAACAGATGAACTGCCACGGGCTGCTGGTGAAGTCATAGCCTAAAATAATTTGGCAGAGCTAAACCAGATCAACACAAACAGACTTCTGAACCAACACATTAGCACAAAAGGTAGTTCTCCTTATGCCCAAATATAGACGTTGACTCATGCGGGCCGGGTGCAACATCTGAGGGCCAAAGTGATATCATCCACGGAGGCAGATGACATCATTCTTTCTGCAAATGTTTCTTGTCTGTCTGGTTTGTGGGAATTAGGGCTTTTTAAGTTCCCATTTCTCATTATTTCCATCGGCTGCTCTTAAGCACTACCCTCCTCAAGAGAGGCGACATCAGCTCCTAACTATCTTTAAACTTCCTGGACGTTATAAGTATTTTTTCCATGTCTGATACAGTTTCTGGTTTCCACCCTGCTCATTCTACTGAAGCTGGTCTCAAAAAAGTTGCTGCGAATGGCCTAGGTGCTCGGCCCAATAGATTTGTTTCTTTGTTTTTTTGTTTTCTGGCACTGGGGATTGAACTAGCATTATACCTTCCAAGTTACACTCCCAGTACTTTGTGATTTTTATTTTGAAACAGGGTCTCACTAAATTGCCGCCCTCAAGCCCACAATCCTCCTGTCTCAGCCTCCCGAGTACTGGGATCACGAGCGTGCGCTACCGTATCCAGTATAAATATTTCTCAATTTGAACTGAACCTATTTTTCAAAGATGAGTCTTCTCCACGGGTCTAGTTGTTTTGCTACTTAAAACCTGAGTCAGAGACAGGCTGAGAAACACAATCTCTATCATCAGCTCATGGCATCTTAGGCCATATTTAAGCTTTTATGGTAAAGCTCTTTTCCACTCACTATATGTAATTAAGCCGTGTAGGCAAAAGAAGGTATTCCATGTTTTTTTTAATCGCAGCCAACTCCCAGGTCAGCTGGATTTCAATATAGAATCATCAGAAAGCGTCACACTGTCTAACCTGCTCTAAGGGAGTGAAGCACCTGCCCGATGGAGCGGAGTCAGCTCTTCCCTGACATGAGGGCATCATTCAGGCAGTTTCTCCCCCCAGGAGATTAAGTAGAGCCTGGCTGTATGTTATCATGGATGCACACAAGCTCTAATTTTGTTCAGTAAAATCAATGGTTACTTAAAAACAAGCCTGGATCAACTCACATGTATCCTTCAGCCAAACAGACAGAAAGGAGCCTCTTTCCAGCAGCAGTGAAGGGGGCTGCTCCAGGCTTTCACCTGCCCTGCACAGTGAAGCTCTATCCTGCCGTTATCTCTGTGCATGACTCTCTGGTGGTGCTTTTAACTCGAGAACTATCAGAGCAACAGAAAAACCTGCTGGCTATGGCTTCACTGCTTAACAAGGATGCACACATTTTTCTTTCTTTCTTTCTTTCTTTCTTTCTTTCTTTCTTTCTTTCTTTCTTTCTTTCTTTCTTGCAGTACTGGGGTTCCTGGAAGCCCTTCTACCTCCGGGCTACGCTCCCAGACCTATTTTTACATTTTTATTTGGAAACAGGGTCTCCTAAGCCAGCGCGCGCGGCTGGCTTTGAACCTGCGCGATCCTCCTGTCTCTGCCTCCCAAGGGCGGGGATTACAAGCGTGCGCCACCATGCCCGGCCTCTTTCTTTTTTAACTAAGAATTGAACCCAGGGGTGTTCTACCTCCAAGCTATACCCCAAATCTTTTTTTTTTAATTTTTTGGTGTTAGCAGGAATTGAACCCAGAGATATTCTACCTCTGAGCTATGCCGCCACACCTACTTTATTTGTTTATTTATTTATTTATTTATTTATTTATTTATTTATTTATTTAGTGGTACTTGGGGTGGAAGCATTTGGGAGGCTTTCTACCTCCGGGCTATCCTCCCAGACCTATTTTATATATTTTATTTGGAAACAGGGTCTCACTAAGTTGCTGAGAGCCTCACTAAGTAGCTGAGGCTGACTTTGAACCTTGGCAACTTAGTGAAACCCTGTTTCAAAGTTTTAAAAAATAGAGCTGGGCGTGGTGGCGCACAGTTGTAATCCCAGCATTCAGGAGGCAAGACCGGAGAATCGTGGTTCATGGACAGCCTCAGCTACTTAGCAAGGCCCTCCTGCAACTCAGTGAGACCCTGTTTCAAAAAATAAAAAGGCTAAAAAAAATAGGACTGGGGGTGTAGAATACCCCTGGATTCCATCCCCAGTACCGCTAAATAAATAAATAAATAAATAAATAGGGCCGGGTGCGGTGGTGCACGCTTGTAATCCCAGCATTCAGGAGGCTGAGACCAGAGAATTACAGTTCACGGACAGCCTCAGCTACTTAGTGAGGCCCTTTGCAACTTAGTGAGACCCTGTTTCAAAAGAAAGAATAATAAAGAATAAAAAATAGGGCAGAGGATGTAGCTTGGAGGTCGAATGCCTTTGGGTTCCACCCCCAGACCCGTTTAAAAAAAAAGACTAAAAAATAGGGCTCAGGGTGTAGCTTGGAGGTACAATACCCCTGGATTCCATCTCCAGTATCACAAAAAATTTAAATAAAATTTAAATAAAAAGACTAAAAAAATAGGGCTGGGGATGTAGCTCGGAGGTAGAAAGCCCCTGAGTTCCATCCCTGATACAGCAAAAATAAATAAATAAATAAATAAATAAATAATAAATAAAATAATAAAATAGGGCTGGGGGTGTTAATCAGAGGCAGAGTGACCTGGGCTCAATCTTCAGTGCTAAAAAGGTTTTAGGTGAATTAATAACAATCATTAACATAATGGTATAGCAAAACTCAAAGCAGGTGATCTACTTTCTATTGCCGAGGGTATGGCAAAACAGACATTCTTATCAACTGACAAAACTTTTCATAGAAAGCAATTTTCAGTAGCTATTGAAATTCGAAATGCATTTTGAGATGATTCACAAGTGAATCACGGAAGCAGCGTTATACAATAGGAAAAAAACTGCAGTCTGAATATCATTCAATCAGTAAGGTATATATAATGCAAACCTAAAAAGTGAGAAAGCTCTATTGGTGACCTGGAATGTTATTTAAACCGTGCGTGCGTGTGCGCATGCGTGTGCGTGCGTGCGTGCGCGCGCACATTGGTGTCTAGTAAATATTCACCAATCAGCTCCCAGGGGAAGTTCTCTGGATGTTGGTGGACACCTCAGACGAAAGTGAAACAATTGAGATATATTCTGAGGGGTGTCACTCAGAGGTAGAATGCCCCTGGGTTCCATCCCCAGTACCGCAAAAATAACAAACAAACAAACAAACAAACATCAGGAATGTTTTCTAAATTGAATAATAATTTAAAATGGTGGAACGGGCCGGGCGTGGTGGCGCACGCTTGTAATCCCCGCGCTTGGGAGGCGGAGACAGGAGGATGGCGCTGGTTCGGAGCCAGCCGCGCTGGCTTAAGAGACCCTGTTTCCAAATAAAAAGTATAAAATAGGTCTGGGAGTGTAGCCCGGAGGTAGAAGGGCTTCCAGGAACCCCAGTACCACCAAAAAAAAAAAAAAAAAAAAAGGTGGAACGGTATCTGCGCAGTTTGTTTTCTATGTGCAGTCACTCTTCAGGTTTGACTCGTGTGATTAGCATTCTTACCATCATTTTCATAGGTCTAGACAACCAGCGACACAAAAAGATTCAGGCCTGGCTATGGGGGAGGACGCCCACCACGGTGAGTTTCAAGGTCCTAATTAATATCCCATCATTTGCAGAGTCAGGAGGAGATGTACCTCCTGGGGAGAATTTCTATCATATAAAAACGGTAGCTGTGAATAACCTTGAGTCTAGATGACAGTAAATGTAGTATGGTAATTAGGAAGTGATGGATTTGTGTGTGTGTGTGTGTGTGTGTGTGTGTGTGTGTGTGTTGGCTTTAGGCATGCTAAGCACATGCTCTATCCCTGAGTAACACTCTCAGTCTCAATTTTTAGCATTTATTACCTTTTTTAATAGCTTGTTTAATTGTAAGTTAATTTATTTTTAAATAGTGGTTGATTCACTATTTAAAGGGTTCAAGCAGGTATGAGGCCACGCTCTCTGATTATTAAGTGTTTAATAATCAGCTCACAAAATTCCTATAACAATTGATTCTCAAAAACCAATTCGAGCTGGTTTGAGCTGGTGCCAGACTATCACCATATACATGATTAGGCTTCCAGTAGGAAACAGAAAGCACACTTCCTGGAAATTTGAAGCAAATGCAATGAAGGAGCCATTTCGATAGGGGGAGCAAGTCGAGGAGACAGGGAGAGGCTGACAAGTCTGCGAATATATGAAAAGCCGCTGAATTGTGCACTTCAAGTGGGTAAATCATATGGTGTGCGATTTATATCCAATCAAGCTGTTTTAAAAAGGGGGGATGGCCGAGCGTGGCGGCACACACTTGTAATCCCAGTACTTGCGAGGCAGAGACAGGAGGATCGCACAGGTTGGAAGCCAGCCTCAGCTACTTAGTGAGGCTCTCAGCAACTTAGTGAGACCCTGTTTCCAAATAAAATAGAAAATAGGTCTGGGAGTATAGCCCGGAGGTAGAAAGAGCCTGGGTTCCATCCCCAGCAACACACACACACACACACACACACACACAGGACCTGCCATGTAACTTGGAGGAAGAATGCCCCTGAGTTCAATCCCCAGCACCACAAAAATAAAAACAATTCATATGTATATACCCACATAAATATTATTGATTTTAGTGACAGTATGAATATTGATTTATTACTATTAAAACAATGCCTAAATTTGTCAACTTATATTTAAAAAAAAAACCCTCAAATATAGGTACCTTTGGGTCTAGGAAGGAAATGCCACTCTTAGGGATCAATTTTAAGAAAATAATCTGTAATAATAATGGCTAAATTGTGATGAATAGTTATCATGTATGAGGCCCTATTATAAGTGCTTTATGCAATCTTGTGAGATATGACCTATTATTACTGTTATCTTTTTTTTTGGTACTTAGGAATGAACCCAGCCTTGAACATGGCTTCCTCCTGCCTCAGCCTTCCAACTAGCTGAGATTACAGTTGTATACCAGTGCACCCAATTTATGTGGTAATTTTTTTTAAAGCACAAAGAGTCCGATGAAATACTTGCTATACTGTAAGAAGTATGAAAGTCTTTTCTGTCAAACGGGTCGGTCAGACAAGCAGCCATTTTATCTTACGTAACTTTCGGCTTCCCAGATCTTTAAGTTTCTTTGTCAAACTGCAGAAGTCAAAACTCCCACCTGTCTCTAAAGTAGCCAAACATGCAAAAATGTACATTAAGCTAGCCAATTATAAGCCAGGCGTGGTGGCGCACGCTTGTAATCCCCGCGCTTGGGAGACGGAGACAGGAGGATCGCGCGGGTTCGAAGCCAGACGCGCTGGCTTAAGAGACCCTGTTTCCAAATAAAAATGTAAAAATGGGTCTGGGAGTGTAGCCCGGAGGTAGAAGGGCTTCCAGGAACCCCAGTACCACCAAAAAAAAAAAAAAAAAAAAAAAAAAAATTAGCCAGTTATAGAGTTGTGAATCCAAACCCTCACCAGCCAGGGCATGCGGCAGGATCGCATCAGAGATAAAACCCAAACGGACTTCCCACTGGCTGTGCTTGCTTACTAGGCTTTTTGTTCATTGCACCCTTCTGCAGAAGTAAAAATTTTGCCTGGCTAAGCAACTCTTCAGCGTTTGTTCCTATCACAGGTTTTCATTTGCCACAATACATAAAATGAAAGTTAAAAAATATATATACTCCCATTGGAAAAAAAGAAATAAAATGCATAGACAACGGCCTAAAGAGCTTACATCTGCCTAGTGGGATCTCATGAGTTTTTCATTTTAAACGCCTATATGTACGCTGACATGGTGGCGCACGCTCGTAATCCCAGTACTTGGGCGGCTGAGACAGGAGGATCACAGGTCGGCAGCCGGCCTCAGCTACTTAATGAATCCCTCCGCCACTTTGTGAGACCCTGTTTCAAAATAAGAAATAAAATCAGGCTGGGGTTATAACTTGAAGGTAGAATACCTCTGGGTTCAATGCCTAGGACAAATAATAATAAACAAATAAATAAATGCCTACACGTATTCTGAGTTTTTATAACATGCATAACTTGGATATTTAAAGGTTTCAGGCTGGGTTGACTGGCACACACACCTGTACTTGGAAGAGCTAGGAGGGTTACAGGTTTGAAGCCAGCCTCAGCAACTAAGTGAGGCCCTCGATAACTCAGAAAGACCCTGTTTCAAAATAAATAAAAAGGACTGGGGGTGTGGCTCAGAGGTAGAATGCCCCTGAGTTCAGTCCCCAGTGCCAAAAAAAAAAAAAAAAATAACTGCAAAAAAGGCACATAGACGGGACTTCACAGTCTTCTGCCTGAAGGATGTGAGCTGGGAGGGTCCATCCTCCTCCCTTCTGCGTTGGTCAAGATGTGAAGTCTCTCCTCTTCCCAAGTTTGCACATTTGACAGAAGGGATACGGAGGCTGCTATAGCAGTGCCATTTTTGCTAGAGCCTGACCACCTCAGGGCAGAAGCAATGGTGTCAGAGAGCAGCTGAACAAGCTGCTGGGGTGTCCTGGGACTCCTTCAGAGGAGCAGAGAGGATGGGCATGGGTGCGCCTCGAGTAGTGCTCTAAGGCTTCCAGAGATGGAGGTAGCTAGTTCTTCAAGTCGTGACTCTTGTTTTCAGAATAAGCAATGGGCCAGGGATGGTGGTACATGCCCATAATCCCAGTACTTGGAAGGCTGAGACAGGAGGATTGCAGGTTTGAGGCCAGCCTGGGCAACTTAACAAGCTCCACAGCAACTTAGCAAGACAATGGTTTTGTTTTGTTTTGTTGGTGATACTAGGGGTAGAACCCAGAGGCTTTCTACCTCCAGGCTATCCTCAGAGACCTATTTTATATTTTATTTGGAAACAGGGTCTCACTAAGTTGCTGAGAGCCTCAGTAAATAGCTGAGGCTGTCTTCAAACCTGCGCGATCCTCCTGTCTCAGCCTCCCAAGTGCGGGGATTACAAGTGTGCGCCATCATGCCCAGCAGCAAGACACTGTTTTAAAAGAAAAAATAAAAATAAAAAAGGACGGAGGGTATAGCTCAGGGGTGGAATGCTCCTGGATTCCATTTCCAGAAATAAAAAGAAAAAGAAATAAAAACAAAAAGAGCAATGGTAATAGAAACAAATAAACAGATGCCCCTGAAACTGCCCTCCTCCTTCCAATTCTGCCAAGATATTAATTAAAGTCTCTGTCTCGTGCTGGGTGTGGTGGCACACGCTTGTAATCCCCACGCTTGGGAGGCTGAGACAGGAGGATCGCACAGGTTCGAAGCCAGCCTCAGCTACTTACTGAGGCTCTCAGCAACTTAGTGAGACCCTGTTTCCAAACAAAATATAAAAAAGGTCTGGGAGTATAGTCCGGAGGTAGAAAGCCCCTGGGTTCCATCTCCAGTACCACAAAAAAAAAAAAAAAAAAGAAAGAAAGAAAGAAAGAAAGAAAGAAAGAAAGAAAGAGAGAGAAGAAAGAAAGAGTCTCTGCCCCATCATGGAGGGGCATGGCAGGGGTCAGAGCCACCTCAAAGATGCACAGGATGTGGGGTGCTAGTTGTCACTGGATTATCGCTCTGGTTTCTACAAACTCAGGCAGCGGGTGAGGGTGGGTTAGTTGAGTATACCAAGGAATAGCCCTAATTGCAGCTGCCGGGGCTAGCGGTACCATTTTTCCTAGAGAAGATTCACTTGGCCTCAAATAGTGTGCAGTTATGGATCCAGTGAATCTTTTCCATATCAGACAAAAAGAAGGATTGGATCTGTATGCATTCCTAGGGTGTGAACGGTATCTATACGCAGGACCACCCCAGGAGTGTGCTAATTCCCTCCCCCTCTGTTTCAGGCAGCTCCCCTACATGGACAATCCACAGTGGTTACCTTGGTCCAGTGGTTGTAAGGATATGTGTTACTGAGAAAGAGGTGGCGTGTACTGTGGATGCCTTCCTAAGACATATATAATCCAAAGGGTGGAAAATTGACCCTGTGAAGATACAATGTTCTGCCAAGTTGTGTACGATGCGCCCAGCCATCCCCTTTAAATGAAAGGGTCAGACACTGCATCTTGTGCTTCCTGTCAAGCCTGCCTCTTGTTAGACTTCATTAGGTATTACTTGCAGAATATATTTTACAATAGTATGCACTACTTTAACCCATTTGTTTTATTATTATTATTATTATTATTATTATTATTATTATTATTAATTTGGTACTGGAGATTGAACCCAGGGACATTATACCTCTGAGCTACACCCCTGGTCCTATTTTTATTTATTTATTTTTTAAATCTTGAAATAGAGTCTCACTGAGTTGCAGAAGGTCTTACTAAGTTGCCGAGGCTGTCCTCAAATCTGTGATTCTCTTGTCTCCGCCTCCTAAGTATTGGGATTACGGTCGTGTACCACATTGCCCAGCACGTCAGGTAACTCGGAAGCGGGTTGCTAGCCTTGGACTAGAGTCCAGAGCGAGGAAGGACTGTAACGTCAGTTTTTAGTAAGAGCAGCCTGGCTGCTAGGGTCATACACTCAGCAGACCCCAGGGTAGCAAGGGGTCCCTGGAAGAAAAGACGCTGTGAGAGTCCCCACAGCGGGAGTGCAGGTGGACCTCGAGGGTTCCCAGAGCAGGGCCATTGCCATCCACTGCTGCTGAGAACTATACACCCATCACGTTGTAGCTCCCGGTAGGCTACAGGGCCCTGATATAGTCTTAGAACCTCACCATGGACATCAAGTGACCAGGGAGCCAGAGCAGCTCAGCACGAGCTAGGTGGTGTCAAGACCTCGAGTTAGAAGCCGATGTGCGCCCGGCAGCCAGCAATGGGGAGAGAGAAGCGCGCACCAGTGATGTGCTTCAGCAGGTGCAGGGGGCATGAATGAGCTGCATGAAGGTGGCCCGGACCTGGAGCCCCTCTGCTGCTGCACTGATGGCATCTCTCCCATGGCTCGCACTGTGGCCACGTGCTGTCCTCCATGACCAGCTAAGAGGGGAATAAAAACCAGAGCACAACTCACAGATGGGCCAGCTTCGGGAAGCTTGTACAAGTTGACAGTGGACAGCTGTCCACATCATTCCCATCTGGAGTGACAGAGCATGGAAGGCAGATTCTCTCTATGGGAAGGCCCCTGCCTTAGCCTGTTTGATGCTGCTATAACAAAATACCCAAGACTGGGTCCTTTATAAAGAAAATTGGTTTATTTGGTTCATGATTCTGATGGTTGGAAAGTCCTAATGCCATGGGGCCAACATCTGGTGAGGGCCCCCTGGTGCATCACAATATGATGGGTGGCGTCACATGGTTAGAGCCCATGATGCTGAGTAGGTACGTGTGGAAGGAAGCGCCGGGCTTGCTGACAACTAGCTCGCCCCTTCCTTCCTTCCTTCCTTCCTTCCTTCCTTCCTTCCTTCCTTCCTTCCTTCTACCTTTCCCTCCCTCCTTCCCTCCCTTCTCTCACTCTCTCTCTCATTCTCTTGGATTAAACCCAGAAAAATTCTGCCTCCAAGCTAACCCCCAGCCCTGTTTTTACTTTTTATTTTGCAACAGGGTCTCACTAAGTTGCTGAGGGTCTTGCTGGATTGCTGAGGCTGACCGAGGTGTTACGGTGTGAGGATCCCCAGGTGTCTTGACACAGGGGGACCACCCTTCCAGACCAGGCCCTGCCGCTGGCCCTACTCAGCCTGGCCGAAGACTGACAGCTCCTGGACTTCTCAACCTCGATCATCCTTGCCAGGCCAGGGTAACTCTCAAGGTAGCGGGTAAGTCAATCACCCATGCACTACAGGCCCTCTTTTACAGGACAAAATCGCCCTGCCTGAGGCCCAGGCCAAAGCAGTCCTTGACCTAATACATAATTCCCTACATGTTGGACCTACAGTGCTTAAGCATTTCCTAAGCCCCTTGTTTTATTCTCCTCTCCTGAAACAGCTGATTGGTAAAGTCAGTGCCTGCTGTTCTACTTGCGCTGCTATTTCTCCCCAAGGAGGCCTTCGTCCCTCTTTTTCTACCCACCAAATGAGAGGACACTTGCCAGAACAAGACTGGCAAATCAACTTCACCCATATGCCTTCTCACAAAAAAACTAAAATATCTTCTTACCATGGTAGATACCCTAACAGGTTGGGTAGAGGCTTTTCCCTCAAAGGACGAGACAGCCAGCACGGTGGCCGATGTTCTATGCCCCAACATCATCCCTCGGTTTGGACTCCCTAATTCCTTACAGTCTGATAATGGACCAGCTTTTATTTCTAAGGTTACTCAACAGGTGGCACAAGCCCTGGGCATTTCTTGGAAGCTCCACATCCCACATCGACCGCAGTCATCAGGAAAGGCACCTCCTTAGGGAACATGCTGACCGGTATCTTCCCCAACCTGGGACTGAAGAAGCAGCTCTACACCTGGCAGTCAAGGCCCTTAAGCCGGAAGATCAACTCCTCCTCAAGTTGCTTCAACCAAAACGTCTCCAACCACGCTGGACTGGGCCTTTTACAGTGATCCTCACCACACCTACTGCAGCCAAACTGCTGGGGGACCCCAACTGGCATCAGTTTACTCGGTTAAAAAGGGCTCTGTTACAATAGCCTCATGACAAATTTCTCCTGTACAGTGTTGGGGCCCACTAAGCTCCATTTTTCTCAGCATAATTCTCTTTAATGCTTTTATTTTAGCAGGTCCACTTGTTTACATAGTATGGTGTTCTCCCTCTCTGGATGCCAGACAGCCATAAGTATTAAACTCTCTAAAATTTGTTACTGATGCTCCTGACCCAGTAGCGTGTTTTCCATTTAACCAGACTGACCCATACTGACTCTTCAGATGGCTCTTATATTTAAACTCTGACCAGGTTAAGCAAGAATCTAAAAACACAATATTGACAGTCTACTCATATCTGAAAGGGTTCAAAAGGCCAGCAGCTGCTGGGCTCCTTCCCCTCCTGGCAAGGGCAAGTAACTGATGGGCTCCTGTCTTTCCCGGGACCCGCTCTCATGATTTTCCTTTTCTTTTAATAGCTCCTCATCTGTTAAAGTTTATTCAAATGCGCATTACTGAGCTGTCCAGGGTAACCTCCAATCAACTCCCGCTGTGGCCATACTCCCACCTGCCCACTTTTGAAGGACTTGACCTCTTCCGGCCAAGGGGCCCCGATGACATCCCCTGACAGCAGGAAGTAGTTATGGACTTGGTGTTTGCCCAATATCACCAAAAGGCCGGGATGATAGGTCAAGTCTCTCCCTTCCCCCCACAGGACCCCGCAGCAGGGCAGGAGGCAGAACTCCAGAAGCTAAAGCGAAGATGTTGTAGAACTCCAGGTGTCACGAGACTCCAAACATCGCGAGACAGACTCCAAGCATTGTGAGACTCCAGATGTGAGAGAATCACATTCCCACACTGCTAGCCCCACCCAAACCCGCCGCTTTATGCATCAGTACTTCCGCTCTGCCACGGGACTCTGATGACCACATGGCTCATTGGTCCCTTCCCCCACGGTCGGGAGAGCAGCCCGAAGGTGCCGGTTGATTAAAGCAGCTTTTGATAACTAGGCTGGTGTTTACCTCCTTCGCGACCCCTGCTCAATTTCAACGTTACACTTATACTTTCTCTTCAAAATCAAGAAGTATTTCTATCCCATAAATTCAGAGGATGAGATTATTAGTCATTTTGATGCTTTTTATATAAGTAACATATCTAATAAATATCTTCACTATAGACTACAAACGAACTAAATGTCCAACAATAAACAGATTAAAATATCATGACAACAGTCAGCTTTTATTTCTTTTTCTTTTTTTTTGTAGTATTAGGGGATGGAACCCAGGGGCATTCTACCTCCAAGCCACACCCCCAGCCCTATTTTTTATCCTTTATTTTGAAATGGCCTCACTGAGTTGCAAAGGGCCTCACTAAGTAGCTGAGGCTATCTTCGAACTGCAGTCCTCCTGTTTCAGCCTCTGAATGCTAGGATTACAAGCGTGCACCACCACACCTGGCTAACAATCAGCTTTTAAAAATGAACTATAGATTTCGTTTCAATGTATTCAAGTCCTAAAATGCAAGTTGTATGAAAAAATATGTTATGATTTCATTTTTTTAAATAAAATAATCTGTACTATATAAGTAGGCAAAAAAAAAAAAAAATCTGAGCAGACACCAAAATGTTCCCAGAGGTTATTTTTGGGTGATGAAATGATGAATGATTTTTACTTTCTTCTTTGTTAAAAAATTGATCTTCTAAGTTATCTGCAAGAATATTATTTTATAGCTAGGCCATCAGCAACTTAGTGAGACCTTCTTTTAAAATAAACAATAGCCAGGGATGGTGGCACACGCCTATAATCCCTGAATTTGGGAGGCTGACACAGGAAAAATCACAGGTTTGAGGACAGCCTGCACAAATAGTGAGACTCATGCCAACCTAGTGAGACCCTGTTTCCAAATAAAAACTAAAATTGGGCTGTGGGTGTAGCTTGAAAGTAGAATGCCCCTGAGTTCAATCCCACTACTCCTCACTCAAGAAGAAGCAGGAGGAGGAGAAGGTGGAGGAGGAATAAGGAAATCAAATGATAATTAAACGGTTTTTATTTTTCTCCATGAGAATCTCTAAGAAAAATAACAAAACATATTGAATTTTTCTAATCAAATATAATGTAATCACAACCTCCATAAACCTCAAATTTAGCAAGGAGGAGATATTTTTAGCCCACTGCCTTAAATATCCTAAGGCACTGAAAGGTATTTTAAATAATTTGCATCTATCAGCTTGTATATTTTCATCACCGATCTTTACTTTTATCTTACACTAGCTCTGGAGAACTAGTTTAATGTTTGGTTTATTTTATATAAGCATACTTTTAAAACAACTCACTTAGCTGGTGGTGCACACCTGTAATCCCAGCTACTTGGGAGGCTGAAGCAGGAGGACCCAGAGTTCAAGACCAGCCACAAAACCCAGAGACTCATTGCACTAAATCTGAGACTTGAGGTAGATTGTGGTTTAACGTGATTGTGTGTGCATTGCTAGGGATTGAACCCAAGGGCGTTCTACCTCTGAGCTACACCCTCAGCACTTTCTATTGAGTATTATTATTGTTGTTGTTGTGTGTGTATGTGTGTGATACTGAGGATTGAACTCAGGGGCATTCTACCTCTGAGCTACACCCCCAGCCATTTTGAGTTTCTGTTTTGAAACAGGGTCTCACTAAGTTGATTAGAGTCTCACTACATGCTGATGCTGTCCTCAAACCTATAACGCTCCTGTCTCAGGCTCCCAAGTACTGGGATTACAAGCATGAACCACCACACCCAGCTCAATTTATTATATTATTATTAATTATTATTTGCAGTATTGGGAATGGAACCTAGGGGCATTGTACCTCTGAGATACACCCCCAGCCCTATTTTTTAGTCTTTTTTTTTTTTTGAAACAGGGTCTCACTGAGTTGCAAAGGGCCTCACTAATAGCTGAGGCTGTCTGTGAAGCATGGTCCTCCTATCCTGTCTCAGCCTCCCAAATGCTGGGATTACAAGCGTGCGCCACCACGCCTGGCTTCTATTTATTATTTCAAAAAAGGGTCTCGCTAAATTGCTTAGGCTCTTACTAAGTTGCCCAGGCTGGCCTTGAACCTATGATCCTCCTGTCTCAGCCTCCCAAGTATTGGGATGACCACTGTGAGTGCCACCTCTCCTGGCTCAGAAACAAAAACCTGAAAGGGATGATTCATGAAGCAAGACAAATGATTACTTAAATTGAATAAATTAGTCAGGAACACAAAGAAGTAAAGTTGTAAAAATCCTATCTGCCCATGACTATCGTTAGGGAGATTTCCCCAGGTTAGTTCTGAATTTTCTGTTCTTAAAGCTGGACTGTTTGATTTCTTTCAGTTTCATCCCTGGTTGAAGTGAAATCCTTGTAAAAATATCCCCTACTCCTATTTTATCTTCTTTTTTTCTTTTTTTCCCCTATTTTATTCTTTTTATCTTCTTCTTTTCTTTTTTTCCTATTTTGTCTTCTTTTTTTTTCTTTCCTCTTCCATATGAAAAATATTAAACCTAAAAGCCCCAAGGAAGCAGTGCCCTGGGAAATGGAGAAACACACTGAAAATGGACACATTTGGGGGAAATCAGCAGACAGTGGCCATGAGAGTAAAAGTCAGCGCCGTGTCACGGCCAAGTCCTGGATTCTGGGGAGGCTGCCTTAGTCGCCAACTATTCCGTGGCTTTGATTCAGCCAAATTGAAACAAAAAGGCTGACTTCCAACTTGCATGTCAAATGTGGAAAGGCCTTGCTGAATTCCTAATACATCATTGTTGTTAGAAAAAAATAAAAATCGAGGGCATTCAGTTCAGTCCATGTCTCCATATCAGGAGGCCCTTAGCCAGCCTGGGGAAGGAGTCTTCCCACAGTGCCGTTAGGGAAAAGAGGGACTGACTGTGCCCTTGGACCACTGATGCCAAAGGGAAACACAGCGCACCAAGGGAAGTACGTTCCGTCTACGTCAATAGCAGCCAAACCCAAAGAAGAAGGCTGATGTTGAACTTGCATCTCAAATCTTTGGGATTCCTTATGCAACACTGATGCTATAAAAAAAAAATAACAAATCAAGGAAAGTAAGTCCAATCCATGTCAATATTAGCCAATCTGAACCAAAAAAGGCAGATACTAAACTCACATCTCAAATCTTCTGAATTCCTATATATCAATGATGTTAGAAGGAAAAACCAGGGAGTTAAGCTCAGTCCATGTCGGTGACAGCTAACCTCAACAAAGAAGGGCGGGCACTGAACCCGCACCTCAGATCTCCTGCTGCTGGAAGGAAACACAGGAAATCATGGGAACGGAATGCAATCCACGTCAATGTATGAAGAGAGCCTTCGCCAGGCTCAGGGAGGGGCCGTCAAGGGGAGTGTCTGAGTGTATCTTGCACCTGTCAGGACACTGAGCCCAGCTGTCTTTACCAGTCACGTGGCTTATTTAGCCCCTTATGGGATTTTTCTTTAGAAACAATTCTCTCATTCTCTCTCCATCTCTCTTTTTCTTCCCCTCTCTCTTGCTTTTTGTTTTTCTGTTTCTCTTCCTCCATCCCTGTTTGCTTAATTTTACTGAGGATTGAACCTAAAGGCATTCTGCCTCCTGGCTCTCTTTTTTCATAGCCTCACTGCCTTGCTGAAGGCCTCACTAAGCTGCTGAGGGTGGCCTCGAACCTGTGATTCTCCTGTCTCGGCCTTCCAAGCGCTGGGATTACAGGCCTGAGCCACCGTACCCAGCGGAAGGGACCTGTTTTCAATAGACAGTTTCTTCCTTGTTCCTTGACAGTCATGATTTCAAGATCATCAATATGACCATGGTATTTAGAGTTGTTCTTAAATTTTGAGCTCTGGCAGAAGAAAATTGTCATTTTCTATAGACTGCAGCTGCAGCCGGCCTTGGCTGGAAAGTGAGAGCTGAGCTAGGGAAGCCAGCTGGACCGGCGGCAAAGCCTGCACCTGGTCCCCTCTCAGCAGGCGCCTGTGTCTAGGAAGTCCTTTGTGTGAACACCAGCCTTCTTGCCGTCCTTGGACGCTTGTTTCTTTAGGACTTTAAGGTAGAAAGCAACTTGAAAGGACTAAGTGTCAGCATTTGCCTTGAAAGTTTCTTTTGCTTTTTGGATTGGGATTACAAGCCTTGTTATTTGTTTTTGTTTGGTACTGAAGACTGAACCCAGAGGTTTGCTTCCTCCAAGCTACACCCACACCCCTTTCCTTTTTTATTTTTATTTTTTGTGGTACTCAGGGGCTTTTCTACCTCCGGGCTATACTCCCAGACCTATTTTCTATTTTATTTGGAAACAGGGTCTCACTAAGTTGCTGAGAGCCTCACTAAGTAGCTGAGGCTGGCTTCGAACCTGTGCAATCCTCCTGTCTCAGCCTCCCAAGTACTGGGATTACAAGTGTGCGCCACCACACCTGGCTTCATTTTAAATAAAAGTGTTCAGCCGGGCGTGGTGGCGCACACTTGTAAACCCTGTGTTCGGGAGGCAGAGACAGGAGGATCGCACAGGTTCGAAGCCAGCCACGCTGGCTAAGAGACCCTGTTTCCAAATAAAAATATAAAATAGGTCTGGGAGTGTAGCCCGGAGGTAGAAGGGCTTCCAAGAACCTCAGTACCACCAAAAATAAATAAATAAATAAAAATAAAAATAAAAAATAAAAGTGTTCAAAAAGTTTTGGAAGATCTAGAAATAGATCAGATAAACTTCTTTTAGCACTATTTTAAGCCTTCAGATAGAGAAGAATTTTATAGATGACATACATTGTTTTTTTGGGAATAAAATCACATGATGATGAAAATATTTCCAATCTCTTGCCAAATGACTTCGAAAGGTATTCTTTCAAAATGCAGATACGATTTTCTCATTCATTGTTGTTTCCTTTTCCTTAAAGTAAAAGATGAAATGTGAGTCGTTGCTTGTTTGCAAGTGTATACAGTAGGTGACTTATCAGATTGCTCACGTAACTTTTTTTGTGGTCAATACTTTTACTTCACAGCCTCTTGACTAACATCTCTTACCTGTTTCTACAGCCTTTTATTATTTTGCTTTCAGATGAAAATAAACAATATTTGGTCATTATGTTTAAGTTATGGGCTCCAGGGAAATACTAGTTTTGATCATGTTCGTTCCTGGGGAATCGTAATTTGCAGCCACTGCTACCAAGGTCACTGATCTCTAGGGATCCTTCCGGGTCACAGAACAACCTCGCCAGCCGCGTCCTGTGTAGAGCCAAAGTGCCAAAGTTCGAGGTCAAACTGCCCTCTTGTGGTGGAAGGTTACTGTCTGGTCTTCTCAGATGCTTGCCCTTCACCTAGAAAGTTTTTATTTTTTTCCCTTGTGGGCTTGGGGATGGAACCCAGGAGCCTTCCACCACTGAGCTACACCCCCAGCCCTATTTTTTATTCTTTATTTTGAAACAGTCTCACTAAGTTGCAGAGGGCCTCACTAAGTAGATGAGGCTGTCCATGGACCGTGATCCTCCAGTCTTAGCCTCCTGAATGCTGGGATTACAAGCGTGCACCACCACACCGGCTGTTAGAAATTTTTTTTAATGTATTTATTTTTATTATTTTATTTTATTTTGTGGTACTGGAGATGGAACCCAGGGACCTTCCACCTCCGGGGTGCACCCCCAGACCTATTTTATATTTTATTTGGAAACAGGGTTTCTTAAGCCAGCTGAGGCTGGCTTTGAACCTGCGAGATCCTCCTGTCTCAGCCTCCCAAGCGCGGGGATTACGAGCATGCGCCACCACGCCCGGTAATTTATTTTTTTCATTTTTATGTGGAACATTGAGAATGGCATACATTTGGACTTTGTTTGGTGCCCTCCCCCCACTTCCCCTTCTCCCCCTCCCAACAATGAGTGTCCAGGTTAACCATGCTATATTTGTATTTTTACACATATTCCATTAATCAACCTCAGCCTTCTTCCTCTCCTATCCTTCCCTTCTAGCTTTGCTGAGCTTTCCCCTCCATTATCTGGAGTCCCTCTGGTATCCCTAATACTCCCTAGTTTGGGCGTATTAGAGAAAACATATGTCCCTTCTCTTTCTGTGCTTGGCTGATCTCACTTAACAATGTTCTCCAGGTCTTTCCATCTTCTTGCGAATGACACATAGAAATTTTAACCTTTTGGCACTGATACATGCTAAGGATCAAACACAGGGCCCGTTCATGCTAAGCAACTGCCATACCACTGAACTATATCCCCAGCAGAAATATATACATGTATGTATGTATGAATAGCTATCTGAGTGTTAAGCCAAGGATCACTTAACGACCTGAGTCCTGGGTCAGGCTTCTGTCCAGTGATCCCGCTATTGCCCTGGCTGTGGAGCAGTGCGTTGAATAGGTTCAAAGTGGTCTAACCTGGAATAAAAACTGGACTGGGAACCCAGATCACTTTGTAAATAGAGTACCCAAGATACACTTGTACTTTTCGGTATTATGTATATTTAATGTTACCAAGGCCCTCCTCTAAATAGTTCCATATTAAAGTGGACCAATAAAAGGAACCCATGTTACATCTGGAAGGTAGGAATGAAGCAGGGGCCAGCGCTCTCAGAAGGCCACAGGCGCCAGGCACTGAAGACAAGACACCGAGGTGGACTGCGGCCACGCTCCTTCCCTGGCCCTCACCTCTCAATTGGTTTATCTTCCCAGCTTCTGGCCCCAGCAACATTAGGGACTTGGCTTCGTGCCTAAGGAGGAGGCAGTGGCGGGGCAGCTACGTCCCCAAAGGCAGCACCTTTTGCAGATCTCTTCATGAGCTTCCCCTTTGGTCAGCATTCCTCTGCTGATCCAAGAGGCCTGACTACATGCATCTTAGAGGAAGGAAGATTTCTTTTGGGGGGGTGGGTGCTGGGGATTGAACCTGTGACCTTGTGCATGCTAGGCAAGCATTCTACCATTGAGCTACATCTCCAGCCCAGATTTGTTTTCTCACAGTTCTGTAGATTTTAGAAGTTCAGTCCACATTAGGCCAGATCTGTGGAGCTCAGGGGATGATGGTGGAAGTAGAAAGAGGGAGAAATCAAGTGCCCTCACATCATGGAGCGAGAGAGAAGCAAGGGAGGAGGGGCCACATGTAGTCCACAAGCCACACCCCAGGGCCCTCCTTGGCCCAGCTCCCACCCCAGCATGGCTGCCTGGTTTCTGTGAGGGGTAGGGGGACACTCCAAACCCAAGCCATTATACCCTTTACATTCACACTTCGCTGGCCACATGTGTAGCTTGTCATACTTTCTCACAAGTGCCCATGTGTCCACCCATAACACTTCTTCAGGATAACAGAGTGGTAAATTATCAGCTCCTCTGACTTCCTCCTCTCAGTCCTTCATTCCCCCAGCTCCTTCCACATTTTGTGTTAACTCCGTGATCAAATCCCTTACTCCAGTGATATCTGTAGTGGCACTCTTTTCCAAGGCTACATTCAACTCGGCCTATTTCACTGATAGTTCTGGAACCAGAAGTGGTAGCAGGGACACAGAACCATAAGGATGGAGATCTGGACTCTATTTTCATGAGATTAAAGAGCATTAATGAGCTGTGCATGATGGTACACGCTTGTCATCCCAGGACTTGGGAGGCTGAGACAGGAGAATCGTGGTTTGGAGACAGCTTCAGCTACTTAGTGAGGCCATCTGTAACTTAGTGAGACCCTGTTTCAAAATAAAGAATAAAAATAGGGCTGGGGGTGTAGCTTGGAAGCAGAATGCTCTTGGGTTCCTTTCCCAGTACCACAAAAAAAAAAAAAAAAAAAGAGAGAGAAGAAGAAGGAGAAGGTGTAGCTCAAAGGTACAATGTCCTTGGGTTCCATCTCTAGTACCAAAAAAAAAAAAAAAAAGCATTAATGAGCCTATCAATGTAGTAAATGACGGCAACTCATGGTAAAAGACTTAGCACCCTGTAGTCACTGGTTTTCTAATTCCTATATAAAGACAAGATCAACTTAAATTGAAAATGAGGTAGCAGAACAGCCTCCATGTAGAGAAAATGGCATCCAAAGACTCAAGGAGACAAAATTTTTGGAGTAAATTTATCAGTATGACTCACACCCTACATCCTCGGAAAAGATCCAAAGGGTATTCTCTTCATCAAAGCTTTAAAATAATTCAACAGGATAATATTGTTGGTTGTCTGTAGGTCTGGAATGGTAATAAAAGTTGCTCCTGTTGAAATTGGCTCCTTAAAATTAATGGAGATGAGGGGAGGTAGAGGGGCAGGAGGCAGTGCAGGACCCACCCTCCAGAAACGAAGGATCTGGTCACCGTAACTACATCAGGGCCAACGCAGAAAGTACACTGTTTCCATGCACAGAGGTCTTACACATTAGTTAATTAATCTCAGTGCTCCTCCAGGGGTTACCAAACTTAATTGGCTTCCTGCCTACTTTTCAGGAAAAAAAGTTCCTCAGTGCCCCTTCCCTGAGAAATTTATCTCCTTTAAGTAAATTAACAGAATGATCAATGACAAATTTGCGTTCTTTTATGTATCTATATTTTCATTCCAGTGCCCCCCAGGGGTGACAGTATCACATACTTTGGGAGTTTATGCCTAGAATATTATATTTCATTTAAGTAAGGAAAATCAAAACACAAGCCAAACTATAGGGCTATTAAATAAAGGTTAAACTCTCATCACATCAAAAGAGAGTCTTAGGCACTCACCCAATTTCTGGATTTTTACAGCTTCCTTCATGGACATTTAATGTAATTGTTGATGTGTCAGGACAGAATTCAGGGTTGCTATTTTATCATTTTTCTATTCTGTTTCTCATTCTTCTGTGTTCTCTTTCCTTCCTTCCTGTAAGTTATCTGAATCTCTTTTTTATTTTTATCAATAGTGTTTTTGAAAATAACTTTTTGCATAGTTTTCAGGAGCTATTCTAGGGATAATACACACACTTAACTCTTTATATAGCCTACTCGTATCAGTATTTTTACCATATAAAATGAAATATAGAGCCAAGCACCGTCGGCCACGCCTGATGCCTGTTTTCCCAGTACTTGGGAGGCTAAGACAGGAGTACCACAGGTTCAAGGTCAGCTTCAGCAAGTTAGCGAGACCCTGATTCAAAGTAAAAAATGAGGGCTGGAGATGATATACCTTGGATTGGAGGTAGAATGCCCCTGGATCCAATCTCCAGTACCAAAAGAAAAGAAAGAAAAGAAAAGAAAAGAAAAGAAAAGAAAAGAAAAGAAAAGAAAAGAAAAGAAAAGAGCTACCGGAAATAGAATCAGTTCAGTGTTCAGTGTGGAAGACATTTCAACTCCAGCTTTCCAAAGGAGATAATCGCTGAGATCCAAGAGGTGGGTGAGTAGCCACAGTGGACAGTGCTGACCCAAATGACGAAGATTGGTAGTAACAAAGTGAGGTGGAATGGAAAAACAGTATTAAAATAGCCGACAGTAGAAATATGTCTGTTCTCATTACAGCAGAAAAGGCTGAGAGGCTACTAACACCAGAGCAGGAGGCAGTGGCGCACAAACGTAATGCCAGTACTCTGGGTGACTGAGACAGGAGAACTGCAGGTGTAAGGCCAGTGCAAAATTATTTAGTGAAACATGTTTCAAAATAAAAAGGACTGAGAGGTGTAGGACACAGTGGCACACACCTATAATACCAGTACTTGGAGACAGGAGGATAGCAGGTCGAGACCAGCCTCGGCAACCTAATGAGACCCTGTTTCAAAACAAAACAAAACAAAATAAATAAAAATAAAAGGGTTGGGGGCATAGCTTAGATGTTAAAAAAAATGCCTAAGGGTGGTTTAAAGCTGGTTCAAGCAAAATTTTCCAAGCTTATTTATCAAGAGTGAAAATATAAGACTATTAAAAAGAGATAAAAAGATAACGCATGTCATTGTATAATGTTTCTGAACCGTGTAAGGCTTATATCTAAATCCGATGCAGAATTCTTAATGGCACTGAAACAGTTCTTTTCTGGGCCACACGCGTTCGCTGGTGCTACGAGTCCGGAAGAGCCTGGCTGTGGGTACCACTTCTCGTCTTCAGCTGTGACTGTGCGATGTCGGCAAGGGCACTTTGTATCTTCTCCAGCAGCATGTCCCCTCGATAAACGACATCCTCCAGACATGTAGCGGCTTCATGGTTTTCCTCTTCTAGCTTATATAAGCTGGCAGCCTTTAGAAGACACACATGTTAAAATCGTTAGCGTTAAGAAGGAAAGAAACTGCAGTAGAGGTGTTTGTTTTTTAAAATTGCATGTCTTTGCAACCATTGTACTATATTTTTTAGTAGCAAGCATTCCAAAAATCAAGTAACGTAAGGATTGTCCCGGTATGAATTATTCAGAGAATGGATTTTCGATGATAAATCTTTAGATATTTGTATATGACTCTCTTCTACACTGCTTTTGGGCACCATTCTTTTATTCTACATCCAAAATGCCACCCTCCTTTCATTCTTTGCCAAGAGAAGAGACAGTATAAGGAACATAAGAGCCTTCCTATTAACTCAAAGCTGAAGAACTCTATTTAGTCAGTACCACCTTCAAGACAGCATCCTAGCTCAGTTAACGAAACTCCCATCTTAAAATTTAATCTTAAGGTAATTTTTGACATTGTAACAAAAGGTAGTATATCAATCTCCTTTAATTCAAAGAAGGTTGCTTTTTGTTTGGTTTGGTTTTACCTGTAAAGCAGCTGTAGATTCCTCACTGGGTAAGGAATCTATCAAGACATCAATGTCTTTTGCTGTTCGTGCAATGAGCGCTGCAAAAAGCTGGGCATACTCTAGAGAAAAGAAAGGACTGAATTAGGATATAAGAGAATTCTGGTGCTGTTTTCAGAAACAAACTGAATTTTAAGTTAATGAAACAGCCACAACAAAAAAGCTCATATAACTTTTCTGTACTAAGATTCTATTGATTAAAGTGTAATTTTTTCTTTTTTCTTTTTTTCTTTTTGGTACTAGAGATTGAACCCAGGGACATTCTAACTCATACCCCCAGCTGTTTTGTTTTTGTTTTTGTTTTGTGGTACTCAGATGGAACCCAGGGACATTCTACCTTCAAGCTGTACCCCCAGCCCTATTTTTAGTCTTTATTTTGCAACAGGGTCTCACTGAGTTGCAAAGGGTCTCACTAAGTAGTAGCTGAGGCTGTCCATGAACCGTGATCTTCCTATCTCAGCCTCCCAAATGCTGGAATTACAAACTTGGGCCACCACACCCGGCCCTGGTTTTTTTGTTTTTTTTTAAACAGGTTTACTGCAGTTCAAGAGCAGCCTCAGCTACTTAGTGAGGCCCTCTGCAACTCAGTGAGACCCTGTTTCAAAATAAAGAATAAAAAAAAAAATAGGGCCGGGGGTTTAGCTCTGAGGTAGAATACCCCTGGATTCCATCCCCAGTACCGAGAAAAACGAAAAAACAAAAAAACAAGAACAGGTTTTGCTAGGTCGCTGAGAGTCTCACTAAGTGGCTGAGGATGGGTTTCTAACCTGCAATCCTCTTGTCTCTCAGCCTTCCAAGATAGGGATTATAGGTGTGTTTCACCAAGCCCACCTAAAGTATAATTTTAACACACCAATGCTATAACATATTCAATTTTATTTTAGCTCAAATTGGGAATAAAACATGATGTATATAATTTCATTTATTAGGTAATATTGTCACCTGAACAAAGAAATTTATAAATGCAATACTTTTCTTATTATGGTCTTTGAAGCAAAATTGAGCTAAATTCATAAAACTCTCCACTAAAAGAGTAGTAATCTATTATTGATATGAACAGAATTATGAGATGTGGTATAAATTAGCTTAATAAATTCATTTCTTAGTTGGGTATGGTGGGTCACGCTTGTAACCCAGTACTTGGGAGGCTGACACAGGAGGGTGACTGCCAGCTCAGCTACTTATCTTGTTTCAAAATAAAGAATGCAGCCCGGCATGGTGGCGCATGCTTGTAATCCCCACGCTTGGGAGGCTGAGACAGGAGGATCGCACAGGTTCGAAGCCAGCCTCAGCTATTTAGTGAGGCTCTCAGCAACTTAGTGAGACCCTGTTTCCAAATAAAAGAGAAAATAGGTCTGGGAGTAGAGCCTGGAAGTAGAAAGCCCCTGGGATCCACCCCCAGTACCACCAAAAATAAATAAATAAATAAATAAATAAATAAATAAATAAATAATAGGGCTGGGGATAAAGCTCAGAGGTAGAATGCCCCTAGGTTCCATCCCCAGTAACACACACACACACACACACACACACACACACACACACACACACACTCATTTCTTTTATGACAAACAAAATTTGTAGTAATACCCTCAACAACATTTTTTTTAAATGTCATAAAGAAGTTGAATTTCTCAACAATCTAATATTACAGGATTATAAGAAATGTCACAGTCAAAATTTAAAAAGTCAGAAAATCGATTTACCTTCGGTAGGATTAGCTGGCTGGTCTTTGTTGATTGCTGTCTGAATGTTACTAAAAGAGGCAGGAGGACCACACTGCTGCAACACTCCGATGGCGTTACAAAACTGATCTGCGAGCTTGGGTCAAGGAAAATGTGTTAAAGTTAGAAAAGTTTTATCAGTTTTGAGGATTTTGTCATTACTGGGAATAAGTTTTTATAATAATGATTTCTGAGTGAGAAAATAAGACAGAAAGGCATAATTTTATACACAATAAGTCTGTTATTACTAACAATGACAATCTGGGGTGTCGCTAGGGGTTGATCCTTGGGCCTTGTATGTGCTATGCATATGCTTTATCACTGAGTTTACTCACCCTGGCCCTGACTAGTTGTCTTAATTGTGCAAAAAAACCAAGTTTAGTATCCATCTAGTTGAAACAGTTAAAAAGAAATACAAAATAATCGTTTTTTCTTCTTAAGGTAATAGTATATACCAATATACCAATATATTGGTATATATACATATATACCTTTATATACCAATATATAATGATATATATATACCAATGTATGTTGGTATATATATCAATATACAGATTATATATATATATACCAATATAAAGTTATATCTGTATATACCAATATACCAATGCACAAATATATGTATCAATACACACACACACATATATATACACCAATGCTTATTAGAAGCAACAAGTAAAGGCTTTTTGGGGGTCGTTGTAGGAGTGAGCAAAGTCGTAAATAAATATGGCTCAGGTTTAAAGAAAAAAATGTGTTAGTCATCCACAAAGTATATGATTCATTTCCTGAAAACAAAGTCAAGAAACAGTGAGAAAACGAATGCTAGAAAAAGTATCTTAAGTAATAAGGAATGTATTTCCGGGGGCTCAAAATGTATTCCTTCATTAGTTTTGAAATTCCTGGTGCCCAAAATATATTCTTTAAGTAGTTTTGGAAATTAAGAACACAAATACTTTTACCATCTCCAAACTAAATATCATTATAGTCCCCACCAACTTCTCTCATTAGTTCGGGCCCCTTGAACCTCAATTCATATTTTCCAACCAGTGAACAAGCATTTTCACTGAGTTTCCGCCTTTATCTCAATGATAAAATTCAAAGTCAAGCTGGGTGTGGTGGCGCATGCTTGTAATCCCAGCATTTGGGAGGCTGAGACAGGAGGATCACACAGGTTCGAAGCCAGCCTCAGCTACTTTGTGAGGCTCTCAGCAACTTAATGAGACCCTGTTTCCAAATAAAGTATAAAGTAGGTCTGGGAGTATAGCCTGGAGGTAGAAAAGCCCCTGGGTTCCACCCCCAGTAGCACACACACAAAAGAAATTCAAAGTTAACTGTTTCATATATTAAATATCTAATTTGTATTAGGAGTCTACTAGTCAACAAATCTAAATTTAGTTTCTTTTCCATTTATCTTCAAATCCTGCAATACAAATCCCCCCCCCCCTTTTGTGGTACTAGGAATTGAACCCAGAGGCATTCTACTGATGGGGAATGAGCCTATATTGATTACTAATAAGGATGGTATTAATTGCTAATAAAAACAAGCTTCTATACTTAGGCAGAACAATAAAATCCTTTTTTCTGTCTTTAAGCTGTCAGCCAAGAGGTGCAGCCAAGGTTGACCTCGGTCAGCTAAAGGTTGGTTTGTTAATCCCCCTGAACACTAAATGTTAAAACACCTACACTTAGAAAAAGACGTCTAAGCCAGGCGTGGTGGCACATGCTTGTCATCCCAGTACTTGGGAGGCTGAGACAGGAGGATTGCATAGGTTCGAAGCCAGCCTCAGCTACTGAGTGAGGCTCTCAGCAACTTAGTGAGACCCTGTTTCCAAATATAAAAAATAGGTCTGTGAGTGTAGCCCAGGGATAGAAAGTCCCTGGGTTCAAAAAAAAAAAAAAAAAAAAAAAAAAAAAAGAAAAGAAAAGAAAGCAAGCTATAGCAACCTATTATTAATTACTAATAAAACAAAACAGTTAAAGCTCCCCAAACCTCCATACCTTAAAAGATTGTTTCTGTGTCTTTTTCTTTTATTATAAGACAAGTTTTCAACATAGTAACTTCTAGCAGACAGAGATAAGAAACTGAGAACTCATGAAGGACACAGGTGGACAATACATGCTTTAAGAATAAAAATAAAAACAAAACAGGCTTCTACCATACAGCCCCTGACCTTGCTAAACAAGTAACACATTTTGATCAGTGATGTCAGACCTGTCTGTCCCTGTGAGGATGAACAAAGAAGGTGAACAGAAAAGGCTTACACAGCAGAGATAACTGGCGGGCCTGCACCCACTTTTGATGGGCAAAGAGGACTACTGGCTATGCAAGATGGGAGAAAGGAGATAATGAACTCTTATAAAAAATGTCATGTGTTCAGAGACCTCAGTGTCTTACTTTCAAGGCACTCCACTGTGTCCCCTCTGATGTAGTGCTTTAATCGTTCTGTCCCCTTTCTACCTGTAATAATACTTGGCTTAAGCTTGCAGCAGTGCAGTTTTGGCTATTTTTTTTCTGAACTACCTAAGAACATGAACCTATCGAGACATCCCAAACTGTTACACTACTTCCGAGGCACACCCGCAGACTGACTTTATTTATTTGGAAACAGGGTCTCAGTTGCTGAGTGCCTCACTTAATTGCTGAGGCTGTGCTCTCCTGTCTCAGCCTCACAAGTATTAGGATTCAAGTGTGCGCCACCATACTGGCTTCTCTTTGGTTTTAATCATTCTTGTTGCTGTCTTTGCTCAATAATCCTGCCTACTCACATAATAATAATAATAATAATAATAATAATAATAATAATAATATATTATATATTATATTATATATAATTATGTTATATATTATATAATATATTATATATTAAATCTATATTATATATTATATATTATAATTATATATTAATAATAATTATTATTATTATTATTTTGTGATACTGAGGATTCAACCCAGGGGTAGTCTACCTCTGAGCCACACTGTCAGACCTTTTTACTCTTTATGTTGAAACAGGGTCTCATTAAATTGCAGAGGGCCTTACTTAGTAGCTTAGGCTGGCCAAGAACCTTTGATCCTCCTGTCTCAACTTCCCAAGTACTGGGAGTACCAGCATGTGACACCACCCCAGCTTAAATCAGTAATTTTTTTTTTTATTGTGGTACTGGGGATGGAGCCCAGGGGCATTCTACCTTCAAGCTAAACCCTCAGCCCTATTTTTTATTCTTTCTTTTGAAACAGGGTCTCATTGAATTGCAAAGGGCCTCACTAAGTAGCTGAGGCTGGCTGAGAACCTGCGGTCCTCCTGTCTCAGCCTCCCAAGTACCGGGATTACAAATGTGCACCACCACGCCCAGCTACATCAGTATTATTAAATAGACTAATTTTCTAGTTTACCACCTTTTCTTTACTTTGTTCAAAAAATTTGAGCTCACCGTACCATGGTTTTCAAGACAAATCTCCAACTTTTAAGGCTGTTTCAAAGCTTTCAATAATCTCAGTTAACTCTATTCATTTTCTACTGCCCTTCATATTTGCCTAACCATAAATTCATTTATGAATAAAGAGCTTTGCTCATGTTTTGTCACTTTAATGAAGACATAAGTGCTAAAACTTAGATTCTCATATAGGTTCTATTAATGTGAGTACTTTTTTTTTCCTTTTCTTTCCTTTTTCTTTTTTTTTGGGGGGGGCAATGCCGGGGACTGTTGAACCCAGGGGTGCTCTACCATTTAGCTACATCCCAGTCCTTTTTATTTTGAAACAGGATCTCACTTAAATTTCCCAGGCTGCCCTTGAGCTTGCAACCCTCTTGCTTCAGCCTCCCAAGTAGCTGAGATTATGCGTGTATCACAGTGCTGTTACCTTTTTGCATTTTTAAATTCTATATTATAGCCCTGTTATAAGGAATAAAAAAAATATGCACACAAATAAATATTCAACACAGTGACTATCTATTATGCAACAGCTTCCCAGATCCATTTATTCAATAATATTTATTAAAAATCCATTCCAGGTCAAGTATTTTATATATACACATTATAGAGACACAGTGAACATGTCACAGTTTCTGCACTCCCAGAACTTTTGATGGTAAAACAAATGATGAGCCGGGCATGATGGTGCACGCTTGTAATTCCAGCATTAGGGAGGCTGAGACAGGAGGATTGCGGTTCATGAACAGCCTCAGCTACTTAGTGAGGCCCTCTGCAACTCAGTTAGTCCCAGTTTCAAAATAAAGAATAAAATACAGGGCTAGGAGTATTAGCTCAGATGTAGAATGCCCCTGGGTTCCATCCCCAGGTCCACAAAACAAAACAAAAACAAAAAACCCACAAGTGATAATAGTCATACAAATAATTATGATTAGGATAAATGCTAAGGTATTCCTTCCATCTTAGTTCATAAAGCTCTATATTCCAATCGACTTCAACACCTGATTCATTAACTCCCTAGTTGTATAGTTTGTGTCATTTAAATGTCTCTTGAGTATATGACATAGTCACGATCTCCTCAAGCAGCATCTCTTTGTAAATATAATAATGCTTACAGTTAACCTAAAGGATTCTCCCTCAAATCCAATTATTAGTATGCTTAACCTGAAGTTAAGGCCACATATGTTTTGTTCTTACTATCCTTCTAGTTAAAAGACGTGTAAAAATTTGCAAAAATCTCCCTAAAATAATGTTTCTTTCCTGCAGGATCATTACAATTCAGTTTTGTACACTCCCAGAGGACTATCTCCCTCAAGGAGGTTGGCTGGCACCCAGGCAAGTTGCTGCGAGGTAGATTTTGACCTTGGGGAAAGCATCAGTTTTTTTTTTTTTTTTTTTTTTCTTTTTTGCGGTACAGGGGATGGAATCCAGGGGTGTTCTACCTCCAAGCTACACCCCCAGCCCTATTTTATACTTTATTTGGAAACAGGGTCTAAGTTGCTGAGAGCCTCACTAAGTATCTGGGGCTGGCTTTGAACCTGTGTGATCCTCCTGTCTCAGCCTCCCAAGCGCTGGGATTACAAGCGTGCCCCACCACGCCCGGTGAGTAAATCAGTTTTTCATAAGTAGACTTACACTCTTCAAGGTCACACAGACTGGTGAATTAATAAGAATGCCAAGTTGTTAACTTCCAATGGGGTTGGGAGGATTGGACAAGGGACCAGGTGCTTGAGGATTGCAGCCAGCATATTCTCTATGGGCAGTTTACCAGGAACATCAAATTACAATCAGAATGATGCTAAGAAGCATAACTGCCAGTGGAAAACTGTTCCTATTTTTGTTTTTGTGGTACTGGGGATGGAACCCAGGGGCAATTTTTTTTTTTTTTTTTTTTTTTACCTCTGAGCTACACTCCCAGCCCTATTTTTTATTCTTTATTTGGAAACAGGGTCTAAGTTGCAGAGTAGCTGAGGCTGGCCGGGAACCTGCAATCCCCTGTCTCAGCCTCCCAAGTACTGGGATTACAGGCGTGCACCACCGCACCCGGCTGATTTAATTCTTAATGGGAATAAATATATGTATCCTTTGGCTTGCATTTACTTTCCACTTAGGAAGAGTAAGCAGGAAAAATAACCAGAAGAAACAAAGTGAGGGATCCTGCTCACAAGACCCAACCTTTAACGGAGGCTTTTGGGGAGACATTAAGGAAGAAAAGAAGACTTAAGGCAATTCTGGACACATATACGAGCATCAAAAGATTCACTATCATAAAGATGCCAGTCTCTGATGTATGCCAGAGAGCTGAGAACTAAGATGAAACAAAACTTCTTGCCTATCACTTCCCCACTAACCTGACTTGCGTTGGTGAGCAAATGCTCTCCGCTGACTTTTTTCTTTTCTTTCTTTTTTTTTTTTAACCAAGTATTGAACCCAGGGGCATTCTACCTCCGAGCTACACCCATAACCCTTTTTATTCTAAAACAGGATCTCACTAAATTGCTGAGGGTGTCGACACATTGCAGAGGCTGGCCTGGAACTTGCGACCCTCTAGCTTAGCCTCCCACGTACAGGCTTCTCGATTACCACCACGCCCAACGTCTCGATTACCATTTAATTGCAAAATCCATCAAGAGCAGGAGATCCCCTTGGCGAGTTAAAACTGATAAAAACAAAATAAGTCGCTTCTCCCATCCCAGGTAAGGAAGCAGATCCCAGACGCACTACTGACATATAAAACCGTCCTTAGACTACACGACAGGGCCAGGCAGCCTGAACCCCCTGGCGTGTCTGGGAGGACTTCTTCCAGTCTCCTCGGGAGAAAGAGGCTCTTCCCTCCCGCAGCATCCCGCACCGCGGGCGGCCGGGCTCCAGCCTCCCCGGCCTGCCGCCGCCCTGAGCGATCGCTGGCTCCCCGACTCGGCCCGCATCCCGCTCCGAGTGCTGTCCCTCGGGCCCTTGTCCTCCTTGGCTTTGCCTCAGGAAAGAGAAAGTCTAATGGGATGAGATTCCTCACCGAATTCACCGCGTCCTGCAGCTGAGTGAGCCTGTCCGCCATGTTGCTCCGGCACGTAACAGGACGCCAAGACAACTCCTCGCACGCGATTGGTGACTTTAGGACGCGTCGGAGCCAATCACAGGGCTGCCTCCTTGGAAGGGGTGGGGCCTGGGAGACGCGCAGGCCGCAGGGGGCGGGACTTTTCTCTGGTTGGCTAATTGAGACGGTCTAGTGGCTGGACCGCTTTTGACAGGGCAGGAGACAGCTGTGGGTCCGGTCGCTTTGTTGACTAAACGCCTCGAGGTTGTTAGATGTTCAGCACTTAACCGAGATTGTTGGGTTCTGCTGGGTTCATCCTACCTCCTCATGTATTTCCTTCTTCCTTTTTATTTTTATTTTTACAGAACCTAGAATACTTATTTCCCACTGCTTTTGTTTTCCAGGTGGAAATATACAAACAGCAAGCAGTTCATAAATACGCGGGAGTTACCATCATCTATTTTATATATTCCCCATCCCAATACTGGGGTTTGAATTTAGGGCCTCGCACATGCTAGGCAAGCGCCCTACCACTGAAGCTACATCCCAATCCCAATGATTTTGATTTTAAATTAACATTAAAATTCATCAGGCAGTCGGGAATGCCGCATTAGGGTGCCTCCTCTGCTACTCTGGAGCCTAAAGAACTTACCCAAGAGAAACGGAGTATGGGCATGAGTATGGTGTGTTCGGGAAGCTGGAGCACAAGAAATGGAAAGCTAAACAACTATTACACTGGGCTGTGACCACTGAGAGGGAGGAGGGTGGTCTCTGGGCAAAAGTGAGAAACCAGAAAAAGCCAGGTGTGTGTGGCGTAGCATACCTTTAATCCCAGTACTTGGGAGGCTGAGACCAGAGGATCACAGGCATTAATTTTGTGAGCCCTTGCCTTAAAATAAAAAATAAAATGGTATAACCCCACAGTTCAATTCCCAGCACCCCCCTGCAAAAATATAAATAAAAATACAGTTTTCTTCTAATGTTTATGTGTATTTAATTACATACTTAAATCTAAAAGTAGAATTATAATATAAAAGCTATGGAAATAAGATTTTAAAGGTTTCTGATGGCCTTTACCCCGTAAAAAGTTGTTCTATTACACTTCCACTAGCCCCGGTGGAGTCTCCTCATTTCTTTATTATAGTGGATGTTCTTGTTCTGAAAATATTTACACCTTAATTTGTTAATGTTTTTGTTTGCTAGTGAGATTTAACTTTTTTCATGTGTGTGTGTGGTTTTTTTTTTTTTTTTTTTTTTTTTTGGTGGTACTGGGGTTCCTGGAAGCCCTTCTACCTCCGGGCTACACTCCCAGACCTATTTTTACATTTTTATTTGGAAACAGGGTCTCCTAAGCCAGCGCGCGCGGCTGGCTTCGAACCTGCGCGATCCTCCTGTCTCTGCCTCCCAAGCGCGGGGATTACAAGCGTGCGCCACCACGCCCGGCTTTTTTTTTTTTTTTGTACAAAATTTCCTATTCTTGTCCATTGCTAATTTTTAGTTTTTGATCATCACTTTGCCTTTTCATACTGTTTATGTTTTTTCATATTTGTAAGCAATTTTTATTTATAGTTTTTTTTCTTTTTTTGCATAGAAAGTTCTTTTTGAAACAGGGTCTCACTGAGTTGCAAAGGGCCTCACTAAGTAGCTGAGGCTGTCCTCTAACTTTGCTCCTCCTGCCTCAGCCTCCCAAATGCTGTGATTACAAGCCTGCACACCACAACTCAGTGAGACCCTGTTTCAAAATTAATAATAATAATAATAATAATAATAATAATATAGGGCTGGTGATGTAGCTTGTGGGAGGTAGAATGCCCTTGGGTTCCATCCCCAGTACTGGAAAAAAAAAAAAAAAGCATGTATTTTCCCCCTAGATATCTTATGGTTTTATGTATTACTTTGGGATTGTATTTTGACAGTAAGGTTGAATAGGATTCTAATTCAAATGCTACCCTTATTACAGTTGCTCCTATCCTCCTCCTAGGATTTCGTCCACTGCAGGTCGCAGGAATGGGGATGTGGGGGAGGAGATAGCACGGCAGGAACAGACCTTGTTACAGGAGTGACAATTTAGACCAGGCAGTGGGAGGCAGGAAAGCAGTTTTGTTTGCTAATAGACTGTTAGCTGACAGTGGATCGACTTAACATGGCCTTTCCAAGCCAGAGTTGCTTGAGTTATATGTATATATCAGTTTGGTGTGGTGGTGCAGGCCTGTAATTCCAGCACCCGGGAGGCTGAGACAAGAGGATCAGAGGTTCAAGGACAGCCTTAGCAACTCAGTGAGGTCCTTGGTAACTTAGTGAGACTCTGTTTCAAAATAAAAAATGAAATAGGGCTGGGGGTGTAGCTTAGAGGTAGAATGCCCCTGGGTTCAGTCCTCAATAAGACAGATGGACAGAAAGACCGACCCTCACCACCCCCCCCCACACACCACAATGAAAAATGAGCATGGAGAGAAAGCGGGCGACCACCCGCAAATAACTGACAATTTCCATGCATCTAGGTCCAGAACGGCCTCAGCCATCTGTCGCACGGACTGCTAGTCCCTTCAGTAGCATTCAGGTGCTACATTTGAGAGAGGAAACCCAGGTCCAGGTTGAGAGTTTTCGAAGATATTTTCCTTAGAGAAAACGAAACTCGTTTTCGACATGGTGCTCAGAATCAGGGTGGTGACCAAGACAACAGAAACAGCCCCCCCGGGCAGTTCCAGGCGCTCCTGGGCTTTCTCAGCCGCCCAAGCAATGGCTACTGCGGATGAAGTCTTCAATTGTTGCAAAAAAAAAAAAAAAAAAAAAAAATTAACCACGCAACCGCAGGTGGAAGGCGCACGGGATTCCTTTTTCGCTTCTCTTTTTGCAAAAGGTCGTTAAGCCCGGGTCAGGGCGTTAGGCCACAGCAGAAGGTAGCGGAGCTGGGGGGGGCCGCAGGGACGGGGCGGGCGGGCCGGCGGGGGCGGGGGCGGCGCCGGGAACGCCCAGCAAGGCCGCGGGGCGGCGGGGGAGGCGCGGAGGCCGGGGAGGAGGCCGCGGGCCGGCGGGAGCTGGCGGGCGATGGCGATGGCGATGGCAATGGCGATGGCGA
Organism: Muscardinus avellanarius; assembly: GCF_963383645.1. Lineage (NCBI taxonomy): Eukaryota > Metazoa > Chordata > Mammalia > Rodentia > Gliridae > Muscardinus > Muscardinus avellanarius. Next base: position 90,280,454 of record NC_137797.1, read on the forward strand.
TGGCGATGGCGCGCGGCCCGGGCTAGGCGGCCAGGCTGCGGGGTCCTGCCAGGCCGCCATGGGGCTGCGGCTGCTGCTCCTGGCGGTGCTGGCGTCGGGGCGACCCGTGGCCGGCGGGGCTGAGCCTGCAGGAAACTCCAGCCAGGGTAAGGTCGGGGGCCTGCAGCCCCAGGTGACTTTTGCATTTGGTGCCAGGTCGGAATGGGCGCGGGGCTTTCCACCTGGCCGGGCAGGTGGTGCTGGCCGGGTGGGGAGCCCGAGTCCTTTCTCCAGGAGAAGCTTCCCTTACTAGGAGGCCTCCCTGTCACCCTCTCACTCAGGCTGGCAAAACGGGAAGAGACAAGTAACTTTTTTTTAGCCCCTCACCCCCGGCGCATTTTATCATCTCTCTCCTATGGAGCAGCTCTGTTTGTGGTTTTAATTTTACACATGGAAAAGCTTCCTTGCTTCCTAGTGGGCGCCTCCGCCTCTGGGCAGGGAAGCTTGGCCAGGAAGGAGACATGATGAATGGCCCTCCAGGCTGCAGCGGGCCTTTTGCACTTGGAAATTTAGATGCTTCTCAAATTGGCGATGTTCTGCGAGCTGTGAGAGGAAAAAGGACCCCAGAATGGGACTTAGGATCGGAGGTCACGTGCTTGGTCCAATGGGTTTTAGCAACAGCTGGTGCTTTGTTAATATAAAGTGTAAAAGGCGCCGGTTGTGCCAGGCTGATGGTCATGTGCTTTTCCGTGAAGTTAAGCACATTTTGTTTTGAGTTTAAGAGACAAGATACAGCTGGGCGCGTTGGTGCACGCCTGTAATCCCAATACTTGGGAGGCTAGGACAGGAGGATGGCAGGTTCACAGTCAGCCTCAGCAACTAAATGAGGCTCTCAGCAACTTAGTGAGACCCTGCTTCTAATAATAATAATAATAATAATAATAATAATAATAATAATAATAATAATAATAATGCTGGGTGTAGCTCAAATGTAGACTGCCCCTGGGTTCCATCCCCAGTACCACAAAAAAGGAAGAAAAAAGAAACAACCAAAATTTATTTTCTGAACATGCATCCCTAAATATGTATCTCTGAAAACCCTTGTGCAAACTGAATCCTAAGATCCTTGCATGGAATTAAGACCAAAACTAAAATGGCCAGTTATTTACTTCTCTATGTTGTTTTGGCAGAAAAACCTGGCATAATACGGTTGTTAACATTGGCTGGGTGCAGCGTGTGCCAGGTGCTTTTCATGCATAGTGCTCTTGAGTCCGCACAACATGACCAAGTAAAGATTATCCTCACTTGGCAGAGAGTGAAGCCAAGGCCCAAGACACTCAGTGCACAAATGAGCAGCTCGTCGGGGGACAGGTAGGCTTTAAACGAAGGTGTCTCCCTGCAAACTCATGGTCTTTGCACATCTTCCAGTAGGGTATCTTGCATACTGTGGTGCTTTGTATTATATCCTTGTGTGAATTCTCATCTCCCAAAGTAGCCTTATGAGGAAGGCATACTCATGAAGATATACTATCTTCATTGACAGGTGAGGAGGTTGAGTCTCTGTTTGATCCAGGCTAGCTGATTTGCACAACTTCAGCAGACCAAATGCTAAATGAACCTGATCCTAGAATACTTGAGGAAGGTGCTTTTTTTTGAACAACTGGGCAGAGGAGGTGATTTGCATATTTAAATAGTTGTATTAAACCCAGCATGATGGCATACACCTGTAATCCCAATACTTAGGCTGAGCCAGGAGGATCAAAGGCTTGATGCCAAGCTCAGCAATTTAGCAAGACCCTGTTTCAAAACAACAATAACAACAACAACAAAAAAAAAAAAAAAATGAAAAGGGCTGAGGGTGTAGTTTCCAGGCAGAAAGCCCCTGACTCACTAGTACCATAAAAAAAGGGAAAAAAAGTAGTCCTTCCTCATAGAGTCCCATTTTATTGTTTTAGACTCCTGTCTGGTAACTCACATGGAATTACATAGTAATTAGAGTTGAACAGGGTGTAGTGTGCTATAGACAGTGCTTTAAATAAGGCAGCAGGTCACTTGCTCAGACAGGAGGATTACAGAATTAAGGCCAGTCTCAACAGTTTAGGGAGACCCTGTGTCAGAATAAAAAATAACAAGGGCTGGGTGTGTAGCTCTGAGGTAGTATGCCTCTGGGTTCAATTCTCAATACCACACCCCCCGAAAAGGATGTGAGGTTGTGGGGTCATGGTTGTGTTTTAAGTTTTAGGGCTAATTACAGTTAATAAGACGATGAAAATGAGACATTGGAAAGGGTTAGTTGAAAGCCTGCCAGCTCAAGTCGCTGCACCATGATTGTTGTTGTTTTTTCTATATACTAGGATTAAACCCAGGGGCATTCTACCTCTGAGCTACTTCAGCTCTTTGTGTGTGTGTGTGTGTGTGTGTGTGTGTGTGTGTGTGTGGTACTAGGGATGGAACCCAGGGCATTCTACCTCCAAACTACATCTCCAGCCCTATTTATTTATTTATTTATTTATTTATTTATTTATTTTTGATGCTACTAGGGGTGGAACCCAGGGGCTTTTCTACCTCCAGGCTATACTCCCAGGCCTATTTTTTAATATTTTGTTTGGAAACAGGATCTCACTAAGTTGCTGAGGGCCTCACTAAGTAGCTGAGGCTGGCTTCGAACCTGTGCGATCCTCCTGTCTCAGCCTCCCAAGTGCTGGGATTACGAGCCTGGGCCACCGTGCCCGGCTTCCCTCATTAAGCTGCAGAGGGCCTCTCTAAGGCGCTTAAGACTGGCCTCACCCCTGCAAGCACTGGGATTGCAGGCCTGTGCCACCACACCCGACTCCATGTTCGTTTTTAACAATCCATCCAAAGAAATTATGAGGACCAAGACTTGAAAGATATCTCCTAGAATATGGAACAGTGAAGGAAAATCGGAGGCAGATTTTAGTAAAATGGAAAAAAAGGGGAAGAGTTGGAAAAATTTCAAGTGGGGAAATAAGAATCTGGTTGGGAAAGAGAGGAAAAGGTGAGGGTCGGGCTGCTCTTCTGAAAAGGAATTATAGGAAGGAAAAGGTGACTCCGGGAAGAGGGGCAACGAGTATGGAGGATAGAAAGAGTCCCCGTCTATTCAGCTGGCAGAAGTGCCTTTGGCAGAAAAGCAGCGAGAGCTGCAGAGCTGCGTGAGGGGGCCCCTGCGGCCAGGAACCCTCCTGCGAAACCATTTGATGCGCTGTCCTCTTCCTCCCACTCGCTAAGTCACGAGATCTAACTAAGCCTCGTAAAACGCTTCTGATGAGTCCTTTCCCGGATGGCTTAGACATGAAGTTTCTGCTCACCTTTCAGGGTGTGTGTGTGTGTGTGTGTGTGTGTGTGTGTGTACAGAAATTAAATGCAGTTTCTATCAGTTGCCATAAAAGTTGTTTTGAGCCGGGCGTGGTGGCGCACGATTGTGATCCCAGCATTCGGGAGGCTGAGACGGGAGGATTGGGGTTCATGGACAGCCTTAGCTACGTAGTGAGGCCCTTTGCAACTCAGTGAGACCCTGTTTCAAAATAAAGAATAAAAATAGGGCTGGAGGTGTAGCTCGGAGGTAGAATGCCCCTGGGTTCCATCTCTAGTACCGCAAAAAAAAAAAAAAAAAGTTGTTTTGACTTTTGGTATCTTTCATTGTCTTCTGTGGAAGTCTCTTTATTAACATGATGCTTTATATGCACTGGGCATATCTGTGAATGCGTATGTATGTGTTTTGTTCTTCTTGTGGTACAAAAGGAATTGAACCCAGGAGCATTCTTAGCTACACTCTCAGCCCCCTTTTTGTTTTTAAAATTTGAAATAGGGTCTTACCAAGTTGCTGAGGCTGACCTTGAATCTGGGATCCTCCTGTCTCAGCCTCCTAAGTGGGCCACCTTGTTGTTGTTGTTCTTATTATTATTAGTGTGAGACACCATACTGAGCAATATATATATATATATATATATATATATATATATATATATTTTTTTTTTTTTTTTTTCAGTACTGGGGATGGAACCCAGAGGGACATTCTACCTCCGAGCTGCACCCCCAGCTCTATTTGTTATTATTATTATTATTGTGGTACTGGGGATGGAACCCAGAGGCCTTCTACCTCTGGGCTATACTCCCACCTATTTTATATTTTGTTTGGAAACAGGGTCTCACTAAGTTGCTGAGAGCCTCACTCAGTAGCTGAGGCTGGCTTCGAACCTGTGTGATCCTCCTATCTCAGCCTCCCAAGAGCTGGGATTACAAGCGTGCGCCACCACGCCCAGCTTGTTCTTTATTTTGAAACAGGGTCTCACTGAGTTGCAGAGGGCCTCACTAAGTAGCTGAGGCTGTCTGCTAACCGCCATCCTCCTGTCTCAGCCTCCTGAATGCTGAGATTACAAGCGTGCACCTATATATGTTAATCACCTTCTTCCCTTTAGTTTATTTGCAAGAATAATCTGAGAATGGCTTTTAATTTTCTTTATTTATTTTTTTAGTCCTCGAGATAAACCCTAGGTATATTCTACCTCTGTGCTATACCCCTAGCCCTATTTTTTTTATTTTTTTAAATATTTTTATTGGTGCATTGTAATCATACATGACATTGGAATACAAGATTTGAGAAGATATACAAGCACATATCACCCAATTAGCTCTCATCTAATCCCTGTCCCATCCCTTCGATCCCATGCTTGATTGGTGATTATCTTTGATACATTTGTGTACGTACCTCCTGAGTTTTTAAGAGGTTCTATCCTCCCCCATCCTAGGATGATGAGAGTCTCACTGCTTGCTGAGGCTGGTCTAACCTGTGATCCTCCTGTCTCAGCCTCCCAAGTATTGGGATTACAAGTGTGTGCCACCACGCCTGGCTGAGAATGGCCTTTAAGATAAATAAATAAAAAAACAACAGAAGACGGGTTTCCGAAGCACTGGAACATGAATGGAAGTTAATACTATTTTATTGTGTAGCATAGATGGTTTAAAAAGAATGTTCCCATGAGTTTGATAAGTTTAGCATCCAACTAATTCAAGTCCCACAAATACCCTTGTTTTATCCTGAAAGAGTAGCGGCTGCAGGAAGCACATTGCTTGCCTGTGGTCCCCTAGTTCAGTCATCATTCCACAGCATTACTGCGTGTGACTGCACTACACCAGGCACCTGAACACCAGATACAACAAAGCCCTAAACAGCCGGGCGTGAAACCACAAGTGGTTTGGTGAAAATGCAGCCTTCTATAAAAATTGCGAAATGCCTGGTGGATTGCCAGCGTTACACTGCCAACGTGTTTTCACAGGAGTTAGGTTAAAGATAAGAGTAGGAGAAAATGTGTGTATCCTTTGCTTGTTTGTTTGCGTTTGGGGTTCTCAAACCTGGCCCAACATCACAGTCACCTGAGAACTTTAAAAACGGTGCCCTGAGCTGGGCCTGATGGTGCCTGCCTCTAATCCCAATACCTGGAGGCTGAGACAGGATTACACATTCTAGACCAGCCTCAGCAAGTTAGCAAGACCCTGTTCCAAAATAAAAAAGTAAAATGGGGCCGAGGATGTAACTTAGAGGTGGAATGCCCCTGGGTTCAACCCCCAAATACACACACACACACACACACACACACACACACACACACGTTGGTGAAGAGAGAACTAGAAATTGAAATGTAAAAAAAGAAAAGCGAATTTATGGTAGTACCAAGAAATGTTAAATATTAAGGATAATTTTTTTGGGGGGGATAGGTAGAGGACCTCTAAGGAGAAACCTATACAGTATTCTTGAGAAACTAAGTTGAAGAATATGTCTAATTTATGGATTAAGAAATTTTATGGTTTTTTTAGCCAGGCGTGGTGGTGCATGCTTGTAATCCCCGTGCTTGGGAGGCTGAGACAGGAAGATCGCACAGGTTCGAAGCCAGCCTCAGCTGGCTTAAGAGACCCTGTTTCCAAATAAAATAAAAATAGGTCTGGGAGTGTAGCCTGTGTAGCCTGGAGGTAGAAAGCCCCTGGGTTCCATCTCCAGTACCACCAAAAAAAAAAAAAAAAAAATTTATGTTTGTTTGTTTTTCTTTTTGGTGGTACTGGGGTTCCTGGAAACCCTTCTACCTCTCTGGGCTATACTCCCAGACCTAATTTTAGGTCTGTTGAGAGTCTTACTATTTGTGGATGCTGGTCTCGAACCTGTGATCCTTCTGTCTCAGCCTCCCAAGTATTGGGATTACAGGTGTGTTCCACCACACCCATCAAGTGTGTGTGTGTTTGGTTTTTTTTTTTTTGGTGGTATTGGGGTTCCTGGAAGCCCTTCTACCTCCGGGCTACACCCCCAGACCTATTTTATATTTTTATTTGGAAACAGGGTCTCTTAAGCCAGCACGGCTGGCTACGAACCTGCGAGATCCTCCTGTCTCTGCCTCCCAAGCGCGGGGATTACAAGCCTGCGCCACCACGCCCAACAAGAGTGGTATTTTTAATGAAGGTTATTTCAAGTACACATACATAGAAAATGAACCTTGACCCCTGTCTCCCTGTCTCAATCAAGATCGGGTTGATTGAAGAACTAAGTGTGGAAGGTGAAGTAAAGTAGAAGTTAGCACGGGGATGTATCTTCATGGTCTTAAATTATATTGACCCTTGGTCAGCTCAACACTTATTTAATAGTATGACTTGATTTCCATGCTACTGTGTTTCTCTAATGCCTTTCTAAGGTTCTGATAATTGGTTTTTCCCCTTTTGTCTCCTTTTCCCCATATTTGGCAAAATATTTTTTAAGTACTCTTAACAGAGTCACTCTCACCCTCATCCCTGAGTGACAGGCTACAGATGGGCTAAGGAACGCTAACCACAAGTGCCTCCTGCAATCTCTTCCGGGTTCTCTGCACTGTTTTGGTTCAAGGTCCATTGCCTGGGAGAGAAATAGGAGGATTATCAAATGTTTCCTAAAATATGTTGAAAGGCAGATCATCTAAGTGTTAATGGCAGAGGTCTTAGACAACCTTTATGAATTCGTTTGTCCCTGGTTTGAGTATAATGCCAAACAGCCAGAGTGACTCTGTTAAGAGTACTTAAAAAATATTTTGCCATATGGGGGAAAAGGAGACAAAAAGGGAAAAATCAAAAGTGAAACTAGAAAACAGGATAGTAAATGAGCCGAGCCTTGGGCTTTAGACAGTAAAGGATATGTGTGTGTGTGTGTGTGTGTGTGTGTGTGTGTGTGTGTGTGTGTGTGTGTTGAAGGTCCCTTCCTCACCTCAGGAGCTCAGGACCACGGGGGTGGGGGGGCTTCTGTGGCTGGAAAGAATTTCAGCACACACAAATCAGAGACAAATGACAGAGGTTTACGTAGGAAAAGTGGGGGATACACATTCAAGGGAGAACACGGGCCACTTCAAGGAGAGTACCTTTTGGGTCTCACAGTTCCTTTATAGGAGACCCTGAGAAGGGAAGGGTAGGGGCACGGCAAGGGTCTGGATTTCCTTAGAATCCTCAGGTTCCCAGATTGATGGGTGGAGGCTGGGAGGCATCTGAACTTGACCTTCCTAGTGGATCCTTTGTTTACTAAGCACCTCTGCATCTCTGATGGGGAGAAAACCCTTTGTGATGAAGGGCGTGGGCCTATGGAGGCTTCTGCTTGAGATAGAATAGACCTTGTAGGGTGAAGTTAAGGATGATTAAGTTTCTAGATTTTAAAAGCTGTATTTTTTTCCTTCCCAGTTAGCCTCTTGTGTACCTATTCTCATTTTTCTATCCTGTCTCAGATGTGTAATATTGAAATTGAGCTGGGGGTCATGAAGGAGGTAAACTCCAGCCAAGTTATTGTGTGAGCCCAGGCATCTTTAATTAACCAGCACCTTCTGGCTAGGTATGCTGACCATGGGGGAAGGGACCAATGACCCAGCAGCAGAGCCTCACAGTCAGCAGAGTTGGCTAGCAGTCACAGTTGGTTGGCAGAGTCACGCGGCAGAGTAGAAGTACCCCGATATTTAAAGCAGGGGGGCATTTGGTGGGAGCTAGCAGTGTGGAAATGCCGATTCTCTTGTGACATCTGGAGTCTCGTGTTGCCTGGAGTCTGTCTCTGGATGTTTGGAGTCTCGTGACACCTGGAGTCTTGCTCCACTCCGGGATTCTGCCTCCTGTCCCTGCTGCGAGGTCCCGTGGGGAAGGGAGGGACCTGACCTATCAAGATGGAAATCCAATTAGTTCCTCAGAAAACAGACTGATACTTGTTGACAGATCAGATGGGTATTATTATTGTACAAGGGATGAAACCCAGGGGCATTCTACCTCTGAGCTACACCTCAGCCTTATTTTGTATTTTATTTTGAAATAAGTTTTCACCAAGTTGACTAGGCTGGTCTTAAACCTGCCATTCTCTCATTTCAGCCTCTCAAGTAGCAGGATTAGAGGTGTGTATCATGATGATCAGCCAGAATGGATATTTTTAAGTCTTGGAAGATGGATAATAGAGGAGACCAAAATTAAAGAACAATAAATGAGGCCAGGGATGGTGGCGCAGGCTTGTAATCCTAGCGCTTGGGAGGCTGAAACAGGAGGATCACACAGGTTCGAAGCCAGCCTCAGTTACTTAGTGAGGCTCTCAGCAACTTAGTGAGACCGTTTCCAAATAAAATATAAAATATGTCTGGGAGTATAGCCTGGAGGTAGAAAAGCCCCTGGGTTCCACCCCCAGTATCACCAACAAAACAAAACAAAAAGTGCAATAAATGAGACATTTTGAGTACCATTTGCGGATATCCATTTAGTTTTATGTACAGTTTTGTTTCCTAAGGAAATAATCATGATGATGGGAAGGCCTGGAAAATGTAAAAATATTTTTCTTGTTTCTCTTAAAACAAAACAAACAGCCGGTGTAACCCAGCACTAGTGAGGCTGAGAAAGGAGGATCCCAAATTCTTGGCCACCTCAGCTACTTAAGACCTTGTTTCAAAATAAAGAATAAAAAATAGGGCTGAGGGTGAAGCTCAGAGGTAGAATGCCCCTGGGTTCCATCCCTAGTACCACCAAAAAAACCAAAAACAAAACCAAAAAAACCCAAACCCAAACAACAACAAATAAAACTCCATACTCTTCATATTTTCCAGACTTCCCTACCCAGATTCTCTTAACCACTCCCTAAGTTTCAACCTTTATTTCAGCTGGAGTTGGTGCATAGAAAATGTAGCATATTGAGCTGGGCTTGTTAGAGTATACTTGAAATTTCGGTACTTGTGGGACTGAGACGGGAGGATCGCAGATTCACAGCCAGCCTCAGCAACTTGTGAGGCTCTCTGCAACTTAATAAGACCCTGTTTCAAAATAAAGAATAAAATAGGGCTAGTCATATAGCTCAGAGATAGAATGCCCCTGGGTTCCATCCCCATAATCCCCCCCAAAAAGAAAATGTAGCATGTCTTTCTTTAGAGAAATAGAAACAAATTCACCCTTCTCCATCTGTTATTGCTACAACTAATAAAATTTTTCTGGACCTTCAGTAATTAAATCGCAGCCATAAATACCCTCTTATCAATTTTTTAAAATATTAAATTATGAAAGTAATGTAGGTTTGCCATTTGGGGAAAATTTATAAAGTTTAATAATTTTTTCTAATCTTCACACCATTTGTATGTACTTATTGGATTTTCTTCCAAAGTTGATCCTTTTTGATAGTTTTGTTTTGTTTTTAATTGTTCAGATGGAGTATTTAAATTTAGGGGGAAAAGTTGAAAAGTGGCTTATTTGGGACATAGTATATAAGAATGTATTAAATTATTTTGGATCTGAAGTGTTTTTTATTTTTAACCACCCACTGACCCTAATTTCTCCCAAATAAAACATGATTAGCTCTACTGTGAGACTTGAGGGAATTATAATCTTTTTTCCATCAATAATATTTCATCTCTATTAAATTTTAATCTCTGTTTTCCTATTTTTAGATTTGAACCCTCAGGACTACTTATGTAATAGTTGAGAACTCTTCTGCTATTTATGCAAATATGTACTCCTAGGGGTTCAGAGGTCAGAATCCAGGGCCACAAAAAAGTCAAAGCAATCCAATTTAATGAGTTAAGAATTAGACTGGGAAAGGAAAGAACTGGTGTGCAGCTGGGAGACTACAGAGAACTGGACCTAAAGTTAAACACAAGCAGACAGATGAGGCAGGTGGATGGGCAGGAGGGGCCTGGAGGTATTGGGAAACTCTCCTTGACATAACGTATCTTTTGTATGGACCCTGAGTGTGATTGTTACACAAAGACTTCTCAGAATGCCTGTGGTTCACAGTTGTATGTGAAGTGTATGGCTAGGTGCTCAACAAACATTTTTGCTAGCATTGATGGTACCTGCTTTGCAAGTTAGGTAACCCAGTCCCCATTTGAAAGACAAGAAAATTGAGACTTAAGAAATTAAGTCATTTGCATTAATATAGTCTCTGACATTAAATTGAAGCCCCTTGTGTCTTTTCAGAATTCACTAGATGAAGCCGGGCGTGGTGGCGCATGCTTGTAATCCCAGCATTGGGGAGGCTGAGACAGGAGGATCGTGGTTGGTGGACAGCCTCTGCTACTGCTTAGTGAGGCCCTTTGCAACTCAGTGAGACCCTGTTTCAAAATAAAGAATGAAAAATATGGCTAGGAGTGCAGCTCAGAGATAGAAGGCCCCTGGGTTCCATCCCCAGTACTGAAAAAAAAAATTCACTAGATAATTTGTTTTTGTTGTAAAGCTACTCTTTATCAGCAGCACATTCCTGAGAGTAGCCCCAAGAGGATTGTTTTTCCTTAAATTCAGGAGCTATTCCAAAGAGAATTGTTATCTATCAGATGGGAATATTTTCTGGATTCTGGGAGCCCATTCTCAGCACCTGAAGTATTGTTCACATCTCCCTTCCTTCCTTCCTTCCTTCGTGTCTTTTTTTTTTTTTTTTTTGTGGTACTGGGGGTGGAACCCAGAGGCTTTCTACCTCCGGGCTATACTCCCAGACCTATTTTCTATTTTATTTGGAAACAGGGTCTCACTAAGTTGCTGAGAGCCTCACTAAGTAGCTGAGGCTGGCTTCAAACCTGTGCGATCCTCCTGTCTCAGCCTCCCAAGCGCTGGGATTACAAGCCTGTGCCACCACGCCCGGCTGTTCACATCTTTTGACATACTTTTCTTTCATTTCCTTCTAGTTCTCAGCTCCTCTACCTTTAGCGGAAGAGCTTGGGGTCGGCTCCACCTTGAGCATCTCTCATCGGAGCTGGGGACTGCACTTTCCTTCCCTCTGCCTGGTGCTGCAGCCCTGAGCTCCACCCCAGCCCCTGCTTTACTTTTTCGAGTTTCATGGTCTTCTCAGCGGAACAGCAGGGTAACCTTTGCCTCAGGAGTGTTTTCTGCAAATTAAATTAGCATTCTACACATGTTCATGAACATGATGTCTACAAATTGACGTTAGAGGTGCAAGATTATAATGAAAAGTTTCTCTCTTTGTAGGTCTTCTCGAGTTTTCTGTGGGGAAATTTAGATACTTCAAGCTCAACGGGCCCATTCCAGAGGAAGCGATTTTGCGTCATATTTCAAGCAACGTGACTTTCCTTATTTTCCAGATACACTCACAGTATCAGAATACAACCATTTCTTTTTCTCAGGTAAGTGCAAAGCATTATTTCACCACCAACAAAAAAACATGCTTCTACTTAGTAGAGACATTAGAATTTGATGTTGCTATTTATTTATTTATTTATTTATTTATTTATTTATTTATTTATTTATGTGGTACTGGGAATTGAACCTCTAAGCTACAATCCCAGCCCTTTTTATTTTTTGTTTTGAAATGGAGTGAGTTGCTGAGGCTGGCCATGAAGCTGCAGTCCTCCTGTCTCAGCCTCCCAAGTACTGGGATTACACCTGTGTGCCACCATGCCTGGTTTATGTCTTTTTTTTTTTTTTTTTTTTTTTTTTTTGGTGGTACTGGGCTTCCTGGAAACCCTTCTATCTCTGAGCTACACTCCCAGACCTATTTTATACTTTTTTTAAAATTTGGAAACAGGGTCTCTTAAGCCAGCGCAGCTTCGAACCTGCACGATCCTCCTGTCTCCACCTCCCAAGCGCGGGGATTGCGAGCGTGCGCCACCACGCCCCGCATATGTCTTTTATTTTAAAAAATCAAGACTGAGTCTTGTGGAGTTAGCAGCTGAGTCTAGCAGATGCGGGTACCTCTGCCGTCTCTCTTCATGGTGTGCCGCTGTTCCCGTTCCTACTCTTCTGGTTGGTCCTTGATGATTTTGCCTGAATACATCAATTCCATTGTTACTTCGCGATTTAGCATCATAGTTTACTAAGAACTCTGTAGGGTCAGCTTTATCCCTTGAGGTCTCTTGTGCAAACAAAGGAATAACATTCAGTTCATCAGCCTGGGCTGCGTGTCCAGCACGCTCAAGGCCTTTAGTACCACAAAAAAACAAAAACAAAAACAAAAACAAAAAAAACAGAAACAAAAACAAATTCACAGGGGCTTAAAAATGCATTCTCAAAAAAAAAAAAAGCAAGCCGGGCGTGGTGGCTCACGCTTGTAATCCCTGCGCTTGGGAGGCTGAGATAGGAGGATCACACAGGTTTGAAGCCAGCCTCAGCTGAGTGAGGCTCTCAGCAACTTAGCGAGACCCTGTTTCAAAGTAAACTATCAAATAGGTATGGGAGTGTACCTTGGAGGTAGAAAAGCCCTGGGTTCCACCCCCAGTACCACAGGAAAAAGAAAATTGCATTCTCCTGGGGGGCCTCTGGGAACTCTGTACAGACCCTTCCTCGTTAAGAGCCCCTGTGTTTGGTTTTCCATATAGTTAATTCTCACAATAGCTAAGTAAGGTAGCTGCAATGTCTGTTTCTAGGCGTGAGGAAACATCTCTGATAGAGATGAGGACTTAGTGAGAGACAAAGAGGCCAGGATGAATGGATTTGGGCCTTGACTTCCATGCAGGAAGGATGTGAGTTAGCCTACTCTAATACGGGTGGCCTATGTGGAGAGGATTGTTCCTGCTTCCTGTATCCTTACTGACAAACAGCGGCACTCTTGGTGTTTGGGGGTCATCATGGCTGTGGGTTCTTGGAAGCCATCGACCCCATAGTTTGTTTGTTTTTGCTGTTGTTTTTTGTGGTCCTGGGGATTGAACCCAGTGGTGTTCTACCTCTAACCTATACCCCAGCTTATTTTTTAATTTTTGTTTTGAAACGGGGTCTTGCTGGATTGCTGAGAGTCTCCTTGCAAGGTGAACTAAGTCGCTGAGCCTGTCCTTGAACCTGCACTCCTCCTGTCTCAGCCTCCTAAGTACTGGGTCACAGGTATGCGGCCGGCTCCTATAGTTAACTAATATATTAGTCATTCTTCCTTTAATATTTGTCAAACTGAAACTGATCCAGTCTCTTTTATTCCCATTTTCTTAGCTTTAAGAGAACACTCTGAAACTGTTACCTTTTATCTTAGCATTTTGTTATTTGAAAAACTTCCCGAACAGAGGGGAGAAGAGGATGGTAGAGGGGCAGGATGTAAGGAAGGATTAGGAAGAGGGGCACAAGGAAGCATTGTGTGTGCGCATGTGTGTGTGTGCGTGTGTGTGCGTGTGCGTGCATGTGTGTGCATGTGTGTGCGCGTGTGTGTGCATGTGTGTGTGCGTGTGTGTGCATGTGCATGTGTGCATGTGTGCATGTGTGCGTATGTGCGTGCGTGCGTGCGTGTGTGTGTGTGTGTGTGTGTGTGTGTTTTACTGGGAATTGAACCTGGGGCATTCTACCTCTGAGCACCCCCAGTCCTATTTTTTTTTTTTAATTTTTGAAACAGGATCCTACTAAATTCTGAAGCTGTCCTCAAACGTGTGATCCTCCTGTCTCAGCCTCCCAAGTACTGAGATTATAAACCATGTCTGGTTTATAAGTAAACATTTTAGGGTCATTTATTGCCTTGAATTGGTGATGGTTTCACATGTGTTTACATGCATCAAAACTTATCAAAGAATAATACTTTATGTTCAGTTTCTAATATGTCAGTTACAACACAGTTTAAAAAGCTTTCCACAAGCTAGGCATGGTGGTACATGCCTGTAATTCCAGGATTTAGAAACCTTAGACAGGAGGGTCACAGGTTCAAGGTCAGCCTCAGCAACTTAGCAAGACCCTGCTTCAAAATAAAAAACTGCTGGGGTTAACTGAGTCTGGTGGTACATGTCTCTAATCCCAGTACTTGGGAGGGTGAGACAGGAGAATCACAGGTTTGAGGACAGTGTGTGTTAATTTAGTAAAACCAATCCATTCATTCTTTCTTTTCTTTTCTTCCTTCCTTCCTTCCTTCTCTCTCACTCTTTCTTGTCCACCATACCTGCCCATTGCTACTGCTGCTGCCGCCTCCTCCTCTTCCTTCTTCTTCTGTACTGAAGGTTGAACCCACAGGCACTCTACCTTTGAGTTGCACCCCCCCCCCGACCTATTTTATTTTCTATTTTGAAGCAGGGTCTTCCTAAGTTGCTGAGACTGGCCTCAAACCTCCAATTCTCTGTCTCAGCCTCCCAAGTATTGGTATTACATGTGTGTGCCACCATGCCTGGCTACTCTATTTCAGCATAAGAAATAAAATAGAGTTGGCCAGGCGTGGTGGCGCATGCTTGTAAATCACAGCATTTGGGAGGCTGAGACCAGAGGATCGTGGTTTGTGGACAGCCTCAGCTACTTAGTGAGGCTCTCCACAACTTAGTAAGACTCTGTTTCAAAATAAAGTTTTAAAAAAAATAGGTCAGTGGGAGGTAGAATGCACCTTGGTTCCATCCCCAGACCTGCAAAATAAATAATATAATATAATATAATATAATATAGAGTTGGAGATATAGCTTGAAGGTAGAATGCCCCCAAGTTCAATCTCTAGTACTACATACACGCACAAACAAGCTAATGCTTTCCACAAACTGAACTCGTTTGGGTCAAGACTTAGGTCTCTGTCTTGTTAGCCTCAGTACTTGACGGTCAGATTCAGTTCAGGTGAATTGAAACACTTGAGCAAACACTGTACAATTCCTCATTAAAGCTGATTTTTATGGCCTGAAAACGCTCAAGTCCTAACTCCTAGAGTCTCGTGTTAGGGGCTTGTGGAAGGTGTTAGATCTTGAGGGAGTGGGGCTGTCATAAGTGGGATTGATTTATTATAAAAGGGGACCGAGAGTGCCCTCCCACTTCCAATATGTGAAGATATCTAGACGCTGGCAGTTCAAAACCTGCAGGAGGGCCCTCACCCGAACTTAGCTGCGCTGGCCCTCTGCGCTCTGACTTACAGGCTCCAGAACTGCAAGGAACGAATATCTAAGTTCTTTATAAGCAACTTACTGTCTGGCATTTTGTGATAGCGGCCCAAACTGACCAAGACACTCATGTATTTTTATTTTGTTTTGTTTTATTTTGCAGTACTTGGAATGGAACCCAGGGGGAATTCTATCTCCGAGCTACACCCTCAGCCTCATTTTTATTCTTTATTATATTATATTTTATTTTTTTGTAGGTCTGGTGATGGAACCCAGGGGCATTCGACCTCTGAGCTACACCCCCTGCCACATTTTTTATTTTTTATTTTGAAACTGGGTCTCACTGAGTTGCAGAGGGCCTCACTAAGTAGCTGAGGCTGTCAGCGAACTGCGATCCTCCTGTCTCAGCCTCCGGAATGCTGGGATTCCAAGCGTGTGCCACCACGCCCAGCTTTATTCTTTATTTTGAAACAAGTTCTCACTGAGTTTCAGAGGGCCTCACTTAGTTGCTGAGGCTGACCGTGAACCGAGATCCTCCTGTCTCAACCTTCCAAGTACTGGGATTACAAGTATGTGCCCGGCTAGTTGTGTATTTTAGAGAGTTTTCCTATGCACAGGTGTGGGTGCGTGGATATGGGAATGAAAAGTATTCTTTAGGATTTTTTAAAAAATAAACTTTTGTATTTTTATTTATTTTATTTTATTTATTTATTTTATATATATATTTTTGGTGGTACTGGGGTTCCTGGAAGCCCTTCTACCTTTGGGCTACACTCCCAGACCTATTATACATACATACATACATACATATATATATATAATTTTTTTTTTTTTAAATTTGGAGACAGGGTCTCTTAAGCCAGCGCAGCTGGTTTCGAACCTGCATGATCCTCCTCTCTCTGCCTCCCAAGCGCGGGGATTACAAGCGTGCGCCACCACGTCCGGTGATTCTTTAGTTTTTAAGGAAGGTCTAATTTCCCCGCTTTTCGTTTGGAGAAGACTTGGAGCAGGAAGCGCAAGTTGGATCAACTCTGCAGTTACGTTTCGCTTACCTCCCGTTGGTTGTGGCTTTTCTTCCTCGTTGCAGGCTCTCGTTCCTAGCGCTTCAGGGACAGGCAATGACAGGGGACTGGTTTCCATTCTCCGGCCAGAGCAGAGCATGTGCACTTGGTATCTGGGGACCGTGGATGCGGAGCCTGTCCAGAACGTGGCCATTCCACTCTCCTACTCAGAAACAGGTAATCTTTCTGTCTCTGACTCCCGATTATCCTGTGGAATATGGAATGCGTTTGTGAAAATATCGGTAGAGCTATCCTAGTAAGATTGTTTGTTATAAGCACAATTTATTTAATCAGAAATGTTGTAATAGCAAGGAAGCCTGAGAATTAGTATGATGAGTGAAAGAGAATATATTTAGTCATTGAAAAAGCACGTAAGCCGGGCGTGGTGGCGCAAGCTTGGAATCCCCGCGCTTGGGAGGCGGAGACAGGAGGATCGCGCAGGCGCGCTGGCTTAAGAGACCCTGTTTCCAAATAAAAATATAAAATAGGTCTGGGAGTGTAGCCCGGATGTAGAAGGGTTTCCAGGAACCCCAGTACCACCAAAAAAAAAAAAAAAAAAAAAAAAAGAAAGAAAGAAAGAAAGAAAGAAAGAAAGAAAGAGCGAGCACTTAAGGGGCTGGGCGTGGTGGTGCATGTCTATAATCCCACTGTGTGGGAGGCTGAGACAGGAGGATTGCAGGTTCAAGTCCAGCCTCAGCAATTTAGCAAGATCCTTTAGTAATGCTTCTGGGTTCAACCTCCAGTACCCCAAAAAATACAACTTAAGGAGCCCTTTGTAAAGCATAACAGAAAGGCAAGACTCAGTATTTTTAACCTCCAAGTAAGCTTAATGTTCTGAAGGACAGTGTTTGGAGAACAGCAGTAGTGGGTGTGGCTGGCACTAGAACGGGCGGGCGAGGCCTGGCGTATGTTTTGGGGTTTGGGTTGTGTCCTGAGGTGGGTTGGAAGGAGCGGAGGCAGAGGAGTGACGTGGTCCATTTCATCTCATGGGAAGCCAACCCAGGAGCAGTGTTAGCCGTGGAGTGGAGGGGCCACGCAGAGCCAGGATTCAGCACAATTCGAGGCCTTAAAGAGTCAAAAATGAGCAAAGTTGGACATGATGGTATACACCTGTTTTGGCTACATTATTAGTATAAATTCAATAGCCAAAGTCTATCTCGTGTTTAATTAAATATCTAAATGCTATTCCCAGAAATGGCCTTGGATTTTAAGTTTTGTTTTTTTATACGTACAGAGACTGTTCTAGAAGTGGGGTCGACACCTTTCTCTGTTGGAAGAGTCATGTGAGAAATGGCCTCCCCTTTCCTTTATTACCCCTGGAGTTCTTTTTCTCTTTGGCAATGTCTTTTTCCTCTTTCCATAGGGCTTTAAGCCTTTTTTTTTAGAACATAGGCCCCCCCACCCCCCACAATACAAACTTCGCTCTCAAGGGAATGCAGATTCAACAGTTGACATGCAATTTCAGGGTGTTCAGGGAGCCCCTGAAACCCATTTCTGGGCCACATTTTAAGAATATCTGCTCTCCCTTATTTTTTTTTTTGGTCTGTTTTGTTACTGAAGATTGAACCCCAAGAATTGTACTTCCGAGCTATCCCTCAGGCCTCTTTATTTTTATTTTGAAACAGGGTCTCACTGAGTTGCTGAGGCTAGCCTTGAACCTGCAATATTCCTGGTTTCAGCTTTCCAAGTACTGGGAAAATCTCTTTCGACCGTTTTTAACTCTATAGCAGAAATTGGCAAACTGCAGCCCACAAGCCAAATCCAGCTTGCTACTTGTTTTTGTGCATAAAGTTTTATTGGAACACAGTCACGCCCATTCGTTTCTGTATTATCTGTGGCTGTTTTTGTCCCACAAAACAGGTAGAGGAGCTCAGAGACCCTCAGACCTGCAAAGCCTAAAATTGTCAGTGTCTGGCCTTTTAGAGAAAAGAAGAGCTCAGCTGTCCTCTGCTCTGGGGCCCTTAACCTCACTGCCTTCAATTTATGAACTAGAAAAATAGAAACGTAGAAGCTTGGTGTGTATATTATTTAACCTACGTGTGAGAAGTTCCTGTTAATGTTGTGTTTTCCTATGCATGATTTGGATATGTGAGAATCCTTGTTTAGTAACTTTTCAATTTTTCATTCAGATCCTATCCCTGGAGGCTGTAATTTGGAGTTTGATTTAGATATTGATCCCAACATTTATTTGGAGTACAATTTCTTTCAAACAACTCTCAAGTTTGCCCCAGCAAACCTAGGCTATGCAAGGTATGACTTATAATCCTGACTCCTAAGTTGCTTTTAAAATATTCATGACTAACTTTTGTATAGATTTAGCAAACACCTCAGATCCATGGTTCTTTATAGTAAGATTGAAATGTTTATTTTTTGCGGAAGGATTGGCATTAAACCTCATTATTAATCTTTGAGCTAGCTACAGTTTATATTTTTCCCTTTCTTATGAACTCCGTATGTAAAGAGCCGGATGTGTCTATTATGAACTTGTAAGTGCGTCTTTGTTTTTATAAAACATTTAACGTGGAAAATGTGTTCCTTGGGCCTGAAATATGTCATGTATTATAAGGGTATTTATTTATTTATTTTTGTGTGTGGTACTGGGGGTGGAACCCAGGGGCTTTCTACCTCCAGGCTATACCCCCAGACCTATTTTATACTTTATTTGGAAACAGGGTCTCACTAAGTTGCTGAGAGCCTCACCAAGTAGCTGAGGCTGGTTTGGAACCTGTGTGAGTGATCCTCCTGTGCCAGTCTCCCAAGCGCTGGGATTACAAGCGTGCGCCACCACATCCGGCTCTATTTATTTATTGAACCTAGGGGCATTCTCCCTCTATGCTCCACCCCTAGGCCAATTATTTATTCTTTATTTTGAAACAGCATCTCACCAAGTTTCAGGGGGCCTCACAAGTTGCTGAAACTAGCTGTAAACCTGCGATCCTTATACGATTTTTTTTTGTGTGTGTGGGCCTGGGGATGGAACCCAGGGGCATTCGACCTCTGAGCTACAAACCCCAGCCCTATTTTATATTCTTTATTTTGAAACAAGGTCTCACTAAGTTATGGAGGGCCTCACTAAGTAGCTGAGGCTCTCTGTGAACTGTGATCTTCTGGTCTTAACCTCCCAAATGCTGGGATTACAAGCATGCGCCACCATGCCTGGCTCCTTATAAGGATTTTTAAACATTAAAATTCTGCCTCAGTTTGTGCTTTAACAGCAGCAGTGCCATGGAAAACATTCCCATAATCCCTGTGATTATCCACAGCACGAGGACTCCATGTCCATTGTCACTGAATCCTAACAACTTTATGAAGAAGGTACAGTTGGTGCTGGGTGTGGTGGTACATGCCCATAATCCCAGTACTTAGGAGGCTGAGATAGGAAAATTGCAGCTTCGAGGCCAGCCTCAGCAACTTAGCAAGGCCTTCCACAATTTAGCGAGACTCTGTTTCAAAACAAAAAATAAAATAGGGCTTGGGGCGTAACTCAGAGGTACAGTTCCCCTGGGTTCAATCCCCAGCATACCCGCACACACGTGGGGGGCAGCTGCTCAGATGTTACAGAGAGTTTATCTGAAGGTTAGGAGGGGAGGCAACTTGCCCACGTATGCACTACTACCAAATGGTGCAGCTGGCTCCTCCCTCGCCCCTCACTGACGCCAGCGTCTGTTTTTTTTTTAACTACATTGCCTCTCCGTGTGTCTTGGTTTGTGTCGCTGTAATAAAATCCAGATCAAGCGGCCCTTCCTGAAATTCTGGAGAACAAGAGTGTTTCAGATTTGGGGAGATTTTCGGATTCGGAAACATTTGCAGAGGCTTTATTGCTTGAGCATTCCTAATCTGAAAATCCGGAATGCCCCCAAATCTGAAAGTTTTTGAGCATTGCACCCACACCCAAGAAGTTTTGGATTTTGGAACAGTGCATTGCGGGTTTGGAGTTTTGGACTGAGGACGGTCAGCTTGACTGGCTGGGTTCTAAAGAACACATCTGGGCCTGGCAAGGGCCCTCTTCCAGGTTGCAGGCCTCTCTCTCTGCGTCCTTCCCAAACAGAAAGCAAGCTAGGAGCTCCCTGGAGTCTCTTATAAGGTCTCCATTCAAGAGAACTGCACCCTATGATCTGAGTATCTGCCAAAGGCCCCGCCTTCTAATACCATGTGAATTTCAACATATGGATTTCTTGGGAACAGAAACAATCAGTCCTTAATAGTGTATTCATTTTCTCCAGAATAGAGGTTAGGCCACTACAAAAGGTGAACTGTTGAATTGAGTTTCTTGCAGAAATTCAGAACCGGAACTTTTGGTTCCTCCTCATAGCTGGGACTGGCATCACCAGAGCCTGACGTTTGGTGTTGTTGGTTGACTTTAGAGGCGCCGACCCTCCCCCGTGTGACGTCGGGACAGGCCAGAACCTGAGGTGGAGGCTGCAGTATGACGTGTATCAGTATTTTCTGCCTGAGAACGACGTCTCGGAGGCCGCACTGCTCCAGCACATGCAGAGGATGGCTCAGGTGCCCCAGGTGCAGGCCAGCGCCACCAAGGTAAACCTCACTTGCGGGGTTTGTGTGATCAGAGTGTGGCAGCTTTGGAAGAGTTGAGGAGAACCTGTCAAGCACTTCGCTGTTTACTTTTGTGATACTCGGGATGAACCCAGGGTCATTCTACCTTTAAGCTATACTCCCAGCCCTATGTTATTGTTTTATTTAGAGACAGGAGCTCATGTAAGTTGCTGAGGCTGCCTGGGAGCCTGTGATCCTTTTGTCACAGCCTCACACATACTGGGATTTCAAGCATGTGCCACCATGTCTGGATTTTTTGTTTGTTTGTTTTTGCAAGTCTGGGGATAGAACCTAGGGGCATTCGACCTCCACGCTCTACCCCTTGTCCTATTTTTTATTCTTTCTTTCTTTCTTATTTATTTATTTTTGGCACTGGGAATGGAACCCAAGGGCCTTCTACCTTCGGGCTACACTCCCAGACCTATTTTATATTTTATTTGGAAACAGGGTCTCTTAAGCCAGCTGAGGCTGGTTTTGAACCTGCACGATCCTCCTTTCTCTGCCTCCCAAGGGCGGGAGATTACAAGTGTGCGCCACCACGCCCGGCTTTTATTCTTTATTTTGAAACTGGGTCTCACCAAGTTGTGGAGGGCCTTACTAAGTAGCTGAGGCTGTCCGCAAACCGTGATCCTCCAGTCTCAGCCTCCCAATTGCTGGGATTACAAGCGTGTACCACCACGTCCGGCTCTTATGTTTTATTTTGAAGTAGTCTCATTTAGCAAGGGCTTCAGCCCTTATTTTTAAAAACAGGTTCTTAATTGAGAAAACATCACATACAGTTTTGTCATGCAGTGTTCCCTAACTTTGAGAATTTCTTTTAAAGGTTGTCCCTAAGATAGGTATACTATAGAAGAAGCCACAAATGCTCTGTGTAACCATAATACATTGAAATAGTGCTACTAAAATAAGCGAGAAAAGTAAGTCTTAAGAGTTTCCGAAGTAAATAGTCACAAGCCTCCTAGAAGGGCAGCACTTTTTAAAATTATACTGTGGACTTGACTTACTCACTACTCTTTCTTTAGTACTTAGCACAATCACTAGCACAAAGTATTCAACAAATGGTAACTATATTATTAGCTATATATATAGCTGACTTAGACAAAATTTTCCCAAATCCCATAAGTCTGTGAGATGTTATAAACCTATGCAATCATTTTGAAAAGAGCTGCATCCCTAGACTGTCGGAGCCAGCTGGCAAAAGGACAGTTCCGAACAGAGGAGTGAGGATGAAAGAATTCAATTCTAAGAATTTGATTCAAAGAATATCTAATTCTATCACGGAAGGATCGCCAGTACACTCCCGGGTCGATATCTCTACTGACCGATCGTGGGTTTATTTTCTCATCCTATTTATACAGCTCCAGGTCAATCAACCCTCGTGCAGTCAGCACCTGTGCGCATAACGGTCAGGTCAATCAATCCCACCTGAGCTTCTCTCAGACCTTGAACTTTCCATGACCCCAAACCTTATTGACTCTGGGCAAAGGACAGTCAGAAGTATTCTTTTAGGGGAAAACCTTAATGGCTCCCCACACTAGCCCTATTTTATTTTATTTTTTATTTTTGAAACAGAGTCTCACTAAGTTGTAGAGGGCCTCACTCTGTTGCTGAGGCTGGTGCAAACTTGCAATCTTCCTGTCTCAGCCTACCTAGTACTGGGATTACAGGCATGCACCACCACACTTGGCTCGTTTCTTTTTTATTGGTACTGGGGACTGAGCCCAGAGGCATTCTACTGCTGAGCTATATCCCCAGTCCTTATTATTTTTGAATTCTTGAACAGAGTCTTACTAAGTTCCTAAGACAGGTCTAGAACCTGTGATCTTTCCTGTCTCAGCCTCAAAACTACTGGGATTACAGGCATATGCTACCATACTTGGCCAAAAGAATAGCTGTGTGTGTGTGTGTGTGTGTGTGTGTGTGTGTGTGTGTGTTTAGGGATTGAACCCAGGGGCATTCTATCTCCAAGCTACACCCCCAGCCTATTTTTTGTTTTTTATTTTGAAACAAGGTCTCACTAAGTTGCTGAGAGCCTCACTAAGTAACTGGTGAGGCTGGCTATGAAACTTCGATCCTCCTGTCTCAGCCTCCTAAGTACTGGGATTACAAGCGGGTGCCACCACACCTGGCTGAAGAATAGCTTTTAAGAAAAATCTAAACACTAATTGTGCATATTTTTGGCTCTAGGTGGTGACCCTAACCGCTGATGATATGACAAGTGTTTCCTTCTCCTCTCTCCGGGGACAAGGAGTCATTTATAATGTCATCGTTCGGGACCCAGTCCTGAACACATCTGCTGCTTATGTTCCTGCACACACATATGCTTGCAGTTTCCAGGCAGTGGAGGATAGCTGTGTTTCCCTTGGTGAGTAGAATTCAAACTCTGACAGATTCTTCTTTGGCTTTGCAGAATTTAAGAATATTCAAACATTCTTGTTGGGTGTGCACGCTTGTAGTCACAGTACTTGGTAGGCTGAGACAGCAGGATTGCAGGTTCAAGGACAGCCTCAGCAACTTAGACCTTCAGCAACGTAGCAAGACCTTGTTTCAAAATAAAACCTATAAAGGGTTGGGGTGTAGCTCAGAGGTCGAATGCCCCTGGGTTTAACCCTCAGTACAAAAAAAAAAATCTTGTCTAGTTTTATTTATTTATTGGAGAAATGAATTTTGAGCCCTAAATTTTCCACTATCAATTGTTTTTTGGCCTTTTGGCTCAGATCAAGTGTATTTTTCCTTTCTCTGTTGTAGGTACTAGAATGAAGTAGTGAACAAAATTGCCAAAATAAAAATATTTGCTGTATGCATTCTATGTGTGTGTGTGTGTGTGTGTGTGTGTGTGTGTGTGTGGTGTTGAGGGTGGAGCCCAGGGGCTTTTCTACCTCTGGGCTATACTCCCAGACCTATTTTATACTTTATTTGGAAACAGGGTCTCACTAAATTGCGAGAGCCTCACTAAGTAGCTGAGGCTGGCTTCAAACCTGTGCGATCCTCCTGTCTCAGCCTCCCAAATTGGGATTACAAGTGTGCACCACCACGCCTGGCTGAATTCTATGTATTTATTGGCCAAGACAAGATAGTCCGGATGGATTTATTTATTTATTTATTTATTTATTTATTTTTGGTGGTACTGGGGGTGGAAGCCAGGGGCTTTTCTACCTCCGGGCTATACTCCCAGACCTGTTTTATACTTTATTTGGAACCAGGGTCTCACTAAGTTGCTGAGAGCCTCACTAAGTAGCTGAGGCTGGCTTTGAACCTGTGCGATCCTCCTGTCTCAGCCTCCCAAGCGCGGGGATTACAAGTGTGTGCCACCATGCCCAGCAGACTGGATAGATTTAAAAAGAGTATAATATCCGAAAAAATCATGAGCAAAATAAAGTCAGGGTGGACCTGGTGGCATATGCCTATGATCTCAGCTACTTGGGAGGCTAAGATAAGAGAATCGCAGGTTTGAGGCCAGCCTCAGCAACTGAGAGCAAAACTCTTTCTCAATTTTAAAAATAAAGGCTAGGCACAGTGACGCCTGCCTGTAATCCCAGGTGGGGGGGGGGGTTGGGAAGCTGAGACAGGAGGATGGCAGGTTTGAGCCCAGTGAGTGTTAATTTAGTAAAACTCTGTTTCAAAATAGAAAGTACATTTGGACTAGGGGTACAGCTCAGAGGCAAGCATGCCCCTGGGTTCAATTACCAGTGCAAAAATTAAAATAGGACTAGGGGTTATAGCTGAGTGGTAGAGTGTCCTTTGGGTTCAGTCTCCAGAGGAGAGGAAAATGTGTGCTATCTATCGTATCTGGGGCGGCGGGGTGGCCAGGGGCCTTGCACACTCCTGGGGTGGCCCACCAAGCGGGCACCGCCAGCGCCAGTTGAGGCCTACTTCCGGGAGCTGCCTGTGGGTTTGAAGACAGGCGGAGAAGATGGCTGGAGATGGGGAGGGCCGAGCAGAGCCGCGCACAGGAACGAGACGAGGACCGCACCGGCTTTCCCCGCTCTGTCCCTGCTGCTGCTCCTCAGCCACCGGCGGACAGTTTCCTGAGCTCTACGGGTTGAAGCACCTAGGCCTTAGTCCTGAGAATTCTACCCTTTTCTGTCTATTCCACAGGTGAAATCATCCATTCTGTGGGCTTCTGCGCCACTTTTAGGATGTCCTCAGTTTGAGTTACTTTGATGTTTCCTTACAGCTAAATTCCTATGATATACTGGGGAGGCTGGGACAGGAGCATCACAGGTGCACAGCCAGCCTCAGTGACTTAGTGAGACCCTGTTTCAAAATGAAAATAAATAAATAAAAAGACTCAGTATAGCTCGGAGGTAGAACACCTCTGGGTTCAGTCCCCACTTCCTCCCCCGCCCCACGATTCAGATGACACGATTTTGGCAGGAAGAGGAAGACTGTCGCGTGTTCTTTGCTTGGTATCTGCTCCATTACTGGTGGTGGTGACCTAGATCACTCTGGACTCATCCACTTTGCCTTTTAATTGAACCTTGGTCTGTGAATTCATCATTTCTAGTGAAGCTGTTATAAAGATGTTTAAACTGACTTTTTCCTCTTTTCCTAATCTGTTCATCCCCCAAAGTGACTGTCTATTTCTTATCTTGAATTATCTTTACTTCTATAAGAAGAATCCTCTATAAAAAGATTCTCCTTCTTATAAAAGCTTCCTTGCCCTCTGATTTTAATTATGTAATTCTTTCTCTTCCTTCTTTCTGGGACGGTAATAAGGGATTCTATTTAGAGTTCCTCTCTGATGTCATGGAAGAATAGCTAACTGAATGTGTAGTTTTTATTGGAAGACTTTGCTGATGGTTGTACTTGCTGGAAACTTCCACTGGATCTTCATTTGAAAAAAAAAATTCCTCACCCAACTTCATGCTTTTGGTGTAAACATTAAAATTCGAGGACAGCAACCAGCCACAGGTCTGAAGTAAGCAGAGGAGGACATGTTTATCTTTCATGTATTCTCAGAAAAGCTGAGAAGCAGATAACATATTGCTCCCTGCACATGCTGGTCTTTCACCGTGAATTTCTTGTTTACATGGATGTCTTCAGGGGCTTGCATTCTTGGTACTGGAGATGGAATCTAGGGGCATTCTACCTCTGAGCTATGCCCGTAGCCCTATATTTTATTCTTTATTTTGAAACAGGGTCTCACTGAGTTGCAAAGGGCCTCACTAAGTAGCTGAGGCTGTCTGCAAATCAGATCCTCCTGTCTCCGCCTCCCCAATGCTTATTACAAGCGTGTGCCACCACGCCCGGCTTACAGAGCCATTCTAAATGTGTTCTGATTTGTGACAAAAACACAAGATTATTTTCTTGTGTTTATGATTAGAATATTTTTTATGTTAAAGAGGCAAGTCTCTAATAATCACCATTTATAATTCATTACTTGATTTCTAATTTTTTTGCTGAGGGTCTTGTTAAGTTGCGGACGCTGGCCTTGAACCTGGGATCTTCCTATCTCAGTTTTTCAAGTACTGGATTACAAGTGTGGGCCACCACACCTGGCATATTGTTTTATTACTGGTTTTTAGGAAAAAAATATTCCAAACCAATATGTATTGGTAAGATTGGGAGTAATTTGTAACCAGGTGTAGTAGTACACAACTATAATCTCAGTACTTGGGACCTGAGACAGGAGGATTACAGGTTTGAGACCAGCCTTAGAAACTTAAGCAAGCCGGGCGTGGTGGCGCACGTTTGTAATCCCAGCATTTGGGAGGCTGAGACTGGAGGATCGCGGTTCGCGGACAGCCTCAGCTACTTAGTGAGGCCCTCTGCAACTCAGTGAGACCCAGTTTCAAAATAAAAAGAATAAAAAATTGGGCAGGGGGTGTAGCTCAGAGGTCGAATGCCCCTGAGTTCCATTCCCAGACCCGCAAAAAAAAAAAAAGAAAGAAAGAAAAAAGAAACTTAAGCAAGCCCCTCAGAAATTTAGTGAGACCCAGTTTAAAATTAAAAAAAAAAAAAAAATAGGGCTGGAGGTACAGCTCAGAGGCAGCTTGCCCTGGGTTTGATTCCTAGAACCATACACACACATGAGCGCGCACACACTCTCGCGCACACACACGCACTTATACACACGAGTGGAAGTAATTTGAATATGTGTGATTTATAGTGTAACAAATATTTTAGTATGAATTTGGATTTAAATTCTTATTTTAAAGCCCTGGTGAGCTTCTATTTATCAATTATTGGTCATAAACCATTGAATGTGGCTATTATCTTGTTTCCGCTAGACTCCTACCTGTCTGTCTCGTCTGTCTCTGTCTCTGTCTCTGTCTCTTGTGCTGAGGATTGAACCCATGGGCATTCTATCACTGAGCTACAACCTCAGCCTGTTTTACTTTAAGACGATTCTTGCTAAGTTGTTCCAGTTGGCCTTGAACTTGTAGCCCTCCTGCCTCTCCCTCCTGAGTAGCTGGGATTACAGCTGTATGCTACTGAATTGCTTCTGTTTCTCCTTTGTTAAAACTGAATTATTTTAGAGCAAATCCCAGTATTTCAGTATATGTATGTATGTATGTATGCATGTATATATATGTGTGTGTATATATATAGACGTAAATATATATACTGATCAATATTTATAGCAATTGTCCTTGGTAAGAGCTTTTTAAAAAAATATAACCACAGTATCATCAATACAATTTTAATAAAAATATAAAAAAATCATTCCTTAATAGACTCCAAATAACAGCTAGAGTTTATATTTCCTAGTAGCATCTTAGTTCTTTTCCATTTAATTTGAAGGCTGTGCATTGTACTTGTCATGTGACTCATAAATCTCTCTCTCTTTTTTTTGGTACTGAGGGTGGGGATGGAACCCAGGGGCTTTCTACCTCCGGGCTATACCCCCAGACCAATTTTTATATTTTATTTGGAAACGGGGTCTCACTAAATTGTTGACAGCCTCACTAAGTAGCTGAGGCTGGCTTTGAACCTGCAATCCTCCTGTCT
The DNA here is from genome assembly GCF_963383645.1 of Muscardinus avellanarius. NCBI lineage: Eukaryota > Metazoa > Chordata > Mammalia > Rodentia > Gliridae > Muscardinus > Muscardinus avellanarius. The sequence continues at coordinate 90,308,238 of NC_137797.1, forward strand.
CAGCCTCCAAAGGGCTGGGATTACAAGCGTGCACCACCCCACCTGACCATAAATCTCTTTGACCCCTACTCCCACTGCTTTTATTTATTTATTTATTTACTTACTTATTTATTTATTTATTTATTTTTGCGGTACTGGGATGGAACCCAGGGGCATTCTACCTCCAAGCTACACCCCCAGCCCTATTTTTTATTCTTTATTTTGAAACCGGGTCTCACTGAGTTGCAAAGGGCCTCACTAAGTAGCTGTGGCTGCCCATGAACCGCGATCCTCCTGTCTCAGCCTCCCGAATGCTGGGATTACATGCGTGTGCCACCACGCTTGGCACTACTGTTTATTTTCTTGTAGTTTTTTGTTGAATCAGAAATCATTTTAAGCACCTTTTTCCTGCTCTCCCTGCTACAAAGAATATGTCACAGAATATGTATAATGCTATCCACCTCTGTCAAAAAGCATGTATTGTCTGAGTTTAGTTTTTATTATAGAAGCAGCCATTGATATTAATTGTTGATATATATTTATTCATTAGGGGTGGCAGTGGTATTTTAAGGTAAAAAAAATATATGAAGTAAATTAGTGTCATTTTTATTTTATTTTATTTTATTTTATTTTATTTTATTTTATTTGGTGGTACTGGGGTTCCTGGAATCCCTTCTACCTCCGGGCTACACTCCCAGATCTATTTTTATATTTTTATTTGGAAACAGGGTCTCATAAGCCAGCTCACGGGGCTGGCTTTGAACCTGCTTGATCCTCCTGTCTCCGTCTCCCAAGCACGGGGATTACAAGTGTGCGCCACCACGCCCGGCTGATTTTTTTTTTTCTTTCATGAAACTGTCTTTAATACCAAGTCACTTTCTTTAATACCAAGTATCAAATTGGATGTATTGCCTACTAAAATTTCCTTGTATTTTTAGGAAGAGAATCTACCAAAGTGTTCTTCACCCTTGTCGCCCTGCTCGGCCTCTTCATTTGTTTCTTCGGACACAGATTCTGGAAAACAGGTATGGGGTCCGGTGCAGCAAGGTGCCTTTGGCCTTTTGTCCGCCGGGCCGCTGGGGATTTACGCAGAGTCAGGAGAGCGGCACTTCTCCCCATAGTCTTCATGGATTTGTGGCTGGGTGCTCTTGATGACCCCACCGAGTCACTCTGCATTGTTTAAATTTATTTTCGTGGTTCTGAGGATGAAACTGGCTCATGCTTGACAAGTGCTCTACTACTAAGCCGCATTGCCAGCCCTACATTTTCATTTTTCCCCCTTTTCTCTCAAACATGGAGCGCAGCCTTCTTTTGTGAAGAGGGAAATAAAATTTGGTTTGTGTGGCAAACTTCTGTACATGCTAGATCTGCTGCTAGTCAACTACAGATAACAGATTAGAAAATGGGGCATCTGCATACACGTGTGTGGATTCTGGTGGCGGTGATGGACTCGATTTCCTAGGATCCAGGCTCCAGGCTGCAGGGCAGAGTGAGGCTGAGAGGTCTGCTCAGCCCTGGGGGTTCAGCCCCCAAGGGAACTTCAGAATCCACAGGTGAGACGAGTGGGGACTGGGATCCGCTGAGCTGGTTTTATTTTTTTATGGTACTGGGGATGGAACCCAGGGGCATTCTACCTCCAAGCCTGATTTTTTTATTCTTTATTTTGAAACAGGGTCTTACTTGTAAGGTTTTTAGGCGCAAATAAAAAAGGCGAGAGAGACCGGTGCACCAAAAAGAAAAAGAATTTTATTGAGGTCTCGGAGAGCTCCTGAAGACCTCCGAGCTCCTCTGACACTAGAGGGGAAATGCACTTCCTTTTAAATTTAAGTCTTGCGGGCGGAGTTACGCGTGGAAACTCCGCCCCTCTCACGATATCCCAGCAGTCTCCTCCTTTTCTAAGGTCCCGCCCCGCGGGCCCCAAGACCCAACCTGTCATCACTGAGCTGCAGAGAGTCTAATTAGCTGAGGCTGGCTGCGAACCTGTGATCTTTCTGTCTCGGGCTCTCAAGTACTGGGATTACAAGCGTGTGCCACCACACCTGACTTTGGCCTTAATTTTTTAATTTGCCTTTTATGGTTTTTTATTTACACAAAAAAGTCCTTACGTAACCAGCAAGGTGTATAACTGAGCTTCAGAGGTATAGTGACCATAATACTGACCTACTGAGGCTCTTTGAATTGGCTCTAATACTGTTTGAAAAAGCGACTCTTTTCTCTTCATTGCAACACTTTTTTCTTGATTAATTGGTAGGAGAATATCAGGAGGAATGCTTAATCTCTCAAGGTGTAGAATGACTCTAACAGAATTTAATTGCCACACTGTGGGCAAAATCCCACTGATCTAACCAGGGTATTTTTCTTTTATGTCAATATGTGTCACTTATATATGTTGATATAGAGATATAACATAGGTATCAGTACTAGTAGTGATGGAAAAGAACTTAAGAAAATAGATGAAGGTATGGTCTTCATAATCACGTGTGGGGGGAAAGAGATGTCTGGATACTTGTGTTTTTAGAAATTTTAATGGATGGCTATGAAAGGATGATTTAAAGAAAATGTGAAAATCGCATTTTGCTTTGGAATACTTTGTTAAAGTTTCTCACATTTTATTTTTGCTTATGTAACTGTTGAAATTTAGAGTGTAATTTTAGATGAGATACATAACACAAGCCCTCTCTTTAAGCAGAAAATATAAACATATGAAAAATGAGCCATGCAAGTGGCGAGTAACCGTTTCATAATTGAAGTTGACCTGCAGGCATGAAAGTGTGCTCTGTAGTTAACACCGTATTTTAAAATCGTATCTACTTAATAGTAAAATTACTCCCAGCCAATTCTAAATTTCTTATGCCTTTTAGGTAATTACTTTTCTTCTCTGGATGCCATAGTGTGTAAATTCTTGGGGTGTAAGCATATACATAAAGATTGGGTCCTTACATTGCATTGTGTAAAGAGCGCCTAACCAGAGCTTTTTTGTTTTTTCTTCTCCTGCTGGTTTGCTACAGAATTATTCTTCATAGGCTTTATCTTCCTGGGATTCTTCTTTTATGTACTGATTACAAGACTGACACCTATTAAGTATGATGGTGAGTGAAAATGATCGTTTAATTGGGTTCAATTAAACAGTCACTGTGCTGAGCTAGGCACTATACCACACTCCTATAATCCTGGGTACTCAGGAGGCTGAGGCAGGAGGATTACAGGTTGGAGGCCAGCCTGGGAAACTTAGACTTTGTCTTAAAAAAGAGGGGGGTGGGTGGGTAGCCCAGTGGTAGAGCACCCCTGGGCTCAATCCCTAGTACCAACCAATGAACCCACACACATCTGGAAAGCTCAGTCTGTGGTCCCCCTCCCTGCTACAGTTTGACCTATGCTGTGTGATCCCCCCTTATGGATGTGCAATAAGGGGTCACCTTATTCAGCTCTATATGCTGATACCTACAGTGTCTTTTCTCGACTACCCACTCAGCCTTTTGGTTTTAGTCAGTTTTTCCATCACTGTGACCAAAATACCTGACGAGCACAACTTAGAGGAAGGAAGGTGCCTTTGGCTCCGAGTCTCAGGGGTTTCAGAGGTCAGCCTCTGGTCAGCTGGCTTGCTCTGGCAGGGCTTTCAGGCACAGCAGAGGAAGAAAAGGCTCAGCTCGTGGTGGTGGGAGCAGAGAGAGAAAGAGGAGGGAGTGAGAGACAGATACGGTTCCCAGGGCCATACCTCTAGTGAGCCACCCTCCAACCACACCTGCCTCTGACCTGCCTGCGTCGTATAACACATGAGCTCTTCTGGGGGGCGCGTGTGTGGGGGGCACTGGGGATTGAACCCAGGGGCATTCTACCTCTGAGCCACATTCCTAGCCCTATTTTATTTTCATTTGGAGACAGGATCTTGCTAGCTCATGGGTAGAATAGACCTGTGTTCACTCCTCTGAACCACCAAAATGTTAAGTTTTCTTTACCTTAAGCAGCCTTCCCTTCACCCCATCACATTTAGCAGAATACTTGTCTGCTTTTCCTTCTCAGCCTAGCTCTTGACAAGCCAGGCCCATGGTGGCCAGTCGTGGGGATCCGCTCAGCGTCCACATCTCAGGCCAGGCTGGGGTCACGGCACCGCTGAAGCGCCCGCCAGCCTGACTGCGGCAAGGCTGAGGCTGGCGATGCTGCCGGTGACGATGGGTCCATCTTCTCCCTTTGCACAGATCGCCTGATCCTAACAGCCGTGGCTGGGAGCGTCGGTGGGATCGTCTTGGTGGCCGCGTGGTGGCGGTTTGGCCTCCTCCTGCTGTGCATGCTGTGTGTGGGACTCGTGCTGGGCTTCCTGCTCTCCTCCGTGACGTTCTCTACTCCGCTGGGTAGGAGATGCGGCGCTGGCGATCTGAGTGTTCAGGCCATGGTGTGGGAGGCTTTATTTGGGCCCTCTAGGAATAGCGCCTGCTCAGGAGTTGGGATCCTGGAGCGGTGCCGCATAGCTCCGCCTTCTAAAGAGCTCGGGAAACTTGATAATGCAGCACTTTAGGAGAGCCCAGCGCAAGTAAGAATCCCTCCTTTCTCAAAGGCATGTTTGGGAGTCCCTTTTGTTCTGACTTCAGCAAACATGTAGCTCAATGATAGGTCTGGAGTTATAAGTAATGTGATTTCTGTTAATTTAGGTGTTTTCTAAAATGTCTGTAGAGGTAGCTTTGTGTAACTGTGTTTCTATTAGAACTAATGGAGGCAAAGAGGACTCTTAATAGAACAGTGGCTACTTTTTTTTAAAGCCCAGAAACTCAACTCTCCTCTTTCCTCCTCCTCCTCCTCCTCCTCCTCCTCCTCTTCCTCCTCCTCCTCCTCTCCTCTCCTCTCCTCTCCTCCTCCTCCTTCTTTTGCAATACTGACTGGGGATTGAACTCAGGGGCATTCTACTCCAAGCTATACCCCGAGCCCTGTATATATTTTTTTATGTTAAAAACAGGGTCTCACTAAATTGTGGAGGGCCTCACTAAGTAGCTGAGGCAGGCCATGAACCTGCGATCTTCCTGTCTCAGCCTCCCAAGTACTGAGATTACAAGCATGTGCCAACATGCCCTGCTGCTCTCCTCCTCCTCCTCCTCCTCCTCCTCCTCCTCCTCTTCCTCCTCCTCCTCCCCCCTCCCCCCCCCTCTGGGCCTCTACCTCCACCCCTGCCCTTTGCCAAACCCTAACCATTCCTAAGATTTCTACTGGAGTTTTAATTTAATTACTTAATTTCTGCCAATTTAAAAAGTCTGATCAACTTGTGAGTTAACGTTCTTAGTAGTTCACAATCACATTTCCAGATTGTTGCCAAAATGCAAAGAAATAAAAGAGAGTGCATTCAAAGATACTCTGAAGTTGTTTCCTTTCTGTGGCAACCTTAGTTCTTATATTGATATTAAAGTTGCTGTCTCCTGAGTCTTGAGAACACAGTATACAATAGAGTGCAATTCATGTGTCCCTTAGGTTCCTTTTCTTTTTTTTTTAGACCAGAGAGAGTTGACAGCCTGTGTTTTTGTTGACTAGCTGAGCCCCTTTGTTCTGACTTCAGCAAACCTGTCGCTAAGCGCCTTCCTGCCGGCCCCTGTGTGGGTAGTCTTTCATTTAGAAAATCTGATCAAAAGTAGAAGCCTTTAGACTTGAGTAGATGAGTCTTAGGGGGGAGGTGTTTGTTGAAAATACAGACTGGAGGCCCGTGCTAGATGTGCTTAATCAAATAGTACCTAATGGGGTTTTTGCCTTTTTCTTAACACTTAGAGGATGGAGGGAGAGCAGGTTAGAAATTCTAGTAGTGTGCTTTTGGTGAGTAGAACGGGCTTAATTTATGAAAGCAGAAAGACACCTGATATCGCTCTGTCCCTCGTCCTTAACTATCTTATAACCCTGGACAAGGAAATGAAGCTTTGTTTCATCATCTGTAAAGCTGTCTCTGGAGAGAAGTGAGGAGTGAGATTATAATAGAGTCAAAAATCTCTTTATTTTATGCTAGGCATGGTGGGGCATGCTTGTAATCCCAGCGCTTGGGAGGCTGAGACAGGAGGATCTCACAGGCTCAGTAGTGAGGCTCTCAGCAACTTCGACCCTGTTTCCAAATAAAAGTATAAAATAGGTCTGGGAGTATAGCCTGGAGGTAGAAAAGCCCCTGGGTTCCACCCCCAGTACCACACACACACAAAAAAAAAAAAAAAGGAAAAAAAATTATTTTCATCTTTTTTTTGTACTGAGGATTGAACCCAAGGACATCCTACCTCTGAGCTATACCCCCAGCCTATTCATTTTTTATTTATTTTTATTTTTGTGGGTCGGGAGATGGAACTCAGAGGCATTTGACCTCCGAGCTACATCCCCTACCCTATTTTTTATTCTTTATTTTGAAACAGGGTCTCACTAAGTTGCAGAGAGCCTCACTAAGTAGCTGAGGCTGTCCGCGAACAGTGATTCTCCTGTCTCAGCCTCCTGAATGCTGGGATTACAAGCATGAGCCACCATGCCTGGCTTTCAGTTTTTATTTTGAAACAGGGTCTTTTTGTTTTTTGCGGTACTTTGATGAAACCCAGGGGCATTCTACCCCTGAGCTACACCCCCAGCCCTATTTTTATTCTTTATTTTGAAACAGGGCCTCACTAAGTAGCTGAGGCTGTCTGCAAACCATGATCCTCCAGTCTCAGCCTCCCGAATGCTGGGATTACAAGCGTGCGCCACCACGCCCGGCTCTGAAACAGGGTCTTATTGATAGCCAGCATTGGCCTTGAACCTGTGATCCTCCTGTCTCAGCTTTCCAAGTACTGGGATTCCAGGCAGGTGTGTGCTACTGTGCCCCGCTCGATTTTCATCTTTATAAAAGTATTCCGGAGCCAGGCACCATGGCACATGTTTGTATATTTCTAGAAGTATCCCAGAGCAAGCTCTGTGGTGCGCGTTGTTCAAGGCAAGCCTCAGCAACTTAGGTTCTCAGCAACCTAATGAGAATTTGCTTCAAAATAAAAATAGGGGCTGGGGGTATAGCTTGGAGGTAGAATGCCTCTGGGCTAATCGCCAGTACTGGCGGTGGGGGTAGAGGATTGGTGGCATAGCTCAGTGGTAGAATGCCCGTTTTTGATCATGTGTGTGTGTGTGTGTGTGTGTGTGTGTGTGTGTGTGTGTATCCCAGAAGCCAGACACAGTGGCACACTCCTAGAATCCCAAAGACTCAGCAGGTGAAGCAGGTAGTTAACAAGTCAAGACCAGCCAGAGGAATTTAGCGAGACTCTGTCTCAAAAATCTAAAAAAGGGTTGTGGATGTGGTAGAGCACCCTTAGGTTCAGGAGGGAGAGGGAGGGGGAGGGAGAGGGAAGAGAGAAAGAAAAGAGAGAGAATAGCCTAGAGGAAGTGTCTATAAACTTTTGTGATGAACTACTCTTGTTGGTGAAACAACTTTAGCATGTATCCTTCATATATGTGTCTGTGGATATTGCATCGCTCAAGCACAGCTGGGGTGAGTGCCTGCAAACTTATGTTTTTATGCATTAGAATTTGTAAGATACTTGGCTCACCTCTCAGATTTGATTAGATCACTGCATTCACCTTATGTGAGTAGCAAAGAGATTATTCTCTAAAAAGTGTCCATTTTTCACATGCCTGCATTATAACTACTTTTTTCAATTCTTAGATTCCTTGGGAAACGTGTGTGTGTGTGCGTGTGTGTGTGTGTGTGTGTGTGTGTGTGTGTGTGTGTTACTGGTGATGGAACCCAGGGGCATTCGACCTCCGAGCTACACTCCCTGCCCTATTTTTTATTCTTTATTTTGAAACTGGGTCTCACTGAGTTGCTAAGGGCCTCACTTAGTAGCTGAGGCTGTCCGTGAACCGTGATCCTCTGGTCTCAGCCTCCCGAATGCTGGGATTATAACCATGCGCCACCATGCCCGGCTCCAACCCCATTTTTTTTTTTTTTTTGGTACTGGGAATGAAACCCAAGGGCACTGTACCTCTGAGCTACACCCTTCAGCCCTATTTTTTTTAGTTTTTTTTTTATTTTTTGAAACAGGGTCTCACTGAGTTGGCAGAGGGCCTCACTATGTAGTAGCTGAGGCTGTCTGTGAACTGTGATCCTCCTGTCTCAGCCTCCCAAATGCTGGGATTACAAGCATGTGCCACCATGCCCAGCTTATTATTTATTTTGAAACAGGGCCTCACTAACTTTCTTAAGGCCTCACTAAGTAGCTGAGGCTGGCCGTGAACCTGTGATCCTGTCTCAGCCTCCCAAGTACTGGGATTACTAGTGTGTGCCACAATGCTTGGCTCCTTGAAAAGACTATCTATCTATTTATTTATTTATTTATTTATTTATTTATTTATTTATTTATTATTTGGTGGTACTGGGGTTCCTAGAAACCCTTCTACTTCTGGGCTACACTCCCAGACCTATTTTTATATTTTTATTTGGAAACAGGGTCTCTTAAGCCAGATAGGCTGGCTTCGAACCTACGCGATCATCCTATCTCCGCCTCCCAAGCACAGGGATTACAAGCGTGTGCCACCATGCCCAGCTTGAAAGACTTAAGCCACATGTGTCTGGACGTGATGGCGCATGCTTACAATTTCAGTACTTGGGAGGCAGAGACAGGAGGATTGCATGTTTGAGAACAGCCTCAGCCTCAGCAAGTAGCGAGACTTTTATCAACCAAGCAAGACCCTGTTTCAAAAAAAAAGGGCTGGGGGTGTAGCTCAGAGCTAGAATGCCCCTGGGTTCCATCCCCAGTACCACAGAAAAGAAGTCACATGTATATTTTATGAGGGCTAATACAGTTGCACTTCAGAATGTGGTCCATAAATTCACCTCACTGCATCATGTTACACTTGGCTCTTGGAGGATGTGGGGTCCCACAATCCCCTCCTCAGAGCCCCTCCTCAGGCCATGTGGGTCTCAACACTTAGGACCAGTGCAGACGAATGATGGTGCCGGTGTCACACAGTCAGACTTTTATTTTGAGATGGAGTCTTGCTCTCTTGCCTGGGCTGATCGCTAGGCTGGAGCGATCCTCCTGCCTTAGCCTCCAGAGCAGCTGGAACGACAAGTGTGCACATCACACCTGCTCCTGGTTTTTAAACTTCATTCATGAAGCATCTCGCCCTCAGGTGTGCGTGCACTGGAGTCTGGCAGCAGGAGAAGGTTTGGCAGGAGCCTCGGGTGGCTGGCTCCTGGCCTCCAGGATTCGCTGCCGTGTGCGGCGCTTGGTGGGATGTGGGTCAATGGTGGAATTTGTTAAGAGGATTTTGATGTCTCTATTGGGTTCACAGCTTAACTCTGAATCTTTTTACTTGTGGTCCTCCCTGCCCCTGGCACACAACAGGAAATCCTAGAAACCTAGAACTACAAGAAGTGGTTTAGAGCTTGGAGATGCTATAATCTGGTCTTTTCATCTCATGAGGCCCAGGTTCCCAGGGTTCCTGAGTGCGAAGCTGGGACTATTGCAGCCTCTTCTGAGTTATCTTGCTGCTGAGCGCAGAGTGTTTGCCGTATGGTCCCTCCTCCTAGCCCATGTCCTTCAAAGCGATTTTACTGACAGTTAAATAAAGAAAATTGGACTTTCTGTTTCCAACAAATTCCCTGGTTGTTCGGATATTGAAAAAATGTCTGTGTTCAGATGTTGAAAAAAGGAAGAGTCACTTGGCAAAGCGCCTGTTTACTCTGGATCCTCTTGGCTTTTTCAGGGAACCTGCAGGTTTTCCGTGACGATGGTGTGTTCTGGGTGACTTTCTCCTGTATAGCTGTCTTCGTTCCGGTTGTTTTCATGGGCTGCCTACGAATTGTAAGTGCCTCATCAGAAGTTGGGTTTATTCCTCTGTTGGCTGCCTGTTACATCACTTCACAGGTTTCATTCCCTGGGGAAGGATGCTAAATAGCCTTGCTTTTATGAAAGTTTGTATATGATCCTCACACCGTGTCTTTTAAGTTTTTTTCCATCAAATGGAGGATCAACTGTGAAAAATTTCAGCAGTGGAAGCAGAAGATAAGTTTTATTTTATTTTATTGTGGTACTGGGGTTTCTGGAAATCCTTCTACCTCCGGGCTACATCCCCAGACACCTATTTTTTTTATATTTTTATTTGGAAACAGGGACTCTTAAGCCAGTGCGGCTAGCTTTGAATCTGCGAGATCCTCCTATCTCTGCCTCCCAAGCACGGGGATTATAAGCGTGCGCCACCACGCCTGGCCAGAAGGCAGTTTTATTCCTCTAATGTAAGAACCTGATGGGACATTAGTTTAGCTGTTTCTCCAGAATGATCGTGATTTAATTAGATTTTATTGTTGAACAACTTTTGTGGAGATTATTTTCTTTTTATTTATTTTTTATATTTTGGGGAGGGTCTGGGGATGGAACCCAGGGGCATTTGACCTCCGAGCTACACCCCCTGCCTATTTATTATTTTGAAACCGGGTCTCACTGAGTTGCAGAGGGCCTCACTAAGTAGCCGAGGCTGTCTGTGAACCGCGATCCTCTGGTCTCAGCCTCTCGAATGCTGGGATTACAAGCGTGCGCCACCACGCCCGGCTATTTTCTATAGCACAGCCATGCATGGCTTACCAACAAAGCTACATTCTGATGACTGCATTATCAGGTGATTTTTTTTTTTTTGGTCCAAGGGCAAACATCACAGAGTGGACTTACCCGAACTAAGAGGGCTGCAGTGTCACTAGGTGCAGACTGTTACAGGAGTGCCTTCATAGATGCTGTCTGTCGTGAGATGTTGTTACGTAGCACAGGACTGTATTTCGATAAACTAGACCATGTTTTAAGAGCTCACTATGGATGTTGAAGATTGTATTTGATTTTATTTTATGTTTTTTCATGGTACTAGGGCTTGAACCCAGAGGCATTCTAACCTCCGAGCTATACTTTCAGCCCTATTTTATTTTGTCATAGGGTCTCACTAAGTTGCAGAAGGCCTCGCTGAATTGTTGAGGCTGGTCTCGAACCTGCAATCCTCCTGTCTTCGCCTCCCAAGTACTGAGATTACGGGGGTGCCTCACCAAGCCTGGCTGTGAAGGGTTTTTTGTTTGTTTGTTTATCTTTTATCAGCTTGGACGCTTGATCCATTGATTGAGGTAGAAACTGTCCTGTTCCATCAGGGGTGACTCTCAACTCTTCTCCCTTCCCCAGCTGAACATCCTGGCTTGTGGCGTCCTGGGCTCGTACACGGTGGTTCTGGCTGTTGGCAGTTACGTGTCCACAAGCCTGTCTTACGTCACTTTGAATGTACTCAGGAGAGCACTCGACACGGATTTCCGCAGAGCTTTCACATATGTGCCTTTTCAAAACAATGGTAAGACTCTTGAATCCCAAACCTGGAGTGACGGTCCAACTGGAGTACTGACTCCCTGATGCCAAGAGCCCTTGAGAAAGGTGGGAGGGAGGAAGCGCCTCTGTTGCCACTTAGGCTGTGGAAGCAAAGAATTACAATTTTCTTTTTGTAGTGGGGATTGAACCCAGGGGTGTTCTACCTCCAAGCTACACCCCAGCCCTATTTTTTATTTTATTTTGAAACAGGGTCTAAGTTGATGAGTCTCAGTACTTGCTGAGGCTGTGTCCTTGAACCTGTGATCCTCTTATTTAAAAAATTACAATTTTTAAGCTGGTTGAAGTTCATACTTTTTTTTTTTTTTTGCAGTACTGGGGATGGAACACAGGGGCCTTCCACCTCTGGGCTACACCCTCAGCCCTAATTTTTCTTCTTTAAACAGGGTCTCACTGAGTTGCAAAGGGCCTCACTAAGTAGCTGAGGCTGTCCAAGAACCGCAGTCCTCCTCTCTCAGCCTCCCCAATACTGGGATAAGCGTGTTCCACCATGCCTGGCTTGAAAAGTTCATACTTCTAAAAACACTGAACTTGGTTAAGAATTTTCTTTCTTTCTTTCTTTTTTTTTTTTTTGCGTGTGTGTGTGGTATTGGATATTGAACCCAGGGTCATTCTACCTCCAAGGTACACTCTTAGCCCTATTTTATTTTTTATTTAGAAACAGGGTCTTGCTTCACTGCTAAGAGTCTGGTTATGTTGCTGAGGCTACCCTTGAGCCTGTGGTCCTCCTATCTCAGCCTCGCAAATACTGGGATTGTAGTTGTTTGCCACCACACCTGGCCAGTTTTAATTTTGAGATGGTCTCACTTAATTGCTGAGACTGTCCTTGCTTGAGCTTGCAATCCTCCTGCCTCCTCCTCTTTAGTGTTTGAATTATTGGTTTGCACCACCACGCTTGGTTCCTTTACTTTTTGAAGAAGAAAAGTGACCATCACATTAAATGTTACAAAGTTTGTAAAATACATTGATTTCAGAAATGCTAAAAGATGGAGAGTAGAAAAGCCAGTTTTGTAGCTGAGATGGCTGGTGGAAAAGCAAGTCTTGAAACCGAAGGTACTGTGAATAAGCACAAGTGTGATTGTTACCAATTTTGAGGGGCAGCTCTTCCCCCTGCTCTCCAGAGCTTCCCATTTGGGTAAGAAGCTGATGGCAAAGACCTTGAAACCCATGTGTCTTGGGAGTTTTAAATACAACGGAAAGTTCTGCAAGGAAGCAAAGCATCTACTAGAAACAGTAGGACCTGTGGGATCTTTTCGTGCATTTCTGTGCCTTCTATGAATGGTTAAGGCTCCTCAGAGAGTAGAATGGGAAAGAAGTGAGCAGGGCAGCCCCGTCTTCTACGATGCACACACGGGAAGTGAAACGACATCACCGCCTTTTCCAGCTCCTCCTGCAAAATCAGATGGTGCCTGTGGGCAGTGTTCACGTACTGCTAGAATGCCTAGGACCCAAGAGCGGATTCTCTCATGACCTGTTTGGACTTTTGGATGCCTGAAATAGGAAATTCCTACTTTCAAAATAAGACCGAGCTTGGCGTGGTGGTACATGCCTGCAATCTCAGGACTTGGGAGGCTAAGACAGGACCACAGGTTTGAGACCAGTATCAGTGACTTCGTGAGACCCTGTTTCGAAACTAAAAACTAAAATGGGGCTTGGGGTGTAGTTCAGAGATAGAATGCCCTGGGTTCAAGCCCCAGAACCACCAAAACAAACCAACCAAAGTATGACTGTAGCTTCACTACTCATTATTTCTTTTGTAACAGAAAATTCACATATATTTGCACTAACTCACCAGGAAGTTTGATATTAGAAAGAGGATATAGACTTAAGTCTATAAAGATTGTTAGGTTTTAAACTACAAGCGTTCTAACTGTGTTGCCTCTCTGCCATTTCTTTCTCGCTCTCTTTTTTTGTAGACTTTATTATTCTGGCAGTATGGGGGATGCTGGCTGTAAGTGGAATTACATTACAGATTCGGAGAGAAAGAGGGCGGCCTTTTTTCCCTCCTCACCCATACAAGCTGTGGAAGCAGGAGAGGGAGCGCAGAGTAACGAATATTCTCGACCCAAGCCACCACATCCCTCCACTGAGAGAGAGGCTATACGGCCAGTTAGCCCAGATCAGAGAGCTCTTCCAAAACGAACAGCCGGCCGGAGAGAGGACGCCCCTCCTCCTGTAGATGTGGACGGCCACGCGCCCAGCCAGTGTGCCTCGGCCCTGGCGTTCAAGCTCAGATTGTTCCAGCCCTCTCCGATGCAAGTCTAACAGGGGATGAGGCTTCACCTGGTATTGTGCTGTCTTTACTGATACATGGTCAGGGTACACCGAGAGTTGGGGTGATTCTAACGTGAGAGAATGAGGACGACCTGAAAGTTGGCTGGTAGAGGGCCTTTCCTTATTTCCAAATATTTGAGCAATTACCCTTCAGATAAATATATGATCAACATATTTCATTGAAGAGATACATCAAAATATAAGTAAAACACAAAAGAATAGAAACAAAAAACTGATTCAGAAACTCCAAGGAGTTTATTTTATAAACTCCTTGAACTTGGGGAAAGGATGATATTTAAGTATTATATTGGATTTTTATTTGCCTGTGTGTGGAGATTTAGGGATTTGGTACCGAAGTCCTGGACATCAGAAAATAAAAAGTGACGTAGGTTCTTAGGAAAAGCAGCCTGATTATTTAGTTGCATGGCCTTTTTACAGTTTATAATCAATAAAGTATCTTTTTTGGTTCCTCTATTAAAAAAATTTAAAATTATAAAATACACAAAATTATCAACTTATTTTTACTTGTACCGTTCAGGTTTTCTTTTTGTCTTTTATTGCTTAGAATGGTAATTTACATAGCTAAATTATTTCAGTTATTAGAAAATAGTTCAATTTATAGATAAGAAAACTTTAATATGATTTATTTATATTTCAAAAAAGTCCTGTTATTTTTTTCAAGGCTTTTAAAAATAGCGCTGACAGGCAATCTTTATTTTAAACTGCTTTAGATGACATAGATTAATGTTTTGTTTCTAGGAAAGTGATTCCTACCTTATCTACAGTATCATTAACAAACTTGAAGCATTTGTTTCATTCTTTCTGCTACAATAGCTGCTAGCATTGGTACAAAATAATTTTTGGGGGGTACTGGGGATTGAACCCAGGGACATTCTTCCTCTGAGCTAAATCTCTAGGCTTATTTTTAATATTTTAGTTTGAAATTGAATCTCACTAAATGGCTAAGGGCCTCCCTAAATTGCTGAGGTTGGCCTCAAACCTGTGATTCTCTCATCTGTCTCTCAAGAGCTGGGATAACAGGCAAGTACCACCAGGCCCAGCTTAAAGTTTTTAATACTTGCTTTTCTGTGTTTAAAGCCCCCGTGCCACCTGTGTTTTTAAGTGCTGAGGAAGGAGTCAACAAGGATTCAGGAATTTAGTGACCTTTTAATTAGAACCATGTTGGCATCAGCGAGGAGGGTCCCCTCAGCTTAGACACTTGTTTTAGCACAAGAAAACACCTGGGCTGCACACCTGCTCAACGCCTTTCTTCTCACCTGTCCGAGTGGGATTGTGAGCTGACTCCTGACACACCTCAGTGGTGCTAGGGCTGCTGGGGCTGTGGCACATGTATGTGAGGTGACCGCTATTGCGCTGATGCTGCTAGTTCCTTTGCAGTATGAAAAAGTTACTGAAGCCGGGTGTGGTGGTGCACGTTTGTAATCCCTGCGCTTGGAAGGCTGAGACAGGAGTACTGCGCAGGTTCGAAGCCAGCTTCAGCTGGCTTCAGACCCTGTTTCCAAATAAAATATAAAATAGGTCTGGGAGTGTAGCCCAGAGGTAGAAGGTCCCTGGGTTCCATCCCCAGTAACATAAAAAAAAAAAGAAAAAGAAAAGAAAAAAAAAGGAAAAGGTTACTGAAGTTTTAGGGAACTGGAAACACCTTTAACCTTTGCTTTTAAAAGTGTCTTGGAGCCGGGCGTGGTGGCGCACGCTTGTAATCCCCGAGCTTGGGAGGCGGAGACAGGAGGATCGCGCAGGTTCGAAGCCAGCTGCTCTGGCTTAAGAGACCCTGTTTCCAAAAATAAAATAGGTCTGGGAGTGTAGCCCGGAGGTAGAAGGGCTTCCAGGAGTCCCATACCACCAAAAATAAATAAATAAATAAAAGTGTCTTGGGAGGGATTAAACAAAATGAAAACATAGAAAACCATTCTTGCTTCCAAAAATTCAATGGAGGTAATTTTTACTGTTTATAACTTTAGAAACTTGATCAAGAAAAATATTTTTAATAGTTCACTATAGGGACTCTTATTTTCTGTGTCTACATTCTAATAAAATTATATGGAACATTTGCGTTTTTTTCTGTACCACTAAAATGCACTACAAGTGAAGACTGTAAAAGGCAGAACACCATTCTTTGGAAGGATACAAATTATTCAAACATTCAGAATTTGTAATAAAAAACCAGTTTGTGTAATTTTTATAATAAATACCTTTCTTGAAAAAAGTACTGAAAAGTCTAATTACTAAAACAGTAATTTGTGTTGGTGCCACAGCACTGTGGGTAAGCTGAAAAGCAGTAGCAGCAATATAGGAAATGCCATTCTTTTTAAGTGTTTTCACAAAGTTCTGGTCTGTTGCAGGGCAGCTGCCAGGTTGTCAAACCACCCTCGCTAAACAGTACAATAGGATAATTGAATTTTTGAAGAAGTTGGTACAGAAAACTGATTCTGACAAAGAAACTGCTAGAATATTTGGCATGGAAAAGACTTTAGAGATTGCATCTGCCCCTTTTATTTTATACCTGAGGAAATTCAGGTAACAGTGCCCAGACCAAAGTTAGGAATGGCTGACTCCTCATACAAATGTGTTCTGTACTCATCATGATGATGTAAATCACTGATTATATTCAGTTTCTTCTACCAATGAATTGGTAGGATGTTTCCAATGTTTACATTTATAGTTGTGGTCTTTTTAGGAAACTAATTTTAAACAAATATGTGCCTAAAAACTTATACACAAGAAGCCGGGCGTGGTGGCGCACGCTTGTAATCCCTGTGCCTGGGAGGCGAAGACAGGAGGATCGTGCAGGTTCGAAGCCAGCCGTGCTGGCTTAAGAGACCCTGTTTCCAAATAAAAATATAAAATAGGTCTGGGAGTGGAGGTAGAAGGGCTTCCAGGAACCCCAGTACCACCAAAAACAAAACAAAACAAAAAACAAAAAATAAATATACACTAGAAATTATAATGCATAAATATACGTACATGGATATCTATGGCAACATCATTTTGTGTTAAAAATTTGCAAACAACTCACAGATGAGGGGAAAGGAAACTTACTGGCTTTTATTGTTTGCTTGTTTTGGTGGCACTGGGGTGGAACCCAGGGGCTTTTCTAGCTCTGGGCTATACTCCCAGACCTATTTTATACTTTATTTGGAAACAGGGTCTCACTAAATTGCTGAGAGCCTCACTCAGTAGCTGAGGCTGGCTTTGAACCTGTGCGATCCTCCTGTCTCAGCCTCCCAGGGGCGGGGACTACAAGCGTGTGCCACACCCGGCTGGAAACTTACTGGCTTTTACCAACTCTTTTCAGGAAAAAACAACAAACTACTCACCCCCAATCTCCCACTACCCTCTCATTTTATTCATTGCCTCCACTTGCACCTAAGGCTCCTCCCCAACCCCTAGATCATTCTAGGATCCCCACCTCCAGAGGTGGTACCCCAAATTTGAGAATCTGTTTAACAGATGAATAAATGTCCATACAATGAGATACAAAATACTTTATTTTGCAGGCAACAGGAGCTGGTTAATGTAAACAATAGAAATAGTCGGTAGTATAGTGATTATACTGATGTTTTCTTCTACGCATTTCTCCTTAATGCATACAAATTTTATATAGTTGTACTTAAGTAATTTACTATGCAAGCTTAGCTTCTTTTCTTGTTGCTAGAATCTTTAAGCCACAGTTTATTATATAATAATATAATATATAATAATAAACTGTGCTCTGTAGAGAATGACAGTTAACTTTCCTGTTGTAGGATATTTAGGTTGAATCCAATGTTTAATGTGGCTTGAGCCAGGGTTAGCAGTGCAGATGGTGAAAATGGTTGTGTGTGTGTGTGTGTGTGTGTGTTATTGGATATTAAGACCAGGGGCATTTCTACCTCTGTGCTACATCTTCAACCGTTTGTTTGTTTGTTTATTTGTTTATTTATTTATTTATTTATTTATTTATTGGTACTGGGGTTCCTGGAAACCCTTCTACCTCCGGGCTACACTCCCAGACCTATTTTATATTTTTTATTTGGAAACAGGGTCTCTTAAGCCAGCAAGGCTGGCTTCCAACCAGCGCAATCCTCCTGTCTCCGCCTCCCAAGTGCAGGGATTATAAACATGCAGTCTTCAACCCTATTTTTAAAAATTCTTTTGGTTTTTCTTGCGGGTCTGGGGATGGAACCCAGGGGCATTTGACCTCCAAGCTACACTCCCTGACCTATTTTTTATTCGTTATTTTGAAACCGGGTCTCACTGAGTTGCAGAGGGCCTAAGTAACTGAGGCTGTCCATGAACTGCGATCCTCGGGTCTCAGCCTCCCGAGTGCTGAGATTACAAGTGTGCACCACCACGCCCAGCAAAAAAAATATTTCTTGAAACAGTCTCACGGAGTTAGAGAGGGCCTCGCTAAATTGGCTTAAAATTTCTGACCCTCCCATCTCAGCCTCCCACAGACTGAGATCATAGTCATGCGTTAGCTGGTAGGTTTTTATATACACAAATATATTTTGAAGGAAGAGCTGGCAGGATTTGCTGATGAACTAGATGTGAGATATAAGAGGAAGTGAAACATGCTGCCAATGTTGGACTTGGCAGTTGGAGATAGAGCTGTCTACACCTGTGACGTGCAAGACTGTAGAGATTCTGGGAGTTCAGCTTTGAACATATTAAAATGTCTTTGGCGGTCATGGTTGGGTACATCTGGAGTTAAGGAGAGGTCTAAGCTGGAGCTGTAAATCTGAGAGTCATTTAGCATACAAATGGTATTTAAAGTTATGAGGTTAGCTCTACAATGAAAACCATAAAACATTAAAGAGAGAACTGAAGAAGACCTTGGAAGATGGAAAGATCTCCTTTGCTCAGGGATAGGCAGAATAAATATCATCAAAATGGCCATTCTGCCAAAAGTGATCTACAGATTCAATGCAATTCCTATTAATTCTTCATAGACCTAGAGAAATCAGTCATGAATTTCATAGGGAGAAAGCAAAGACCCAAAATAGCCAAAGCAATTTTCAGCAATAAAAACCATGCAGGAGGCATCACAATCCCTGACTTTAAATTATACTTCAGAGCAACAGTAGTTAAAACAGCATGGTACTGGCACAATAATAGAAACACAGGCCAAGATACAGAAGATACAGAAACAAACCCACACACTTAGAGTTAATCTTTGACAAAGGGGCCAAATTCATACACTGGAGAAAAGACAACCTTTTCTTTCTCTTTCCTTCTTTCCTTCCTTCCTTCCTTTCCTTTTCTTTCTTTCTTCTTTCTTTCTTTCTTTCTTTTTTTTTTTTTTGTGGTACCGGGGATGGAAGCCAGGGGCATTCTACTTCCAAGCTACACCCCCAGCCTTATTTTTTATTCTGAAACAGGGTCTCACGGGCAAAGGGCCTCAATAAGTAGCTGAGGCTTGCCACAAACCCAGATCCTCCTGTTTCAGCCTCCCAAATGCTGGGATTACAAGCATGCGCCACCAAGCCTGGCTAAGACAGCCTTTTCAACAAATGGTGCTGGGAGAACTGGCTATCCATTTATTGAAATATGGAACTAAATCTTTACCTCTCACCATGCGCAGGAATCAACTCGAGATGGATCAAAGATCTGGAAATCAGACTAGAGACTGTGAAGCTATTAGAGGAGAGCGTAGGTTCAACACTCTTTACAGGCACAGGCAGTAACCACCTCAAAAAGATCTTCAAAGCTCAGGAAATTAAAGCATGAATTAACAAGTGGGATGGCATCAAAATAAAGTGTCTGCTCATCAAAGTAAACCATCAAGAATCTAAAGAGAAAGTCTACAGAATGGGAGATCTTTACCAGCTACCACTCTGAAGGGCTAATATCCAGAATATACAAAGGGCTCAAAAGACTCTACACTAGCAAAACAAATAACCAATTAAGAAATGGGCAATTGAACTGAATAGACGTTTCACAAAAGAAGAGATATAAATGGCCAATAGATACATGAAAAAAAGTTCAACATGATTAACCGTCAGGGAGATGCAAATCAGAACTACACTGAGATTCCATCTAATCCCAATCAGAGTAGCAAGCATAAAGAAGTCAAAAAACAACAAATGCTGGCAAGGATGTGGGGAAAGAGGAACTCTTTTACACTGTTGGTGGGAGTACAAACTAGTTCAGCCTCTATGGAGATCAGTGTGGAGATTCCTTAGAAAACTGGGAATGGATCCACCATACTATCTGGCTATACCACTCCTGGGTATCTTGCCAAAGGGGTTGAAATTAGAGAACTACAGTAACATATGCATGCCCATGTTCATAGCAGCACAATTCACAATAGCCAAACTATAGAACCAACCTAGGTGTCCATCAACAGATGAATGGATTGCAAAATTATGGGAAATACCCACAATGGAATTCTACTCAGCAATAAAGAACAAAATCATGTCATTTGCAAGAAGATGGAAAGACCTGGAGAACATTATGTTGAGATTAGCCAAGCACAGAAAGGGACATATGTTTTCTCTAATATGCTCAAGCTGTGGAATATTAGGGGTACCAGAGGGACTCCATCCAGATAATAGAGGGGAAACCTCAGCGAAGCCAGAAAGAAAAGGTAAGGGAGGAAGAAGGCTGAGGTTTATTCACGGAAAAGCTACATTCGAATGTGTATACATGCAAATATAACATTGTTAACTGGGACACTCAGTGTTGGGAGTGAGGGAAAAGGGGAAGGGGGAGGGCACCAAGTACTGTGTGAGTAGACGCCATTGTCAACATGATCCACGTTATGATGTGACTACAGTGCATAAAAAAAGGTATGAGTTGGGTGAAGTCACCAACGAGGCGAGTTAGAAACAGAGCACTGGACAGGAAGAAGGACTGACTATGGTGACACACCAATGTTGAGGGTTCAGAAGAAAGAGAGAGAAAGAAAGAAAGAAAGAAAGGAAGAAAGAAAGGAAGGAAGAAAGAAAGAAAGAAGGAAAGAAAGAAAGAAAGAAAGAAAGAGAGAAAGAAAGAAAGAGAGAAAGAAAGAAAGAAGGAAAGAAAGAAAGAAAGAAAGAAAGAAAGGAAGAAAGAAAGAAAGAAAGAAAGGAAGAAAGAAAGAAAGGAAGGAAGAAAGAAAGAAAGAAAGAAGGAAAGAAAGAAAGAAAGAAAGAAAGAAGGAAAGAAAGAAAGAAAGAAAGAAAGAGAGAAAGAAAGAAAGAAAGGAAGAAGGAAAGAAAGAAAGAGAGAAAGAAAGAAAGAAAGAAAGAAGGAAAGAAGGAAAGAAAGAAAGAAAGAAGGAAAGAAAGAAGGAAAGAAAGAAAGAAAGAAAGAGAGAGAGAAAGAAAGAAAGAAAGAAAGAAAGAAGGAAAGAAAGAAAGAGAGAAAGAAAGAAAGAAGGAAAGAAAGAAAGAAAGAAAGAAGGAAAGAAAGAAAGAAAGAAGGAAAGAAAGAAAGAAAGAAAGAAAGGAAGAAAGAAAGAAAGAAAGGAAGAAAGAAAGAAAGAAAGAAAGAAAGAAAGAAGAGAGAAGAAAGAAAGAAAGAAAGAGAGAGAGGACTGGAGAAGGAGCAGCCAGTGAGATGAAAGGAAAGTGTTGCAGTGCCTGTGATCTCAGTACTTGAGAGACCAAGACCATAGGATCGCAGCTTCAGCAACTTAATGAGACTCTTTTTCAAAACAAAAATTAAAATGGGCTGTGCGTGTAGCTTGGAGGTAGAATACCCTGGTTAAAAAAAAAAAAAGTCCCGTGCTGGGTGTGGTGGCGCACGCTTTTAATCCCAACACTTGGGAGGCTGAGACAGGAGGATTACACAGGTTCAAAGCCAGCCTCAGCTACTCAGTGAGGCTCTCAGCAACTTAGTGAGACCTTGTTTCCAAAAAAGTATAAAAATAGGTCTGGGAGTATAGCCTGGAGGTAAAAATCCCCTGGGTTTCAGCCCCAGTACCACACACACACACACACACACACACACAAAAAGTCCCTTCCAATGCCAGTTAAAAGTTATCTTCATCAGCTGGGCATGGTGGCGCACGCCTGTAACCCCCATGCTTGGGAGGCTGAGACAGGAGGATCGTGTAGGTTCGCAGCCAGCCTCAGCTGGCTTAAAAGACCCTGTTTCCAAATAAAATATAAAATAGGTCTGGGAGTGTAGCCCGGAGGTAGAAGGCCCCTGGGTTCCATCCCCAGTACCACCAAATAAAAAAAAAAAAAAAGTTATCTTCATCATATTTTTACTAAAAAAATTTATTTTCACTTTGGCAATCAAAAATTGTAGTAGTAGTAGTCACTCAAAATTGAGTTATAAACCTATGATCTTCCATTTTTTCATTAGTTTAGAAATATCAATTTTGTAAGCTGCCTTGATATTAAAGTATATATATTTGAACAGAAATCAATTTATCTGTGAAGTTATATATAATGGTTTTGTCAGAACTGTATCCCTTATATAAAACAAAAACTAGTCAACAGATGATAAGCAGATGATGTATTAGCTTTTAGGGCTGCTTTAGGAAATTACCCACAGTCTGGGTGGCTGACAACAATAGAAATCTATTCTCTGTTCTGGAGTCCAGAAGTCTGAAATCGAGCAAGGCTGGGCCCTTCTCAAAGCCGAGAGAATCCACTCCAGGCCATCTCCTCGCTTCTGGTGGTGGCTAATAATCCTTGGTGTTCCTTGGTTGTATCAATCATGAGACTTTCTGCCTCTGTGTTTTAAATCTCCTCTCTTATTATAAAGACAGTAGTCATTGGATTCAGGGCAACCTTAAGTCCAGAGTGATTTTATCCCGAAAGCCTTAATTACACAGGCCTTTCTAAATATGATGCAATTCCTAGGTATATGGGTTCCGATTTGGAACAGTGCTTCAACCCACTACTGATGATAAAGTTTGCAAGATTAGTAAAAAGTTGCTGGCCAATTCCTAAGCAGTACAAATAGAGGTTGTTGCTAAATACTAGTTTTGGGTTAAGAAGAGACAAAAGGCTTTAAAAATAAACTATATGTAAAAAATGTAAGCACTGTTTTCAAATTAAATTGGAGACCATACCAATTTTAATCACTCATCTTTATTGATAAAATAGGTTCCTATGCAGTACACACTCTCAGACATAAATTTAAGAGTCTTAATAAAAATGAAATGGGAAACTGTCACTAAAAACAAATATATCTTTCCATACCTGAGACCTTAAAATTATATCCAAGCAAAGAGACTGAGAATAAATTAACTGTTTACAAAAATATCAAGTAATGTTTTATAATTAGAGCTGCCTAATGGATTGTCTCAGACTTAATTTCAACCATGTAACTTATTTTTTCTTTAATTCTTCCTTGGGATAAAAACTATTTGAATGAATGTAACATTGAATTAAGGGCTACTTTCCTAAGAACCAATAGAAAAGTGTAAAAATAAGAAAACTGTCATTTATTTATAAAATATCAATTAAGGCCTCTGAATGAGAAAAGAAATCTATTTTATGTTTAGGCCATTAGCCCTTTTCTAATCAATCAGCCCCATTTACCCCTCTCAGCCCAAACTTAAGATAGAAAATTTCTAAAGTGAAAAGTAGTTTTGAATTTTATCAGTATATGAAATTATACATATAAATTACCATATAAATAATATTTTAACAAATTATATACTCAAAAGTAGGATTTCTACTTGTGCTAATTTTAATATTATATTTAATATGAGTATTATATATTTAATATTTGATATACTTTTATTTTATTCTATAATCACTATTAAAAAGACAAATTTAGGTCTCAATTTCAAAATTTAGGTGACATATTTCAGTGTCTGGTGGCTTTTTAAAAACATACTGTTTATTTGTGATTTTTTAAATAAAACCAAATTCTTATAAATTAATCCATAGATTTCCAATTGGTTTCTAAAAGAAAGGTTATAAGAAAAATCTTACTGGTAATGAGGACCAGATGGACCTATTAAAAATAAATCCAATATTTTCTTTTTGGAAATTTGAGTCATTCTGCATCTCAAGAGTAATTACTTAAAAAAAAATAAGGGTTCCATCAGTCAGAGGAATTCAGAATTTACTTTAAAATTACCATACCTTTCTTACTGTCAAACCTTTCAAATCTGTTAGCTAAAGAAGCTTTATAATGTCCTAAAATATCAACCAGAGACGAGAAAATTGTTTTCATTATTGACTAAGAACAAAAACTTATTATTTCAGAGGAGTAGTTGAACCTACTAAATATTTCTATTATAAGTTCTTCTTTCTTAGAAAGTAATATTCCTTTGCTTTCATTCCTGAAATGATACTTCATATATTTAAGTTATGGACAATTGTTAATTAAGTATCAGTTATGGTAAACTAGCAATAATCAAATTGCCTCTTTTGTTTGTGGTGCATGTAAAACATTCCTACTGCTTTTAAACCTGAATGTTCTTTGACAAAAACATTTAAATTAATGGGAAAGTAGACAGGCAACGACTAAAGCGGAAGTCTCATGGTACACAAGCTATTTGTTAACTATGACACCAAACAGGAAGGATAAAATTTAGTATGATGATCTTCCATTCACAAAACCATGGCAAAAACTTACTTTAAACTATGACTTCCCAAACATCGACTGGGAATATTCAAGTTTATCTCCATATCATCCAGAAGCCAGCAGCATGCTGAGCACTCTTGCGATGTTCTGCAGTCACCGTGGAAACCTGTCATTTGCTCACCAACTAAGAGTCCCACTCAGTTTCCATTTTTCAATTATGTTGGGAAAAAAGTTTTATGACCATTAACTATACACTTTTTGTGGCTATTGCTTAGCCAGCCCTGTACAGTATAGAAGAAAAAATAAAAGTGGGGGGTAAACTGAGTTTTCTGTTCATCCACTCACTCACTCAGGGCCCAGGCCCAGTGACCATTTGGAGCCCAATACGAAGCTCTCAGGCTTGGAGGCCCCTTCAGCTCTTCCTCAGACTCAGGTCACTGTTGGTCACTAATGCTGACAAAGACGTACTCTCTGATGCATCATCCTTCCTAAGGTTCAAAAAGGATTCTCGAGTTATTTGAAGGATCTCTCTTAAGCCTTTGTTTTCTTGCTAGAAGGAGGAAAGCAAAAACAGATGCAGTCACCATCTACAAGGTAGCTACAAGAAGCAAACAAGTATTAAGAAAAGCCAAACATGAAGGTATAGCAAATAAAAACCTAGTTCTATAATTGGCATAAATGTGCCAAGCGACACATGCAGTCGACAACTAGAATCTAAAGAATGCTCTTTTAAAGAGCCAGAAGTCAGCCGGGCGTGGTGGCGCACGCTTGTAATCCCCGCGCTTGGGAGGCTGAGACAGGAGGATCGCGCAGGTTCGAAGCCAGCCTCAGCTGCTTAGTGAGGCTCTCAGCAACTTAGTGAGACCCTGGTTCCAAATAAAGTATAAGATAGGTCTGGGAGTATAGCCTGGAGGTAGAAAGCCCCTGTGTTCTACCCCCAGTACAACAACAACAACAACAACAAAAAAAAAAGAGCCAATTGAGATGAAAACTCTGAAACTCATTTTAGTCACACTAGAGATGAAGAAAATGACATTTAGATTCATATTGACATAAACTCATCAAGCCAGTGAGTGAAACCTGAGACACACCTTGGGCGAGTGAGTGAGTGAGCGAGTGAGTGAGCCAGTGAGTGAGCGAGTGAGTGAGTGAGCGAGCGAGTGAGTGAGTGAGTGAGCCAGTGAGTGAGTGAGTGAGTGCTCCTGTTACTTTCCATGACAGCATGGAATGCCGGACAGGCCATGTGGTCTGTCCTCACTGGAATCGGAGAGCAGCACGGCTGGCTGAGCAGGTGTTATTTTTGAAAAGGGAATTAAGTAACCACATCTGGCATTGTAAACAACTTTGCCTTCTTTTCCCTCTAGATTAATTACTGTCAAATTTGCGGATAGTTAAAAATCATCTTTCATAACTTATCATCTGCCATTTTGTCTTCATTCTCACTTTCTACGTTTCAATGGCATAAAGCCAGAATTAGCAAGCCGTAGCCCAAGCCTGTCTTTGCACACTGAGTTTTTTGTATACAGTCATGCTTGTCCTTTTCTTGGAGGTGGTGGTATCTGTGACTGCCTGTGCATTACAGGGGCAGAACTGAGCAACTGCAGACTGCTAAATTTGCAGTCTATAATATTTACTCTCTAGTCCTTTACTGATAAAAATTTCCCACTCCTGTTACACAAAATGGGAGGACTTTGCATATATGCTCAGAGTAAGAAATCATTTTTAGCTCTCTATAACCAATTTTCTAATAATGATTTCAATATAAAACTTACAACTGAGTCTATTATACTTATTTGAGTTATTAAATGATGACTTGTATTTTTACTACCACAAATTAAAGGACATGAGACAAAGGCTTTTATTTATTTATTCATTTCACCTCCGAGCTATGTCCCCTGCCCTATTTTTTATTATTTTGAAACCGGGTCTCACTGAGTTGCAGAGGGCCTCACTAAGCAGCTGAGGCTGTCTGCGAACCATGATCCTCTGGTCTCAGCCTCCCGAATGCTGGGATTACAAGCGTGTACCACCACACCCAGCTAACACAGTTTTTAAAAATTACTGAATCGAAGAAGCATCTTCATCCATCAAGGAAAACCAGGATCAAAATCAACTTTCTCAATTACTGGAAACATTATAAATTACTAGGGATCCTAGAATCTTTTATCACACACCCACATATAACCAGCATCCAAATTAAAGATAACATTGTCAAGTACGCTGGAAAGTACACGCACTCTTTAAATGGGCTTATGTCTTCCCGCACACATCAGTGTGAAGGCAGTTTTCACCTACACGTGCAATTTAAAACTTACTTCAAGCTGAAATATTCGTTCCTGTTCCTTGCAACCCTGTTGCTCATCAATTTCAATGGCTTTCCTCATTACTGCTGCCATTTCAGTTATCTGGTCAACATGTGCCTGTAGTTCCTGAAAGAAAAGAAGGAACGGGAGTTGGAAATAAGTAAGATATTTTACTATTTTTATTTCTGAATCCTCTCTTTTTAATAAAGTCTGTCCTGCCATTTAATGTGCATGTAATATTCATATATTGCCACTTAATGTTAATGTAGCAGTTAGATCACAGCAGTGCCGGGCGTGGTGGCGCACGCTTGTAATCCCCGCGCTTGGGAGGCGGAGACAGGAGGATCGCAGGTTCATAGTCAGCCGTGCTGGCTTAAGAGACCCTGTTTCCAAAAAAAAAAAAAAAAAAAAAAAAAAAAGGTCTGGGAGTGTAGCCCAGAGGGAGAAGGGCTTCCAGGAACCCCAGTACCACCAAAAAACAACAAAAAACAGATCACAGCAGAGCTGGTTGACCACGACGTGTTTTTAAAATCTGCTGTTAGGACTAAAACTGAAGAAAAGAGTACAATATAACTGATTCAGTAGGAAAAAAGTTTACTCATTTCATAGTCCCCTCACAAGGTTCAGCAGCCTTTTCTTTTTCACATCTACATATACTATTGGTCAAAGTAGTGGGAAAGATTAAATTTGTTGATATATTTAATCTCTTTTCCAAAGTTTTCATGATTTACAAATCTTTTCCTATATGCTTCTGCTTTTAAGTACTGACATATTAAATGGCCATTTTTGCCAACCATTAATAATATAATTTCTGTATAATACAAATATCTAGTGCATGAGGCAGACAAAAGAAGTTTAAAAACCAACAGAAATTTGAGAATAATAATTTCTTTTTTGTGTGTGTGTGGTACTGGGGGTGGAACCCAGGGGCTTTTCTACCTTCAGGCTATACTCCCAGACCTATTTTATATTTTATTTGGAAACAGGGTCTCACTAAATTGCTGAGAGCCTCACTAAGTAGCTGAGGCTGGCTTCGAACTTGTGTGATCCTCCTGTCTCAGCCTCCCAAGTGCGGGATTACAAGCATGCGCCACCACGCCTGGCTTGAGAATAATAATTTCACTGGTAAGTTTCTATAGATCATTATTCACTGGCAAGGAGGTTACTTCATTATATTAAGGCCAAAACATCAATATAAAACAAGTAATTCTCTAAATAAACAACAAGCCTCATATATATATATATATATTAGAAAGAATCTAGACAAGAACTCAAAAACTCACAAAACTAGTAAACTGGAAGAAATGGTGGAGGAAAAAAAAACTATTTTTGGGAAACCACATTTACTAGTTGTGTGTGTGTGTTATTAGGGATTGAACCGAGGGGCATTCTAGCTCCAAGATACACTCTCAGCTACATTTTATTTTTTATTTTGAAACAGTGTCTAAGTTGTGGAGGATCTTGCTAAGTAGCTGGGGCTGGCTGTGACCCTGGGATTTTCCTGTCTCAAGCCTCCCAAGTACTGGGATTACAAGGGTGTGCCACCACACCTGGCTTTTTTTGTTCTAGGTACTGGGGCTTGAACCCAGAGACATTCTACCCTGAGATACACCGCAGCCTTTTTTTTTTTTTTTTTTTTTTTTACAGGATCTCTCTAAATGGCTGAGGCTGGCCTTTCAACTGTGATTTGTCTGTCTCGGCCTTTTAAGTACTGAGATTATAATTGAGTGTCACCATGTCTGGCTTTTTAAATAGTCTTATTCTTCTTGAGGATTAAACCCTGGGCATTATACATGTTAGACAAGTGCTCTATCACTTAGCTACATACAATCCCAGTACAATTTAATAATCTTTTTTGGTACTGTGGATTGAATCCAGGGGCAGTATAGCTCTGAGCTACACTCCGAACCCTGTTTTATTTGTTATTTATTTTTTGTGATACTGAAGCTGGAACCCAGGGGCCTTCTACCTCCAGGCTACACCCCCAAATCTATTTTATATTTTATTTGGAAACAGGGTTTCACTAAGTTGTTGAGAACCTCACTAAACTGCTGAGGCTGTCTTAGAACCTGAGATCCTCCTGTCTCAGCCTCCCAAGTATTGGGATTACAAGCATGCGCCACCACACCTGGCTCTGTTTTATTTTTTACTTTGATACAGAGTCTTACTAAGTTGCTTAGGTTGGCATCTTCCTGTTAGCCACCCAAGTACTGGGATTACAGGCATGTGCCACCATGCATGGCCCATTTAATAATCTTTAACAATGCAGGTCCTTTTTTCTTGGTGCTGGGGATTGAATCCAGGGCCTTGAACATGCCAAGCACATGTTCTACCACTGATCTCTATATATCCCCAGCCTCTCCTTATGTTATTTTATTTTTGCGGGTCTGGGGATGGAACCCAGAGGCATTTGACCTCCAAACTACACACCCTGCCCATTTTTTTATTCTTTATTTTGAAACAAAGTCTCACTAAGTAGCTGAGGCTGTCTGCAAACTGTGATCCTCCAGTCTCAGCCTCCCAAATGCTGGGATTACAAGCGTGTGCCACCACGCCCGGCCTCCTCATGTTATTTTAATGGACAAACATATATGAGTAGTTAGGAAGAAGGCATAACAGCAAACTAACTGCAATGTTCAGTGCAGTGTTGTTAAAACCAAATACATTTAAAAAATTCTATCCCTGAGTTGCACTGGTGACACTTGCCAAGGGCTCAAAAGCCACACAGGGCTAAGGGGCTTCCATATCAGACAGGGCAGATAAAAAACAATTCCATCATTCCAGACAGTTCTATTGGGAAGTCTTGGATTATAGTACCAAAAATGCTATCGAGACAAGCTGGGTGTGGTGGCGCACACTTGTAATCCCAGTACCTGGGAGGCTGAGACAAGAAGATTGCAGGTTTGAGGCCAGCCTCAGCAGCCTAGGAAGAACTTGTTTCAAAAATAAGCAAACAAACAAACAAACAAATATGTAAATAAGGAGAAAGTCTCTTCTAACAAGACCATCACAAGATAAAAACCCAGTATTTAAAACACAAAAATATTTTTATAGGCCTAATCAATGGTTCACTTATGAATTATAGAATCTTTAGTAAGGAATCATGGAGTTTTATACAGGCACAAAACACAATAACTAAAGCTGACGTGGTAGCAGGGTTTGTAATCCTAGTACTTAGGAGGCCAAGACAGGAGGATCACAGGTTTGTAGCCACCTTCAGCTATTTCATTGAGGTCCTTTGCAACTTAGTGAAACTTGATTTCAAAATAAAGAATAAAAAAAGAGTACTGGAGTTGTAGCTCAGAGGTAGAATGCCCCTGGGATCAATCCCTACTACTGAAAAAAAAAGGGCAATAACTGTAATTCAAAATTGCCTTGAAAGCAAGAAGTGTCAGTAATACAATCACTGAACTCTCCTGAAATGCCTTTCATTTCTAACTTTTGTCTAGGTTTATTTCTACATAACTCAATAAAGACCTGTCATAACCAAGTTTAAAAAAAAAAGACATAACCTGGAGAGAGCACTACTAAACTTATAGTCTAAACAAAAGGCTTTTTTGTTTTATTTGTCAACTTAAAGGACTATAAACTATCAACATTTAAGTTAAGACATTTCATTTAATACTGCAATGAACTGACATTTTAAGAAATTAGGTTAAAAATAATACCAAGAAAATATCTTTGACGTCCAGAAATAGAGTAACTATTTTGTGGTAACAAAAAATAAAGCAACAGCTAATAAAAGTGAATAAATAAATAAAAAGCTGAGCTTTAGAGTCAACAGTCATACAGCAGACCATGTATGATATAATACATAGAGAGTTACAACAGATTTAAAGTTTCTCCATTGAACACAGCTATCAAAAGCACAGCATTCTTTTGATTTCATTTATTTGCTGATCAAATCTGGGAGGGACACTCAATGTAAAAGCACTTTCTAAATGGACCCCCTTCCATCCACACCCCAAAAGTTGACTGTTTTATTTAGTGTACATTCTGATTGGCTTCCAAGTGCCTCCTCTCCAGTCCATGTTGAGGTGCTCCAAGGATGTGTCGAGATGCATCAAGGAAGAAGCCTTCGGAGCTGTTACGGTGTACCATGCCAATCTGTAGCACAGAGTCGTTATAATGTTAACACGGACATTACCCGTAAATTCAAAACGGAGTGAGTGTTAGTTCATGCGTGTTAGCCAACTGTCTCAAATGTTTGTTTTTTTAAGATTTCCAAAAAGGCATCTGTTAAAAATAATGTAAAAATTGGTATTTGGATGAAAATGTGTTCTAGGTGAGTACAAAATTCTGTAGTTTCAAAAGGGTCTCTTATTCTAGAATGCTACTGTGGGCGTGCACCCACACGTTGTGTGTGTGTGTGTGTGTGTGTGTGTGTGTGTGTGTGTGTGTGTGTATACGCGTGTGTGTATTGGGAATTGACCCCAAGGATGGTCTACCTCTGAATTACAACCCAGCCCTATTTTTATTCTTTTCTTTTTTGAAAATTTGAAATAGGGTTTTACTAAGTCAAAGAGGGCCTCACTAAAGTGCTGAGGCTGGCTATGAACCTGCAATCCTCCTTTCTCAACCTCCCAGGTACTGGGATTACAAGTACATCCCACCACACTTGGCAAGGGTAACTATTTGTTACCCCTAAGTGTGTTATAAAATCTTTTTGTGTTTAGGTATATCAGAGCACTAATACCTAATCACATCCTAGAATCTCTACTTTTGTGCATATCGTGTCTCTTTGCTTACTGACTTCGGCTTATTTAAACACCTCTCCATTCCATCATTAATTCAAGGCTGAATTTGGATGAATTTTCTCTTTCTGTGACGTCTTTTCAGATTCTTCTCACAATAACAAATGCTGTTTAGTGTTCCAATATCAATTTCTATTTCGAGCACGCTCTACCTTATGTTTCCAGCATGCTCTATCTTATATTAGTTATGTATGTGGCTTTATCTCCTACTACACTGCAAGCTCAGAGAGTAATTTAACTCATTCATTCATCATTTTATTACCCATAACAAATAGCCCAGTGCCGGTGTTTAAAATGTTTATTTAACTGAGTCAATGTCTCTCCTTTTTGGGAAAAATCAAAATCACAAACATTAATATGTATTAGTTAGAATTAATAACAAGTACTTGAATAGTCATTTTATGGAAGGCAAGGATCAGCACTTAGATGAATTCAATCTACATAATGAAAATGGATGGTTTATCGCTATTTTAAGAACTGTATGGCTGTGCAAATTAATAAAGCAGTCCTGGCGAATGGTAAAACCAAATGTGTCTTATTTTATTTACTTGTGGTGCTGAGGATTGAACCTAGGACCTCCTGCACGCTAAGCACACACTATACCACTGAGCTCCATGCCCAGCCCCTGATGTTTTAGAAAACATTTGCGCTGCTGTACTTGCTACCGCATGGGACAAGCAAGGTGCAGTATCTTATTCTAAGAACTTTATCATTGGTATTCTTTCCTTTATCATAAAAATTTTTATGGTAATAGGATCCAATCTAACGGCATTCTACTTCCAAGCTATATCCTCAGCCCTTTTTTTTAATTTTTTTTTTTTTTTTTTTTGCTTTGAAACAGGGTCTTGCTAAGTTGCTGGCTACTCTAGAACCTGTGATCCTCCTGACAAAGTCTCCAAGTTATTGGGATTACAAGCATATGCCACCACACCTGGCTAGACCTCCACAATTTTCAAGTTATTAAAACATAACGGCCTTTAGAATTTCTCAAGATGACATTTATATTACCAACAATTTTAACTCACTTCTTTATACCTTAAAAAAACTGTTAAACATTTAAATGATTTATAATAGTCTCATTAACAATAGATTTTATATTCAAAAGATTGTCACATAAGTATCCAAAGATTTCCATTGGGCTAGAAGATGAATATTATAATTAGAAAACATTAAAACCAATTTTATTGATTTACTGTTTTACTAGTTGACATAAGGTACCTGTTAAGTTCCCTAATATGTAAAGTTGTTGCACAAGGCCTTATTTACTTGGTATTTAATTTTAAAAGAATAATAATTTATAAATATGTATAAGCAACAAAATAGAACTATTTTAAGGAATCTAAAATGTATTTCAATAAGTGAGGAAGATAAAAATATGTCTTCTAACAGTCACTATTCTTAAATATTAGTAATAACTAGTAATAGTTAACCCACCATTATCCAATAAAGATAATGGCCTAGTTATCACAATCTAACTTAATACTTTTATTTCACACCAGCAGTTGAGTTGAAAATGTATACACCTGTAATTCCAGTACTTGATTCCAGTTGAGAATTCTTGCAGGTTCATAGCCAACCTCAGATACTTAATGAGGCCCTTTACAACTTAGTGAGACTCTGTTTCAAAAATAAAGAATAAAATATAGGGCTGGGGTGCATCTTGGAGGTAGAATGTCCCTGGGTTCAACTCCCAGTACCCCCCTCTAAAAAAAGCAAAAAAAGAAAGATTATTCTACTGTTTTCCTAAGTTACCAGTACTTAGGAAGACATATCAAAGGGAACAGATACAGGACTGACAAGATGAGTAGCAAGAAAAACACTAGTTTCTAACCACTTTGATTTTGTCTGTAAGAATGATGTCAACTGGTGTGTAATATTGGAAGAGGGAAGCAAAATTCCCCTCCCCAATCCCTTGATTTTGATTATAATCAAGATCATTCAGAGTGTGGGTGAATTAGCCTTACTCGGAAAACAGTCACAAGAAGAACAAATACACGATGAGCCAGCCATGGTGGCCCACGCACGCTTTGTAACCCCAATACTTGGGAGGCTGAGACAGGAGGATCACAGGTTCAAGGACAGCCTCAGAAAGTAGTGACTCTCAGCAAACCTAGTAAAACCCTGTTTCTAAATAAAAATAAAACAGGACTAGGAGTGTGGCTTGGAGGTAGAATGCCGAGTTCAATCCCCAGTGCCACAAAAGAGAGAAAGAAAGAAGAGCAAACTTACACTTAACTGCTTTCAGGTTTGAGCAGTTTTCAGTGTTTCAATTTGTCTTTGCAACAGATGTTATTACAGACTTATAAGTAACACTTTTTAGAAGCAGATAACCTTATAAAAAGAATCTTGAATTAAACACTTACCTTTTTTCCAAGAGTTTATTTTAAAACAAATAAATAAATAATGTGTGTATGTGTGCATATATGTAGTTACTAAGGAACAACTGGAGAAGGAAAAAAATAAAATAAGAACCTATATAATAAATATGAAAAAAGCAGGAAATGTTAATTAAAATATGAAGTATTCAATATCGTATTAAAATAGCATGACTAAATATATGTGACTTTTTAAAATCTGAGCACAAATTAACCAGTGGTTTCTTGTTTCCATTCGAGTCACATGTACACAAGTGATTACCTTCGAGTGCTGCTCTTTTAACGTCATTATGATACCCGGATCCTCCTTTTTGCTAGCCATGAGCAATCTGAACATCTGTTCCCGATACTTGCTCATTATAAGTTCCAAGGCAGACTGATGTTCTTCAAGGGAGGTCCGCAATTCTATCAAGAATAACGGTGTATTTTGTTTATACTTGAGTTAAGGGTAAACAAAATGTTTTCTTCCATATTATACTTATCAAAATACCACCAATAAGTAGGATATTTTAAAAAGAAAACACAATGCATAAAAATATAGCTATATAAACAATAAAAGACATCAAAAGAAGTGCCTCATTTTTTTAAATGGCTGTTTTAGACTGAGTGTAGGGCAGGTACTGGGGACTGAACCCAGGGGTGCTCCACCACTAAGCTACATCCCTACCCTCCTGGTTTGTTTGTTTGTTTATTTTTGTAGTACTGGGGATTGAACTGAGAGGCATTCTACCTTTGACACCCCCAGTCCGATTTTATTTCTTATTTGGAAACAAGGTCTCGCTAGGTTGAGGAAAGTCACTACTTGCTAAGGCTGTCCTTAAACTGCAATTCCCCGTCTCAGCCTTCCAAAAATTGGGATTACAGGTGTGAGCCACCATGCCTGGCTCAGCCCTCTTATTAAGACATAGTCTAGCTAAATTGCCCAGGCTGACCTAGAACTGGGCAATCACCCTATCTGAACTTCCCAAGTAGCTGGGATTACAGGCTAGTACTGGGGATTGAACCAGGGTCAGTCTACCTCTGAGCTACAGCCCTCCAGCCCTATTTATCCTTATTTTGAAACAGGGTCTCACTAAGTTGTGGAGGGCCTCATTAAGTAGCTGAGGCTGGCCGTGAACTTGTGATTATCCTGTCTCAGCCTCCCAAGCACTGAGATTACAATTATGCGCCACCACGCCTGGCTTTAAACACAGTTTTTAAGAATTATTTTAGCAAACATTTACTGAACTGTAATTTATTTATCAAATAATGCTCACGGAACACCAAAAAGTCATAGAGTTTAGAGTCTAGTAGAGAAACTGAATATGTGGTAAGTGCAGAACTACTAAAATACATTTAAGGTAAATCTGTCGAGAGACTTTCACACTGGTGAAAGCTTTCCATAAGTACGTACTGAGATAATCTTGAGTTTCTTGAGTCAAAAAATGAAGGAATGAGCCGGGCATGGTGGTGCATGCTTATAATCCCAGCACTTGGGATGATGAAACAGGAGGATCACACAGGTTCAAAGCCAGCCCCAGCTACTTAGTGAGGCTCTCAGCAACTTAGTGAGACCCTGTTTCCAAATAAAGTATAAAATAGGTCTGGGAGTATAGCCTGGAGGCAGAAAAGCCCCTGGGTTCCACCCCTAGTACAAAATAAATAAATAAATAAATAAATAAATAGGAGCTGGGCCTGGTGATACATACACACTTGTAATCGCAGTACTTGGGAGACTAAGACAGGAGGAATGTAGGTTCGAAGCCAGCCTCAGCAGCTTAGTGAGGTTTTCAGCAACTTAGTGAGACCCTGTTTCCAAATAAAATGTAAAATAGGTCTGGAGGTGTAGCCCAGAGGTAGAAGAGGTTCCATCCCCAGTACCTACAAAGAAAAAAAAAAAAGAAGGCATGGATATTCTAACCGGAAGGCATGAAAGTGGACTGGCTTAAGATGGCAAGAGCCAAGGGTTCGTATAGGAGAGTTTTAGAAATAAGACAAGAAAGGCCAAGAACTGACTTTGAGTGAATGTGCTTAAGCAAGAACAACATGATCAGATTTATGTTTCTAAAATCAATCTGATGCTCATGTTAAAATGGAGGGGGAAAGAAACTGGAATCAAGGAGACCAGTTGGCAGAGTACAGGCAAGAAATGACGAGCACCTTTTAAACCAACAGCACAGGTGATCATATATAGTGATAATATATCTTACCTTTGTTCTCTTGTTGCAATTCTCTGATTTGTCTGTTTTCCTGTTGAATTCCCATCACTAATGTGGACCGTGGCCTATGTCTTGCAACTTCATTAAGTTCTTGAATTTCTTCTTGATACTAATGAAAAAATAAAAAATGAACATGTGGTGAGAAAATATTTGCAGCCTTCTATCTGATATGTGAATATAAATAAATAAAGAGATCCTCAAAAAGTTAGACAGAGATATTATGTGACCTATCCATTCCACTCCTAGGTATATTTATACCCAAGAGAACTAAAAAAAAAAGCCCCCACAAAACCTTGTATATATTCATAGCAACATTCAAAATAGCCCAAAGTGGAACAATTCAATTTTCTATCAATTGATGAATGGACACAGTACACTGCATCCTTACAGAACAATAAATAGGAACAAAGTACGGATACATACCACAGATAATCGTGAAAACATGTTAGGAAGCCAATCACAAAAAGCTATATATTATATAATTCCATTCATATAAAATATCCAGAATAGGCAAATCCACACACAAAAATATTAGTGACTGCCAGGTGTTAGGGGAAGGAAGGCTAAGGAAGGGCTCTTAATGGGCATAGTATTTGGGGACTGATGAAAATGTCCTGGAATATGATAGTGGTGATGGTTGCACTAGCTGTGAATATATCAAGATCTAGTGAACTGTACTCTTCAAAGGAGTGAATTTTAAGGTATGTAAATTATATCTTATTAATAAAAGAGCATGTATAAAGAAATATAAAAGCCGGGCGTGGTGGTGCACGCTTGTAATCACAGCATTTGGGAGGCTGAGACAGGAGGATCGTGGTTTGTGGACAGCCTCAGCTACTTAATGAGGCCCAGTTTCAAAATAAAGAATAAAAAATATGGCAGGGGGTGTAGCTCAGAGGTCGAATGCCCCTGGGTTCCATCCCCAGACCCGCAAAAAAAGAAAAAAAAGAAATATAAAAAAATTTTGCATTAAAAAAAATAAGTGAGACTCTAAAATTATTCTCATTCTCTCTTTCTCTTTCTTTCTTTCTTTCTTTCTTTCTTTCTTTCTTTCTTTCTTTCTTTTCTTTTCTTTTCTTTTCTTTTCTTTCTTTCTTTCTTGTACTGGGGATTAAACCCAGGGGCATTCTATATACTCTTGGCCCTATTTTTTTTTTTTTTTTAATTTTGAAACAGAGTCTCATTAAGTTGCTGATAGCCTTGCTAAGTTGCTGGGGCTGGCTATGACTACTACCTATTACCTACTACCCTCTAATTCCAGCCTCCCAAGTACTGGGATTATAGGCATGTATCACCATGCCCAGGTCTCATTCATTTTAAGGTATTCTTAGGAGACACTTGGAAATGGATTCATTTTTAACATCCCTGGTTCTTAACTTCAAATGTCAAACTCCTTCTTAAAAAGAGAAAAGCTGCCAGGCATAGTGGTACATGCTTATAATCCTAGGACTTGAAAGGTTGAGACAGGAGGACTGCAGGTTTGCGGCCAGCCTCAGCAACTTAAGAGAGGCTGGCATAAAGGAATAAAACAGGGATGGGGGTATACCTCAGAGGTAGAATGTCCCTGAGTTCCATCCCTAGTATCACAAAAACAAAACAAATCAATACCAGGCATTAGTTTACTCTACTGCCTGAGTTAAACTGTATAATTATGAAAGCAGGTAATCTATTTAGGGCAATACAACTGTAAAACACAATAAGCAAACTTGCTCTACTATTTTCATAGCTCTAAGAGTATTATTATGAGGTTTCTTCCTTTTACAAAATGGGTGAATTTCAAGAGTGTTGGACATAAAAACATTTTAGCCTCTAATCCTCATTAAAATACCAGAGACAACTTTCTTTTTTTTTTTTTCTGGGTGGTACTGGGGGTAGAACCCAGAGGCTTTCTACCTCCAGGCTATATTCCCAGACCCATTTTATATTTTATTTGGAAACAGGGTCTCACTAAGTTGCTGAGAGCCTCACTAAGTAGCTGAGGCTGGCTTTGAACCTGTGTGATCCTCCTGTCTCAGCCTCCCAAGCGTGGGGATTACAAGCATGCGCTACCATGCCCGGCTGAGACAACTTTCTTAAGAGTTGAAATTTTTCATCAGAGGAGGACTAGACTTCAATGCCCACTGAAAATTTTGCTATACCTGGTAAAGACAGCAAAAAGAATGAATCCCTCTTAATTTGCTTTTTAATAGACAGCATTAAATGAAAAATAAGAACATACAAATACAATAAATGTACAGGCTATAAACCAGATATTGCTTTCAAACATTAAAAAACACATTTGGTTGTAAAACAGCATCATCTACGTACTTTTATAAAGAGAGCTATAAACATTTCTATGATAAAATAGCAAAATGTATGTCAAAATTAATAAAAGGTATTAGCTGGTCTAAAAAATTCATTTAATGACTAAATACCTATGTGCACATCTGTCAGAAGGTGATCAAATTTATAGGTTTTAGGACACACACACACACACACACGCCACCTGAACACGACAAATCTATACACTACTCTAAAGCAAATCAAACATACAAGTGAAGCTACTTTGAAATTTTAGAGGGCATTAAAATTCAAATTAAGCAGTTTCTGATTCAAGCAATACATAAAAGACCAGTGACTGCTTTTCTGTTGTTGTTAAACGGAATCGATAAGAAAGAAGAATCAAACCTGCTTCATTGCTTCTACTCGCTTGTTAAGAGCCGTGGTTTGCTCAATCAGAGACTCTGCGGCATCATCGTGATCTCTCAATCTTTCCACCAGGGCCTTAGCATCCGCAAGCGCCTTCTCAATCGTGCAACTCATTTCTAAAGGAAGACCAACAGTTAAATTAAACTGAAGACTCAGCACATTACCTGATTTGAGTTTTGTGTTAACACAGATATGCTTTAAGCGGCACTTGTTATAAGTTTACTCACTGTCTAAATAGGAAAAAATTCAAGAATACCTTGTGATTTTGCTTGTTAGAATGAGACAGGCGTGAAGGTGAATTTGACTGTAAGAACTCTGCCTGGCCTCTTAGTCAGGTGACCTGAGACACTGCTCACAACACATACTAAGTAATGACTCGGCAAAGTGGCCTCTGTGCGCCATGCTGTCAAAGTGTCAACCTCTTGGAGGACTGCTTTTCTTTCTTTTTTTTTTTTTTTTTGTGGCACTAGGGGTAAAACCCAGTGGCTTTTCTACCTCTGGTCTACACTCCCAGACCTTTTTTATGCTTTATTTGGAAACAGGGTCTCACTAAGTTGCTGAGAGCCTAAGTCGCTGAGGCTGGTTTTGAATCTGTACGATCCTCCTGTCTCCGCCTCCCAGGCGCGGGGATGACAAGCGTGCGCCACCACGCCCGGCTTTTGGAGGACTGCATTATAATCCCACTCTTGAACCTTCCTTAGTAGAAGAGCAAAAAAGGAAAAAAAAAATGTTTTGATGTGCACAGCACTGGCCATTATGGAAAACTTTTAGATATTTAAGAGAAATTTAAAGGGGATTTTTTTGTTACTGGGGATTGAACTGAGGGCATTCCACCTCCAAGCTATACTCCCAATTTTATTTTTTGTTTTAAGATAGGGCCTCTCTGGGCTGTTGAGAGTCTTAATACAGTGCTGAAGCTGTCCTCAAACTTGTGATTCTCCTGTTTTAGCCTCCCAAACACTGGGATTACAGGTGTGCACCAGCATGCCTGGCAAAGGGGATTTCTTTTCTCTTTCTCTCCCCCCAGCTTTTTTTTTTTTTTTTTTGGCACTAGGGATTGAACCCAGGGCATTCTCCTCTGAGATATATCCTTAGCCTTATTTTATTTTTATTTTGAAACAGGGTCTCACTAGGTTAATCAAAGTCTCACTATTTGCTAAGGCTGTCCTCAAACTTGCGATCCTCCTGTCTTAGCCTCCCAAGATCAGGATTACAAGCATATACCACCATGCTTGGCTTGGCTTGGCAAAGGGGATTTCAAGATGGTTGAATAGCAGTACCCACCACTCACCCAGCACTCACCGCCTTGTCTACAACAAAGACCAAAGTATGAGATGTATGGCTGTTTTTTAGGTGAGTGACCAGAGAATACCAAAATGCAGCAAGAAAAAGACTGCAACCTTGTAAGATTCATAACAGGAGCAAAAAGCATAGTAAGAGAAACAAAACAGCCCAGCACCTGCAACCCCCACTCCACAGCCAGGGGAGGAGAAGTCCCCCTTTTGCAGGGATAAGAGTAAAAGAGAGAGTCCTAGCAAATGCTATCAGCAGGAACATTGGCAATCCACGCTCTTGGAAAGTTTCACATCCCACAGGGTGAGGTGGTGCACACCTGTAATCCCAGTACTTGGGAGGCTGAGACAGGAGGACAGCAGGTTTGAAGACAGCCTCAGCAATATAGCGAGGCCTCATTTCAAAGCAAAAAATAAAATGAGCTGGAGCATAGGTCGAAGGTAGGATGTTCCTTGGTTCAATCCCCTCCCCCAAAAAACCCCAACAATATATTCACTCCCCCAGAAAAGATACACACAGACTACAATGGAAAGGATTGAAAAAGATTATTCCAGACAAATGGAATCCTCAAGTGAGCAGGGGTAGCTACACTTGTCTGGCAAAATAGACTTATGATAAAAACTGTAAGAGGCCAAGAAGATCATCATAGAATGATCAAGGGATCAATTCACTATGAAGATATTATTATAAATTAATATGCATTGACTGTCAGAACTTCCAATTTTATAAAACAGATATTTGGACCTAAAGGGAAAGAGGGGATCCAATACTGGGGGATTCTAGTAGCCCACTCTTATCAAGTGGGATAGACTGACTTGTAGTAAGTCACACACACACACACACACACACACACACACACACACACACACACAAATATTAAGGTAGCCAGGCGTGGTGGCGCACGCTTGTAATCCCCATGCTTGGGAGGCTGAGACAGGAGGATCGCGCAGGTTTGAAGTCAGCCCCAGCTACTGTGTGAGGCTCTCAGCAACTGAGTGAGACCCTGTTTCTAATAAAATATAAAAATAGGTCTGGGAGTATAGCCCGGAGGTAGAAAGCTTCTGGGTTCCACCCCCAGTACCACCCCCCAAAAATTAAAATAATAATTTATAGCAGACAGTGAAAGAAATCAATAGACAAACCTGAAAGTCTAGTATAAAATGTAAGAAGAGAGAAAATAAGGTTTATCTCAGTTTAAGAGAATAATTCAACTCATTTACTCAATTAGAAGGAATCTCTAACATTCCTAATTCCTAATCTG
Source organism: Muscardinus avellanarius (assembly GCF_963383645.1). Lineage (NCBI taxonomy): Eukaryota > Metazoa > Chordata > Mammalia > Rodentia > Gliridae > Muscardinus > Muscardinus avellanarius. Next base: position 90,349,169 of record NC_137797.1, read on the forward strand.
TAAAAGATACTGTTAAGACCACTAAGAAAATACTTCTTTATGCATTAAAACACAAATTTACAAGTTTCACAGGCAAGATCTGTTTCTAAATGAAACGCTGTAAAGTTTCTATATATGATCAGATGATTGCTGATTTAGAAGAATTTCTATACTGCATAAAATTCAGAAGAGAAAAAGAGGGGAAGGAGGGAGGGAAGAGGGGGAGGAAGGAGGGAGGAAGAAAGAGTGAGAGGAAAAGGGAGGAGAGGCACTGCTCCCAGAATCTTCTGGGCAAAATAAACCATGGACCATGGGCACAGATTTGTTGAAGCAGAGCCCTGAACTCATTTTGCAGTACTGGGGATTGAACCCAAGGGTATTCTAATTCCGAGCTATAACCCCAACCCTATTTTTTATTCTTTATTTTGAAGCAGGGTCTCATTAAGTTGCAGAGGGCCTCACTAAGTAGCTGAGGCTGGCTTCAAACCTGTGATCCTCCTGTCTCAGCCTCCTAAATTCTAGGATTACAAGCATGTGCGCCATGCCAGACTAGAGCCCTGAACCTAGACCTTCCTAAATACAACCATAAATACTTCTTTTTGGAGCATGAAAATATTCCACTTTGTTCTGGGAGAATTAACAACATGGCACTAAAACTCGCCTATTAAATCTTATGCCTTGATTTAGTAGTCTAAGGTTTAACCTTCTACCTCAAAGCAAATATAGACCTTAACCAAGTAAGTCAAAGCATCTTTAAAGCTTTTATTAGGCCCTTAAGCCTAATATTGCCATACATAGTAAACCCTTTATTGTTAAAGGGAACCACCCCAAATTTCCTACAATATTATGAAATATTGTTATGCTCCCCTTTTTATATTACCAGGCATTAGAGGATCTCTCTTAATCCAGCAACCATTACCTACTACCATTGATTGTTTCCATAATTCAGGAAGTGTCTAAGAACAAAACAAAACCTTTGAACTCTAGTACCAAATCCTAAACTGTCTGTTAATAGATTTGGCATTAAATATAAAAGTGATGAAGGACATGGTGGCGCACGCTTGTAATCCCAGTACTTGGGAGGCCGAGAGGAGGATCTTGGGTTCACAGATGGCCTCAACTACTCAGTGAGGCCCTCTGCAACTTAGTGAGACCTTGTCTCAAAATAAAGTATAAAAAATAGGACTGGGGGTGTAGTTTGGAGGTAAAATACCTCTGGGTCCCATTCCCAGCATTGCAAAAAAAAAAAAAAAAAGTGTGTGTGTGTGTGTGTGTGTGTGTGTGTGTGTGTTCATGTGTGTGTGTTTATATGTATGTGTGTGTGTTATATGTGATACCACCAGACTTGACATACAATCGATATTTCAGTAACTCTGATAAAGTTCAATTTCTTTTCAGAAGCCAAACTGATCAAATGATTTAAGTGTTGCCTTCTACGATAAAGCAGCTTGCTTAAATTCAAGTACACATCTATACCAACAGCTAGTAATATGCTTTTAGAGTAATTTACTTCTTAGAAATACTGCAAAGAAAAGAAGTTCCCAAGAAATCCTTTAAAAGATAACAAATTACAAGGGCACACTCTTGTAATTCCAGTACTTGAGAGGCTGAGATGAGAGGACCACAGGTTCACGGCCAGCCTCAGCTACTTAGTGAGGCCCTGTTGCAAATAAAGAATGAAAACAGGGATGAGGGCATAGCTTGGAGGTAGAATGGCCCTGGGTTCAGTCCCGAATATTGAAAAAAGAAAAAAAAGATGATACATTAAAGGAAAAAAGATGAAACAAAAGGTAACTAACGATTTGGTGGCTTAATAAAAAGGTTGATATCATAAAGGTAGAGACATATAATAGAAAGATAATATGAAAGCTAGAACCCTATACTGGAGATACTATGTAAATACTTTAAAGTTCATTACTATAAACAAACTGCTTTAACTAAAAGTCCTATGTAAGGTTCTTATATGAAATAATAAGAAAATAACAAACCCATGGAGAAGTTCAAAGATTCCATCATAGATACATAAACTGGCTTAATTCCAAAAAACAAAACAAAACAAAACAAAACAAAAAAACCCCCTGATGATCAAGTTGTAAGTTCCACAAGGAAAAAATTGAGGACAGTCAGAATGGCTAATTAATAGTACCAGATTAAAAAAAACCTCTAATAGATACAATTTCCTGAAACATTCTAATAGGAAAACTGGTCATAACATTAAATATGGATAGGAAAATTTACCTTGGTGTTCAGAGGATATGGCTCAGTTCATGTCTCATTTATAAATGAACTAATCTGGAAAAATTACATAGGTGAATCAAGGACTAAAACCATTCCTAAAGGACTTTCTGAATATCTGAATCTAATCCTAAGTGGATTTAATAGAATTCTCTCTCTCTAAGGTTAGGAAAATGATATATTCTAAAACACATATACTAGGAATGATTTTTAAAAGAGGGCCTATATGTTGTCTATATAAAACTCACTTAAAATATGATATACATAGATTAAAAGTAAAAGGATTTGCTATAAAATACTAATGAAAAGAATACAAATATTAATCAAGTAACAATAAGCTAACAAGCATATGAAAACATGTTCAATATAACTAGCCATCATTAAAATGCAATTTAAAACCACACTGAGATACACCTACTAAGGAGGGCCATAGTACCTAAAAAGAGATAAGCATTAGGAGAGAAGACCAATTGTCCGACTTTTTCCTTGGAGAAGTAAAACTCCTTCATGGATATTAGGAAAATTTCATGGATATTAGGAAGAAAGATTATATTGTCAAGGAGAAAGAAATAAATTTTATCCTCCTTTCAAAAAGGGGCACAGTCATCACTGTCATTTGATGTGCTTTCTATTATGTTCCTTATCATCAGCATGCCGGATAGTATTTATTTATTTATTTATTTTGGTGGGCCTGGGGAATTAACCTGGGGCCTCTTGCATTCAGAGCAAGTACGTTACCACCGAGCTATATACTGCCGTGAGAATATTTTTTATTTGCAGGTGCATTCTTTGGCTCTCAGCGGTCTGTGGCTTTCGATGCTCTGTAAATATGGCTGCTGCCTATTTCTTTGAGCTTACCTCCTACCGCTGTGCTTGCTGTGATTTTGCCCTTTTGAGGGCACACCTTAGAGGCCTTTGCATTTGCTACTGCTGTACCTGAAGTTCTCTGTTTTCTCTGGCCATTTTCCTCAAAAAGGTCAAATACATGATCCAACTATACCACTACTAAGTACAAGCTTAGAAAAATGAATATGTTTATGAAGCCAGGCGTGGTGGCGCACACTTGTAATCCCAGCATTCGGGAGACTGAGACTGGAGGATCACGGTTCACAGCCAGCCTCAGCTACTTAGCGAGGCCCTTCACAATTCAGTGAGATCTTGTTTCAAAATAAAGAATAAAAAATAGGGCTGGGGGTGTAGTTTGAAGGTAGAATTCCCCTGGGTTCCATCGCCAGTACCACAAAAAAGTAAAAGAAAAATGAATAATTTATGTAAAATATTGTGTGTGAATGTTCATAGCAACATTATTTAAAATGACCAAAGATTAGAATCACACTTAGTGGTGAGAGACTGAATACCTTCCCACGACAACAGAGCAAGTCAGGGATCAAGTAGAAGCATCAAAAAGAACAGAACCAACCTGTTCAACATACGAGGATAAAAAAGCTAAAAGGGAGGGGCAGGCATATATACTGGGGAAAAAATTAAACTGCCCTCATTCACAGACAACATTTTGTCTATGCAGAAAACCCCAGAGAATACAAAAAAATCCTATAATACATGACTGGCAATTTCACAGGATAAAAACACAAGAACCAATAGCTTTTCTACAAATTAACAATAAATAAAACAAACACATTTATATGCAATGATGAAAAAGCCAAATTGTTGGGCAAAAATGAAACAAAATACATGCAGGATTTGTATGCTAACTACAAAATGCTAATAAAAGAAACTGAAAAGGACTCAAGTAAGTAGAAAAAACAACTATGTTCAAGCTAATTCTAATATTTATATGGCAAATGCAGAGACCACAAATAGACAAACCAACTTCAAAAACAGATTTGGAGAAATCACACAATAACAAATTTAATAACAAATTTAAGACTTACTTTGTATAAAACTATAGCAATCAAGACAGCTGTGATATCAACAGACACAGAACAAAGATTCATAAATAAGTGCACAGAGGGATGCAAGGCTGGTTCAACATACGAAAATCAATCCATGTACTTCATCATATAAATAGACTCAAAGACAAAAATCACATAATCATTTCAATAGATGCCGAAAAAGCATTTGATAAAATCCAATTTCATTTATAATAAGAACACTGCAGAGAATTGGAATAGAAGGAACATATCTCAACATCATAAAGGCAATCTACAATAAGCCCACTGCCAACATCATATTAAATGGGGAGAAACTTCAAGAATTCCCCCTAAAAATAGGAACAAGACAAGGACGTCCATTATCACCACTTCTTTTCAATATAGTACTAGAGACTCTAGCCAGAGCAATAAGGCAAGAAAAGGAAACCAGAGGAGTACGAATAGGAAAAGAAGAACTCAAACTTTCACTATTTGCAGATGACATGATACTATATTTAGAAAACCCAACAAACTCAACCAAAAGGCTTATAGAACCGATCAACAAATTCAGCAAAGTGTCTGGATACAAAATCAATCTTAAAAAATCAGAAGCTTTTCTGTACACCAACCATAAATCCCCTGAAAAAGAAATTCAGAAAACACTTCTACTCAGGATCTCCCACAAAAAAAAAACAAAAAAAAAACTTAGGAATAAACTTAACCAAGGAGGCAAAAGATCTCTACAAAGAAAATGATAAAACACTGAAAAAGAAATCGAAGAAGATCTTAGAAGGTGGAAAGATCTTCCCTGTTCATGGATAGGCAGAATAAATATCATTAAAATGGCCATCCTTCCAAAAGTGATCTACAGATTCAACACAATGCCAATTAAACTACCAAGATCATTCCTCACAGACATAGAAAAATTAGTCCTTAAATTTATCTAGAATAACAAAAAGCCCAGAATAGCCAAAGTAGTTCTCAGCAACAAAAACCATGCAGGAGGAATCACAATACCTGACTTTAAACTATACTACAAAGCCACTGTAATAAAAACAGCATGGTACTGGCAGAAAAACAGATACACAGACCAATGGAGCAGAATAGAAGACCCAGAAACAAGTCCACACATTTTCAGCCAATTGATTTTTGACAAAGGGGCCAAAACACTGGAAAAAAAGATAGCCTGTTCAACAAATGGTGTTGGCAAAACTGGTTAACCATATGCAGAAAATTGGAAATTAATCCCACTTTCTCACCCTGCACAAGAGTCAATTCAAGATGGATTAAAGATTTGGAAATTAAACCAGAGACCTTGAAGCTACTTGAAGAGGGCATAGGTCCAACACTGCAACACATAGGCACAGATAAACACTTTCTCAACAAGACCTCAAAGGCACAACAAATTAAAAGGCGAATCAATACGTGGGATTGCATGAAACTTAAGAGCTTCGGTACAGCAAAGGACACTGTCAAGAACCTCAACCAAGAGCCAACAGAATGGGAGAAGATTTTTGCCACCTTTACCTCTGATAGAGGACTAATATCCAGAATATACAGAGAACTCAAGAAACTCAACACTAGAAAAACAAATAATTCAATTAAAAAATGGGCAAGCAAACTAAATAGACACTTCATGAAAGAAAAAATTAAAATGGCCAATAAATGCTTAAAAAATGCTCAACATCACTGGCAATTAGAGAGATGTAAATCAAAACTACCCTGAGATTTTACCTAACTACAAGTAGAATGGCAATTATTCAAAACACAAACAACAACAAATGCTGGAGAGGATATGGAGAAGTGGGAACTCTAAAACATTGTTGGTGGGATTGCAAATTAGTGCAACCACTTTGGGAAATAGTATGGAGAATCCTCAGAAGAATGGGAACAAATCTACCATTTGATCCAGCAATACCACTTCTGGGAATCTATCCAAAAGAAAGGAAACCAAACTACCAAACTAATGTATGTGTATCTATGTTCACAGCTGCACAATTCACCATAGCCAAACTATGGAACCAGCCAAGATGCCCATCAACAGATGAACGGATTACAAAACTGTGGGATATGTACACAATGTAATTTTATTCAGCCATTTAAAAAAACTCAATTACATCATTTTCAGGGAAATGGATGGAAATGGAGGACATTATGCTAAGTGAGAACAGTCAGTCACAAAAAATAAGATGCTTTCCCTAATATGTGAAAGCTAAGGAGAAATGGGTCATAGGAGGAACTCTAGATGAAAAAGGAAATCCTATAGAGGAGCAAACAAGACAACCTAAATGAGGGGATGGGAGGGAGGAAGAAGGAAATTCTCTAAAACACGCAATGTACTTAAAACATTTCTAAGTGAACCACTAAGCCAAGCATGGGAAGGAGGGATGGGGAAGGAATGGGTGGGAATTGGGTAGGGGCAAAATGGGTGATGTGTACATGTATGTTCACACAAGTTTTTTACCCCAATATGATGTACGACAATATTGCACACACAAAAAAAAATTTTTTAAAGAAAGAAGTGCACAGAGACATGGCCACCTGATTTTTTAAAAAGTGCAAATGCAAGTCAAAGGAGACATGTTTATTCAACAATTGGTGTTGGAAAAACTGGATATCTATATACCAAAAAACTAGTAATATCTCAACACAATTTTTACAATTTATACAAAAGTAAACTAAGAATTGGTCACAGTTCTAACTGTAAAATTTATAGGAACACCTCTATAAGATAAATTAGAAAAAATCTTTGTAACCTGGAGATATACAAAGACTTTTAAAAAAAGGGACACCCAAAGTATGACACATAAGAAAAAAATTTGAGAGCTGGGCATGGTGGCGCACACTTGTAGTTCCTGCACTTGGGAGGCTGAGACAGGAGGATCGCACGGGTTCAAGAGCCTCAGCTACTTAGTGAGGCTCTCAGCAACTCAGTGAGACCCTGTTTCCAAACAAAATATAAAATAGGTCTGGGAGTATAGCCCGGGGGTAGAAAGCCCCTGGGTTCCTCCCCCAGAACCACCCAAAGAAAGAAAGAAAGAAAGAAAGAAAGAAAGAAGGAAAGAAAGAAAAAAAGAAAAAAATTTGACAAACTAGACTCCATTAAAATTATAAACTCCCAAGCATGATGGTACATACCTATAATCCTAGTACTTGGGAGGCAGAGACAGGAGGCCTGCAGGTTCTCAGGTTCTCAGCCACTTAAGAGAGATCTTGTTTCAAAAAAAAAAAAAAAAAAAGAAATCCATTCATCTGTTGATTGAGACCTAGGCTGGTTCCATATTTTGGCTATTACAAACTGTGCTGCTATGAACATGGGTATGCATATATTACTGTAGTTCTCTGGTTTCAACCCCTTTGGAAAGATACTGAGTAATGGTATTACTGGATCCATTCCCAGTTTTCTAAGGAATCTCCAACCAACCTGGGTCTCCATCAACAGATGAATGGATTGCAAAATTATGGGAAATATACACACAATGGAATTCTACTCTGATATAAAAAAGAACAAAATTATGTAATTCGCAAGAAGATGGAAAGACCCGGAGAACATTATGTTAAGTGAGATCAGCCAAGCACAGACAAAGAAGGGACATATGTTTTCTCTAATACGCCCAAACTAGGGAGTGTTAGGGATGCCAGAGGCACTCCAGATAATGGAAGGGAAAACCTCAGCAAAGCTAGAACAGAAGGGTAGGAGAGGAAGAAGGCTGAGGTTGATTAATGGAGGAGCTACATTCGAATATGTGTAAAAGTATGAATGTAGCATGGTCAACCTGGACACTCATTGTTGGGAGGGGGGAGGGGAAATGGGGGCGGGTGGGAGAGGGAAACAAGTGCAGTCTAAATGTGATCCACATAAAAAAATTAAAATTTTTTTCACTAAAAGAAAAATCGGGCTGGGAATGTAGCTATGGGGTAGAATGCCTCTGGGTTCAAGCCTCAGTACCATCAAAAATAAAAAAAGAAACACACACATGCACACACAGACAGACAGATGGACAGAAGAACTAACAAGACCTGTTAAGACAAATAGAAAACACAAGCTATAGACTGGGAGAAATATTTTCAAATGACTTATCTGATGAATGATTATATCTAGGAAAAAAAACTCTCAAAAGTACTATAAAAGTAATCCAATTTTTTAAATGAGCATGGGCTTTAACACTAAAAGATAATTGGCTAGCAAATAAACACATTAAGAGATGTTCAACATAATTAGCCATTAAAGACATGCAATTAAAATAATGATAAAATAGCCGAGCATGGTGGCACATGCTTGTAATCCCAGCAATCAGGAGGCTGAGATCGGAGGATCATGGTTCATGGGTAGCCTCAGCTACTTAGGCCCTTGCAACTCAGTGAGACTGTTTCAAAATAAAGAATAAAAAAATAGGGCTGGGGGTACAGTTCGAAGGTAGAATTGCCCTGGATTCCATCCCCAGTACTGCAAATAATAATAATGATGATGATGATGGTGGTGGTGGTGATGATGATGATGGTGATGATGATGGTGGTGATGGTTATGATAATGATGGTGATGATGATGATGGTGATGATGATGAAGTCCATCACAACCCCATTAAAATGGCTATTTATCAATACCATACTGCCTCAGTTTTAATAGTTGTAAAATAAACTTTATGTGGCATAGCAAGTTATCGTTTTCTTTCTCAAAGGTGCTTTACCTGTTTTTTAGCCTACTTTCCTACCTAATTCAACCCAGATGGACTACTGAGTACTCTAGAATTAAAAAATAAATAAATAAATAAAGAAAAGAAAAAAATCATCAAACTACCAGGTAATCATTTTAACTAATTTAAACAGATTATAGTTTTCTGAATCTGAGGAATGCCACCTTATATTGTCACCTTGGCAATGGGACAAGTGTTATTCCCTTTTTACCAGTGAGAAAATACCCAGAGATTCCAAATATAAAGAGCCAAGCAAACAAACAGACCTAGTACCAGAAAGAGAACCTCTGATCCCTAGAGTTTTATTCTTGAGCCAAACTGGATCCCCAGGGCCTTATATACTACATTAAAAAAAAAAATCTTGACTTCTCTAGGTTGAAAAACAAAGCAAATTAGCTAACCCTACTCCACACAGAACTTTGAAGATATTACAAAAGAAATAAATGGGAGCCAGGTCTGGTGGCTCCCACTTGTAATCCCAGTACTTGGGAGGCTGAAATAGGAGGACTATAGGTTCCAGGCTAGCTTCAGCAATTAGCGAGGCCCTCCACAACCTAGGAGACTCTGTTTCAAAATAGTGATAGGACTGAGGGTGTGGCTCTGAGGTAGAATGTTCCTGGGTTTAACCTCCACTACCCCACCCTTAAAAAAACACCAGAAAGTATATAAAGAGCATTTAAAAAAATTTAACAAATTACAATTAGGTCTCATTGTTAATCAAGAAATGTCTATTGATAGGCTGTTTAAAATTATAATTAACATCCTTTTTTGGGGGGAAGGTATCATACCCAGGGACATTTTAGGAAATTGAATCAAGGAACAATCTACCTCCAAGCTATACTCCCAGCCCTATTTATTTATTGTTTTGAAACAGGGTCTTACTAGGTTGCTGAAAGTCTCCCTAAGCTGCTGAGGTTGGTCTCCGACCTGTTATCTTCCTGTTTCAGCCTCAAGAACAGGGATTACAGGCGTGAGCTATCATGCCCATCTAACATCTACTTTAAAAATCATTGCTTCCGCCAAGGCTCTCTGCAACTCAGTGAGACCCTGTTTCCAAATAAAGTATAATATAGGTCTGGGAGTATAGCCTGGAGGTAGAAAGCCCCTGGGTTCCACCCCCAGTACCACAAAAAAAAATTAATAATTCCTTCCCTAGGTTGCATACAGAAATATTACCATCAAAATGAACTACATTGATGGGCGTGGTGGTACACGCTTGTAATCCATGTGCTTGGGAGGTGAAGACAGGAGGATCGCTCAGGTTTAAGCCCTCGCTGGCTTAAGAGACCCTGTTTCCAAATTTAAAAAATATATAAAATAGGTTTGGGAGTGTAGCTTGGAGGTAGAAGGGTTCCATCCCCAGTACCACCAAAAACCAAACCAAAACAAACAAACAAAAAAACCCTACATTTAAAATTTTTGTAACTATAAAAACTTTTCTCTTCAGAAAATGAGAAATGACAGGTAATTCAAAGGATAATTTTATTACCATTTCAGAAAAACAGTAACACAGTTTCTAAGAATCTGCATGTTCATTTCCTGTATGCAAAAAACCACAAAACAGTTGCAAATCTTTTATAATAGGAATTTACTTTGCCAGACTTCCTAAAAAATGATTTTTTTGACTAACAAGTGCAGTGAGAAAAGTATTCTTTTTAAACTCTGTAACAAGTTTCAAATTTTCAAAAAAAAAAAAGACTATTTTCATAGTGCCTGGCTTAGATCTAGTCACAAAATACTTAGATTATCTTCTACAGATAGTTCCAATTATAGGAGAATGTTTTTTAAATTTTTAAATTTTTTATTTTTTTGTGTAGTACTGGGGGTGGAACCCAGGGGCTTTTCTACCTCCAAGTTAGACTCCCAGACCTATTTTATATTTTATTTGGAAACAGGGTCTTACTAAGTTGCTGAGAGCCTCACTAAGTAGCTGAGGCTGGCTTCGAACCTCTGTGATCCTCCTGTTTCAGCCTCCCAAGTGCTGAGATTACAAGTGTGCACCACCATGCCCAGCTAAATTTTTTTGGGGGGGGGTAGTACTGGGGTTCCTGGAAGCCCTTCTACCTTCGGGTTACACTCCCAGACCTATTTCATAGGTTTTTATTTGGAAACAGGGTCTCTTATGACAGCGCAACTGGCTTCGAACCTGCGTGATCCTCCTATCTCTGCCTCCCAGGTGCGGGGATTAAAAGCGTGCGCCACCACGCCCAGCGTGAGAATATTTTTAAAAGCAAGTGTATGTGCCTGTGTTCCTGCCTTAGCCATATTCTCGCCCACTTTGCCACCCAGACATTTTCAGTCAGACTCCTGGCAGATGGTTTGGAACATTCTGCTGCTGATAAAAGAGAAACCACCACCCACCCAAGACAGCAACTGCCAGCTGTTTACTTTTAGATTTTGGTTTAAAAAAAATGTAAAAAAATTTAAGTTGCTCTGTTTATTTTACCCACATATTCATTATCTTCTAGCTGGACCTACACAAAAATATTGAAATTGTTAATGTATCACAGATGTGTCTTTAAATGTTGACAATCTAATTTGGTTTTAAATTCTTTAATGTCCAGGCAGGTAATGTTTGCAGATAAAATTAAGTGACAATATGGAAACAGAAAAACAAGAAATTTATAATCTTGACAGATCATGAAAAAATGAATGCAAATTACACAGAAAAATAATTATCTTATACAGACACGTCACTATCTGAAAGCACAGAAAAATTTCACTGCTGGAATAAAAATATTTGAAGCTTTATAAAGCAACTTTCCAAAAGAATAATTCAAAAAGGACCTAACCTAATCTAATCTAGTTATGTCTAACCTATGGTCCAAGGAGTTAATGTAAGAGCTGCATGAATGTACATACACCAAGCATTGTCTGTAGATTAAAACATTTCTCTCATGTATAATCCTACTTCTCAAATACAAATATTAGTATTATAAAATACAAAATCACTTGAAAATATTTTTTGCCATTACAAATAATCCCATCCAACAAATACTGAAAGAACAATTATCTGTGTTAGAAATGCAGGGTTGCTCTTATTCAAAAGAGATCAAGAGTCTTTAGTAATATAGAATACTTCTTCTAGGTCTACAATCTTATGGTTTTAAGGGACTGTCTCCTATGACAAATTTTCTAGAACTATTATAAGTATGAATGTTAATATGTGTATATAAATAAAGCTTGCTATGTGCCAAGCAGACTAGCTTGTCTCAAAGACATGATTACAGACTCAGATTCAAGTTGGAAGGAAAGACGGAGAAATGAACAAATAAAATATCCTAATAAGCTGGGCATGGTGGTGCTCCCTTGTGATCCCAGTACTTGGGAGGCCTGGGAGGTCGAGACAAGAGGATAGTGAGTTCACCGTCAGTTTCGGCTACTTAGTGAGGCCCTCCACAACTTAGTGAGATCCTGTTTCAAAAATAAAGAATAAAATGTGTGTGCACGTCTCTACCATATTGTACCCTATTAAGACGTATGACTACAATGCACTAATAAAAAAAATAGGGCTGGGGTTGTAGCGCAGAGGTAAAATGTCCCTGGGTTCAGTCCCCAACACCCCCCCACACACACACAAATCAATAACAACAAAAAAACTCTAATACTGCAGAACTATATCAAGTGCTTTGGGAGTAGAGCTGTATTGTAACCCGGGGGAGTCTCAGAAGTCACTGCCATAAATTGAGTTTTGAAAGACGGTAAAAGTGAGCAAAAGTAAGTATTCTAGATAGACGGCCCAGCACCTACAAAAAAAACCGCACATAGTTGTGAAAATATACACAACTTTTGGGGAAACAGACGGTTACATATTAAAATATTTGGAGAAGCCAGCTGATACTAAAAGGGTAACACATGATTGAGACAGCCAGTAAAAGGTGCTGATGATATGCAACGGTTAGGGTTTCTGTCAGCAATCGTGTTATCGAAAAGTCTAAGGAAAGGAGATAAATAAATATGTATTTCAGAATAAGTCTGTGGAGGGACGATGGAGGGGAAACCAGTTTAGGGTGGGGGAGGGCAACTACAATAATTCTGGTGAAAGAAGAACTATATTTGATTCTATATTGCCATTCACAGAATGAAAAAGAGGAGTCCTGGTTTCTAGTTTGAATATCAGGACCCATTCAGGTGCCAGGATCAGAAAAGAAATACAGGAGAAAAGGAGAAAGCCGGGGTGGGGGGAGAGTAATACCTTTTGGAGGGCAGTTTCATGAAAGAGGGAAGAGTGGGCATCCGTGTCCAAAGCTGCAGGGGTGTGCAAAGCCTCCCTTCCCCCGCCCTCACGGTAGGCTCCCAGGCGGGCACGGCGGGAAGGTAAACAAGGAAGATGCGTCCACGGAGGCAGAGCCAAGGCATTTTATTAAACTTTCCGCACCCCGGTTTCGAAAAAAGGAGCTCGGAGCCGGCGACCCAGCACCGGGCGAAGGAAGCTCCGACTCGCCTCCGCCCGCTGCCGGCCCCGGATTCGTTCCACTTACTCGGCTCTCGGTTCCCCGCAGCCGTCGGCGCTGGCGACTAGGACCCCAAAGCCTCGGCCACCCCGGCCTCATGCGCCAACGGGGAGAAGCTGGCGCGCTCGCTCCGCCTCTCCAGCCAGCAGACGCCGAGCCCAGCGGGGACCGCGGAAGGGCAGCCCGCGGGGCTCAGCCCGGCTCGGGTCTGGGAGACAGCTCCACTGACCGCCTCCGAGCTGCGCTTCCGAGCGCCACAGTCTCGCGAGACTTCCTCGCTTCCTCGCGCGGCTGCGGGGCAGAGCCAACCACTCAGCGACGAGCTGCGTAGATCGGGGGCGGGGCTCCTCGGTGTCCCGCCCTATTTATAGGCTCCCAGGCTTTCGCGCTGCCTCCCTCCAAGTCTCGCGTGTTTTTCCAGGGGGAACCGGCCTGAGTGGAGAGACCGAGCAAGGGAGGCTGGGCGGTGGGCCCTACGCCCGGGGGGGGGTCGTGGCCTTTTTAGCCGTTGATACTTCGGGGACACGCTCCCAGGTCGCCGGGATCGCTCTTCCCCAATGGGTGACTAGGAGAATCTGCGGGTAGAAAACCCCGAGGGGTGGAGGCGCTTCTCTCCCTTGGCTCCGCCCTCTTCCTGTTCGACGGCGTCGGCGTCGGCCGTCCGAGGGGGAGGGGAAGCTTGGCGGGGCTGTCGGAGAGCGCAGTGCGCACGCGCGAGCCCGAGAGCGTGAGTGTGTGCACGCGCAGGCGCGCACTCCTGCGTTTAGGAAGCCTGGGAAGGACCGGTGTGCTGGGAGATGAGCGGGGGACGCGTAGTCCCCGGTCTTTGGTACCGGGCAGTCCTGACTGTGCGCTGACCCTCCCCGCTCCCCCAGCCGGCAGCCTTTGCCGGAGAGACTGTGCTGCACAGGTTCTGTTCCTTCTCACTGCAGGACCAGACACGAAAGTAAGCAAACCTCGACCCCGAGGTCTTCCCTATCCACTCACCTGTACCCCCACCCCACCCCCGGCAAAGTGGATCCAGGAAGGCTTCTCAAAGAGTTCTGCATGGAGAGGGAAATACCTTCGGAAGCAGGAGGAGAAAGTAGCGGGATCGTGAAAAGACAGTTGGTTTTTTTAATCACTTTTGCTCTGCTTTACCATGTGCTTTGGGAATGTGGATTTGTGTGTTCAGTGTAAGCTTTTAATAGCGAAGGGAGTACCATATGCTCTGTTTTTATATAAAAAAAAGTTTCCGAAGTTCCTCCTCCCCACCGGTGGAGAAGGTAGCAATTACGTTTCTCTGTTCTACGTGGTGAATTGTGTATATCAAAAGCTGAGGGGGAGTGTGTGTGAGTTTGGGGTCCTTATCTTAATATGAACATCCGATAGGCAGTTGTTTTGGGGGGTGTTTATGATGTTTTGAGCTATACTTTGCTGTCACTCTTTTCTGTTAATCTTCCCTTGCCCTACCCACTCCCCTTTTCAAAAGTCTTGAAGCTTTTTCTTTTGTTTTTGGAGGGAAGCCCGAAAGTGCTGGCTTGGGGGTTTATGTGTGATTGATGTCAGTTAGCAAAGGTCATCAAAAGTGTATTTGAAGAGTGTCATTTATTATGTTTGATATACATATATATATATATGTATTTTCTTCTGATAACTAGGTTCTTTAAAAGAAAAAGATAAGGACTGTAATTTTGCCTGTACCTGGTAAAGTGACAGCCTAATATACTCTAGCTCTTCCCTTGAATTGATAACAGTTTCTTTCTGGTCATGGCCCTACTAACTAAACCTTGCTACACCTTATTCTTTGTCAAACACATTTTTCTGAACATATTCATGTTCCTTAACGAATCTTATCGAAGAAAAGACACTTCAATTAGAAATAATTTAAGATATTAATATGTTATGTAGCAACATTTGACTAATATATTTTCCCCCATCCATACAGGTTGAAACAAAATGAAGATTTTTTCAGAATCCCATAAGACAGTATTTGTTGTGGATCATTGCCCTTACATGGCAGAATCATGCAGACAGCATGTCGAGTTTGATATGTTGGTGAAGAATAGGACCCAAGGAATTATTCCTCTGGCCCCCATCTCTAAATCATTGTGGACTTGCTCAGTAGAATCTTCCATGGAATATTGTAGAATAATGTATGATATATTTCCCTTCAAAAAGCTGGTGAGTATGTACAAAACCTGAATTTGGAGGACTGCACTAATGAATTTGCTATAGATTTGATTAGAACTATTTGTTCATTACTTAAAAAAATGTGTGTAGTACTGACTTTTGGGATAAGTGTATTATGGATATTTAATTGGGGGCAATAGTAACAGCTAGTAATTACTGAGCCCTTACATGTGCTAGGCATGCTCCAAAAGGGCAACAGTCCTAGGAAGTAGACCGTAAGTATTGGGGCAATATTTAAAATATGTTACAACCAACATGGAGCAGGCACTGACCACTGAGAACTGTGTGAGCCCAGGCAGAAGGAGTATTGGCTATAAGCAGTTTGTCGGATTGTGCTGCTGTGTTGCCAGCTGAATATCAGTCTTGTTTATGTCTGTCCTGTTGTTGATGCATAAATTGAAGTAAGGAGATGAAGCTTGTCTTTAGCCAGTTAGAGGCAGAGCCCAAAATCTGAACCTAAGCAGGATCGGTACTTGCAGTTTGGTGAATATGTGCTAAACTGCTGCAGGATTTGCCCATCTTTGGAAAAAAAAAATGCTGTTAAGATACTACATTAGAGCTAAGGATATATATACACCTTTTTTTTCTTTTTCTTTTTCTTTTTTTCTTTTTTTTTTTTTTTTTTTGTGTGGTACTGGGGCTGGAACCCAGGGGCGTTCAACCTCCGAGCGCTACACACCCAGCCCTACTTTTTATTCTTTTCTTTTGAAACAGGGTCTCACTGAGTTGCACAGGGCCTCACTAAGTAGTAGCTGAGGCTGTCCTCCAACCACGATCCTTCTGTCTCAGCCTCCCAAATGCTGGATTACAAGAGTGCACTACCACGTCTAGCAGGATATATATACCTTAGTGGAGGAAGCTCTGGGTTTAACTCCCAGCACTCAAAAAAAAAAAAAAAAATGATGCTAATACAAATTTTTTTTTATCAATAAGATAAATTAATGACTCATAGAAACTTCAAGTATACAAGTTAAATGTTTTATTTTAGGAGAATTATTTGTTTATAAGTGGATGATATGCTTTTTGTGTCATTTGTAGCAGCCCGGGCTGGGGCATCGCCAGTTCTTAGACTGGCAAAGATAGGGCAGTCAGCAAAAGTGAACACAGAGTCCAGTACGTACATTCAGATGTATTACAAGTTAAAATATAAGTCTATTTTGAAAATTTTCTTCATTCTGTATAGGGTAAAAAACATATATAGTGAGAGGAAGGATAATGGAATGATTTAGAGGACAGACTTTGACTCAAACTTTGGCATCTTTAGTTACCAGCAGTGTGACTTAGGTCATATTTCTTAATCTCTCCAAGCCTTAGTTTCCTCTCAGGTACGCCGAACACCTGCTTTCTTGTAAGATTTAAAAGGGATGATCAAAAGTGTCCAGTAAAATCTCTGTCAGATAAGCGTTAGGGGAGAAGACCAATTGTCCGACTTTTTTCTTTGGAGAAATAAAACTCCTTCAGTATTTCATGGATATTAGGAAAAAAGATTAGATTGTCCAGGAGAAAGAAATAAATTTTATCCTCCTTTCAAAAAGGGACATAGTCATCACTGTCATTTGATGTGTTTTCTACGATGTTCCTTATCATCAGCGTACCTGATAGTACTTGGGTGGGGAGGCTGGGAAATTAACCTGGGGCCTCTTGCGTTCAGAGTAAGTACGCTACCACCGAGCTATATACTGCCGTGAGAATATTTTTTATTTGCAGGTGCATTCTTTGGCTCTCAGCGGTCTGTGGCTTTCGATGCTCTGTAGATATGGCCGCTGCCTATTTCTTTGAGCTTACCTCCGACCGCTGTGCTTGCTGTGATTTTGCCCTTTGAGGGCACACCTTGGAGGCCTTTGCATTTGCTGTTGCTGTACCTGAAGTCCTCTGTTTTCTCTAGCCATTTTGGTTTTTTCTCGATTGTTACTTTTGTGTGTGTGTGTGTGGTAATGGGGATTGAACTCAGGGGCATTCTACCTCTGAGCTACACCCAGCCCTATTTAGTGAAACAGGGTCTCACTAAACTGCAGAAGGCCTCACTATGTAGCTTGAGGCTGGCCTTGAACGTGCAGTCCTCCTCTCTCCGTCTTCGCGTACTGGGATTGTAAGCGTGTACCACTGCGTCCTGCTCCAGTTGTTACTTCCATGGAGAGCATGTCTGACAACCCAGTCTCCAGTAGCCAGCTAACTTATTTTTCAGAGCATTTATTACATGAAGTCATCATGTTCATTTATTTTACTGTCCCCCATTTTACCATATTTGCCCACCCCATATTCTCCCCATATTGTGACAGAATTGTATCTATCACTGTAGCACTGTATTTCCAGTGCCAAGAACAGCACCTGGCATGTACTAGGTATCCTAGAAGTAAAAGTGAATAAATGAATCAAACAGCGAATCAGTGTTAGAAATGACATATTATTGAAAAACATGGTGATCGAGTGAAATTAGAGTTGAATACTAATTGTTTCTTTGACATCTATTAGGTGAATTTCATTGTGAGTGACTCTGGAGCACATGTATTAAATTCTTGGACTCAAGAAGACCAAAATTTACAGGAGGTATGGTTAGATTTTCAGCTGTGGCTATTTTTGAAAATGATCTTAATGTGGTAGTTTAAAATTTTTTTAATCCATGTAGTATTTGCATATAGTCTAAAAATCCCAAGGTGCATTAAAAGAGAAAACAGTTGTCTGCATTCCAGTCTTCTCGCCCCCCAAGCAAACTTTCAATTCTAGGTGTTCTCGTATTTACATCGATATTTCTAAATAGCACATTTTTGCTTCTATTTATTGAACTCTCGATTTAAGCTTTGTCATTGTTATTAGTAAGAATTTGCCTTTTTTGTATTTCCCCTCATTCATGCCTTTCCCTTGATTTTTCAAAATTGTTTTATCATAATTTTTCGTTTGCTCAAAATTTTATACTTGTACTATAATGTCCACAAAACGTTTAATTCACTCAAGTAATTTATATGATTCTTTCTTTGTTCAAATGCTTTCTTATTCCTGGAACTTAATCATTTTCTCTTTTTTCCCCCTACATTGTGCTTAATTTTTTAGATATATCTTGTTGCTTTTCCTCATGTTTCTACAGAACTTTTTTTTTGTAGATGATTGAGTAGCGTGAGTCCCCCCTCCCTCTTAGAACACTCCTTGAAGCACAGCCTGAACCGGCTGCTCTCTAGGCCTGCCGCAGGCTCATCCTCCCCTCTCGCTTTTCAGGTCCCATTTCTCTCTTTGTGTTGTCCTGTAACTGACTTTCTATAACTTACCTTAATATTTTTGATATTTTGAGTATAACTTACCTTTATATTTTTGATATTTTGAGTATAGAAATTCCATTGTAGAAAGTGACTTTTCTGTGGATTTTTGAGGGCATCATTTCACTGTTACAGCTTCCACTGGTGCTATTAAAAAGCACAGTATCATTTTCCTTCATAATTTCTGAATACTTTTAGAATCATTTCTGTTCCCTTTTATGTTCTGGAATTTTTCATGATGTGTCTTAGTGGATATTTCTTCATTCCTGGTGGTAAGTCTTATAGTCTTTGTTTCAAAAAAATTTGCCTGTGCTATACGATGTTTAATTGTATTTCCCTGTGTTGTCTAATGTATGATATTTGTGTGTCGATAGTGTTCTTATTTCCATTTTCTCTATCTTTCTGGAATACTTATTAATGGGATGTTGTATTTCCTGGATTACATTCCTCATTCTCATTGATTATCTCTGTGTTCTATTTTTTAAAATCTTCTGGGTTGTATTTTTAATTTTCAAGAACTTGACACTTATACTCTAATTATGCCATTTTTGCCATCCCTTTCTTATTTCATGGGTGTAATTTTTTACCTGAGAGTATTAATTATGGTTCATTTGAAGTTTTCTTTTGATTCTTCTTTGTTCTGAGTTCTTTTCATGTTGAGGCTTTTTTTTTAATATGCCCACTGACATTTATCTATGCAATCTTATTTGAAATCAGCGCTCTAAATAGCAGATTAGAAAGTCTGTATGTTGGAGTAGGCACTGCTGCCTGGGCTCCACTAGTTTAAGCCAGTTATTTTCATTGAGGAACTTCTAAATGTCAGAGTTAGCAGATCATCTCTCTGGAACTGTTCACCGTCTCCCGAGAACATCTTCCGCTCTTCTATCTGCTGTAACCTTGGTTATCAGCCTTCTGGCTGGGAGAGGCTGGAGTAGGCAGACGTTCAGTTTGTATTTCCTCTTTCTGTTTGGGGTTGAGTATTTAGCTGTCTTGAAGCTAGTAGCCTTATGTGGCTATTTAGATACCAAAAAATTCTGTTTCTCTATACCACTAGCCATGGTTCAGATGTTCAGTAGGCCACACGTAGATAGTGGTTATAGAACAGATAGAACGTTTCCATCACCACAGAAGTCCTGGTGGACAGCACTGGTGTGGTGTCTAACCCTTGCTCTCTGCTGTGCTGTGGTGTCCATGCTTAGTGCCATCCTGGCTCATTTCTACCAGTGACTGACTGTGTGTGGCATGGGGGCAGGCACTTCCATGGGTTAGGGCAGAAGACCTGCAGTCAAGCCGCGCCTTCTGCTCGCATGCGTTGCCTCGCCCAGCTCTGTGTGATATGCGGTACCTTTGCTTCTCAGGCCTCTCATGGTTTTTTCCCTCTATGGCCAGTAAGAGTTCAGCTTGTTCAGTCCTATTAAGTTCATAACCATTTCTTCATTTTTATGCACTGTGTTGACATCTTTTTTTATCTCTTGTTTGCTATTATCTCCTATTCTCTATTCATCTTAGGTTTATGCTTTCTTAAAATTACTTGTGGTTTTAGTGCTTAATTATGCTTAATTTAAAAACATGTCCAATTAAGTTTATGTTTTGTTAACAATATTTGTCTAAGAATATTGAGTATCTGGTAGTTTGTGTTCTTTGCTATTGTTTAGTTGATTAGAAGACATTAGTCTACTAGATTCTTTACTTACAAATATGAATGGCATGAAAGACAGGGATTAAGGAAATATTCAAATGCCATTTGAATTATTACTTCCTGTTAAAGTTTTTCTTCTTTCTTTCTTTCTTTCTTTCTTTCTTTCTTTCTTTCTTTCTTTCTTTCTTGTGGTACTGAGAATGGAACCCAGGGGCATTCTACCTCTGAGCTACACCCCCAGCCCTACTTTTTATTCTTTATTTTGAAACAGGGTCTCACTACGTTGCAGAGGGCCTCACTGAGTAACTGAGGCTGTCCGCGAACCGCAATCCTCCATTCTCAGTCTCCCAAATATTGGGATTACAAGAGTGCGCCACCACGCCCAGCTAAAGTTTTTGTATTAATGATGCTTTTCAACAGAAATAATCTCATCTAAGGTGACTTTTAATGGAATGCTTTTAAGGAAAATGAGTTTTATCATAGTATTTGACCTTAAAATGTTTATGATTAGTATTACAACCTGAAGACATATCTAACCTTACATTTGTTTGAGATAAGTGATTCAAGGAATAAGCTTTTGTTGGATTTTTTTCTGCTTTTATCTCTACAAAAAGTTGTTATTGTTATTTGTGGTACTGAGAAGTGAATCAAGGCCTTGCCATATGCTAGGCAGGTATTCTACCACTGAGAGCTATATCACCAGCCTGTGTGTGTGTGTGTGTGTGTGTGTGTGTGTGTGTGTGTGTGTGTTACTGGGGATGGAACCAAGGCCCTTCTATCTCTGGGCTATAATCCCTAGCCCTATTTTTTAGTTTTTATTTGGAAACAAGGCTTCTCTAAGTTGATGAGAGCCTCACTGAGTTGCTGAGGCTGGCTTCAAACCTGCGATCCTCT
This sequence comes from Muscardinus avellanarius, assembly GCF_963383645.1. Classification (NCBI taxonomy): domain Eukaryota; kingdom Metazoa; phylum Chordata; class Mammalia; order Rodentia; family Gliridae; genus Muscardinus; species Muscardinus avellanarius. The sequence continues at coordinate 90,370,355 of NC_137797.1, forward strand.
GATCCTCTTGTCTCAGCCTCCCAAGTGCTGGAATTATGTGCCACCAAACCTAGCCTCCCCAGCCTTTTTAAAAATTTTTTTTTCTTTGTGGTACTGGGGTTCCTGGAAACCCTTCTACCTCTGGGCTACACTCCCAGACCTATTTTAATATTTTTATTTGGAAACAGGGTCTCTTAAGCCAGCAAGGCTGGCTTCGAACCTGCGCGATCCTCCTGTCTCCACCTCCCAAGCGCGGGGATTACAAGCGTGCGCCACCACGCCTGGCCCTCCCCAGCCATTTTTAAATTTCATTTTGAGACAGAGTCTTCCTAAATTGTCCAGGCTGACCTTGAGCTGCCTCAGCCTCTTGCGTAGTTGGAATTAGAGATGAGTGCACACCTAGCCAGAATGTTCCTAATATTCTTTTATTACTTATTAAATAATTTTAAGTATTCCATACATTCCTCTTCTACTGTCTTTTGAAGTACTGTGAAAGAAGCTTAAAACCTTTCTAGCTGTAGGTGAGTAAAAATATGGTTTATATAGATCTGCCCTTCTGCACCCTGCAGTGCATTTGGTAGGTGTGTTAGTCATAAGACAAGTAGTACTTCTCTCTACTTTCAAAGTGAGGGCACTTTATATCACATGCATTCCTTTACATTGTGAACAGAGGAGGAAATTCCTCTCCTGAAGGCAAAAATAATGCAAATCACTGATGTTAAAGAAGATATAAAAGAATTGACATTTTATATAAATTATATACAGTCTTACCTTTTTTAAAAATACATTCAGTATTTTTATTTTCAGACTAAGAAAAGGGCCAGAAGAGATTGACTAGAATTACAAAACCAATAAAAAGCAGAGCCAGAGTTTCAATCCCTATCTCTGACTCCAGAAGTTAGTATTTCTTTCTATTGCTTTCCCTTAGGACCATAATACCTCTCTCCTAAAAAATACTTTTTTATTGAGTTTTTCTATATGAATGGGACTTTACATAGTACTTTATAAATAATACTTTTTCTTCTTGATTATATTTTATGAATGAGCAATACCCACACAATTTAAAAATAAATTTTTATATATATAAAATAAAGCAGTGAGAGTGGACATAATCATGAAAAGGTCCTGGATTTTGTCAAATGCTCTTTCTGTGTTTATGGAAATGATTGTGATTTTTATTTCTTATTCTACTAATGATGTCTTACATCAATTGACTTTTGGGTGTTAAATCAATTTTGCATTCCTGAGGTAAGTTCACTTAATCATAGCTTGTGTGTTGCTGGATTTGGTTTGCCAGTATTTTATTAAGGATGTTTGTGGCCACATTTTTAAGATACGCTGGTTTGTAGTTTTCTTGAGATGCTTTTCTCTGACTAGTACATACTTTTGTCGACATAAGAGTTTTTCTTTTTAGCTAATGGCGGCACTGGCTGCTGTTGGGCCTCCTAATCCTCGGGCAGATCCAGAATGCTGCAGTATCCTGCATGGTCTGGTTGCAGCAGTGGAAACCCTCTGCAAGATTACTGAGTACCAGCACGAGGCTCGTACTTTACTCATGGAGAATGCAGAACGTGTTGGAAATAGGGGACGGATAATCTGCATTACTAATGCGAAAAGGTGAGCTATTCATCAGTAATTCCTTGACTAGGGGGCTTTTATTTCCTATGGTAGTCTTATTTTGCAAAGCAGAGACAGTATATAAACATGGAAGCATATTGCAAGTGGCCTTTCTGATTTTTTTCTCCTTTAGTACTGAGGCTGTGTTTATCCAGTTCTAAATAAAGTCTCATCTCAGTGAAAACTGTTTAGATTGTTGTTATGTAAATCGATTTGAGTATTTTTTCTCAGGGTTTTAATTGTTTGATATTGTGAATGAGTACATTAAAGATGACCCTTACTTGAAGTAATTTTAATGTCTATACCAAGATATTGCAGATGAATAGTGGGGTTGTTTTTGCAGTACTGGGGATTGAACCCAAAGGCATTCTACCTCCAAGCTATCTATCCCAGCCCTATTTTTATTCTTTATTTTGAAACAGTGTCTCACAAAGTTGCAGATAGCCTCCCTAAGTAGCCTGAGAACCTCCTGTCTCAGCCTCCCAAGTACTGGGATTGCAAATGTGGGCCACCATGCTTGGCTGAGTATGGTTTTATATATTTATTTTTTACTGTTTATTCCATTAAATGTGCTATATCATTTTTATATCATAGTGATAGTCATGTGCGAATGCTTGAAGACTGTGTCCAGGAAACAATTCATGAACATAACAAGCTTGCTGCAAATTCAGATCAGTGAGTATAATTCATAAATGAAATAAATATCTTCAACTTCATATATGTGTTTCGTTATAACTATTTCTGATCATTTTAATGTGATTGGTAATATCCCTTGCATTCTCTTCTGACTCAACACATTATTTCCTGACTTAGTCTCAAAATGTGGACTACTAGCTGGGTGTGGTGGCAGCGTACTCTTGCAATCCCAGTGCTTGGGAGACTGAGACGGAGAATCACAGGTTCACAACCAACCTCAGCTACTTAATGAGGCCCTCCGCAATGTATTGAGACCCTATTTCAAAATAAAGAATAAGCCGGGCGTGGTGGCGCACGCTTGTAATCCTGCGCTTGGGAGGTGGAAACAGGATCGCGTAGGTTAGAAGCCAGCCACGCTGGCTTAAGAGACCCTGTTTCCAAAAATAAAATAGGTCTGGGGGTGTAGCCCGGAGGTAGAAGGGCTTCCAGGAACCCTAGTACCACCAAAATAAATAAATAAATAAATAAATAAATAAATATAAAAATAAAGAAAGAATAAAAAATAGGGCTGGGGGTGTAGAATGCCCCCAGATTCCATCCCCAGGAGAACACACACACACACACACACACACACACACACACACACACACAGAAAAAGTAGACTACCAAAAACTTAGACATATTTTTTCCATTTTCCTTTGCACTTTAGAATTTACTTTTTCCCCATAGGAAAGGTGTTCGGAAGAATGAAATAGTTGATAAACTTTTATGCATATTTGTTTCAATGGTTCATTCTCATAGTCTGTTATGAATTTATAAAATGTGGGTTGTGTTACTCAGTATGTACCAAATTAAAACATATTAGCTTATTGCATTGTGTGAATTTTTTTTTTTTTAAAAGGCTATTGAGAAGGAAAACACGTTTTTCTCCCTCTATCCTCAACACTAGTACCTATGTATGTCACGTGTGTTTTTCCCCCACATCAGCCCTGCTTTCTGGTTTCCAACTTGGTATCCTGCAGTTCAGTTTTTACACTTACCTGCCTGGAGTTCGTGCAGACATTGCAAAGTAAGAAAGAACTCAGTGCTCCAGGTTTGTTCCCACCCCCCTTCAGACACCAACCTCAAGTAGCAAATCCACAGATTATACACACATTTGTCCAGCTTGGCTAGAAATCAGGTGTTCCCTGACCCCTTTCTCATGTTTGGCTGTTTGCCATGATAGTTTACAGAACAGGGAACACTGAAGTTTACTGATTTATTATAAATGATATGATAATGGATGTAGATAAGCAGCTAGATGAAGATGTACATAGGGGAAGTCCAGAAAGGTCCCTGCAGCTTCCGTCCCTGTGGCGGTGGAGGGTTACCCTCTGAGCAGGTGGGTATGTTCACCAACACAGAAGCCCTCAGCCCTGTGCTTCAGGGCTTTTCATGGAGGCTTCGAGTAGCCACAGTTGATGACTCATTCCCTGACCCCTCTTTCCTTCCTGGAGGATGATGGGGTAGAGTTGAAGGCTCCCAAACTTCTGATCATAGTTAGTCTTTCTGGTGATAGCTCCCTCATCTGAAAACTGTCAAGGATCCCATCAAGACTTTTCTCCTGAACACAAAAGATACTCCTGTCACCCAGGAAATTCCAAGGATTTAAGAGCTTTGTATACAGAACTGAGATCAAAGGTCAAATAGGCTTAGGAATTTACAAGGTTTTGGGGAGCTCTGTGCCAGGAATCTGAGGCCAGAGACCAAATATATATGTTTTGTTATGTCATAGCTAGTAAGAGCGTATTGGGGAGAGTTGCAATGTGAACTGTAGTTGGGATTGAGTGATTATTTTCTTGAGATAGTGATATTCTTTTTTTTTTTTTTTTTTTTTTTTGGTACTGGGGGTGGAACCCAGAGGCTTTCTACCTCCGGGCTATACTCCCAGACCTATCTTATACTTTATTTGGAAACAGGGTCTCACTAAGTTGCTGAGAGCCTCACTAAGTAGCCGAGGCTGGCTTTGAACCCATGCGATCCTCCTGTCTCAGCCTCCCAAGCACAGGGATTACAAGCTTGCACCACCACGCCCGGCTTGTGATATTATTCTTATAAGTAAGATTGCTCAAGTTTTTATGAGTGTCCTTTGCAGTTTACTCAAAATTATTTGATAAGAAAAAAATTGTACATCTACTTAGTATATATATAGAAAGCAAATATATCTAACAGAGAATGTAATGTAGAATATATGGGTGTTTATTGTAGTAAATTTCTGTAGGTGTGGAATTTTCGAAATAAAAAGTTGAATAAACTTTTAGCACTAAATTTTGTGCTCTTAGAAATAATTATTCTGATTTTGTTTTTAAGAACCATTATTATTTTTTTTCCTTTTTTTTGCGGGTTTGGGGATGGAACCCAGGAGCATTTGACCTCCAAGCTATACCCCCTTCCCTGTTTTTTATTCTTTACTTTGAAACAGGGTCTCACTAAGTTGCAGAGAGCCTAAGTAGCTGAGGCTGTCCACGAACTGGGATCCTCTGGTCTCAGCCTCCCGAATGCTGGGATTACAAGTGTGCACCACCATGCCTGGCTAAGAACCATTATTAATATAAGGGAAATTAATATACAAGGTACTCATTTTCCCTAATAGTTATTTAAAAAGCTTAATTGTAAGAATTTTCCCTTTATTTCTGTCCTTCAAACATATATAAAATTGTACATTTGAATTAAATTGATAAACATTCATACCTGTATAGCAATTATACACTATCTTTCTAAGTAGTTAGCTTTTACAGTAGCAATTCACTGTTTTAATATAGTAAGATTTTAGTAGTTTGGTGCTTGAATGCATATAGTATATATTCTTATATTTTAAGTGAAAAGTATCTCTTTAAGTCTTATGCAGATACAAAAATGTGAATTGGTTTTGATCCATACCTATCCAGTTGGTGAAGATAGTCTTGTATCTGATCGTCCTAAAAAAGAGGTAAGTATAGAAATATTGAAAAGAGAGGTCATTGTGAATAATTCTTAATGAATGCTGAGAAAGGTTAGTGTTAAAATAATCACATTGCTAATCTTTTCTGCCAAGAAAATATGTGAAATCTTCAAAGCAAGTCAGTATGGCAAACATTTAGGTTGGTAAACATGAAGACTGCTATATTTGTAGATTTTAATGTGTTCTGTTTTGCTTGACTGTTGACAATTATCTTAATGTGTTGCAAAACCAAACACATTGTATTCTTTCTATGTATTTTATTTTTTGCAGTACTGAGGATGGAACACAGGGACATTGTACTTCCAAGCTACATCTGCAGTCCTATTTTTAGTCTTTCTATTTTTTCTTTTTATTCTTTATTTTGAAACAGGGTCTCACTGAGTTGCAGAGGGCTCACTAAGTAGCTGAGGCTATCTGCGAATCACGATCCTCCAGTCTCAGCCTCCTGAATGCTGGGATTACAAGTGTGTGCTGCCACATCCGGCATAGTCTTTTCATCTATTTTTTGAGAGGGTCGTACTGAGTTGCAAAGGGCCTTGCTAAGTAGCTGAGGCTGTCCGCGAATCCCAGCCTCCTGAATGATGGGATTGAAGCATGTGCCATCACACCCGGCTTCCTAAGTATTTTAATGAAGTTCCATTACCTTAATAACTTTTTATTATGCAAAAATCTTTTTTCCTTCATTAGAAAACAATACACTCCAATAACAAAGAAGCTAGTTTTATATATTAGGTGGAGGAAACTTACTTCCCAAACTTTACTTTTAACTTTTTAAGTGAATTTGAACTTTTTTTGTGTATGTGTATGGTACTAAGGACTGATCCTGGGGCATTCTACCTCCAAGCTATACCTCAGCCCTATTTTTTATTCTTTATTTTGAAACAGGGTCTCACTAAGTTGCAGAGGGCCTCACTAAGTAGCTGAGGCTGGATGTGAACTTGTGATCCTCCTTTCTTAGCCTCCCAGTTACTGGAATTACAAGAGGACACCACCAGGCCCGGCTGAATTTGAATAATTTTGAAGGAAAAGATGATTCTGTTGATTATTAAATGGATTCATGTCACGTTGTTCTCTATCAGTAGTCTATATTTAAAGATATAAATGTATCTCTTTATGTAATCAAAGGTATGCATTCTTCTGTTCTAGATATTCCAGTCCATGGTTTGATGGTACTGGGGATTGAATCCAGGGACATTTTACCTCTGAGCTACATCCCCAGCCTTATTTTATTCTCTAGCCCACATTATTATTTTCTGGATTACTTATTTATTATTTATTTATTTTTATGGTATTGGGGATTGAACCCAGGGGTAATCTGTCTCTTATCTATATCTCAGACCTTTTTATTTATTTATTTACTTTTTTGTGTGTGTGGCACTGGGTATTGAACCCAGGGGCATTCTATCTCCAACTTACACCCCTATTTTGGTTTTTTATTTTGAAATTGGGGTCTCACTGAGTTGCAGAGGGCCTCACTAAGTTGCTGAGGCTGGCCATGATTCTCTAATAAGTGGTTTCCAGTAAAATCCCCTTTTTCATTAACTTTTTTTTGCCTTTTATAATGGACATTATTTTGGTTTTATTTGTAACAATTAAAAAATTATTTAAAATAAAATTGCCCTGGAATGAGTAAAATTTTAGGTTATCTTGTTAAGTACATTTTGGCTACTTGATCTTATTAGTGATGAAGTGAGGTATTTATGGTTTATCTTTAGGGTTTTGTCTTCTTCACAAAATGAGTTTTTGTTTTATTTTGTACTTACAGTATTTCTATGAGCTACTTTTAAATCCATTTTGTGTGGAGATAAATAGAGGTAAAAATACAAATTGGAAAATATATTTAAATCCAGGGCTATTGTCTAATGGCTCACATAGTTTATAATTTTTAATACTGTACTATTAGTGTTATGAGTGAATGAGTATATGAACATTACTGCTAAAATAATTATCATGGTTAATTTGTGGAGCTCCCCTCAGAATCTAGAAATAAAAAGTACTCAGCGTTTATGGGTTATAGTACACGGTTACAATGAACTAATGTCCTGTGGGTTGTTTTTAATCCTTTTCTGTAGTTGTCCCCAGTTTTAACCAGTGAGGTTCATAGTGTTCGTGCAGGACGTCATCTTGCTACCAAGTTGAATATTTTAGTCCAGCAGCATTTTGACTTGGCTTCAACTACTATCACAAATATTCCCATGAAGGTAAGCATTTCTTTTTTCCTGCTAGTTTGAAAACTCTGCTTTGCTTTTAAATATGTGTTTGACCTATATTATTTATTTTAATTGAATCTTTACTTTTTCTCCCCATATCATATTTTCTGTTTTACTAGCCCACATTCAGTGTCTTTGACCAGGTCAGTAAATACTGAAAAGCAGCAAGAAAGGATCACAGAACAAAATGCTGTGTTTTATTTCCAAGAAGAACATGTTACATGGGATTTTTTTTAAAAAAATTCTGTTCTCACTGTTTGCATCAACATATAATCTGTATTTTAAATTATTTTTCTGTGATTCTTTTTGTGACAGCTTTGGTATTAGATTTTACTCTGTGTATTCCAGTGGATCTTTTGTTTTCTATATCTTTGTTCTTGGCCACCTATAAAGGTACTTATAGGTAACAAATCTAGCTAGGGAAAAATGGCTTACAAATTTCTAGTAGGTTATTACTCTGTAGTTTAACAGCCATAGATGTGAGTCCTTTGATTTTTCTTCTAGATTTTCTTCAAAATCTTTTGCTGTGTGTTTATTTTCATTATATAATCATTAAGTTGTCAAAGACCAGCGTAATTACTTATCCCGTAGAAGTTTCAGGTGCGTTGCTACTGAGTGGAATTGAATTTGTCTTGATTTTATCTAAAATACAAAGTAATTACTATTCTTAAAGGTTCCCATTGGTTTTCTTATCATGCAGTTTCAATTTTTTGCTTCTAGATCATGAACTTAATACTGTATGAGAAATGTCTTTTTTTTTTTTTTTTTTTTTTGGTAATACTGTGGATTGAACCTAGAGGCATTCTACCTCTGAGCTACATCCCCAGGTCTTTTTTTATTTTCATTTTGAAACAAGGTCTCGCAAGGTTGCTGAGGCTCTCTTTGAACCTGTGACCCTCCTGTTTCAGTCTCCCAAGAACTGGGATTACAGGTGTGCACCATCATGCCCAGCTTAGACCTTTCATTTTAATTTCCACTTTATTCCATTGGCTGGTTATTCACTAGAGATTTCAGACTTACTCTTGAAACCTTTTGGATGCAAAAGCAAATTAACAAGTAAGATAACATAATACTTTTAGTATACATAACTTTATGAGTTATAAAAAAGAACCATGAGGGTAACAAATGACTTACTTTTTTACTTTGACATTAGTGTGCTACTGGTGTGATTCTCTTTTCAATCATTGTCTTTTTTGGTAAATAGATAGTATTGAAATTCTTATTTACTATGTGAAAGTAAGTTTCTAAACTTTTTTTTATTAGTTTATATTTGCTGTTTTACACAATTAGTGTTTACCAATTCACTGTGGTATTTAAAGATGCTATTTCCTCTTTTTAACAACTATCTCTTTCAATTAAGGTAAATTATCTTTAATACATTTTGTTTATAAAAATTATTAGAAAGAATACATTTGGAGCAAAAAAATCCCCAAATTTCTCTGATATAATTTAATAAAAATCATTTTATTTTCTAATCTAAATAGAGCCAATATTTTTAAATGGAGTTAAAGTACTATTAAAAACTATTGCATCTTTAAGATGTTTGACTACAGTGCACCAATAAAAATATATTTAAAAATAAGATTGCATCTTTAAATAGATTACTTAGCACACTGTGCCATTTTAGCAAATTAGTGGTTGAATTATTTGACCAAAAGTAAACCAAAAGTAAAATGAATAATTTCATTATTTTGAAAGCAAAACCATCATGTTTAAATGTTTTAAATTTGCTTTAAGGAAGAACAACATGCTAACACGTCTGCCAATTATGATGTGGAACTACTTCATCACAAAGATGCACATGTGGATTTCCTGAAAAGTGGTGAGGCATTTGAAAGTACTGATTTTTGTAAGGTAGAATATAAGAAAACATACTAACAGCTCTTGAGAAGGTCTCCAGTAAATAAACCTGAATGACTTCAGTTCATCTGTCCATGGACTTAGTTGACAATATCATTCGTTAATGGCCATAGAACTGCTATTCTATAGCATTTACTTTTGAAAAGATTAGGGTAATAGAGCAAATATTGGGAAAGATGGTCATGTCTTTTCTCAAATTCCCAAGTTTTTTCAAACAAATCATAGTCATAGTTTCTCTCCTAGAGTCAAATGACCTTGGCAAAGAAAAAGAACAGAGCAGACCCAAAACCATGATAGACTTACAACTTGGCTGGATAAAAACTTTGAAATTTAAATTATTAAGCCAGATGAGGTGATATCTGCCTGTAATCCCAATACTTGGGAGGCTGAGCCAGGAGAATTGCTGGTTCAAGACTAGCCTCAGCAACTTAGACTCTGATCCAAATAAAAAATAGAAAGGCCTGGGGATGTAGCTCAGAGGTAGAATGTCCCTGAGTTCAAGTCCCAGTACTGAAAGGGGGGAAAGAAAAGAAGGGAAATCTCAAAATTATTTTAGTCAGTAGATCTCATCTTCCAAACCTATGATTTCAGTAACCATTTATCCCCTGGCTTAAGGGGGATTTGAAGATTTGAAGCAGGTCCCATATGTTTCTAGACTTCAGTTTACATGTTTATGAATTAAAGATCCTGGATTAGATGAGTTATAATGCTCCATCCAGTCCTAACGTTCAATGAAATCTTAATATTCAGAGGTCATTTTGAAAGCTTTTTCGCTTTAACGTTTAGCTAATCCCTTAGTATGTTTTCTTTGTAGATTGTGCTTTGAGAGAACTAAATCGTTGACTTTAATCATGTCGTATGCATCAACTATGAGGTACATTATGAACCAGTTGTAACCTGTTACATATCTATAGAATCTTGGAATTTACCTGTGGAGTAGCTAACAGGAGAAAAAATATTGTGATAACTGTTCTATTAATGTGTAAGAAAGGAACATAGAAAACTTGTTTTAAGAAATATAATTCATGAAAATTGCTAAGAACTTGTAAGATGATATCAATTTTTAGAATACTGATTTTTGAAACTTGGAAAAATGTTTAGAATTTTTTTTTTTTTTTTCGGTACTGGGGATGGAACCCAGGGGGATTCTACCTCCGAACTACACCCACAGCCCTATTTTTATTATTTACTTTTAAAACAGGGTCTCACTGAGTTGCAAGAGCTTCACTAAGTAGCTGAGGCTGTCCACGAACTGTGATCCTCCTGTCTCAGCCTCCCAAATGCTGGGATTGTAAGCGTGTGCCACCACACCCAGCTAGAAATATTCTTGGTAATATAAAATATTACTCTAAAATAGTTGTTAACTGGACTTGCAGTTGTGTGTGTTAACACATGGTCATCGTGTGTAAAAATGCTATTGTAGTAATATGTGGGAATGCAGAGGAGGCTGCACACAATTGTGCCTCTAAGAGTTAGTCAAGTGTCACTGAGGAGGTGACAGTAGAGCTGTGAGTAGTGGGCTCACAGGTCAGCCCAGGTGTCTGCCCTGGACTCCAGGTGACACAGCTGACTGCCTGCCTGAGGCCTGGAACTGTCCCTCAGGCACCTCTGACTCAGAGTGCCCAGAGCAGCTTCATGAGCTTCGCCCCTTGAACTGGTCTTCTGACAGTGCCTCTCTCAGCGAATGGCCCAGCTGTCTTTGTAGTTATATAAGACAGACGCCTCTGCTTTCCAATTCTTCATCACATACTCTTTGGGGGGGGGGAGGGGTTTGCTGGGGATTGAACACAGGGGCATTCTACCTTTGAGCTACACTCCAGCTTTATCATCATCATCATCAATCATCATCATCATCACTATTATTTTGAAGCAGGGTCTTGCTAGGTTGCTGACAGCCTCACCAAGGCTGGCTTCAAGCCTGCAATCCTTTTGTCTCAGCCTCCCAAGTGAGTACCGGGATTGCCAGTGTGTGCCGGCTGCCTGGCCTCAGCAATTTAGTGAGACTGTCAGCAACATAATTAGACCCTGATTCAAAACAAAAACGAAGGGCTGGGGTGTAGCTTGTAGGTAGAATGCCCATGTTCAATCCCTAGTACCACCAACAAAAAAAATTAGGAATCAGTGTAATTACTTGTACGTTTTAAATTTGTAAGCCTTTCTCTGAATATTTATGCTATTTTATCACTTAATGGTGCAGACAAAGAGGAACCCTGTAGATACTTAAGATTTTTTTTTTTATTACCTTTTTGCATAGTGACCTGAAAAAATCTGGAAAAAAAATTAGAGGGAAATTACATGTGTGTGTGCACACGATCGCGTGCGTGTGCGCATGCGTTAAATCCTGGACATTCTACCTCTGAGCCATACCCCCAGCCTCATTTTAGTTTTTATTCTGAAACAACTAAGTTGCTGAGGCAGTCCACAAAACTCTTTCTGTTTCAGCCTCCTAAGTACTGGGATTATAAGTATGTGCTACCATGCCTGGCTTACATATTATCTTTTTTTTTTTTTTAAGGTACTAGGGATTGACTCTGGGGCATTCTACCTTTGAACTACATCCCCAGCCCTATTTTTAGTATTTATTTATTTATTTATTTTTGGTGGTATTGGGGGTGGAATCCAGGGGCTTTCTACCTCCCGGCTATACTCCCAGACCTATTTTATACTTTATTTGGAAACAGGGTCTTACTAAGTTTTGGAGGGCCTAAGAAGCTGAGACTGGCCCCAAACCCATGATCCTTCTGTCTCCGCCTCCTAAGTACTGGGATTATGAGTGTGTGCCACCATGCCCGGCTTACATATTACATTTAATCATAGCTAATATTCAACTTTATTTGACATCTTCCTAGGAGACTTTGCAGAAAAATGTTTTCCTGGAGGAATTTTCTCTTACAGAGCTTGAACTCCTTTTTAAATTCCGCATAAACAAGTTAATTTGAAGTGTGATCTATTTAGTAATGCTAATGTTTCTCTGGCGTATTTTTAAAGGTGATACTCACTCAGGTGGCAGCAGTAGAGAAGGCCCGTTTAAAGAAACAATAACATTAAAGTGGTGCACACCAAGGACAAATAACATTGGTATGTATTTTAAAACAATTGAAAGAAAAGAGCAAATCTAAAGGTTCTCCAAGTAGTATGTAGAGATCAGTTAATTTTGTTTTGAATTTTTGTTTTTCATTGTTTCAAGGCTCAGTAAGCAAGTTTTGTTCTTTGATTGTGAGAATATTTCTTCATATTCCTCAAATCTGTGTTTTCTTCTATTTCAGAATTACATTATTGTACTGGAGCTTATCGAATCTCACCTGTAGATGTAAATAGTAGACCTTCTTCCTGCCTTACTAATTTTCTTCTAAATGGTAATTCTTTTAATGGTTTTGACTGGGTTGTTATAAGTGAAATCATTAATGAAATATGAACTCTGGATAGCTATTTATGTCAGTTTAGTCTAGCCATTTATTTGCCAAAACTGTATTACACTTATAAGTTGGAAATACCCTTTAGCAGTTTTACTAAGGTTTTATTTATTTATTTATTTATTTATTTATTTATTTTCGGGTCTGGGGATAGATCCCAGGGACATTTGACCTTTGAGCTACACCCCCTGCCCTATTTTTTAACCAGGTCTCACTGAGTTGCAGAGGGCCTCACTAAGTAGCTGAGGCTGTCCTTGAACTGCGATCCTCCAGTCTCAGCCTCCCGAATGCTGGGATTACAAGCATGTGCCATCACGCCCGGTAGGATTTACTAAGGTTTTAAAATAATAGATCTTATGTCTGACTTTCAGACTACTGTTTGTAAGCAAGTTTTATTTAATGTATTTTTATAAGTCTAAATTATTGAATTCCATTTTTTAAATTTTAAAAGCTCCTTTGGTAATTCTTACGATCCAGCAGATTTTAGAACCATTAATCTAAAAAGTTTGTCTTTATCATAAGACCAGTTCTTATGTTAAGGACAGCTTGATTATCAAACTGTAAAATCCAGATTTTTTTGAATGTTTGGACCTGTGAAATATTAGTTATGATAATCGTGTTGGTAAGGAGACAGTGAATTGAGCTATGCCCTCTCCCCAGTTGTTTTATAGCAGTGATAACCTGAGCACTATCCAGTAGTTGTCTTTCTTTTCTTTGTGAATATCCAGGAGAGAAATCTTACATGAACTTGAAACTGAATGAACCCATATATCCAAACATACCAGAAACCATTATATTTGTTATGGAAGATTGTCCAAATTATTGTGTTAATCTGGAGTATGTTACAGTTAACTAAGGCTAAATTTTAGTAACCAAAATGAAGATACATTAATTAGTAATGCTGGTTTAAAATACGAGTATCAATTTTTTTTTTTGGTGGTACTGGGGTTCCTGGAAGCCCTTCTACCTCCGGGCTACACTCCCAGACCTATTTTTACATTTTTATTTGGAAACAGGGTCTCCTAAGCCAGCACGCGCTGCTGGCTTCGAACCTGCATGATCCTCCTGTCTCTGCCTCCCAAGCACGGGGATTACAAGCGTGTGCCACCACGCCCGGCTATGAGGTTCAATTTTAAAAATGAAAAAAGTCTAGACATAAATCTTAATGGAATAAATAAAGCTAATTGAACTTTATTGCTGATGGTATTATCTTGCTTTTGACAGGTCGTTCTGTTTTATTAGAACAACCACGAAAGTCAGGTTCCAAAGTCATTAGTCATATGCTTAGTAGCCATGGAGGAGAGATTTTTTTGCATGTCCTCAGCAGTTCTCGGTCCATCCTAGAGGATCCACCTTCAATTAGTGAAGGATGTGGAGGAAGAGTGACGGACTACCGGATCACAGTAAGACTTTAATATCTATACATTTTATGTTTTTAATCTGTTATCAGTTAGCAAGTAGTTACTAAGTTTGGTTAATATGCTTATTTTTTTAAAAGAGGTTTGAAAGAAGTTAAATTTTTTTTAACTCTATTTTTTTTAACTCTATTTATTTATTTATTTATTTATTCATTTATTATTGTGGTACTGGGGATGGAACCCAGGGGCATTCTACCTCTGAGCGACACCCTCAGCCCTATTTTATTATTCTTTATTTTGAAACAGGGTCTCACTGAGTTGCGAAGGGCCTAAGTAGCTGAGGCTGGCTTAGAACCTGCGCAATCCTCCTGCCTCAGCCTCCCAAATCCTGGGATTACAAGCGTGCCCACCACACCCGGCTGCACTCTTTTCATTTATACCGGGGATAGTCACACCTCTGAGCTACATTTCCCGCCTTTTTAAAATTTTTTTTATTTTGAAACAGAGTCTCACTAGGTTGCTGAAGGTCTTCCTAAGTTGCTGAGGCTGGCCTCAAACCTGCAGGCATGTGCCACTGCATCCAGTGAAGTTAATTACTTATTATTTTAAGTAGGTAAATTTCCTATAGTACTTGTTTAAAAGATCTATTTATCACTGTGTAGTCTTCTGTAATAGGAATTCAGTGAGAAGTATTTGGCTTCCACTTAGAAGTATCTGAGTTATACTGACACACTGGGATTTTAGAGAACGTAAATTCACCTGAAGTAATACTCTAGATGATATTTATTTATTTATTTGTTTGTTTATTTATTTATTTATTTATTTATTTATTTATTTATAACTGGGAAATGAACCCACGGGCATTCTCCTCTGATCTGTACCCCCAGCCATTTTTATTTTTTTTTTTAAAACAGGGTCTCAGGTTGCTGAAAGTCTCACTACTTGCTAAGGCTAGTCTTGAACCTGTGATTCCCCTGTCTCTACCTTCCAAGTACTGGTATTACAGGTGTGGGCACCTGGCTTTGTAGTTTAATTATAATAATTTAAAACGGCAAACAGAAACATACATACATGTGTTGGGGGTACTGGGGATGAACACAGAGGCATTCTACCTCTGAGCCTACACCCCAAGCCCCATTTTATTTTGAAATAGGGCCTCACTGAGTTGCTTAGGTTGGTCTTGAACTTTCTATCTCGGCCTCCCAAGCACTGGGATTAAAGCGTTTGCTATTATGCCTGGTCGGCAAGTAGAAACATTTGAATATTTGAATTGCTACTATTTGGAAATAACACCAACTTTTATTTTATTGGGAAGAACATACCAAAAAATTGTATTTTTGGTAAAAATTCTGTTGCTCTGATTCTCATATTTTATTTTTCTTCCGCTTTTCCTACTTGGTATTTTGTTACTGTCTAGTTTTTGAAGCAGTTGTGAAAATTAAATGTGATTTTGTCTATAAATATGCTTTATAAACCACAGAGTATTAAATATGCTTCAAATAATTGTTTTTGTGACTAGGCTTTCTTTTTGAAAAAAATTTCACATCTTGCTTAATAAGGAGAAAGTGGGAAAGTTATAGCTTACAGACATCTAAAAACAAAACCAAACAACTGTAAATTACCTGTAATTCCATCATGCAAAGATAACTTCTGTTTACTTTCTTTTTGGTGGTGTAGGGGATTGAACCCAGAACACTACATCCAAGCTGCACCGCCAGACCTATTTTATTTTTATTTTGAAACAGTCTAACTAGGTTGATGAGAGTCTCACTACTTGCTGAGACTGTCCTTGAACCTACCAGCCTCTTGTCTCAGCCTCCCCAATACTGGGATTACAGGTGTGTGCCACCATGCCCAGCCTCCTGTTAACATTTTGATGTTATGCTAAGGTAGTTTTTAAGTAAACAATTGGTCTTCTAATGTTAAATAATTTATTCTTTTATAGATAGAAAAAGGTTAAATTATAGGAGTAAAATAAAATGAATATTCCTGTGTTTATATTTAAGGCTTTCTTAATTTGCATTGTATGAAGTATGATAGGTTTCAAATTTAAAAAAAGTAGTAAGGTGGCTGGCTGTCCTTATGCTTTGTTCAAAGCACAGGAGAGAAGACATAAAAAAAAACAGACTATTACATGTAATCCATACTGAAACATTAGAGATAGTTTCTAATTTTATCTTATTTGGTTATTATTAGGATTTTGGTGAATTTATGAGGGAAAACAGATTAACTCCTTTTCTAGACCCCAGATATAAAATCGATGGAAGTCTTGAGATCCCTTTGGAACGAGCAAAAGATCAGTTAGAAAAACACACCCGTTATTGGCCTATGATTATTTCACAAACCACGATTTTCAACATGCAAGCGGTAAGTGTTAGTTTCACTTTTCTTCTTCATTACATATATATTCTTTGTAGAAACAAATAGAAAATCTATAATTTATACTGTTTCTCAAGCAAAGAATGAAATATCTGAGTTTGCCATAGTTAAAAAATTAGTAATTGAGAGCCAAAGTAATAATTATAGGTTCCTTCACCAGTAATCTTTAGTCAGTTTTAAAATTAAGTACTGCCTGGATGCTTTGATACTTGTTTTTTTAAAAACAGGTTTTCTTTTTAAAATTTTAATAGGTAGTTCCATTAGCCAATGTTATTGTGAAAGAATCTTTGACAGAAGAAGATGTGTTAAACTGTCAAAAAACAATATACAACTTAGTTGATATGGAAAGAAAAAATGATCCTCTACCTATTTCCACAGTTGGCACAAGAGGAAAGGGCCCTAAGAGGTAGGGGTTTTTTTCTTACTTTATACATCACATTTACTTGATGCATATTGTTTAAGATAATTTACTCTTCATCTAAATTATATTTGAGGGTGTGTATATGTGCACGTGTATGTATAATGGAGATATAAAATAGTAGGCATGGGTACATTATAATTTTGATTTACACCATTAGCTCTCTATCTAGTGAGGACAGAAGTCCATATTTATTTTCTTTTACTTTACCGGTTTCAAGTAAAACTTCAATATTATTTAATGCTAAGTATTATTTAAAGAGTATTTCTGAGAATATTCTTTTAAATCTTTGCTGCAGAGATGAGCAGTACCGTATCATGTGGAATGAATTGGAAACCCTTGTGAGAGCCCACATCAACAACTCGGAGAAACACCAGAGAGTGCTGGAATGCCTGATGGCCTGTCGGAGCAAGCCCCCGGAAGAGGAAGAACGAAAGAAACGGGGAAGAAAGAGGGAGGACAAAGAGGACAAATCAGAGAAAGCAGTGAAAGAGTATGAACAGGAAAAGCCGTGGCAGGACTCGGAGAGGTGACTGCGTGGTGCTTTTGGTGTTGTGTCACATTCTGCAGATAGTACATTCAAACTTCCCAATATGCGTTTATTCATTTTATAACTAAGTGTATCATTCTTGGCTCTAGAAGATCATTCTTCAACTTAAAAAATAAGAGTTTTACTGTTGGGCAAAGATGGTATTAATTTTTCCTAATTAGCTTCTGAAAATCATAATGTATGTTTGGTATCAGTATGAGCTTTATGCAGTAAGAATTTCAAAAGCATAATTTTATTCTTTTCAACAAATATTTCTACATATCATGTACCAGGCGTTTGGCACAAGATCCTTGTCCTGGAAGGGCAGAGTGTTACGGTAAAACCAGGCGAGCTCATCAGTGATCGCAGTGTGAAAAGTAATATAACATTTGGCCCAGGATCCCCTGGGAGCATTGAGGAAGAGCAGAGAGTCCTAATTCTGAAAACATTCCTCAGTAGTACGCTCTTTTCCCTTAGCTTCTGATTCATATAGTGATGTCAAGGTTGAATTTAAAAAAAAAAAAAAAACAGAAAAAGAGCCGGGCGTTGTGGCACATGCTTGTAATCCCCACGCTTGGGAGGCTGAGACAGGAGGATCTCTCAGGTTCGAAGCCAGCCTCAGCTGGTTTAAGAGACCCTGTTTTCAAATATATAAAAATAGGTCTGGGATATAGCCCGGAGGTATAAGGCCCCTGGATTCCATCCCCAGTACCACCAAAAAAAAAAAAAAAAACACCAGAAAAAGGAATAAAGACTTATAATGTAAAAATATTCTATCAGCTGGCTACATCTTTTACCACCTTGGCAGACAGACAACTCGATAAATATTATAATGGCATTGTAGTAAGTCTCTTAAAAACAAAACTTTTTATTATGGAATTTTCAAACCTAAACACTAGTAGAATAAATAGATACCCATTGACTACCTTAGCAATTATCAATTCATGGCAGATTTCAGTTCATATATATATAATATACATCCACCATCTTCACCGTCTTCCCCACAGGAATATTTTGAAGCTAATTCTGGGAGTCATTTCATCCATAAATCAATAGGACATTTTTATTTGCTTCGACTTTAGAAGTTTACTTTTCTTAGGGCTCCTGGGCTCCTGAAACAAAATTGACTCCGTGTAAGAAGAGGAAAAAAATTGAGCACCAGCCGATGTTCACGTCCACCTCGATTCATTTTGAAAGTGTCTTGTTCCCTGATGAAAGTCAACAAAAGCTTGGCGTAGCACATACAGTATTTCATCTCTTTAAAATCATCAAGTATCTGCTGAATATTATATTATTTCTTACCTTTTTAATGTAATTTTAGTTTTCCTCTAGTTTTTCCTATTTTCTGGATGACTAATCCCTGGATTATTGCATTATTATTATGAAGAAAAAGAGAGATTTGTGTTAATCCATTAAGTTCTCTTACGTAATTTTAGATTGAAATTTCTGATGAGCCCCTAAGTTTATTTTGTGGCATCTGTTATCTTTTATAAAGACTGATATGCAAAGATAGTTTCATTCTCGAATCATTTGTAGACTTCTCAGTGTTTTAACTTGACATTTCATCCTTTATCTCCCTAAAAGATTAAAAGGAATCTTAGAACGTGGAAAAGAAGAGTTGGCTGAAGCTGAGATTATTAAAGATTCACCTGATTCCCCAGAACCTCCGAACAAAAAGCCTCTTATTGAAATGGATGAAACCCCACAAGTGGAAAAATCAAAAGGTAAGGTACAACCGTGGTAACTCTGTATAAATTGTTCCAGTTAAGCCTTATTCATTCATTCATTCTTTCTTTCTTTCATTCTTTCATTTGTTTGTTTGTTTGGTTTTGGTGGTACTGGGGGTGGAACCCAGGGGCTTTAATTTATTTGGAAACAGAGTCTCTACTAAGTTGCTGAGAGCCTCACTAAGTTGCTGAGGCTGGCTTCGAATCTGTGCGATCCTCCTGTCTCAGCCTTCCAAGCGCTGGGATTATAAGTGTGCACCACCATGCTCAGCTAGTTAAGCCTTATTTACTTAATAATGTGTGTATGAGGAAGAGCTATCAGCTATTCTGTGTGCTAGGTTGTTGAAGACACACTGTTCACGCCTAAACTCTTATTGAACTCAGGGAAAAATATAACACTTATTTGTTGATATATTAAAGTGTGATTTGAATGAGCTTAAATGAAGGTGTTGCTATAAACTATTTTCACTGTAAAACTTTGAATCTCTTATTTATAGGTTGAGAAGTTTAATTTTCTCTTGAAGGAATTCTAGGCATTAAAGATATGACTCGGGATTGAGAGCTTCTGAAGCCATTCTAGGTCTTAGTGATCTTGAGGGTATACTAGGCTTAGTCTTTTCAGTGTACATGGGAAATGGTATGCCATCATCAAACTGATGTTCTGCTGCTGTGCCTCTTCTCAGGCATCAAATCCTTGGAGCTAGCCAGGTAACCATACCTGGCAACTTATTCTGGGCTTGTTTGGTTTTTTTGTTTTTGTTTTTTGTTTTTACTTCTGTTATGGCATATATATTGTGATACCTGTTACATTCTTCAGTTTACTTGTTTCTTTGAAGTTAGAATCTGAGCCACTCTTGAGGTCATAAGAGAAAAAACACATATTAGTTTAAAAAAAAAAGAATAAATGATAGTGTCTTCATAGGATGGTTTTATGTAGCCCAAGAATGATTATTGTCACAAATACCCACTCTTCCTTCTCATTTAACTTTCAACTTAAATATCTTCAAGGAAGAATTTTCTGACTTCCTTTCATAATTAAGCCTGGTGTTGGTCTTTGTTCTTTCATTGCATGCTAGGATTGTTGCTCTGGTAGCACTTACGAGTACCACATTAGTCTGGCATGGTGATGCACACCTGTAATCCCAGTACTTGGGAAGCTGAGACAAGAGGATCACAGGTTCTAGGACAGCTTAGCAAGTTGTGAGACTCTCATCAATCTAGTGAGACCCTGTTTCAAAATAAAGAATTAAACAGGGCTGGGGATGTAGCTTGGAGGTAGAATGCCTCTAGGTTCAATCCCCACCCCCATACACACACACAAAGAGCACTGCACTGACATTGCTTCTCAACATCTTGTGCCTACTACTAGCCTGAAACATTTTAAGGGTAGGATTGTTTTTATTTTTATTTTTTTTATTTTTTGGTGGTACTGGGGTTTCTGGAAGCCCTTCTACCTCCAGGCTACACTCCCAGACCTATTTTATTTTTGGAAACAGAGTCTCTTAAGCCAGCACCGCTGGCTTCAAACCTGCGTGATCCTCCTGTCTCTGCCTCCCAAGCACGGGGATTACAAGGGTGGGCCACCACTCCCAGCATGGGTTTGTTTTTAATTTGCTATTATGTTACTACCACCCAACACAGTCCCTGGTCCACTTCTACTATGAGTTCAGTTATTTGCTGAATGAATGAGCAAATAAATTAATATGTAATAAGTTTAGATGGGGGAAAAGCAGACTATAAATTCATATATACTGTGATCTCAGTTTTTGTTTTTGTTTTTTTTAATGTTGGTGTTTGCTTGCGTTTTGCATTACAGGGGATTGAACCCAGGGACATTCTATCTCTGAGCTATACCCCAGTCCCATTTTTTATTCTTTATTTTGAAACAGGGTCTCACTGAGTTGCAGAGAGCCTCACTAAGTAACTGAGGCCGGCCACGAACCACAGCCCTCTCAGTCCTCCTGTCTCAGCCTCCCAGGTACTGGGATTTCAAGTGGCAACCACTACACCTGGTCTTAAAAAAGTTCTTATATACATATATACTAGTTAATCACTTACATGTGTTATCAGCTATCTATTAAATTAAATGGATTAGATGGGCATGGTGACACACACCTATAAGCCCAGTTCTTGGAAATCTGGGACAGAAGGTTCAAGGCTAATCTCATAGCAACTTAGTGACACCTTGTTTCAAAATAAAAATAAAATAGGGCTGGGAATATGACTGAGAGGTAGAATACCCTTGGTTTCAACCCCCAGGATCATACACACACAAAATAAAGTTAAATGAATACCTAATGCTGTTCACCGTGGAACGCTGTACAGATGGCCTATATGGGAAGCGGTTTGATCACAAATCAACTACTTCCCCCGATGCTTTCCATTTAGACTGACACTTGGAAAGCATTTTTTTTTCTTTTATTCTATTATAAAGCCTAACTCATCTGTCTCTTCTGGCCTGCAGCGTATCTGGACCTTTTATTATACCTTAGTTTCATCTGCTTCAGAAAATTACTTTCCAGACCCCGCCAAAGTAAACTTTGTGCCTCTTGTATACCTGCTCTTCAGATTGGACTGTTCCACATATACCTCTATAGATGTAGTAAAACTCTAGTCACCTTTCTTTGTATGATGCAGTAACAGAAAAACGTAGAATGTCATTTAGCTGATAAAGATTGGCATTGATTAAAAAGACTAAAATATTTACAGTTGTTAGAGCAAGCGGTATTATGAAAGATTTTAGGTGCTTCTTCATGTGTCTTATGTTTTCTAAATTTAATAAACATTTGATTATTTTGTAATAAGACAACTCAAATAATTTTATTTTACTTCTTAAAAATTGATATACAGTAATATTAGCTTTTTGATAAGTAGTTCTGTGAATTTAAACACTGTATAAAGTTATAGAACAACTTCCACCACAGTCAGGGCATAGGACAGTCTACCCCAAAGGATTCTCTCTCATCCCTCCTTCGTAGCCACCGACACTGCCCGTATGCCCAGTCCCCTGGTAACCACGGTTGTGTTCTCTCTTTCTATAATGGTGCCTTTTTCAGTGTTACAAATGCAACTAAATATGATGCTGCCTTTCAGGTTTGGCTCCTTTCACCTGGCACGTTCAAGACTGAGCTGAGCTTTGTGTGCTGCGTGGCAGTTGGTTCTTTTTCTTTCATTTATTCATTAGGTGTATACCTAACTTCTTGGGAAACTACCACTTTGCATCCACACCGGCAGTGTGTGAAAGTTCCAGTTGTTCTGCGTCCTTGTCCGTGTATGCTCTTGCCAGGGTTGTTTTTGTTTTAGCTATCTGATAGGTATCGAGTGAGAATCTGGCTTTTAAATTCCCATTTCTTGCATGACTAACGATGGTGTGCCTCTTTTCATTTTATTTGCCACCTGTATGTTTTCTTTGGTGTTGGGTCCGTTCAGATAGCTTGTCCATTGTAAACTAAGTTCTTATTTTTTGTAATGGTTGAATTTTGAGAGCTTTTTATTCTAGAACTCCATTTATTTTTAGAAAGCCCTTTATCAAATATGTCATTTGCAAATATTTTCTTCCAGTGTCTTGTTTTGTTAATGGTGAATTTTACAAAGTGGAAATTTCTGGTTTTGATGAAGTCACATGTTTCAGTTTTTACTTTTGTGATGCTTTTGGTATTATATGTTATAAATCTAATTCAGAGGCACAATGGAATCCTACAATTTTAGGTTTTACATCTAAGCCATGATCCATGTTGAGCTATTTTTATATAAATTACAAAATATGTCATTTTTTTTTTCCTTTTGTCATACTGGAAATTGAACTCTGCGCTATATCCCTGCCCTATTTCTTTTTTTTTTTTTTTTTTCAGTGCTGGGGATTGAACCCAGGGGCATTTTAGCTCCAAGCTACACCACCAGCCCTATTTTTTATTTTGAAACAGGGTCTCACTGAGTTGCAAAAGGCATCACTAAATAGCTGAGGTTAGTCGCGAACTCTGATCCTCCTGTCTCAGCTTCCCAAATGCTGGGATTACACCACCATGCCTGGCTCTCCTACCTTTTTTTTTTTTTTTTTTTTTTCCAGGTCTGGGGATGGAACCCAGGGGCATTCGACCTCTGAGCTACACCCCCTGCCCTATTTTTTATTCTTTATTTTGAAACAGGGTCTCAGTTGCGGAGGGTAAATAGCTGAGGCTGTCCATGAACCACAATCCTCCTGTCTCAGGCTCCAGAGTGCTGGGATTACAAGCATGCGCCACCATGCTTAGCTCTGTACTTATTTATTTATTTATTTATTTATTTATTTATTATTTATTTATTTATTTATTTATTTTTAAACAGAGTCTTACTAAGGTGCAGAGGCTGGCCTTGAACCTGTGATCCTCCTTTCTCAGCTTCCCAAGTGCTAATATTACAGATGCGTCCCATCATGCCAGGCTTTGTTCTTTTCCCTTTTTATCTCGGGGAGGGTGAATTTAGCGGGCCTGAGGTTATTATCATTAGAAAGCTTGCGTGCAAGTTTGGCCCTTGGCTGGTGTTGTCTTTTGAAACATTTTGTAGATGAGGAAGTAACTTTGCCTTGCGTTTGTACTTAACAGCAGCTTTCCTTTTGTAAGTCTACAATTTGGGTTGTTGTGGTTAGGCAGAGAGTGCCTACATAATCAGCCCACAATAAAATCCCTGTACTCTAGTCTCAGTCTTTCCTGGCAGAAATAGTGTCTGCATGTGATTCTATTTTCCTCTAGAGGGAGTATGTGCTCTGTGTGACCCTCACCTGAAGGCAGAGAACCCGGGAAGCCTGGGAATGGGTTCCTCTGGTCTGCCTAATTCGTCTTCTCCCCTTACTAATCTGGCTGTGCATCCTTACTCTGTTGCTGTAAGAGTTCCTAGCCATGACTCTAACTTCATGTTTAGATACTTGAGTCCTTCAAACAGATCACTTGAACTAATGTGTAGTCTTGAGGACCCTAAAACATGTAGATTTTAGAGTATGAAAAAGATGCTACTGCCCTAATTGTGTAAACTGAATAATAGAATTAAAGGTAAGTTTGTTAATTTTGAAGTGATACATTTTTCTTCATTTTTTTCTCTTTTCTAATATTCACACCAGGGCCAGTATCTTTATTGTCCTTGTGGAGTAATAGAATCAATACTGCCAATTCCAGAAAACATCAGGAGTTTGCTGGACGTTTAAACTCTGTTAATAACAGGGCTGAATTATATCAACATCTTAAGGAAGAAAATGGGTTTGTGTTATTTATTTCAGAAAATTTTTATTAATTATATAGTGTCTTTAAAAAACTGCTTCTTTGTTGTGTTCAGCAATTTTTTATTACTGTTGTGAACTAATACCCGTTATCTGTAAAGAGAAAAAAAATTAATTTGTTTGATTCTTCATACTGATATGAAGCCCAATTATATTTATTATAACGCTGAAAGTATTTACTACTTACAGCATTATTTTTTCATTGCTTAGTAAGTATCAGAGGGAAATGTGTAGAGAATACTTAGGATGTAACACTGAATTTGTATAAAATAACAAAGGGAAAATATTTTTCTACCAAGTAATATAGTATTATAATACTTAGTATTAAAATGTAATAGATAAATCTCAAGTCTGATTAATCAATTTTTAAAAGAAATCTTAAAATGTATTGCTAAAGGAATTTCTTAGTGGAAAAAGAAAAATCCTTTACTAAATGGTAGAGATTGTTCCCTCATATTTTTGCTTGAAGAAGAAAGTGTGGTACAATAAAAATAAACAATGGTAGCCTTTGAAATGTGACCTTACAAAAGTCTCTTAATCTCTCCAAGCGCAACTAGTACACATCTGTAAGAGAAGCAGGTTGGCCTCACTGGAAGATCCAAATTTGGCTGTATTAGATTTTAATCTCTATGTGTAAGGTAGATAATTAAGTAGAAAATATAGAGATGACTAATGAGTGTTTAAATATGAACTTACCAATTCATATTTATCTCTTCTGTTTTTAGGATGGAGACAGCAGAAAATGGAAAAGCCAGCCGGCAGTGAGGAGTGACTGGAACTCAATTTAGTATATTGCAAAAATATTTTGGGCAGAATTTGATATAAGTACTTTTACAGTAAGATTGTATAGCTATGTTGCCTGGACTGGTTTTTACATTTTTAAAATATTTCAACAAATTGTCTTTTTGTACTAATTATATAATTGGCACATAAATCAAAAATTTGTCTTCCCAAAGCACACAAGTTTATTTTATGGTAAAAGATATTCCCTCTGGAAATGTTTTTAAGAAAAATTCTTAGGCTTCTCTTTGTCAAATAAAACTATTAAAATACCTGAAATACAAAATATTAGAGTGTTACTTTAGAGAAAAAGGTATTATTCATCTAATTACTGACAGTCTTTTTTTTTTTCTTTCTTTCTTTTTTGCGGTACTGGTCATGGAACCCAGGGGCATTCTACCCCCAGCTACAACCCCAGCCCTCTTTTTTATTCTTTATTTTGAAACAGGGTCTTACTGAGTTGCAAAGTGCCTCACTAAGTAGCTGAGGCTGTCCTTGAACCGCAATCTTCGGTCTCAGCCTCATGCCCGACTAATTACTGACAATCTTAAGAATTTTTTAAAAATTTGATCAAGTTAAGGTGATTTGTAGTATTTAATATAAAATCTGTCTGCATCATATAGTGAGCACTTTTTTTTAAGAACAAGTGTTTTGCTTATTTTTAATTATTTTGCCTGACATTTTAATAATTAATAATTAATTTTAATTATTTTGCTTCGGGTATATATGTGTATATTTCAGTCTTTCCATTCCTTGGAAATGTCATGGTATGTGTTTTGTGAACCTTATCCCCTGTGCTGTTTCATCTGGAAGCTCATAATAGGTTATTTCCATGTTAGATACTATTTCTAAGCTGGTCATTTTTCTTGAATGTTTATTGAGACAGGAAAAGCTCTTCATATCATTCATTTATAATAGAGTCTTAAGTCCAGAATTAGTGATTGCAGGAATCATCCCCATCGAGAACAAGTATGTGTGTGGTACTAGGGATTGAACCCAGGGGCATTCTACCTCTGAGCTTCTACCCCCAGCCCTATTTTTTATTTTTTATTTTGAAACAGGATCTAACTAAGTTTCAGAGGACCTCACAAATTGCACCACCATGCCCAGCTTAAACTTAGAAGACAAGCACTCGGTTACTTTTTATTTTGGTACTGAAGATTGAACCTCAGAGGCATTCTACCTCCAAGTTATAGCCCACCCGGATTTTGTTTCTTTCGAAACAGTGTCTCACAAAGTTGCCGAGGCTGGCTTTGAACCTGCGATCCTCTTGTCTCAGCCTCCCAAGTACTAGGATTACAAAGTGTGCCACCACATTGGGCACTCAGAGAACAAGTATATTTTTAATTATATTAAGAGATTCTGCTAAGTACATTTATTTTTGTACTTATAGATTAAAGCAGATTTTTTTCATTTCTCTTATGTGATATGTTTGACATACTATCATGTACAATCATAAATACTACAAAAATTTATTCTAAAAAGTCCCAGTGTGCTTGAATATTATTCAAAATCACCATATGGTATATACAGCCATCATTACAACTTCCATAGAATTATTAATGTATTGACTGTTTGACCTCCGAGCTATCCCTCTTTTTTATTCTTTTTGTTGTTGTTCTTGTTTTTGTTTTTTTGTGGTACTGGGGATGGAACACAGGGGCATTCTACCTCTGAGCTCCATCCCCAGCCCTATTTTTTTATTCTTTATTTTTTTAAACAGAGTCTCACTGAGTTGTAAAGGACTTCACTAAGTAGCTGAGGCTGGCTTTGAACCTGCTTAATCCTCCTGTCTCAACCTCCCAAATGCTGGGATTACAAGTGTGCGCCACCACACCCAGCTTTATTTTTTATTTTGAAACAGGGTCTCACTAAGTTGCGGAAGACCTCACTAAGTAGCTGAGGCTGTCCATGAACCACGATCCTCTGGTCTCAGCCTCCAGAATGCTGGGATTACAAGCCTGCACCACCACACGCAGCTGTGCTTGAATTTTTTAATACTGTACTTCTCTTTCTCACTTTACATTGAACTATAAGGTACCCTTATTTCAAGGCAAACGGTCTATAATTTGTGTGTATGTGGGGGATTGAATCCAGGAGCATTCTACCTCCAAACTATACCCTTAGACATTTTTTATTTTTGAAACAAGGTCTCATTTAGTGAGAGTCTCACTAAATTGCTGAGGTTTTCTTCAAACCTGTGATCTTCTTTCTCGACCTCTCAGGTACTGAGGTTATAGGCATGTGCCACCATGTTCAGCTCATTCTATAATATTTTATTTGAGATTGTTTGCTCAGGCATTGAGTTATTTGATTTCTGGCACATTTCAATTAAAACCATCAACATAATTGTACATATGTGGGAAACAAAGGAATCCACATACTAATCTGTTATGGAGATGCTGCTGAAGTGAGAAAATCTAGAAAATTCCATGTTATAAAGATCTAAAGCATTAGACTAGTTTTAGAGATCACTGGATCTGATTTTGTGTGTGTGTGTGGGGGGGGGTACTGGGGATGGAACCCAGAGGCTTTCTACCTCCGGGCTATACTCCCAGACCTATTTTTATATTTTATTTGGAAACAGAGAGAGTCTCACTAAGTTGCTGAGAGCCTCACTAAGTAGCTGAGGCTGGCTTCGAACCTTCGCGATCCTCCTGTCTCAGCCTCCCAAGCGCAGAAATTACAAGCGTGCGCCACCACGCCCGGCTACAGGATCTGAATTTAAATTTATGAAGTTTCATTCATAACTATTTCATGAGTAAAGACATAAGATTGAACCACATAAAGTTGCTATTTTGTATGTAAAATATAACTGAATATTGGCAATTTTGTATGGGTCAGTTTGACGGAATTGTCAAGTTAAATTTAACAGTGTATAATATTGAAATTTTCTTTTTCTTTTTTTTTTGTGGGTCTGAGGATGGAACCTAGGGGCATTCAACCTCCGGGCTACACCCCCTGCCCTATTTTTATTTTTTATTTTGAAACAGGGTCTCACTGAGTTGTGAAGGGCCTCACTACGTAGCTGAGGCTGCCCGTGAACCTCGATCTTCCAGTCTCAGCCTCCCAAATGCTGGGATTACAAGCGTGCGCCACCACGCCTGGCTTAGAAATTTCTTATTTGTAACATTTGAAATAAATTTCATCACAGTTCTCCATCATTAAAAAATGAGAAGATCTGAGAGAAAACGAGTTAAGTACCACTACAATTACTTTTATTTTAATTGATGGGGAAGGTAGTGGGGATTGAACCCAGGGGCATTCTAACTCCAAGCTACATCCCCAGCTCTTCATTTTTATATTTTGAAACAAGGTCTTGCTAACTTGCTGAGACTGTCCTCAAACCTTCCATCCTACTCTCTCAGCCACTCAGGTACTGGGATTACAGATGTGTACCACCGTGGCCAGCTTATAATTAATTCTTAATAAGGAGCAGGCTATTGGACAATAGATTATTTAAAATATTGAAAGGAAAAAATAATGTTCAATTTTTAAACACCAGCCAGGGTGGTGGCACACACCTGTAATCACACCGCACGAGAGGCTGAGGTAGGATGATTGCAAAGTTCAAGGCCAGCCTTGGCAACTTAGCAAGACCTTGTCTCAAAGTAAAAAGGGACAGAGGAGTAGCTCAGTAGTAGAGTGACCTGGTTCAGTTTCTGGTACTGCATAATAAGTTATTAAGTAAAAAATAAAAATACACTAAGCCCTGTGTATCCTTGTTTTCAACCAACCATGGATCAGAATATTTGGGAAAAACTTACATCTGTACTGAACATGTTCAGACTTCATTCTTTTTTCTTTTTTTTTATGGTACTGGTGTTCCTGGAAACCCTTCTACCTCCGGGCTACACTCCCAGACCTATTTTTATATTTTTATTTGGAAACAGGGTCTCTTAAGCCAGCACTGTTGGCTTCGAACCTGCGCGATCCTCCTGTCTCCGCCTCCCAAGCGCGGGGATTACAAGCGTGCGACACCATGCCCAGCCCAGACTTCATTCTTGCATGAATTCCTAAGTAGTAGAATATAACAGCTCTTTACATAGTGCTTTGGTTGTATTGGATATTACCCTAGAGGTGACCTAAAGTATATGGGAAGATGTATGTGGGTTCTATACAAATACTGCTGCATATTATGTAAGGGACTTGAGTACTTACAGTATTGATTGTCATGGGGGTCAACGGGGTCTTGAAACTAATCCTTCATGGATGCCAGGGGATGACTGGATATCACAAATTAGTCTAAATCAGGTTCAAAGACAGATTTGGGGATCATGTTTAAAGGGATAAAAGAGAACGAAAAACAGGAAGGTAAGAATAAAGAAGTGTGTTTAGTGGAGCTGTAAAAGTGTTCAGATGGCTGAGGATCAGGGCAACCAAGGTATTTAATATGCTAACCAAGATGCTGGTAATGCCTTCAGAAAACCACTTCTTTGAAATAAACATTAAGTTGCAATGATTAGTATATTACTAGAATGGAGCTCAAAGTAGATGATAATCAGTGTCAAGTATTTCATTCTGAAAAATGTCTTTGCCTGTTGTAGCTTGATAAATAGTCTGTTTTTAGGTCACTGTAATGACTTTGCTTATAGGCTAAAGATAAAATACAATAAATAAGCAAGGTTTGGTGGCACACACTTGTAATCCCAGTACTTGGGAGGCTGAGACTGGAGGATTGCAGGTTCAAGAACAGCCTCAGCAATTTAAACTCGACACCCTAGTACCAAAAAACCCACAAAAAATTAAAATGCAGTGAAAAGGTTAAGATTCCATAATTCTCTGCACATGCATAGTAGATGTGTGTGTGTGTGCGTGCATGTTTGGGAATTGAATTCAGGGCATTATACCTCTGAGCTACAACCCCATCTCCTTTTATTTTTGTTTTGAAACAAGGTCTCAGTAGGTTGCTGAGAGTGTCATTATGTTGCTGACAATGTCTTCAACCCTGCAATCCTCCTGTCTCAACCTCTGAAATACTGGGATTACAGGCATACACCACCACACTCAGCCATAGAAGACTTTTAACTCATTGCTGTATTTAATTAAGCATGACTCTATGCTGAGGGTGATAATGAATACCTTGAACTGGCAGTTTATAGCTTTTCACATTTAAAGATGTTATTGCCAGCGGAACTACTTGATTGTAAGAGAGGGTGCATTGCATGACTTGCTTAGGGTGATGGTGGCCAGGGCAACAAATCTACAACCGAGACTCTGGGCTTCCGAGAGCAAACAAGTGATTAGACTTTATCACAACACAAGGATGAGTTGTCATGCATCTTTTGACAGTTGATGCATTTAAATCAGCCTTGTTTCTCAATCAGTTGTTGATCACAGATTTCTGACCACTGCTGGCCTTGCCCGTGGTTAATGCGCTCTTACTCGAAATGGAATAGGAATTGCTGTTTTGGAAGCGGGGAAGTGGCTGCTCTGTTTCCGCGGCAGGGGTTGTTTTCTCTGTAAGGAGTCAGTGGTGCTCTGCTCTTCTCCATAACAGGTGAGGGTGGAACTTCACGCTCCAGAATGGGTGGTTTTGGAGTTTTAGCAGACCCATTTCTTGGTCAGTATTACTAATCAAGGTTCTCCCTTGAAACACCAGGAACAGGAACAAGAAAAGCATTACAGTTGTTAAAGAAGCAGTGTGACTGCTGCCACAATCAGGGTAAGTACGCTTTCCAACAAACATTTATCTCCTGTGTTAGATGAGGCTAGGACGCTGTTTCCAATTAACCACCCATCGTTTGGCTCCAAGGTAAGGTGGGGTCCACTACATGTGATGCTTCCAGTGGTGTCAATTCTGTACTCTCAACCAGGTAGGCAGAGTTTGGGTGGACATTTCCAACAGAGCTCCTTCGTTTAAACATTTCTTCCTGTATTTTCCAAAGAACTGCCATTGGCTAAACTTAAAGCCCTGTTATAGTAGGATGTGATAGTAGATCCTAGTTTCAGCGTAGTTCATGCAACTTGCTCGGGATTATTGGAATTTAGGCAGCAAGTTGAACGAAAAGCAAACCAGTCCCTTTTTTAAAAAATGAATGTGTAAGAGATTTTGTGCATAGAGTATAAGTGTGGCAGGGAGTACTTCTGGGAAGCTTCAACTCAGTGGTCAAGGCCTGGAATCAGTGGCACAAAGAATAAATTCCCGAGGGGAATATTGGAATCCAGTTCTACGGGATACCCATACAGTATTTGATGAGTTGTATCATGTTTACAACCTGCTTTCTGGAGGGTCTGAGGTATATTCATTTGCTGTTTTTTTGTTTTGTTTTGTTTTGTTTGGTGGTACTGGGGTTCCTGGAAACCCTTCTACCTCTGGGCTACACTCCCAGACCTATTTTTATATTTTTATTTAGAAACAGGGTCTCTTAAGGCAGCGCCACTGGCTTCGAACCTGCGCGATCCTCCTGTCTCCGCCTCCCAAGCGCGGGGATTACAAGCGTGCGCCACCACGTCCAGTGTTCATTTGCTGTTTTTTAACTGCATGACAGATGAGTTGAGTTGCCATCTTCCTGATCATAGGATATGTCAGGAGGGATTGGGCAGTTAAGTCTGTCCAGAGCTGTTGTCAACTGTGAGATGGCTGCAGATCTTTCCAGAGAGAATGGAACAGGGACACTCCATTTACTGAGAAATACTGTCATTGACAGTAGTGCCTCTGAAGGTCTGGTTAGCTCTTATTGCCTCAGACTGAGGAGCGACAAAAATGAGAGCACTTGGGGAATTAAAGGAGGGCTTGTGAATGTTAAGCTTCACTATTGGACGCTGAAAGGTGAAACAGGTTGCTTTTGTATTTTTGTTCAATGGATTAGGATATACCTCTGGAGAGTCTAATTTTCTTACTAACATTGATACTGGAGAAGTTCTACCCTGAAGGAAATCAAAATCTGTGAATGAAGAGCCAGGCGCAGTGGTGCATGCTTATAATCCTAGTATTGGGGAGGCTGAGACAGAAGGACACTTTCGAAGGCAGCCTCAGCTACTAAGGCTCTCAGCAACTTAATGGGGCCCTGTTTCCAAATAAAAATAAAGTAGGTCTGGGGGTATATCCCAGAGGGAGAAGGCCCCTGGGTTCCATCCTCAGTACCACCCACACACACACACACACACACACACACACACACTCTCTCTCTCTCTCTCTCTCTCTCTCTCTCTCTCTCACTCACTCTCACAATCTGGGAACGAAGTATTGTTAGTACTATGGAAGGAGTGGCCTTAGGAAAAGAATGTCGGGATTTGTTGTCATTTCCTTTAACACATTTTGGGATGCTGCTGCATTCTGTGTTCCTGTGATCTTTGTGTACCTTGGAATAAAGTACTTGGACTATTTGAAATAAAATCAGGGTAAGGATTAGGAGTGATCTGTCATAAGGTGCCTTATTAACTGAGAATTGATGATGTCTTACCTTTTGGCATCCACCCTTTTGATGACCATCTTTTGGTCTAGTCTTTCACATCCACTGAGGTAAGAGAACAAAACAAAGGCTTACTTAGTTTTGTTGTAATTTCAGTTGGCCCCATTGTGGTTTTGTTTTGTGGTTGTGCAGATTGAACATGGGGTGTTCTACTACTAAACTAGACCCCCCCAGCTTTTTGTGTGTGTGGTACTGGGGGTGGAACACAGAGGCTTTCTACCTCTGGGCTATACTCCCCGACCTATCTTATACTTTATTTGGAAATAGGGTCTTACTAAGTTGCTGAGAGCCTCACTAAGTAGCAGAGGCTGGCTTCAAACCTGTGCGATCCTCCTGTCTCATCCTCCCAAGCGCTGGGATTACAAGCGTGCACCATCACGCCCGGCTTCACCCCCAGCTGTTTTTAAAAACTCTTATTTGGAGACAGAGTCTTGCCAAGTTCCTCAGACAGGCATCAAATTTGTGATCCTCCTGTCTCAGCTTCCTTAGAACTGGAATACAGGTGTGTGCCACTGAGCCCAGCTCCAGTTGACCCCTTTGTTGAGATTGGGATAGCCCTTATCTCCCTGGGTCATCTTTCACATTTCTGAACTAATTTCTAGTCTTCAACCTTGTATCCTGAAATTTGGGCAAGATCCGTAAGGAAGCTTGCTTTTAAACAACTTGTATTAGCTCAGGCAGTATTACAGAAACTTCATGTTCTTAGGCTGGTGAAATTGTACAGAGTAACCTTGTAGAGTGATGATGGGCTGTGGATCTTCGGCCAGTGCTGGAAGGTCCCACGGGAGCTTGTTTGTTTTGCTTCCAAATGGGCTCATAGTCGCCAGAGGATCCAAGTGGAAAGCTCTGCCGTTGTGTCTGCCAGAAAGAGGCAGTCTTGACCTTGCAGCTGCTTCCAGCGTGATTTCAGACAGAGCGGTGGGAGGCGCCAGTGACCCCCCTCTGGCCCCCACAGTGGAGGTGCAGCGCAGCAGCATGGCAGGAGTTACTGCTCCATTAACAGTCTCTCTTTTTTGTGTGTGGTCCTCCAGAGTTTACACGGTATTCTCATATATATCATTGCATTGTAGCCTGCGATGACAGGGAGGGGAGGGAGAATGACTTACTGTCTTTACCTTATAATCAAAGACACTGAGGTTCAGTATAGGTAGAAAAATGCCCAGAGGTGCAAAGTAAGGGCCTGCTCTAAACCCAGATACTGGGACTTCACACTGAAAGTAGGGGATTTCACTGGAAAAGTTGTGAGTTTGGGAACATTTTTGCCATGATTCCGTATTAACTGATTCGAGCCTCAGTTTCTTCAAATAAAAAATGGGACCCACATTTACCCTGAAGGGCTTTTTTCAGTATTAACCAAGTAAAGGCTCTTTGTGAGTCACCGGGCGGACTCAGCCTTTCGCTCTACGGTGCCATCTCTGCTCCTTCCTTCCCTCCCTCTGACCTCTCTCATCTCCCCTCCTTGTGCTCTGCCTGCGTCTCTCACTCCCCGCATCCTCCCTTCCCTTTCATCCTTCTGGATTCTTCTTTTCTTTTATCCTTTCCTCTGCTTTGCCCTGGTATTCTTCTTTATCTCATGTCTCTTGCTTCCAGACAAACAGTGGGTCCCCCGAAAATGTAACGGTCAATGGCCCTGTGGTTACTACGTGTGTGCCTTTAGTGAACAGCCATGGCTGGGCTGCAGCTCAGAGTTGGAGTCATGAGGCCGGTGTCTTGAGAATATTGTCACTTTGCTGAGTAGAAACCAAAGGGCCAGAAAAATTCTGAGGGTGGTGTAGCCCTAGTGTACTACTGAATTGTGCTGGCATGCTAAGTCAGAAAACCAAGTCTAAGAAAGTATATATATATATAAAGCCAGGCGTGGTGGCGCACGCTTGTAATCCCCGCGCTTGGGAGGCTGAGACAGGAGGATCACACAGGTTCGAAGCCAGCCTCAGCTACTGAGTGAGGCTCTCAGCAACTTAGTGAGACCCTGTTTCCAAATAAAGTATAAAGTAGGTCTGGGAGTATAGCCTGAAGGTAGAAAGCCCCTGGCTTCCACCCCCAGTGCGAAAGAAAGAAAGAGAAAGAGAAGTGGTGGTGCACAC
Source organism: Muscardinus avellanarius (assembly GCF_963383645.1). Lineage (NCBI taxonomy): Eukaryota > Metazoa > Chordata > Mammalia > Rodentia > Gliridae > Muscardinus > Muscardinus avellanarius. Next base: position 90,404,988 of record NC_137797.1, read on the forward strand.
TTGTGATCCTAGTACTTGGGAGGCTGAGACAGGAAGATCTCAGATTCATGGCCAGCCTCAGCTACTTAGTGAGGCCCTCTGCAACTCAGTGAGACCCTGTTTTAAAATAAAGAATAATTTAAAAAGTAGGGCTGGGGATGTAAACATACACACACAGTTTTTAAGCTCTTTGAAGAAAAGTGAGATAAAGGGTATGTGGGGGTGGTATAGGGATGGAGCTCAGGGGCCTTCGACCTCCAAGCTACACTAATTACATTTATTTTGCCTTCTCTTGTAACTTAGCTTTCTCCATCTTTTGCCAATCCTGATCCCTGATTTCTTGCTAGAATCCTAGGCTCTAAATATTTTTTTCTTTTTCCTCTCTCTTTTGTGTGTGTGTGTATTTTACAGGAATGTTTTGCCACTGAGCTACACCCCAGGCCCTTAAAAATTATAGATTTTAAAACAGTTATTGCACACCTGCCTTGAACCTGCCACCCTCCTGGCTCAGCCTCCCCAAATCTGGGATTAGAGGCAGGTGCCGGCCGGCCCTTAGTTGCTAAGGACAGTCAAGACTCCTATGTGTACACGATGGAGAGGCACTCTTCTAGGTGCTGCAAATACAGAAGTGAACAAGATAAGCAAAGCCTTTGAGTTTATATTCCACAGTTTAACCCTCATCTCGTCTTCCAGACTTATCTCTCTGCATTAACTTGTACTTTCAGGGAAAGTGACTATCTCAATGTTTTTTCTGCCTCTCCCAATTGTACCACCTGGAATGACCTCTACCCTCTGCCTGAGTCCTATGCTTTTTCTAAGATCTAGTTTAAGCCCATTCATGAATCCTCTCTAGACAAGAGCTTCATATAGCAGTGATCCACAACTTTCTTTTCTTACTCTTTTTTTTTCCAGTAGTAGAGATTGAGCCCAGGGCATTCTACCTCCGAGCTACATTCCCTTCTTTTTTTTTTTTTTTTTTTTTTTTTGGTGGTACTGGGGTTCCTGGAAACCCTTCTACCTCCAGGCTACACTCCCAGACCTATTTTATTTGGAAACAGGGTCTCCTAAGCCAGCACGGCTGGCTTTGAACCTGCGCGATCCTCCTGTTTCCTCCTCCCAAGCGCGGGGATTACAAGCGTGCACCACCACGCCCCGCTACATCCCCCTATTTTTTATTCTTTATTTTGAAACAGGGTCTTACTAAGTTGCTGAGGGCTTCCCTAGATTGCTGAGTCTGGCCTTAAAAATGTGATCTTCCTATTTAAGTCTCCTAATTCCTGGGATTATACCACCACACCCAGCATCAGCTATTTATTCTTAAAAATGACAATATTAAGTGCTGGTGATGATACAAAAAGTAAAAACAAACAAAAAACTGAAATGGTTCATATATGACTAGTACAAAATGGCACAGCTACTTTGAAAAACAGTTTCTTACAAAGCTAATCACAATTATAAAATTTATCAAATACATTAATTTTAAATTACTTTTGGTGACAAAATAGCATTACAGAACTCCAGATTTGAGGGGATTTTGTTTTGTTTTGTGTTTTGTTTTGCAGTGCCAGGGATTGAACCCAGGGGCATTCCATCTCTGAACTACACCCCCATCCATTTTGGGGGGGGCGGGTCTGAGGATGGAACCCAGAGGCATTTGAGCTCCGAGCTACACCCCTGCCCTATTTTTTATTCTTTATTTTGAGACAGGGTCTCACTAAGTTGCGCAGGGCTTCACTAAGTAGCTGAGGCTGTCCACAAACCTCAATCCTCCTGTCTAAGCCTCCTGAATGCTGGGATTAGAAGCGTGCGCCACCACGCCCGGCTTCCTATTTTTTATTCTTTATTTTGAAACAAGGTCTCGATGAGTTGCAAAGGGCCTCACTAAGCAGCTGAGGCTGTCAGCAAACCTGCAACCCTCTGGTCTCAGCCTCTCAAATGCTGGGATTACAAGCATGCGCCACCATGCCCTGCTTGAAGTCATCTTAAAGAGTAGTAGTATCTAAATATTAAAAAGACTATTTTACTAACAAGATCATTAGATGACAAATGTAGTAAAGCACTGAGCAACAAGTCTGCATCTGCCTTGGGGATATTAGAAGAGACGGTATGAGAATGAGCAGCACCATGCAGGCTTTTCATTTTCTCCAAGGCGTCAGCTTCACGTTCCCGGAAAGAATGCGGCTGCCCAAAGAGACAGGTGTCACTGGGGGTGAATATGGGGCTGGACAAATTGACATTTGTTTCTTGTAGCATCTTGGAACTAATGACTCAAGAAAGTTAGACTCCATCCTCCTGCAAACAGAAGGCTCCCCCAGCTAACAGCTAGTGCCCCTCTTGGTGAGCCTCTCGTGCCCTCACAACAGAATGACCAGTGGTGGCAGAGCAGGTGGAAAGCTCTCTATACTGGGGGAGTTAGGAGACCTGGCTTCCTGCCCCTTTAGCAGTTTTACTAACCAGTACACCTTGGGCAAATCACTTCTCTCTGGGTCTCAGGTTTTGCAGTTAAGTCAGAGAGGATCAGATTAGAAGCATCTAGTATTAGAATCATCTAGTATTAGAAGCTCTAGTATTTTATGATTGGTTAGCGATGTCAGGACTTGTGGGTCCTCTCTCTCTCTCTCTCTCTCTCTCTCTCTCTCTCTCTCCTTCCCTCCCTCCCTCCTTCCTTCCCTCCCTCCCTCCTTCCTTCCCTCTCTCTCTCTTTTTTTTTTTTTTGGTGTGTGTGTGGTGCTGGGGATTGAACCCAGGGCCTCACGCATGCTACACACATGCTCTATCACTGAGCTCCATCCCAGTCTGCTGGGATCTCTTATGAGAGAACCGACCCCACTGATTAAGGCTCTGCCCATCTGACATAATCACCCCATCAGTGCCACTTGCTAGTACCGCATTGGATGTTAGTATTTCAACCTATGAATTTGGGAGGAACTCAGACTTTAATCTCTACCAGAAGAAGCACTTCTGTGACGACAGAGGGTTGAGACTGAAGCCTTCACTTTTTTTTTCATAATACACTGTATCAAAATTCTAAACACAAGCCTGGCGTGATGGCTGCACACTTGTAATCTCAGCATTTGGGAGGCTGAGACAGGAGGATCACAGTTCGCAGCCAGTCTCATCTACTTATGCCCCTTGCAACTCAGTGAGACCCTGTTTCAAAGTAAAGAATAATTAAAAAAAAAATATATATATATATATATATATATGGCTGGAGGTGTATCTTGGAGGTAGAATGCCCCTGGGTTCCATCCCCAGCACCACCACCAAAAAAAAAATCCTAAACACAGATGAGACGAGTGAAAACTCAGAAGTCTTCAGGGTAACTCAGGTGTGCTCCAGGGAAATCATCACCCTTGCTTACTGCCTAGGGTGCCTTATTCACTTGGTGTAGAGATCTGAATATTTCTCCCTCCCTCCCTGTCTTCCTCCCTTCTTTCCCATTTTCCTTTCTTCCCTCATATTTCTTTATTTCTTTCATGGTACCAAGGATTGAACCCAGGGGCCTTCTTTCCCTGAGCCATACCTCAGCCCTATTTATTTATTTATTCATTCATTCCTTTAGAAATAGGATTCTGCTAAGTTACTGCATTAGACTCAAACCTGCAATTTTTCTGTCTCATCTTCCCAGGTCCTGGGATCACAGGCATGCGCCATCTTGCCTGGCCTAGATATCTGAATATTTCTTACTCTCTCTTACCACAAGAGTTTAAAAGATATTTTTATCCAATTTTTCTATTTGTATCTAGTGAGAGACTCCTTCAGGATCTCCTTAATCCACCTTGCCACTGGAAATGTAAAAATCTTATAAAGTCCAAGCTGAGTTCAATTCATTTTTGTCACTAGTGTTTTCTTTCCTGACACAAAGGGCTTAGTAACTAGAAAGCCACAAAACTTTGATCCAGCTTAGCAGAAAGAAAATTTATGAATTTCTTACAAGGCAAATGAAATTATAGTTCCAGGTTCCTTTAGGCCTTGGTTACATGCTTAGTCCACAGAACCTGACACTGGCCAACTTTCAGAATTTACCACACCCGCGATCTGTGTCATTGACTTTGAAATGTGAAATGTAAATTTTTGGAAAGACTTGGATGAAATACTCCCAGTAACTCGATGTTCATAAACAAGTTACACGGATGCAACTTGATTCCTTCCAGGCGTGTTCAGTTCTCACCACTGGAGAGGAGGATGGGAATTCCCTCCAGTGGATACGGCAGAGCTGGGCTGACACCAGAGAAACCTTCCTCCTTGCCTTTTCTATTTTCTTCTGACTTGCTTAGTTGTCCTGAGATCAAAACGGGTATTGTCTTCTGAGAACATTTCTGAAAAGTCGTTTGCTTTGGAATTTCATTTGAACAAACTACTCCGAATGCCAACAGCAAGATGATAAAAAAAATACCATGTTCCTAGAAAAAGGTAAAGACTGTATCCTGTTCCTACCTCTGTCCACACTGCGAAGCCTGCTGTAGAGAGAGTTCCTGGGCCAGCCAACCGAAGAGGGAAAACCCATCCCATATTTAATGTCTGTTTCTGCAGCCCACGTAGACTCAAGATTTCTTCCAGCTTTAAAGTGCTGTGATGTGTTGGTGTATCTTTGACTCACTGCAGCTGCTGATAGAAACCTCGATTACTTCTGGGAAAGCGTTGAGCTGAATGTGAGTCCTCGCTCTGCAGAGCCACCCACAGCCAGTAATGAGACCATCCCCGTCCCCACGCCCTGTTCAAGTAGGCCTCTAGAACGCTGGCCAGGAAGCAATGGCTAAGTAGTTCAGAGAACCTCAGGAAAAGATCTCACAAATAGCAGCTTGGTTAATCATTTTAGAGGTATGTGCTGAGTGTCCACTGTGGGCACTCGGTACTCTAACTGGGAGAGGTGCAAGAGTGAACAAGACAAATCCATTCCTTCTTGCCTTGTCCGTAGTCCCGTGGTGGAGATGAGTTAGAGCCAGGGGCTGTCAGCCAGGCGTGGCGGGGAAGATAGGAAGAAATGATGAAGAAAATGTTATAAATATTTAAGTCACTTTGCCTTTCAGTGAGGTTTCGATACTCTATATCAAGATAAGCTGTTTAATAATGATACATTGGTACATTTTCCTCACAGGAGAAACTTTTTGTGTGTGTCTGTGGTACTGGAGGTGGAACTTAGGGGCCTTCTACTTCTGGGCTACACTCCCAGACCCATTTTATATTTTGTTTGGAAACAGGGTCTCACTAAGTTGCTGAGAACCTCACTAAGTAGCTGGGGCTGGTTTTGAACCTGTCGATCCTCCTGTCTCAGCCTCCCAAGTACTGGGATTTCAAGCATGCGCCATCACACCCGGCTACAGGTGAAACTATTAAACAAGAGTGGGAAAAGAAACTGAAGAACATTTTTGGTTTGAAATCAAGAAATCAAATTTTTGTATTGTTTAATGGCCACAATAAGTCTTATTTTTCAAATTAAATTCTTACAAAAATGACATCTTAGTTGTGAGCTCTGAGCATACCCCCAGCTAATGCAGCCACGTAAAGCAGTCAGACTTACAGACTAACAAAACCCATCAACCAACCCACACCAACACACACACACATGAGGGGCACTGGCACAAAAATGTAGTGCTTATTTTTTCAGAAATAAAGCCTCAGAGCCAGGTATAGTGGCACGCGCTTGTAATCCCAGCATTCGGGAGGCTGAGACCTGGAGGATCGCGGTTCACAGACAGCCTCAGCTACTTAGTGAGGCCCTCTGCAACTTAGTGAGACCCGGTTTCAAAATAAAGAATAAAAAATAGGGCAGGGGGTGTAGCTCAGAGGTCGAAAGCCCCTGGGTTCCATCCCCAGACCCGCAAAAAAAAAAGTCTCAGGCTCTTGTTGGAGTTGTTCTGATTGGTAGTCCACCTAGATCCATGATTTCTTCCAGCTTATAGCATGACAAGCCCTTGAAAGCCTGGTGCTGGTGCCAGTGTGAGTCCAGCCTGTCTGCTGCGGCCAGCACGCTCGCCCTTGCCCTCTGCCCTCGCCCTTACCCTTGCCCTGTGCGCTTTCTTTCTTTTCTTTCTTTTTTTTTTTTTTTTTTTTTTTTTTTTGGTGGTATGGGGGATAGAACCCAGGGGCCTTCTACCTCTGGGCTACATTCCCAGACCTATTTTATATTTTATTTGGAAACAGGGTCTCACTAAGCTGCCGAGAGCCTCACTAAATAGCTGAGGCTGACTTCGAACCTACACCGTCCTCCTGTCTCAGCCTCCCAAGTACTGCGATTGCAAGTGTGCGCCACCACGCCCAGCCCTGTGCACTCTCTAACGGAGTCACAGCTGCTTGTCAGCACCTGAGCTTCTCTACGCTTCTTTGCTTTGAGCCCAAGGTATAAAAGTGGAGTTTTGTACTTAAGTATTCTAGCAACTATCTCCATGGTGATGGCCAGGAAATGAGCTTTGGCCTGACCTCTATTGTGTATCCTGGAGGCCTGACTTCTGCACCTTGCCTGGAGGAACCTAAAGCTGGCCCATTTTCTCCTGGGCCCAGGCCATCAGGCCACTCACCACACATTGTTTTTCCAGGTCAGTGGGCAGCAAGGGAGGGCGCAGCAGAGCAAAGCCTACTTTGTGTGTGTGTGTGTGTGTGTGTGTGTGTGTGTGTGTGTGTGTGTGTGTGTGTTACTGAGGATGGAACCCAGGGGGATTGTACCTCTGAGCGATACCCCTGCCCTATTTTTTATCCTGTATTTTGAAACAGGGTCTCACTGAGTTGCAAAGGGCCTCACCAAGTAGCTGAGGCTGTCTGTGAACCACAATCCTCCTGTCTTGGTTTCCCAAATGCTGGGATTACAAGCGTGTGCCACCATGCCTGGCTCAAAGCCTGCTTTTGTGTGTGTGTGTGGGGGGGGGGGGTCTAGAGATGGAGCACAGGGTTATTCGACCTCTGAGCTACACCCCCTGCCCTATTTTTTATTCCTTATTTTGAAACAGGGTCTCACTGAGTTGCAGAGGGCCTCACTAAGTAGCTGAGGCTGTCTGCAAACCGCAGTCCTCTGTTCTCAGCCTCCCAAATACTGGGATTACTAGTGTGTGCCACCATGCCTGGCTAAAGCCTATTTTTAAGTAGGGGATACTGGGGGGGGGGGTGGCACCACAATGCTTACCAGGGACAGCCTTTTTTTGTTTTGTTTTGATGGTTTAACCCAGGGGCATTCTACCTTTGAGCTACACCCCTAGCCCAATTTTTTGTTCTTTTCTTTTTTTTTTTTTTGGAAACAGGGTCTCACTAAGTAGTTGAGGGTCTCACTAAGTAGCTGAGGCTGGCGTCGAACCTGTGATCCTCCCGTCTCAGTCTCCCAAGTACTGGGATTACAAGTGTGCGCCAACTCACCCAGTACCAAGAGGTAATTTTGGAATCACCAGCAGGGGGACCTAGCGGGCATGATCAGGTGGTCACGTTTTGAACCCTACTTTGGAGGACAACCAGTGGGCCTTGAGTACTGACCTGAGCTTTTCATGCAGCCTTTAAATCAGATACAACTTCATGCCTTACTTGCACCTTTTTCTGAGTAGATTACCTAACTTATTAGGCTGGATGTCTTTCATTGTTCGTTCCATAACGAGTTCTCTTTTCACTAGTTTAAAAATATATTCGCTCAAGTTTCCTTTTATTTCACTATTTGTTTCCCTGGTTAGGCAACTTTAGCTTTGAAACCTACCTTCAGGTCCATTTTGTCCACTCGTGTAAGATCCCAGGTAACGGGCCCATGCAGGACTAGACCTGACCCTTTCCTTCCCTCAGACCCTATGACCAAATCCTGTTGGTTTCAATTACAAGGTACAGTATTTGCTTAATACAAGCATGTCTTCTTAACACGACTATCTTAGTGCAAAACCCCATAATCTACTTCCCGGACCACTGCAACAGCCCTGTAGTGGTTTCTTTCCTTTTACCTCCCCTCCTCAATAACAGTCTGTTCTCAAAAACATCAGCTAGAATGATTTTTATTTTCATTTTTTTTTTTGGTACTGAGGCTGGAACCCAGGGGCATTCTACCTCTGAGCTACACCCCAGCCCTACTTTTTAGTCTTCATTTTGAAATAAGGTCTCACTGAGTTGCAAAGGGCCTCACTAAGTAGCTGAGGCTGTCTGCGAAGCACAGTCCTCCTGTCTCAGCCTCCCAAATGCTGGGATTACAAGCGTGCGCCACCATGCCGGGCTAGAATGATATTTTAAAAATATAAACCAAACTACAACATCCTTCTACCCTGTAATGGACTGATGAGAGAGGCACGCAGCTGTGGAAGAATCTTCTATCGGTGTCTCGTCCCATTTAGAAAAGTCCTTTCCTAAAACCAAGCCCTCCACAATTTGTCCCATTTCCCCATTAGACTTTATTTCCAGCCAGGCATGATGGTGTACACCTGTAATCCCAGTACTTGTGAGGTAAGACAGGAGGAGCGCAGGTTCAAGGCCAGCCTCAGCAACTCAGGCCCGCAGCAACTCAGCTGAGGGTGTAGCTTAGAGGTACGATGCCCCTGGATTGAATCCCCAGTGTCTGTCTATGTCTGTCTGTCTGTCTGTCTCTCTCTCTCTCTCTCTCTCTTACACACACACACACACACACACACACACACACACACACTTCACCTCCTATCACCTTCCCTTTGCTCCAGGCACGCTGGTCTCCTCGGTGCCTGACGCACACGGGTACACCTTCAGCTCCCTCTGACTGGCATACAGTTCACATACATGTTACATGTTTTGTTCCTTCCCGAGTAGGTACCATCAGCTCCCGTTATCTTTCTCTCCTGTGTTAATCCATTCATAGCTCTTATTACTTTATGCAATTTCATCCTTTTTATCTCTTTCCTTATGTAGCATTTTTTTTCTCCAACCTTAGAATGAAAACTCTGTTGCAAATTGAGATTTCCTAGCACCTAAACAATACCCTGCACATAGAAGGCACTGAATAAATATATAAACTAGAAGCATCCCTCAGACTCAGATCTGGCAGATCTCCCACGGGGCTCTTCTCACGCCTTACTAGCTGTTTCTTGCTTCATCCTAGAAAAGTTTCAGTTTCTCCAAATTGGGTCATTTCTTCGCCCTGTATTTTTGCATGTGCGCATCTGCTCCTGGTCTCTACTTCTATCGTGCTCATTAGTTGGCTAGGATTCCTTTTTTAAAAAATTAATAATTATGCTGAGTGTGATGGTATATACTTGTAATCCTGGTAATTGAGAGGCTGAGACAGGATTGCAGGTTTGAGGCCAGCCTCAGCAACTTGGGGAGATCCTGTTTCAAAATAAGCAAAAAAATAGGGCTAGGGGTATAGCGAGGAGGTAAAATGTCCCTTGGTTCAGTCTCCAGTACTGCACATACTCACAAGCACGCACACATGTGCGCACACTCACACAGACACACACACTTATTTATTTGTATTTTGGTACTGGGGATTTAACCTGCAATCCTCCTGTCTCAGCCTTTCAGGCACATGAATTACAGGTGTATACCACTCTACCTGGCTGGCGTGCTGGGATTTTGCTAATATCTATTAATTGTTGAGCACACACCGGCCACTGTGCTAAGAACTTCATTTGCATGATGTCACATAACCCTGCTGACAGCCCTCCGAGTCAACACTGTCATCACGCCAACATTCTGCGTGAAGAAAGAGAAGCCCAGGGAGGCCAAGCAGCCCGATCCACTCAGTGAGCAGCCGAAGCAGAGAGACTGTGTCTTGTGCCAGAGCCTGTGCTCCTGGTCTCCTTGCTGCCGGGGAGCTGCCTTGGTAAAAACAAAGCAAAACAACTCCGAACAACAACAAACCTTAAAACCACCACTTGGGAATGTAGGATTTACAGACAGAAACTGTAGTAAAAAGAAGCCTATGTTAGAAAACAATAGAGAGGGGGCTGAGGCAGAGCTAAGTTGTAGAGCTGTGCGCAGTTTGCAGAAGACTCTGGTTCAATCCTAGGCATCAAAGACAAAACAAAATAATTTCTATCATATAATTAATAAAGAACACTAAATTTAATAAACTGTTTTTGGTACTGGAGATTGAACCTAGGTGCATTCTACCTCCAAGCTACACCCCCAGTCTTAATTTTTTTTTTTTTTGAAACAGGGTCTCACCAAGTTGCAAAGGGCCTCGCTAAGTATCCTCCTGTCTTAGCCTCCTGAATGCTGGGATTACAAACGTGCACCACCACAGCTGGTTTAAACATTTTCAAAATTCGTAGTGTGAACCAGTTACAGCTTACCATGTAAGGCTGAGCAATATAATTTCCAAACTCTAGTAGATCAATTAAAAGAGCATTTAACATCTTTGATTACATAACTATCTCAAGCTATTCCTCAAATCACAGTGTATTGAAGCCCCCACTCTGCCAATGTAGAAAGTGGATCAGCCAGGTGTGGTGGCGCACGCTTGTAATCCCAGCGCTTGGGAGGCTGAGATAGGAGGATCACACACGTTCAAAGCCAGCCTCAGCTACTCAGTGAGGCTCTCAGCAACTTAGTGAGACCCTGTTTCCAAATAAGTATAAAATAGGTCTGGGAGTATAGCCTGGAGGTAGAAAAGCCCCTGGGTTCCACCCCCAGTACCACCAAAAAAAAAAAAAAAAGACTAAAAAAAGTAGATCTCGGTGGGTGTTTAAAGTACTTGCTTTGGAGTCCCTTAACCTTGGTTACGGAAGCGTCCGAGAGCTCCTCTCACCTGCGCCTGCGCCTGCGCCTTTGCCCGGCCTGCCTGGTGTCTAGGAGTCACTCCGTCACTCACTCTTCCGCCGGGGGCCCTTCTCTGGGGTCTTCTGCTGTGCTGAGTTCTGTTCTTCAGCCTCTTGTCACCTGTCTCCTTCCTATTACAGGCACCTCCAAACAAAAAAAGAAAACCTCAACATTAAAAACATAGTTTTAATCATTAGGAACTACCTTGAAATCGAGATATAAGATTAACATGAAAAAATCAAACATTGGAATTAACTAGATTTATGAAAGGAAGAAGAAACAAAACTCACAAGTGTTTGTCTGCGGCTCCCAAGCGGGTGCAGTGAGTCTTGTTCTGTGGGTGTGACCAAGGGCCGGACGATGTTTTGCATTCAGGTAAGTCTGGAAACCCTGGCTTAAGGTCATTTAGGGGTTTTATTTTTATTTTTTTGCAGATTTTCTTAGCACCTCTGAATGATTATATAGTTTTGAATCTGTAAGAAAGAATTTAGCCAAGGCGTTCCTAACTTTGCAGCATTCATGTATGGTATACTTACATTTCTTATGGTGACGCTATCCCAGGCCAGCTGTCAATGAGGAAGAGCCTGGTCTCTTTTAGTACAGCTTACTTTCTCACATTTACAGTAATTCTTCTTCCAGAAATTGCCATTACTTGCTCTCCTCTCCTAATCCACCTCTCCTTCCTTCCTTTTTTTCTTTCTTTCTTCCCTCCCTCTCCTTGGGATTGAACCCAGAGCCCCGTGCATACTAAGCACTGGCTCTACCACTGAGCTACGCCCCAGCTCCTCCAGCTCCCACTTCCAGTTTCCCTGCTTGTATAAGCAATACTGTCCTTAGTCCCTTTACCTTTCTGCCTGACAAAACATGTCAAAGAGGTGGAGCGACAGCTGTCAGACTGGGCCACTGAGTCTCCAATGGTTCAAGTGACATTTCTTCCAAGAGACCGCCTTAGCAGTCAGTCCCTCCTCCCGCATTCGTTTTTGCTTCCTCTGGGGAGGCCTCCCCTGAGTGGGATGGTGCATGGATGCCTACGTGTACAAAGGTGAGAAGAGCTGCTGTGAGGTGTGGTGCGGTGCACACAGAGCCATGAAGAAAAGACTAAGCTTCTGATGGACAGAAGGACTTGTGCAAAAGATTCAACCATAAATGACTCTTTTTTTTTCCCCCCCCTGGGTCTGGGGATCCAGGGGCATTTGACCTCCGAGCTACACCCCCTATCCCCCCCTTTTTTTTTTGGTGGTACTGGGGGTGGAACCCAGAGGCTTTCTACCTCCAGGCTATACTCCCAGACCTATTTTTTTATATTTTATTTGGAAACAGGGTCTTACTAAGTTGCTGAGAGCCTCACTAAGTAGCTGAGGCTGGCTTCAGACCTGTGCGATCCTCCTGTCTCAGCCTCCCAAGCGCTGGGATTACAAGCATGCACCACCACGCCCAGCTCCTGCCCTATTTTTTATTCTTTATTGTGAAACAGGGTCTCACTAAGTCACAGAAGGTCTCACTAAGTAGCTGAGGCTGTCCATGAACCATGATCCTCCGGTCTCAGCCTCCTGAATGCTGGAATTACAAGCATGCACCACCAGGCCTGGCTAATTACTCTCTTTTTAAAAGTTCTACTTAGCCAGGCATGGTGGCACACGTTTGTAATCCCAGCACTTGAGAGGCTGAGACAGGAGGATCGTGGTTCACAGCCAGCCTCAGCTACTTAGGCCTTTTGCAACTCAGTGAGACCCTATTTCCAAATAAAGAATAAAAAATAGGGCTGGGGGTGTAGCTCGGAGATAGAATGCCCCTGGATTCCATTCCCAGTATGGAAAAATAAAATAATAAAAGTTCAACTTAAGAATAAACAAGTCTCAGGACAAACGTTTAATATGACCAGAGACTCTGGTCACATAACTCAGAAGGAATGGTTGCAGGAATTTTCCAGCAAAATTAAGCTCAGGGCACCACACACCAACAGGCCGACGGTAGGGCGTCCGACAGCACGGCACGCAGGAGCCTAATGAGCAAGGCCGTTTCATTTTCTCCTTAATGGATTTCTTTTTTTCTCCAGATTCTGAGAGTTTCACATACTGTTCCCTTCTTGTACTGTTCAATCTGAAGTGGGACGGCTACTCCAGATGCAACCAGCGCAGTATGAATGCCAGTCGCCAAACCTCACTGTGAAAGAAATGTTTACTTTTATGTAACTCAATCTAATTTCTGTTTGAGCCTCCGTCCTTCAGTGCAGCCAAAATTAATTCCTGTCAAGCTGGGGGCTTCCTGCTACCCTTGCCAGGGTCGACCCTAATTTCTGGAGGATGCTCCCAGTGACTAGAGGTGGGGATGCGGCGCAGGGTTTGTGTCTGGTCTCTGTACTGGCATCACTGTGACGGTTGACAGCAGCACAAACACTCACAGAGCGGGGTGTGGTGCATCACCCCAGTACTTGGAAGGCTGAGACAGGAGGACTGCAGGTTCAAGGCCAGCCTCAGCAACTTAGCAAGAGTCTCAACAACTTAGCAAAAACCTGTTAAACAAACAAACAGAAACTTTCTACCACTCCAGCTCCCCTGGGGCCCACACTTCAACATCCATCTCCTGGACAGTTACTCTTCTAGGCTATTCTTGTTCTTTCCCTGGCCACCACTCTTGAGTGGGTGAGGGAGAGGAGGGGATGGGCGCCCAGGGGGCACGCGAGCGGCTGGCTTCTGGCTTCTCTCTAGCGTCTTTCCCCTGCGCCTGGGAAATCTATGTGTAATGGCGAATGGAAGTTCTTTGTCTAGATGATAAAATAGGCTTGTCGATCTCACTTCTGCTCTCCATCTTTCCCAGTCCCCTTCTGGAGACTCAAAAGCTAAAAGAAGCTCATTTCTCCCCTACTTCTTGTGAACCTACCCTGCCTGGGGGTGATGGAACTCACAATAACCTCTCTGTTATTTGAAAGAGGTTAAGAATGAAGAAGTAAGAAAAATAGAGCAGGAAAACATGGATTAACACTTTGAAAGTATAGCCCGCCTCATAACTTTCTACTGACTATTTTCCTAATGGGTATCTGGGATGGCATTTGGAATAAAGACTAAATCTTTCCATGCATGCTAACTAGCATACAAGCTCTGATAAAATGGGAGTTGTTTCTTTTTTTTTTTTTTTTCCTTTTTCTTTCACTATTTATTTACTTATTTTCATAGTATTGAAGATTGAGCCCAGGGGCATTCTACCTCTAAGCTATACCCCCAGCCCTCTTTTATTCTTTTTTTTTTTTTTTTTTTTGGTGGTACTGGGGGTGGAACCCAGGGGCTTTTCTACCTCCAGGCTATACTCCCAGACCTATTTTATACTTTATTTGGAAACAGGGTCTCACTAAGTTGCTGAGAGCCTCACTAAGTAGCTGAGGCTGGCTTCGAACCTCTGTGATCCTCCTGTCTCAGCCCCCCAAGCGCGGGGATTACAAGCGTGCGCCACCACGCCTGGCCTATTTTATTCTTTTATTTTAAAAGAGGGTCTCACTAAGTTTTGGAGGACCTCATCAAATATTGCTGAGGCTGGCCTCAAATTTGCCATTCTCGTCTCAGCCTCCCAAGTATTAGGATTATAAATGTGCACCACCAAGCCCGGCTCAGTAATTAGATTTAAATAATCAATTACGTAATTATCAGCTTTAAGGAATCACCAGTGGCTCTTCAGTAAGTGCGTGTTTGTCCGTTCATTTATTCATTCATCCATTCAGTGTTCATTCTTTCTCTCATCAGGCTCGCCTGCTCTCCTCCTCTACAGGGTGACACCACTTTAACCACATGGACATAGGTGGCGGGGTGGGTGTGACCCTCGCCGGGCCACTCCCCTAGTCCCTTGTGGATGCGCGTTAAGTCAGATCAGTGAAGAGAGGCCCTGGAGTCAGGATTCCTAGGGGTCTGATGAGCCCATACTTGCAATGGGAGCCTCCCCGTGCCTCTTACTGGTTTCTGGTGAAAGGGTTTTAAGTAGAAACAGTTCCTTGAGTGACGGCTTTCGATCTCGCGCGATGCGGAGGGCAGCAGCCACCTCGAGGGTTCTCTAAATGACGACCAGCGACATTTCTCAAGTGTCATATAGAGTGGAACCAGATAAAATCTTAGCCGAATTAGAAACTATTTTTCTTCATTTAATGTATCATTTTCATATAATAAAGTGTAATAAGTGTCCAATTGGGTTTTGACTATTCTGTACACCCAGGTAACCAATCGTTATTACCCCAAATAGAATGGAACATTTTCACCATCCTAGGAATTTCTCCATACTCCCTTCCAGTCTTCCCTTAGGATGGCAGACTATTGTGAAAGCTCCCAGGTATTCTTAGGTTTATTTTATTTAATACTGAAAATATCATAACTTCCTTTGGAAGTAGACTAAGGATGAGAGCCAACATTTGTTAAGAGGTTTGTGTGTATCATCTCGCTAATAGTTCTAACTATGAGCCGGGAGTGGTGGTGCACGTCTGGAATCCCAGTGTTTAGGAGGTTGAGACAGGAGGATTGCAGGTTTGAGGACAGCCTCAGCAACTTAGTGAGATCTTATTTATTTATTTGTTTATTTATTTTGTACTAGGGATTGAATCCAGAGGCATTCTATGTCTGGGTTACCCCGCCAGCCCTATTTATTTTTATTTTTTGAAACAAGGTCTCATTAGGTTGATGAGAGTCTCACTACTTGCTCAGGCTGTCCTCAAACCCCAAGAGCTGTTGTCAGCCACTGCGGGGCATCCTCTTATCCTCTCTGCGTCACCCTCCATCCTGTGCTCAGCTTCCGTGGTATAAACACTGTTAGTCCCCAAGGCTGCAGACACCTGGCTGCAGAACTTGGCAACAGCCAGCTCGGCTCCAGGCCAACTGGAGGAGAGAGTTTATCTTGGGCATTTTTTTGTTGTTTTTATTGGTGTCAGTGGTACTGGGGATTGAGCCCTACCTCTGAACTACACCCTCAACCCTTTTATTTTTTATTTTGAATCAGGATGGGGCTCACTAAGTTGCTGAAGCTGGCCTCAAACCTGTGATCCTCCTGTCTATTGCCGGGCATGGTGGCCCACGCTTGTAATCCCAGTACTTGGGAGGCTGAGACGGGAGAATCACACAGGTTCAAAGCCAGCCTCAGCTACTTAGTGAGCTTCTCAGCAATTTAGTGAGAACCAGTTTCAAAATAAAAATATAAAATAGGTCGGGGTGTAGCCCGGAGGTAGAGGCCCCTGGCTCCTAGCCCCAGGACAATAAATAAATAAATAGTCCCTCTAGACAGCATCTCCCCAGCAGAAATTACCTCATGGTAGAAAGAGGTCACACTGAGAGGCGCTGGCTCGTCATTCTCTTAATGACAGCCAAGATGGTCAAGTGTATGAAACGGAAAGAATACAGACTAGTAAGTTTGTCAGGAAACTGTTGATAAGAGGGAAGAACATTGTGTTTCAACTTAGGAAAAACTGAGACTTGTGGTCTCTCTGTGAGAGAAGTCAGTACTCAGAACAATGTCTGCAAAAAGAAAAAAAAATAGCAAGCCGCCCACCTGGGTCAAGTATGATCGGGGCAGCCAAACGGTAGAAAATATGAGCATGGTGTGGAGACATCTCCTGTGAAATGAAGAGCAGTATCAAAAGGTTCTTTTGGAAGCCGGGCGTGGTGGCGCACGCTTGTAATCCCCACCCTTGGGAGGCTGAGACAGGAGGATCGCACGGGTTGGAAGCCAGCCTCAGCTACTTAGGCTCTCAGAAATTTAGTGAGAACCTGTTTCCAAATAAAGTATAAAATAGATCTGGGAGTTTAGCCCAGAGGTAGAAAAGCCCCTGAGTTCCACCCTCAGTAACACACACACACACACACACACACACACACACACATACACACACACACATACAAGTTGTCTTGGGGCTGTAAAGAACTTTGCCTAGCAGGTACAATGCCCCAAGACCAATACCAAGCATCATAAAAAGACCCCAGAAAACAAAGCAAAAGAATACTCTGTGAAAAAGAAACAAATCTCAGTCAAGAAAAAGATGATGCCGGGCTCTGTGGCACACGCTGTGATCCCAGTACTTGGGAGGCTGCGATGGGAGGATCTCAGGTTCGCAGCCAGCCTCAGCCACTCAGGTTCACATCAACCTAGTGAGACCCTGTGGCCAAATAAAAATAAAATAAGACTTGGAGTGTGGCTCAGAGGTCAAATGCCCCAGGGTTTGATTCCCAGCACCACAAAAAATTTAAATAAATAAAATAGAGTAAGAAAGAGAAATGATTAGAATAATTTCTTTATGTTAAAGAAGTGAAGCTTTAATAATCACCTTTTATATTTCATTACGTGATCACTAATTTTTTTTGTTGTTTTGTTTTCTCCTTGGTAGAATTAGCAAGTTTACTAAAGTTTCATGTGATCCAGATGTCAGCCTCTGGAAAGAGAGACTGAGGGAAAGAGAAAGCCCAAGATGACACATCCTTAGAAACAAGAGTACAGGTGGCACATGCCTGTCATCCCAGTAGCTGCAATTTAGCGAGACCCTATAAAAAATAAGCCGGGCGTGGTGGCGCACGCTTGTAATCCCCAGGCTTGGGAGGCGGAGACAGGAGGATGGCACTGGTTCGAAGCCAGCCGCGCTGGCTTAAGAGACCCTGTTTCCAAATAAAAATATAAAAAATAGGTGTCTGGGAGTATAGCCTGGAGGTAGAAGGGTTTCTAGGAACCCCAATACCACCAAAAGTAAATAAATAAATAAAGGGCTGGGGATGGAGTAGCTTGGCAGTAGAATACCCCTGGTTTCTATCCCTAGTGCTAGAAATCTAAAAAAAAGATTTCTCATGTAATTTGGTAACAAAAATGTGCAGCATGTAATAGAGCACCATTGCTTAGCAGTATCCCTGAAATAAATCATCTGAGAAAGGAAAGTAGTTTTACCCGACAGTACTATACCCTGAATACTAGGAAGAGTAAATGAAATGTACGCAGCTGACCATCGTACCAAATGCTACAGGCCTAGACAGCATGATTTTCTATTAGTTTTTTTCTCTTCCAGTACTTATTAGGAGAAAATCATTATTTATCACAAAGATGAACTATAATTGCCTTAATTGTCTTTTTTCCATAAGTTAGTTATTAGTAGACATTTATTAATAATATTCATTTTATAGCAAGCTTAGAAATTACAGCTGGGCGTGTATGCCTATGCCATCTTGTGCATCTTAATGAAGTATGATTACGATGCACCAAATAATAACTATGAATATCGGCCTATTCTATATAAATACTCATGTATGCATGAAAAATGCCTTTTCTGCCTTTCTTTCCTCTGAAGCGGGATCTTTTTTTCTTTGTTTTTTTCTTTGTTTCTTTACTTCTTTGTTTCTTTCTTTCATTCTTTCTTTCAGCCATATTGGGGATGGAACCTAGGGGCATTCTACCTCTGAGTTCCATCCCCAGCCCTATTATTTATTTATTTATTTATTTATTTATTTATTTATTTATTTGGTGGTACTGGAGTTCCCGGAACCCCTTCTAGGCTACACTCCCAGACCTACTTTTTAAAATATATTTTTATTTGGAAACGGGGTCTCTTAAACCAGCGCGGCTGGCTTCAAACCTGCGCGATCCTCCTGTCTCTGCCTCCCAAGCGCGGGGATTACAAGCGTGCGCCACCACGCCCGGCTTTTATTCTTTATTTTGAAACAGGGTCTCAGTGAGTTGCAAAAGGCCTCACTAAGTAGCTGAGGGTGCCCTCGAACCTCGATCCTCCTGTCTCAGCCTCCTAAACACTGGGATTACAAGCGTGCGCCCCCACGCCTGGCTGGAGTGGGGTTTCTAAGGTGGCTGTGAGACTGGCTGGGGGGACTAAGGGGTGGCATGGAGTTGTCAGAAGGAGCTCCCTGTAAGCAGTGTTCTCAGGAAAGTGAGCTGAGGAGAAAACATGCTACTGCCTATGCCCGTCCACCTTCACCAGCTCGGGATGTTAATATATTTGGAAAAAATATTAAGAGCAAAATATAAAGATCCTCATCCACTTTATAAAATAGGAGCTAGGGTTGAGGAATGTTTCTGAGAATCCTAGAAATAATTTACATTTAAAATACCATTTAAGCCGGGTGTGGTGGCGCACGCTTGTAATCCCGGCGTTTGGGAGGCTGAGACAGTGGAGGACAGCCTCAGCTACTATTTAGTGAGGCCCTTTGCAACTCAGTGAGACCCTGTTTCAAAATAAAGAATAAGAAAAATAGGGCCAGGGGTGTAGCTCGGAGGTAGAATGCCCCTGGGTTCCATCCTCAGTACTGCAAGAAAAAAAACATTAAAAAAAGAAAACCATTTGCCGGGCGTGGTGGCGCACACTTGTAATTCCCGCACTTGGGAGGTGGAAACAGGAGGATCTCGCAGGTTGGAAGCCAGCCTCACTGGCTTAAGAGACCCTGTTTCCAAATTTAAAAAGTATAAAAATAGGTCTGTTAGTGTAGCCTGGAGGTAGAAGGGTTTCCAGGAACCCCAGTACCACACACAAAAAAAATACCGTTTAAGTGGGGTGTGGTGATGCACGCCTATAATCCTAGTACTTGGGAGGCAGAAGCAGGAGGATCGCAGGTTCGAGGACAGCCTTAGTTAACTAGTGAGACTCTGTTCCAAAATAAAAAAGAAGATAGAGCTAGGGTGTAGCTTGAAGGTAGAATACTTTTGGGTTCAATTCCCAGCACCAAATAAATAAAATACCATTTAAGCCAGGCATGATGGAGCAGGCCTGTGATCCCAGTACTTGGGAGGCTGAGACTGGAGGATCACAGGTCCAAGGACAGCCTCAGCAACTTAGTCGCTCCGCAACCTAGAGGGAGTGTGTGTGTGTGTGTGTGTGTGTGTGTGTGTGTGTGTGTATTTAAAGGCTGGAGGTGTAGCTCAGAGATAGAATGCCCCTGGATTCAATCCCTAGTACTATAAATAAATAAATAAGCCATTGAAAGTGAAAGGATGCTTGTTGACAACTGATACATATAAGAAATGGCCCTGCTTATGGTGTATAACAAACTTGAAATAGTGTGCTCATTGGTCAATGTGTCTTCCAATCAGCTGTGAGCACTGACTTGGCTGATGAGCTAGGAAAGGTATAAAAAGATTGGAAGTGTGCGTGCCCTGTCTACTCTCGCTCTGTGGGCGGCGGGGAGTGTGGCTGCTGAACTATGCCAGTGCATTATCACAACACGTTAATTGTCCCTGAGTTATGGAGGGGAGGCAAAGTTGTCCTTAGAGGGAGTGCTGGCTTCCCACCTCGGGGAGGTGACCTGACAACAGCCTTCCCCTGCACACCCCGGGATCTGCTAGGAACGTAGAGCCTGTGTGAGGAGCGTCCCCCCCCTCGCCATCACCCCGGGGCCCTTCTGGAGAATCTGGGCCACCTTGGGCCTGTCCCGGCCCTACTCAGCCCAGCACGCGGCCGCTTCCCACGCCAGCAGCCCACATCCTTCCCCGGCTCTGTGATGGAATGGCCTGAGCCTCCCTGTCCTTGATAACTGGCTTCTCTTAGGAGGATGTGAAACTCGGTACAGGAGGATGAAGGTTTTCAGCAGAAAGAGACACACCTAAGCACCACACCCAGCTTAGAAGCAGACATTTTTAACAGGGAATAAAATATAAGCAGTTTCAGGGTTGTGTTGATTTATTGAATTATAACCACCTAATAAAATAGTATAATTTAGCTGGATACTGTGGTTCAGGCCTGTAATTCTAGTACTTAGGAGGCTGAGACAGGAGCATCACAGAGTAGAGGCCAGTCTGAGCAATTTAGCAAGACCCTCAGCAATTTATCCAGATCCTGTTTTAAATTTTAAAAAACAAATAGGGCTGGGGAACTAATTTAGAAGTAGAATGCCCCTGGATTCGATCCTCAGACCAAAAAAAATTTTTTTTTTTTTTTTTTTTTTTTTTTTTGGTGGTACTGGGGGTAGAACCCAGAGGCTTTCTATCTCCTGGCTATACTCCCAGACCTTGTTTTATATTTTTTTAATTTTTATTTATTTATTTATTTTTGGTGGTACTGGGGGTGGAACCCAGGGGCTTTCTACCTCCAGGCTATACTCCCAGACCTATTTATACTTTATTTGGAAACAGGGTCTCACTAAGTTGCTGAGAGCCTCACTAAGTAGCTGAGGCTGTCTTCGAACCTGCGCGATCCTCCTATCTCAGCCTCCCAAGCGCGGGGATTACAAGCGTGCGCCACCATGCCCGGCCCCCCCAAAATTTTTTTAATTTTTAAATCGGCACAGTTATTGAACGTATTTATGGTATATAGTGTGACATTTCAATACATCTATACAATGTATAATGATTACCTTAGGATAATTAGCATATCTATTGCCTTCGATTTTATCATTTCCTTGTGCTGGGAACATTCAAAGTCCTCTCTACTAGCTGTTTTGAAACACACGGTTATTTATTGTCAACTCTAGTTATCCTACTGTGCCTTACAACATCACCAGCACTTCTGCCTGTACAGCACGCAGGAGGATCACAGGTTGGCGGACGGCCTCAGCAAGTAGTGAGACTCAGCGACCTAGGGAGACTCTTTCACTAACCATCCTTTCCCTGCCAGGGTCTGGCAGCTGTTCTCCTATCTCTACGAGATCAACTTTTCAGCTTCTGATATCTCTTGAATATCATATGGTTACTCTGTTTTTTGAAAAGAAAAACAGTCTTACTTATACTCATCAAACTGAAGCCTGTGAACTCATGGTTGACGGTCTTGCGCAAGCTGGTGGAGCAAATTGGTACGGCAGTGATCCATGGATGGCTAAGAAGGAGAGCTGCGGTCATCAGAAACCAGCACGGATTTGTGAGATAACTTCATCTCCTTGTCAGGTTGCTGTTGGATGTGCATCAGGCCAAGGAAGTTTTATGGTACTCTTTTGGGTAGAATTGAAAGTTGCTTTTTTTTCTTTTTTTTTGGCAGGTCTGGGGATGGAACCCAGGGGCATTCGACCTCCAAGCTATACTCCCTGCCCTATTTTTATTCTTTATTTTGAAACAGGGTCTCACTGAGTTGTGGAAGGCCTCACTAAGTAGCTGAGGCTATCAGCGAACCGCGATCCTCCGGTCTCAGCCTCCCAGATGCTGGGATTACAAGTGTGCACCACCACGCCTGGCTGAAAATTGCATTTTGAATGATATCCAATGAGATCACTGATAAATAATAATTCCCCAAATCTGGAGAATGATACATCTTTCTTGGATTTTCCATTTGTCATACTCATTCAGTTTTTTAGTGATACATAAAAATATGCTTATGAAAATATCAGGCCGGTCGTGATGGTGCACACTTGTAATCCCTGCGCTTGGGAGGCTGAGACAGGAGGATCGCATGGGTTCAAAGCCAGCCTCAGCTACTTAGTGAGGCTCTCAGCAACTTAGTGAGACTGTTTCCAAATAAAATATAAAATAGGTCTGGGAGTAGAAAGCTCCTGGGTTCCACCCCCAGTACCAGAAAAAAAAAAAATCAGTAGATTTCATGAAGATGGAAGGATTATGTGCACTTGGATATAATTAGTTTTTAATAATTTCTTAATAGCAGAAGAATGAGATGAAGCAAGCAAAATAAAATTAATGAGGATGACTGTTATTTATTTATGTATTTATTTGGTACTGGAGATTGAATCAGGGGCATTCTACCTTTGAGCCACAAACCCAGCCCTTTGTTTGTAATCCCAGCATTTGGGAGGTTGAGACAGGAGGATCTGGGTTTTCAGCCAGCCCCAGCCACTTTGTGAGGCCCTCTGCAACTTAGTGAGACCCTATTTCAAAATAAAGAATAAAAAATAGGGCTGGGGGTATAGCTCGAAGGTAGTTTTTATATTAAAACAGAGTGTGCTGGGTGTGGTTGTGTATACCTGTAATCCCAGTACTTGGGAGGCTGAGACAGGAGGATCACAGGTTGGAGGACAGCCTCAGCAAGTAGTGAGACTCTGTTTCAAAAATAAAAATAAGCTAGGCGTGGTGGCACATGCTTGTAGTCCCAACATTTGGGAGGCTGAGACAGGAGGATCGTGGTTCATGGACAGCCTCGGGTACTTAGTGAGGCCCTTTGCAACTCAGTGAGACCCTGTTTCAAAATAAAGAATAAAAAATTGGGCTGGGCGTTTAGCTTGGAGGTCAAATGCTGCTGGGTTCCATCCCCAGACCTGCAAAAAATAAATAAATAAAATAAAAATAAAATAGAGCTGGGGTGTAACTTGGAGGTAGAATGCCCCTGGGTACCATGCCATGTGCCCCCACCCCACAAAAACAGAAAAAGAAGCCGGGCATGGTGGTGCAGGCTTGTAATCCCAGCATTTGGGAGGCTGAGACCAGAGGATCATGGTTCACGGACAGCCTCAGCTACTTAGTGAGGCCCTCTGCAACTCAGTGAGACCCGGTTTCAAAATAAAGAATAAAAAATAGGGCAGGAGGAAGTATAGCTCAGAGGTCGAATGCCCCTGGGTTCCACCCCCAGACCTGCAAAAAAAAAAAAAAAAAAAAAAAAAAAAAGAAAGAAAGAAAGAAAGAAACAGTCTCACTAAGTTGCTGAAGGCCTCTCCAAGCTAAGGCTGACCTTGAACCTGCAATCCTTCTGTCCCAGCCTTCTAAGTACTCAGATTATAGGTGCGTACCACCATGCCCAGATACTCCAGCTCTTTTTAAAATTTTTATTTTGCAACAGGGTCTCACCAAGTTTCCCAGGCTGGTCTTGAACTTGCAATCCTCTTGTCTCAGCCTTCTGAATTAGCTGGGATCATAGGTGTGCCCCGCCACACCCAGCTCATGCTACTCTTCCTTGTCACAGAATACCTAGATAACTGTGTTCAGCTCTGAGCTTCACACTTTAAAATATAATCAAACTAGAACCCAATAATAGAATATATATATATAGTGTGTGTGTGTGTGTGTGTGGTACTGGGGGTGGAACCCAGAGGCTTTCTACCTCCGGGCTATACTCCCAGACCTTTTTTTTTATATTTTATTTGGAAACAGGGTCTCACTAAGTTGCTGAAAACCTCACTAAGTAGCTGAGGCTGGCTTTGAACCCATGCGATCCTCCTGTCTCAGCCTCCCAAGCGCGGGGATTACAAGCGTGCACCACCACGCCCAGCTCTAATAGAAATATTTTGAAGGGACATAAGAAGAAGAAAATAAAATAAAAAATTGCAGATGTGTGCTGAAGAAAAAAGTCCAGAGGTTTACTATAGCTGCCTTCCTTCTTTGCAGGGATGGCACATAAAGCAGGCATCAGAATTGCCAAATAATTTGGGTACTAGAGATAAAATCCAGGGTCATTTAACCTCCAAACTACACCCCACCCCTATTTTATTCTTTGTTTTGAAACAGGGCCTCACTAAGTTGCAGAGGGCCTTATTAAATAGCTGAGGCTGACCATGAACCCTGATCCTCCCATCTCAGCCTCCCAAATGCTGGGATTACAAGCATGTACCACCATGCCCAGTTGTAAAATTTATTATTATTATTATTAATTATTATTATTATTATTATTATTATTAATTATTTGTGGCACTGGGGGTGGAACCCAGGAGCTTTCTACCTCCGGGCTATACTCCCAAACCTATTTTATATTTTATATTTTATATAACACACACTATATATATATATATAGTGTCTGTGTGGTACTGGGGGTGGAACCCAGAGGCTTTCTACCTCCGGGCTATACTCCCAGACCTTTTTTTAATATTTTATTTGGAAACAGGGTCTCACTAAGTTGCTGAGAGCCTCACTA
This sequence comes from Muscardinus avellanarius, assembly GCF_963383645.1. Lineage (NCBI taxonomy): Eukaryota > Metazoa > Chordata > Mammalia > Rodentia > Gliridae > Muscardinus > Muscardinus avellanarius. The sequence continues at coordinate 90,429,382 of NC_137797.1, forward strand.
AGTAGCTGAGGCTGGCTTCGAACCTGTGCGATCCTCCTGTCTCAGCCTCCCAAGCGCTGGAATTACAAGCGTGCGCCACCATGCCCAGCTGTAAAATCATTTTGATGGGGAAAACTCAGAGAGAGCTGTAAACCTCAGGGGGATGGTTTGAGGTCAATGGAAGGAAGAGGTGTCCAGTAGGAATGGGTGTACTCAAGAGCTACTGACTTCTCTGCCACCAGAGACTCTGCTGCCTGGGTGTTTTGTGACTTATCCAAAATCTCTTAACTCTTGGCACTGAGCAAGATACACTTCAACGCCCCACCCACATGCCACGTTTCCTGACTCCAGTGACTCCATGTCCCTGTTTGGGCGAAGGTAGGAGAAATAGAACAAGGAACCCGTGAGCAGATAAGACTTTTGCGCTTATCTGAATGGGCTGTTTTGCTGACCGGCAGATTTATGATGGATAATTTCCTCTGTTTGTCTTATATCTAGCATTTGTACCTTGGGTTTCCAACAAGCAAACTCCTGGCTCTGTGGCTGTTTCCACATGGATTTCAAAGAAAGTACATGGTTTTGCTTAAATGACAACAGAATTCCCGCTGATTAATCTTTCCATCGCAGGCAATAGGTGATTATTTGGGGGCAATAAATCTAATCTTATCACTTCAAGATAAAGGTTTATATTTATTTTATTTGTACAGTTTATGGTTTCTTTTTCCCCTTTTTTGGTGGTATACTATGGATTGAACCCAGGAGCATTCTACCTCAGAGCTACACGCCAGCCCTTTTTTACTTTTTGTTTGTTTTGAAACAGGGTCTCAGCCGAAGTGGTGGCGCACACTTGTAATCCCAGCATTTGGGAGGCTGAGGCAGGAGGATAGGATTCACAGACAGCCTCAGCTACTTAGTGAGGCCCTCTGCAACTCAGTGACATCCTGTTTCAAAATAAAGAACAAAAAATAGGGCTAGGGGTGTCGCTTGGAGGTAGAATGCCCCTGGGTTCCATCCCCAGTACCGCAAAAAAAAAAAAAAAAAAAAAAAGAAAAGAAAAGAAAAGAAACAGGGTCTTACTAGGTTGCTAAGAATCTCAGGAAGTGGCTGAGACTGGCCTTGAAGCTGTGATCCTCCTGTCTCAGCCTCTCAAGTACTAGGGTTACAAACATGCACCACCAGATCTAAACCATTTAAGAGTTTAGACTTCTTGCTGGGTGTGGTGGCGCACGCTTGTAATCCCCGCACTTGGAAGGGGAGACAGGAGGATCATGCTGGTTTGAAGCCAGCCTCCCTGGCTTAAGAGACCCCGTTTCCAAATAAAAAAATATAAAAATAGGTCTGGGAGTATAACCCGGAGGTAGAAGGGTTTCCAGGAACCCCAGTACCACACACACAAAAAAGTGTAGACTTCTTAAAGTCTAAACTCTATGTGGGTCCTTTTATTTTAAACAAAAGTTAAAATAAAAATTGAATCTTATTACCCAAGAAACATTCCAGGACCCTCTGCTGGCAAGTGTTACTTTCTTTTTCTTTCTTTTGGTGGTACTGGAGTGGAACCCAGGGGCTTTCTACCGCTGGTCTATACTCCTAGACCTATTTAATATTTTATTTGGAAACAGGGTCTCACTAAGTTGCTGAGAGCCTCACTAAGTAGCTGAGGCTGGCTTCAAACCTGTGCGATCCTCCTGTCTCAGCCTTCCAAGCGCGGGGATTACAAGCGTGCGCCACCACGCCCGGCATGGCAAGTGTTACTTTCTGAGGAAGCTGTTGATCAATTTATTTTCTATTTTGCAAATACGACTTTTTCTCATAAGTTCCTTTCTCTTTCAGTGTCCCCGACTACTTTGTATGCTTCCTCTCTCTTCAGTCCCAAGACTTGCTCCTTCTCCTCGTCCGCCGGGGGTAATAGATAGCAGGCTGTGGTCTCTCATCTTCCCGTGGTGATCCTGTGAACACATCACAACCCACCCACCACGTTCCTCTTCCGTTTCTTTTCATGAAAGAAATATCACCCCCTTCTTGGAAAATCCTAGAAAGAAGCAATTTATAAGTTTTAAAACACACACCTCCTTAGTAGCATGCTGACATCTCTTGCCCTGTCACTTTGTTTCTGGATCCTCTTATACTTCCCAGAAATTCACCAAAACAGCTCTTGGCATGCTTGCTAAGGACCTCCAAATTGCCTCATTTACAGGATACCTCTCAATTCTTGCCGAGCGTGGAGACGCACACCTGTAATCCCAGTACACGGAAGGCTAAAACAGGAGGACTGTAGGTTCAAGGCTAGCATCAGCAATTTAGCATGACTCTGTTTCAAAATAAAAAATAAAAAGGGCTGGGGTGTCGTTTGGAGATAGAATGCCCTGGGTTCTATCTTCAGTACCACAATAAATAATACTTTTCAGTTCTTTATTGCTCAGCCTCATTTGATGCAACTTAAAGATTTTACACTTGATCTTAGCCCAAAGGCCAAGAAGCGATGCAACTTAAAATTTTTAAACTGGTCCCATCTAGTGATTTTCATTTCTCTATAGCCCGTTAATATGTTAACATTATCAGTTAGATGTGTCAAGCCTCTAAAACCTAAGCTCAAAATTGAACTCATATCTTCCCAACTCTCCCAAAACCCAGGTCTATGCCCCACTCCATCCTTTTTATACCACATTTAGTAGCCTTACCATGTTCCCCATGGTCCAGCCGGTAACTTGGGAGACATCTTTGAATCTCTCTCCCCTTTCATCAATCCAGTCTACCATCAAGTCCTTTGATTTATCTTGAGTCCATTTCTTTGCATTTCTACCCTCCTCACCAGAGTGTACACCAATATTGTTGCTTATGTAGAAAACAGATTCCCCTCCCCTCTGCCTTAGCTGCAGTTTTACCTGCCAGAGATAGGTTACCTGTAGTTAACTACAGTCCAAAGATATTAAATGGAAAATTCTAGTAAGAAACAATTCATAAGTTTTAAAACACATACCTTTTATTTTATTTTATTTATTTGTTTTTGGTGGTACTGGGGTTCCTGGAAACCCTTCTACCTTTGGGCTACACTCCCAGACCTATTTTTATACTTTTTTATTTAGAAACAGGGTCTCTTAAGCCAGCACGGCTGGCTTCGAACCTGCGTGATCCTCCTGTCTCCGCCTCCCAAGCGCGGGGATTACAAGCGTGCTACTCACCCATTAGTCACTGAGTAGTCATCTAGGTTATCAGATCAGCTGTACTGAGGGCACAGTGCTTGTGTTCAGCCGAGCTCGGCCTCACCACGCCTGCCCGTCACTGCACTTCCGCGCATCCACAGGCGCGCGCTATCTCAATCAGCACGAGAAGGGCGAATACCATGCTTGACAGAGAGAGGAAGAGAGACCACAGCCTCTCAACATTTACTACAACGTGTTGTTATAATTATTCCATGTTATTAGTTATTACGAATCTCGTAACAGTACCTAGTTCATAGATTAAGCCTCCTCATAGGTACTTATGTATAGGAAAAAGCATTTTCTATATATAGAGAGATTGGTACCGTCTGTGGCTTCAGGTATCCCGTGAGGACCATGGGAGGAATCCCCTGTGGGTGTGGGGATCACGGTGCCCCAGCCTTCTCACCAGTGCTCCTCTCTCCTGTCTTGTTCTCCTGGGATCCTCCTTCACAGGGGAGCTAGAACCATCTGTATCAAGTGCTGTCTGTATAGACACTGCGGAGTTGAAGTTGGAAGGGACATTTGTGAGTGGTGGTAATCTGGGAAGAGTGTCGCTGTCTGAGCCTCAGGCACTTTATCCTTCGGATATTGGAGATATTAAGATGACCCAGCAAAGAAGACTGAGAAGTCGTCAGTGAGGTATAAAGAACACGATGTCCAGAGAGCCAAGAGTTCGTATCAAACAGAGAGGAGTCACCGCTGTGCCCAACACTGTCGAGAGGGAGAGGAAGATGAACACAGAGGGCTAGGTGGCCATTTATTCAGCATCATGAAGGTCACGGGAGACCTGAGAAGCACAGTCTCAGTGGCTAAACGGGGGCAGAGGCAAAGGGTTCAAGAGAGAATGGAAACAAACGAAATGCAACCACAAAAAATAAACCCAGAAGAGGAAGCCATGCACGGTGTTGCAGGCCTGTAATCCTAATGCTTGGCAGGCCGAGGCAGGAGGATCCAGGTTGGAGGCCAGCCTCAGCGACTTAGTGAGACCCTGTTTCAAAATAAAAAAATAAAATAGGAATGTAGCTCAGAGTTAAGACAACCTGGATTCAATCCCCAGTAACACACACACACACACACACACACACACACACACACACACACACACTTTCTCTATGTATATGTATTATTTAATATATTTTTATATATCACATATATGAATGGGAGGAGAAATAGATATTGCACACACAGCATGGGAGGAGAAAAACTAGAGGCAGGAAATGTGGCTCCGCGCTGCTTCTGTTGGGGTTAGTGGGGAAGGGGTGATTTCCCACACCAGGCCTGAGAGTGACACAGCTCTATGGGCAGTTGCTTGTAAAAGCCCTGATTTGATCATTTCCATTTTCTCTGGGAAGTAAGAAGCCAGGCTATGGGCTGAGTAGGGACTGGAGAGGAGACCTGGCCTGGGGGGGTGGGGGGGGAGCAGGGGAATCCGCGGGCTGAAGCAGTCCTGGGGAGAGCGCAGGGATTCAGAGACCAAGGCCTCGCTCTCTTGAGGTTTGGCCATTTTGGGTTCAGAGTGACTCGGGTCAGCGTGGCCCGACACTTTTCTCTAGTAACATTAGTTGGGGCCGCAGCTGCAGCCAGCTGGCAGGGGATTTATCTGGGGTTGAAGTTTACAGGGTGAATGAGGACAAGAGGAAGAGGACAAGGAGGCTTGCAGGTTGTACATCGGAGGGATTATGATGATCATTTCTTTTTTTGTGGTACTGGGGATTGAACCCCGGGGCATTCTACCTCCAGGCTATACCCTCAGCCCCCCTCTTTTGGAAACGGGGTCTCACTTGATTACTGAGAGTCTCGCTAAGTTGCTGTGCTCGAACCTGTGCTCCTCCTGCCTCTGCCTCCCAAGTATTGGATTCCATGTGTGCATCACCACGCCTGGCTTAAGATGGTCAGTTCTAATCCAACTGGGCCAGAAGGGGAAACAGGACACAGAGAGGTGAGATCCTCTTTTGGAGTGATGGATCCGTGGAATTGTGGGAGTTAAAAGTTCTTAGACCTAGGGTATTTAGAGGGCGCAGTAGAAATGATGTAGGATACAAGAAATAGACAAACGGGAACAGAAAGGAAAAGCAAAATATAACTTTAATATAAGAACCTGGAGCTGAGATTCTTCAGCCTTCACTCCCCAGATCAGTTCTCTATCTCAGGCTTGTCTCTGTCAGATTTCTGGAAAATCTGTAGATCTTAGGGTTAACTGAAATAACCTATAATTGTCCTTGCACTGTTAACAACACAGATATGATATCTTAAGAAACCTATAATTTAGGACACTCTCCAGCTTATCTGCTAATCAGATAATAAAGGCTCCTATCAAGCCAGGTGTGATGGTGCATGTTGTAATCCCAGTGCTTGGGAGGCTGAGTCAGGAGGATTGCACAGGTTCAAAGCCAGCCTCAGCTACTTAGTGAGGCTCTCAGCAACTTAGTGAGACTCTGCTTCCAAATAAAATATAAAAATAGTTCTGGCAGTGTAGCCTGGAAGTAGAGGGCCCCTGGGTTTCATTCTCAGTAACACACACACACACACACACACACACACACACACACACACTAAGAAAAGAAAATAAAAATAAATAAAAAGACCACAAATCAGCGTGAGGAGCCCAAGGTTGACCAGACCACCAGAAACTACTTGGGGCCTCCCAGACTGAGGCCATCCTCTCTTGCCTCCTCCTGCCCACCACTCACCAAAGTCCTCTATGAGAAAAGAGCTCCACGCTCTCCAAAATGTCTTTCTCTCTCTTGAATGTGTACTTCTTGTTTTCCTAAGTAAACCTCTATGTCTCTGACTGGCATGTGCTGGAATTTTTTTCTGTCACTTTAGCCAGGGACCTCACTGATCCTGAGTTCCCGAGCTGAGGAATGGACCAGTCACCCCCCAACAGAGAGCAGATGTAGATGATAGGAAGGAAGGAAGCTGCTTGAAGCTGACATTAGGGGCTGAAATGATCGGTCGGGGGTTCTTTTAGAGTGAAGAGCTGAAGCAGAGAGAGAATTGAAGTTGAGAGGCCAGGATATGAGATCCATCATTTATACAGATATTTAAAGTATTATGAGTTGTCAAGGGTGTTGACAAGAGTAACAGTGACCCAGAAGATAAATATTCAAGGAATTGAGAAGGATCACTGAGAGAGGTCCGCAGCAAAGACGCATAACCTACTTTCACGACATAGAATATTCAAACCCCAGAATCATCGGGCAGTAACACTAACACCATAGTGCTGGCTGATAGGTCAGGTCCCTCCCCCCATGTGACCTCGCAGCGGGGACAGGAGGCAGAACCCTGGAAGCCAGAAGTGGAGATATCGCGAGACTCTAGGTGCTCCAAACATCGCGAGATAGACTCCAGAGGTCGTGAGACTACAGATGTCGCAAGAGAATCTGCATGCCTATAAAACATAGTGCTGGGGGTGTAGCTTGGAGGTAGAATGCCCCTGTGTTCCATCCCAAGTACTGCAAAAAAAAAAAAAAATTACAGATGGCTGGGCCTGCCCTTCAGAGTCTCTGATACCAAAGTCTGGGATGGGCCTCAACATTTGCATTTTTTTGCCTTAATTTTTTCTATTCTATTTTATTTAGGCATGCAGGCAATTCTGTGGTTAGTTGTAAGTTATCTAATATTCCTCTTCCCAGGCTCTCAAACCCAGTGCAAAGGGATATGCTGCTAAACCCTTGAACACGGATGACTGCCTGCAAGCCAGACTCAAAGGGGAACTGACCCCCAGTCCTTATCCTCCAGAGACCATAGCAGACGGTGTCAAATCCAACACTGGCTTAAACACGTGGCCTATTATAAGAGAGAGACCTTGTGGATGATGTCTTCACTGTCAGAGAGGATGAGATTAAGGTAAGGTTCCAAGTGGAGAAGAAATAACTAGAATAGCATTAACATCTCAGGCAAAAGAACCTTCTGTTATTATCAGCAGCTGGCCAATAGGGGCTTAACTAGGTGACTTCGTGCCCTGTGGGAGGGAACCTTAGATGTGTTATGACAGGCCTCTTGAAGTAGAAGCAGAGTTAAGATGAAAATTACTGACAAGCACACACATAGACAACAAGAAAATTCAGACTGGGCACATACCCTCATTTGGACTTTAGAATTAAATCTACTAGCCCAGCGTGGTGGTGCACGCTTGTAATCCCAGCATTTGGGAGGCTGAGACAGGAGAATCGCGGTTCGAGGACAGCCTCGACTACTCCTTAATGAGGCCCTTTGCAACTCAGTGAGACCCTGTTTCAAAATAAAGAGTAAAAAATTGGGCTGCGGGTGTACTCGGAGGTCGAATGCCCCTGGGTTCCATCACCAGACCTGCAAAAAAAAAAAAAATAAAAAATAATAATAATAATAATAAAATAAATAAATAAATAAAATAAAGAATAAAAAATAGGGCTGCGGGTGTACTTGGAGGTCGAATGCCCCTGGGTTCCATCACCAGACCTGCAAAAAAAAAAAAAAAAAAAAATAATAATAATAATAATATAAATAAATAAAAGAAAGAAAGAATAAAAAATAGGGCTGGGGGTGTAGCTCGGAGGTAGGATGCCCCTGGGTTCCATCCCCAGTGCCACAAAAAAGGAAAAGAAAAAAGAAAAAAAGAAAGAAATCTACTAGACTCTTTCCTTCTGTTCCACGCACTAATCTTTGTGGCGCTGGAGTTGATGGTCAGAAACCACATTTTGAGAACCAATGTACTGTAAAAGTTTAGGAAAAGAAGGGGTTGTTTCTGACTGACGAAGTCAAGGAAGATCACGGGGAATAACACAATAGTTTGGTATTCATCGAACATCGTATCTTAACTACTTGGAATTGGGAGTCACTCTCCAGGCCTTTGTGCCGCAGGCTCCCCCTGCTGGGCGGCCGGGGAACCGCCGGGAGCCGGCGGGAGCACGGAGAACTTGGTTGGGTGACACATTCACGCCATGGCTTTCGGTGACTGTCTAATCTCCTCTGGGTAAGGGCGGGGTGTGGGCTCGTGTCCCCGTGGTTCGCGGTCTGGGGCTCGCGTCTTGGCTCCATGTGGCAAGTCCCCAGTCTGTGCCCTTGCCGGGGGCTCCACAGCGTCTTGGCAGAGACCTGCCGTGGTGTGCCCAACCCAGGGCTTTGTGCAGCCAGGCAAGGGCTCTGCCGCCGAGCTGTGCCCCAGCCCTGCGGTCTCACCCTTGTCCCCAGCACTTTGGCCCCCATCTAAGCCTGGTGGGAGTAGAGGTAAGCTTCGGGGTCCTCCCTGGTCCCCATCCACGCCTTGGCACGAGGTCACTCGGTTCTACCGCATTCCTGTGGGGATTGCTTGAGAGGCAGCCTCCTCTCCACACCCCGGCTGGAAGCAGGCAAGACCCCTTTGCCTTCCGCTGCCCTAGTTAGCTCTGAAGCCCCAGAGTGAGGAGAGCAGAGCCCCGGCGGCCTCCCTGGTCTCTGCCCTCGGTGCCCTTTCTTTTCCAGTACTTCATGAATTCTAAGATGCCCCTCCCCCACGCACATATTTTAACATCTTTGAGTCATGTCATGCTCTAAGTCACTTAGCAGCATTCTTCTTCCCTTAGTGGTTGCCTGTTTTTTGTTTGGTTTGGGGTACTGGGCATTGAACCCAGAGGCATTCTACCTCTGAGCTACGCTCCCAGCCCTATTTTATTCTTTATTTTGAAACAGGGTCTCACTAAGTTGCTGAAGGACTCACTAAACACACTAAGTAGCTGAGGCTGGACAAAACCTGCAATCCTCCTGACTTAGCCTCCCAAGTACTGATATTACAAGTGTGTGCCAACGCGCTGGGCTTTGGTGGTTGTCTTAATCTGTTTTCTGTTGCTATAACAGAATATCTGAGACTGGGTAATTTATGAAGAAAAGAGGTTTACTTGGTTTACAGTTCAGGAAGCTGGAAAGTTCAAGACTGGGCGGCTGCCTCTGGTTGGCTGTACGGGCAGGGGAAATGGGGAAGGGCACAAGCAGGTACTTGCAAAGAAAGGTGGGGATTGATGGAGCCAGATGCTTCATAACAACCTGCTCTCGAAATAACTAAACCGCTCTTGCTGGAAATGTTAATCTCTTCATGAGCATGGAGTCCCCCGGACCCAAACATCTCTTAAAGACCCCATCTCCTCTCCATATTGCTACGTTGACAATTAAATTTCAACATGGATTTCGTCAGGGATAAACCACATGCAAACCTCGGTGGTGGCATGAAGACGCAGTGTACGCTCTGCTCTTTAGATTCAATAAAATACAGCATTTGTCCACATCTCCTGTGTCACACTCTTCCATCTTGCTTTAGCCTCAGGGCTGAGGACATTTGCCGCAGGACAAGCATCTCCCTGCTGGGTAGCAGATTAGTCTTGGTTAAGTGGAAGATAAAGAATTTAGTACTTGGGAGGCCAAGACAGGAGGATCACAGGCTCAAGGCCAGTGCACAGTAACAGAGCGAGAACCTGTTTCAAAATTAAAACTAAAAAGATCTGGGGTGTAGCTCATCAACAGAAGAATGGATTGCACCACTGGGTTCAATTCCCAGAGACAATCTCTCTCTCTCTCTCGCTCTCTCTCGCTCTCGCTCTTAGTTTTTTCCCCTACCAGCCTAACTTTCTGGTTTATTGTCTTGATCAAGAATCCCAGAACAAAACTGGGAATGGATCCGCCATATGATCCGGCTCTACCACTCCTGGGTATCTTTCCAAAGGGATCGAAAGCAGAGAACTACAGTAACATATGCAGACCCATGTTCATAGCAGCACAATTCACAATAGCCAAACTGTAGAACCAGCCTAGGTGTCCATCGACAGATGAATGGATTACACAGCTATGGGAAACATACACAATGGAATTCTACTCGGCAATGAAAAAGAACAAAATTATGTCATTCATAAGAAGATGGAAAGACCCGGAGAACATTACGCTGTGAGATTAGCCAGTCACAGAAAGAGAAGGCTCATATGTTTTCATATGGTACAGGATAGGAGTAATTGGGACACAAGAGGGACTCCAGATGATGAGGAGAAACCTCAGGGGAGCCAGGGAGGAGATACAAGGCTAGGGGTGGAGGAAGACTGGGGTTCATTAATAGAAATGCTACCATAGACTGTGTGTAACAAGTGAATATATACCAGCATCAGTCTGGGTACTCGGCATTGGGAGGGAGGGAAATGGGGGGCAGGGGGTCGACTAAGAGCGGTGTGCGTGTGTGTCATTGTCAACATGATTTACATTATGGTGTGAGACTAGAATGCACCAATAAAAGCACAAAAAAGAAAAAGCCCCAAACAAGCCAGCATTGGTGACATGTGCCTGTGATCGCAATAATTGGGAAACTCAAACAAGAGGGTCCCGGGTTGGAGGCCAGCCTCAGCAACTTAGCAAGACCCTCAGCAACTTAGTGAGACCCTGTTTTAAAATAAAAAGGGCTGGGGCTGTAGGATGCCTGTAAATACAATAAAAAATACCAAAAAATAAAAAAGAAGCCCGAAACAGTCCATTCGAACGCTGGTACAAGAAACCTACTTTATCTCTGAAGCACAGGCTGCATTGAAACCTGATTTAAGAGAGAAAATAAAATGTATTTATGTAATCTATGTGATATGACTATGATACCTGTTACACATTTAAAAATTGTTAGTAGTAATGGCAACAATTTCATTTCCATCAACAACAAACTCAAAAGTTTTTTTTTTGTTGTTGTTGTTGTTGTTTATGGGTCTGGGGATGGAACCCAGGGGCATTTTTTATTCTTTATTTTGAAACCAGGTCTCACTGAGTTGCAGAGGGCCTCACTATGTAGCTGAGGCTGTCCGCGAACCGCGATCCTCCCGTCTCAGCCTCCCGTCTCAGCCTCCCGAATGCTGGGATTACAAGCGTGCGCCACCACGCCCGGCTCTCAACAAGTGTTCATTGCTAATGATAACTTTCTAAAATTGATTGGAATGTATTACTGTAGATCAAACCGTCTTTAAATTCAATTCTTTATCATTGAAGTAAGCATTTAGAAAAAAGTCAAATATAATTTATTAATGATGGAAATATGTTAATGTTCTATTATTTGGTGAGAAAAGCTGGCTTCCAAATGGTTTGGATAGGATTTTCTCATTTTGGTAAAAAAAATACATATAAATATATCTCTATAAATGTATATATAGTGTGTGTCTACATAGCCGTCTATTTATATACATGATTATGTGTGTGTTTATTTATCATACATTTAAAAGGCTATACCAGGATGATTAGAACATTTATCCTGGAAGAATGCTATTTTTCTATTATTATTCATTCTTTCCTTTTTTCCCACTGTATTATTGTTATTATTATTTTGTGGCACTAGGGATGTAACTCTTTGAGTTACATCCCCAGCCCTTTTAAAATTTTTATTTATTTTTAATTAAAAAATTTTTTTTGCAGTACTGGGGATAGAACCCAGGGGGATCATACCTCTGAGCTACACCCCTAGCCTTACTTTTTAGTCTTTTTATTTTTGAAACAGGATCTCACTGAGTTGTAAAGGTCCTCGCTAAGTAGCTGAGGCTGTCCACAAACCTCAATCCTCTGGTCTCAGCCTCCTGAATGCTGGGATTACAAATGTGCATGCCCGGCCCCCTTTTTTATTTTTAAACAGTGTTCCACTAAGCTGTGGAGGGCCTTGCTAAGTGGCTGAGGTTGGCCGAGAACCCACAATACTCCTGTCTCAGCCTCCCAAGTATTGGGATTATAGGCATGCACCACCAAGCCCAACTATTTGTATATTATTTTAAAATTAGGTATAGGTACTGCAAATAGGATTGCAGTAGCTCTCCTTTATTCATGAGGGATATATTTCAAAACTTCCAGTGGCTACCTGAAACTGTGGACACTACCAAACCCTATCTATCTATAGTAATAGGGTTTTTTCCTATTCACATATACACCTATGATAAAGTTTAATTTATAAAGTAGGTATTATAAGAGATTAGCCACCCTGACTAGTTATAAAACAGAAAAATTATAAGAATGTATGGTAATAAAAGTTGTTCAAAACTTACAAATTGTTTATTTCTAGAATTTTCCATTTAGTATTTTCAGAACATGGTTGACCTTGGGTTACTGAAACTGTCGAAAGCAAAACCACAGATAAGGGAGGATCACTGCAACAAGAAAAAGCTAGACTGACATGTGATACCAGCCCGGGAGAAGAAAATTGGGAGCTTCTGATTTAATTCCTGATTTATGGGTGAGTCACCTCATTTACTTGCTCCTTAGTTTTTTTCCATTTGTAAATTTGGAAAAAAAAATGATATTCATCTAGGTGTGGAGATGTTATCAAGTCTGGGAGTGTTCCATTTGCAAAATCAATAGGAGAATTGAGTTCAAAACAAAATAACAAAATAGAAATTAAAAAAAAAAAAAAAAAACAAGTTGGGCATGTAATCCCAGTACTTGGGAGGCTGAGACGGGGGAAGCAGGACCGAGGCCAGCCTTAGCTACTTGGTGAGGCCATCAGCAACATAGTTAGACCCTATTTCAAAATAAAAAATAAAATCGGGCCAGAGTTGTGGCTCAGAGGTAGAATGTCCCTGGGTTCAGTCCCTAGTACTGCAAAAACAAAGTAAAACAAAAACCAGATAGATACCCAAGCTCGTTTCAAGAATTTGGCGATGTCTCTTTAGCTTGACTTACCCAGAAAAGGGCCTCAATTTTCCACCATTAATAAACACAAGGAGGAATGGACACCAAGTTAAATGTTTTACTTTCTACACCTGTAAAAGGCAAATTAATTTAAAAATATTAACTGAAAAAATATATGAAATGGTCACTCTCTCATTGCTACTTATGGATATTAAAGATAATTCTGTTGATCCGGTCATTTCTGAAAATGAGATTGTGTAACACACAGTTGATGATCACTGATTCCTTTGTCTTCTTTCAGATACGGCCTCTGCTTCCGGCATGCATCTGGGGTATAAATTACGTCGAACACCCTAATGAACAAGGAATTTCCTGTTCATTGGGAATAGTCAAACGTTACAGTAAGATAAAAAAAAAAACTTTTCCTTTTTAAGGTTAATGGTGATATTGTAGAGTACCTGACAAAATACAAATTTGACCGTAACAGAATCTGTCACAAATGTATATGGTAATTTCTGCAGGTTACATAAAATTTAATAATATCACCTTTGGAATTGTACCAAGTAGAGAACGGATGCATTTTTTTTTGCAATAAAGTCCACTTTGAGAAATTTCTCTGTTAACTCAGAGGAAAAATGAAAAGTTAAATGTGGACAAGTGGAGGGTGTAGCTGGAAGCTACTGAGTATTTTTCTGTTGAGCCGGGCGTGGTGGCGCACGCTTGTAATCCCAGTATTTGGGAGACTGAGACAGGAGGATCGCAGTTCTCAGACAGTCTCAGCTACTTAGCGAGGCCCATTGCAACGCAGTGAGACTCTGTTTCAAAATAAAGAATAAAAAAAATAGGGCTGGGGGTGTGGCTCGGAGGAAAATGCCCCTGGGTTCCGTCCCCGGTACCTCAAAAACAAAACAAAATTGGGAGGTTGATAAATAAACAAGAAAATGCAATTTATTTTTTCCCCAGAAATATAACCAAAGAAAAATTCTAGTCCTTTAATTATATACATCACAATTGTGTTCGCATTTACTGATATCCTCTCCATTTCTACACCTGTAATTCAGGATTTTCCTCCTTTCTTCACTCTACCGTTTTGATTATAGTTTGACTGAATGTAAAAATAGTTACAAAATTGTAAACGTAGTTGAAATAGGTGATAAAGGACAAAGTTGTTCTATGTGGCCCTTTTTATGTTAGGTCAAGAAAAGTGTATTATGAGGATCTGTATTTAATATTAACACTCAGCTGAGTGCGGTGGTGTACACCTGTAATCCCAATACTTGGGAGCCGAGACAGGAGGTATACGGGTTTGAGGCAGCCTCAGCAATTTAGTGAGACTCTTAGCGGCTTAGTGAGACTCTATTTCAAAATAAAAAAGGGCTGAGGGTATAGCTCAGAGGTAGACCACCCCTGGGTTCAATCACCAGTACCACCAAAACTAATTTTTTTTAACAGCTAAGTCTCTTATCTGCAGACTATACTAGTGAAGAGTGTTTGTGATATCGATATTTATTTTTCTTCCTGGCCTTCAGGGAGGTGCTAGTCCAGATTAGTTGAAAATTACCAGTGAATAGTAGGTAATCAATGTCACATAATGTTTGTTGCTTTGATAATCACTGCAGTTTCTTTCTTTGTAAGCATGTCTTCATTATCTACTAACTTAAAAAGGCATAAGAGCAGTGAACATTACCCTCAATTGCAATTCTTACAATTGCAGTTCTTATGTGACCGGACCCAAAACATACTACAGAATTTTTTATACTTCTATTGGTGCATTATAGCCTCACATCATAATGTAGTTCATACTGATGGTGACATACATGTACACAGGACCTGGTGAGTCTCCCCCGCTCCCTCCCCACCGCCCCTCCCCCACACAGGGTATTGAGATTGACTATACTACAGATCTGATAAAAATTAGCATGCAGAGCCACGTGTGGCGGCACATGCTTGTAATCCCAGTACCTGGGAGGCTGAAATGGGAGGATGCAAGTTCTCAGACAGTCTCAGCTACTTAGCAAGGCCCATTGCAACGTAGTGAGACCCTGTTTCAAAATAAAGAATAAAATAAGACTGGGAGTATAGCTCCATGGTAGAAGATTCCCTGGGTTCCACCCTAGGTACCACCAAAAAAATTAACATGCAAGTTTTAAGTTTGTATAGTTTCAGAACATTTCAGAATTTTTATTTTATTTTTTAGAGGTCATAAGACACTCTGTGTCATTATACTTAAAGATATGCAGCCAGTTCACCAGTAATCCCAGTACTTGGGAGGCCAAGACAGGAAGATCATAGATTTGAGGCCAGCCTCAGAAACTTAGCAAGACCCTCAGCAACTTTGTGAGACCCTATTTAAAAGTTAAAAAATAAGCTGGGCATGGTGGCACACACCTGTAATCTCAGTACTTGGGAAACTATGACAGTAGAATTGTAGGTTCAAAGCCATCCTCAGTAACTTAGTGAGACTCTGTTTCCAAATAAAAAATAAAATAGGGCTGCAGGTGTTGCTGGAGGTAGAAGGCCCCTGGGTTCAATCCCCAGCACCATAAATAAACAAACAAACAAACAAACAAACAAATAAATAATAAATATAAAATGGAGCCGGGCTTGTAATCCCAGTACTTGGGAGGCTGAGACAGGAGGATCATTCAGGTTCAAAGCCAGCCTCGGCTACTTAGTAAAGCTCTCAGCAACTTAGTGAGACCCTGTTTCCAAATAAAATATAAAATAGGTCTGGGAGCATATCCCAGAGGTGGAAGGTCCCTGGGGTTCATTCCCAGTACCATAAGAAATATAAAATAAAATAAAATAAAATAAAATGGAGCTGGGAGTGTAGCTCAGAAGCAGAATATCCTAGGGTTCAACTCCAATTAAAAAAAGGTATGCAGTCAAAATAAGATTTGATTATAAAAGATTACATAAATAGAAAGAAAATAATATGCATCTATTTTAATTTGAGATCAATAATGGAAAAATAATAATGTCAGTAGAAAATATAGTTTGCAGAAATGGTGATCCTTGTTATTTAGTTACTTAATGGAGATAAAATTTTAATATGTGAAAATATTTGACATCCCTGAGTTATAATGCAAACCACTCAGGTCTGCCTTTTCTTTCTTTCATAGTTTCTGTAATTGACAATTATCGTGAGGTTTGGGTGTGGTTTGTCTCCCAGAGCTTAATGTACTGGAAACTTGTCCTCAGTGTGGTGCTCTTCAGAGGTGGTGGAACCTTTAAGAGGTGGAGCTTAGTGGAAGGTGGTTAGGTCTTGGGGGCGTGTCCTCAGAAGGGATGCACCCTGGTCTCTCAGTGTGAGTTCTCATGAACGTGGGTTGCTTTACAGCAAGGCAAGCCCATGCACTGGGCCCTTTGCGCATCTGGGATAGCTCCTTCGCCACTTCACCATGTGATGTGGCCAACAAGGCTCTTACCAGAGGCTGAACAGATGCGGACACCTGGTTTTGTACTTTCAGCCTCAAAACTGTGAGATGAATAAACCTGTTTTCTTTTTAAAGTACTCAGCATTGGACATTTTGTCACTGCAACAGAAAATGGACTAAGTAATATGTTTGTATGTATGTATGCCTTGGCGGGCATTTGTTGTACTTATTATTGATAGGGAACAGTGTATGTTTTTCCCCCTTAGAACACCAGTTTTCTAAATTCTTATTTTCTGCCCTCACGTACTTTTTAATAACATAAGACAGTACATTCCTATTATGGGACTGTGTTCATTCCAGGCATTTAGGAGGTTACTTTTTATTGTGAAGTTGAAACATAGTCAAATGTGATTAAAAGTTTAACGCATTGTTCAGAACTAGGAAAATGGAGCCCAGCATGGCGGCGCACGCTTGTGATCCCAGCATTCAGGAGGCGGAGACTGGAGGATCACAGTTCACTGACAGCCTCAGCTACTTAGCCAGGCCCTTCACAACTCAGTAAGACCTTGTTTCAAAAAAATAAAAAGACTAGCCGGGCGTGGTGGCGCATGCTTGTAATCCCCGCGCTTGGGAGGCTGAGACAGGAGGATCGCGCAGGTTCGAAGCCAGCCTCAGCTGCTTAGTGAGGCTCTCAGCAACTTAGTGAGACCCTGTTTCCAAATAAAATATTAAAAAATTGGTCTGAGAGTATAGCCTGGAGGTAGAAAGCCTCTGGGTTCCGCCCCCAGTACCACCAAAAATAAATAAATAAATAAATAAAATAAAAAGACTAAAAAATAGGACCGGGGTGTAGCTTGGAGGTAGAATGCCCCTGGGTTCCAACCCCAGTACTGCAAAAATAAATAAATAAATAAACAAACAAACAAACAAATAAGTAAATAAAATAGGAAAAAGACCGTTTTTATAGTGGAGGAGTTTTTGTCTCCCTCTCACTCAGTAAGGCTCTTGGAGAGTGGAAAAGGGAATTTTTGTAGCTCTTTTTGGGTTTAGTATCATCAATCCTTTGAAAGTGTGAGAAACTGAGAGTTTTAAAGTGATTATAATGTTTAAAAGGTTATTTTAAAGCTTTATTTGATTTAATCCTAATTATGATTTTATAACTAAAATTTCAAATAAGTTGCAGCTATATAGTTCATAACATATTTAATAATAATTTTTTCTTTTTTCTTAAAATGTATTCATTCTTACATGGCCTACAAAAATGAGCTGGTATATTCTAGGAGATTGTTAGGCCAAACTCTTTGCAAAGAAGAAACAGTTTTTCACTCTGGTATGACTACCGCTTAGAAAAGTGCTTGCACGGATACCAACATGTCCTATTAACTTTGAATAAACTTTGGGGTTTTAAAGCATTTAAAATGTTAGTCAGTGCTGGGCATGGTGACGAACGCCCTGTAATCCCAGTACTTGAGAAGTTGAGACTGGAGGATCAGAGGTTTGCAGCCAGCTCCAGTAACTTTACGAGGCCTTCACAACCTAGTGAGACCCTGTTTCCAGATTAAAATAAAATAGCGCTGAGGTGTAGCTGAGCGGTAGAATACCCCTGGCTTCAATGAACATTGTCAGATAGATGACAACACAGTTAGTTTTGTTTCCAAATCCTGTGCCTAACTGGCTCCATGTTATTTAATCAGGTAGGGTGATAATATAGGAGACTCGTTTAGGAAAAAAGCGAACCTGATAATCCTGTTGATTTGGGGAAGGAGTGAGTGGATTTCAGAAGTGGGGCAATGTGAGAGCAGGTAATGCAGTGTAGACGAGCAAAAGCCGTTCTAGAAATAAGCATGGACGGTGCCTATGGCCCAGGTGGAGAGGACGCGGTTTCTCTCTCCGCATTCCATCTGCTGTCCAAGAGAAGTCTGGTAATAAGGTCACTAAAGGAAAAAAATTAGATAAGGTTAGGAGAAAGTACTTATGACTAAAACAGCAACGATTTTAAACTCTAAAAATGCAAAATAAAGCCGATATCGATTTATAATACAGCTGCCCAAAAACCAATATGGTAGAGCTTTTTTCCTTTTTTTCTTTCTTTTTTTTTCTGGTCCTAGGGGTTGAACCCAAAGGCATTCTACCTCCGAGCTAGATTTGAAGTCCTATTTCATTTTTTATTTTGCAACAGGATCTTGGTAAGTTATTAGGTGCTGGCCTTGAACCTCTGTTCCTCCTGTCTCAGCCTCCCAAGTATTGGGGTTACAGGTGTGTGTTACTACGCCCGGCTTGGTAGAGCTTTTCATGGTTGTACACAACCATGTTTGCCTGGTGTTCAAAAAGAGTATATACTAAGAATTCTTAGTAATAGAGATAGAAGCCATTATGAAAGGCGACTAGGAGGCAATGTTTCAGGTGACATGGGAATGAAGATTTGTGACATGTGTGTGTGTGTGTGTGTGTGTGTGTGTGCGCGCGCGCGCGTGTGTATTGGAGGCAGAGCACATTTTTCAGATGCGGACAGAATAGGTGCCTTAGCAAGCTCTCTTGTCTACCACTATCTGCACGATCTGTCGTTCCCTGCACTGCCATTTACACATTCTCTTTGAAATTCTATAGTATATCCGGGCGTGGGGGCGCACGCTTGTAATCCCAGCATTCGGGAGGCCGAGACAGGAGGATCGCGGTTCGCGGACAGCCTCAGCTACTTAGCGAGGCCCTCTGCAACTCAGTGAGACCCGGTTTCAAAATAAAGAATAAACAGTAGGTCTGGGGTTGTAGCTGGGAAGTAGAATGCCCCTGCAGTCCATCCCTGGTACCGAAAAGAAAAAAGAAAAAATAAATAAATTCTATAGTATGAAAGACAGACTCTTGATCTACAAGGAAGTGAGGGAGTATTCAAAACCCTGTGTCCTGTTATCTTAGTTTACAAACAAAAATGAGTAGGAGTGAATAGGAGACAGGTGTCTATCCTCAGGCAAATGAAAGGCCATGAGAAGCAGCTGTGAAGAGCTATTTGCTGGAAATTTTTGAGTTTTCTCTAATATAAACCTGTTCCAATAGGAAAAATACCAGGTTAGATTTAAACACGTCTTTCAGTGTTCTTATTTATTTATTTTTCTGGTACAAGAGGTTGAACCTAGGGGCATTCTACCTCTGAGCTCTATCTCCGGTTCTTTGTACTTTTTGTTTTGAAATACAGTCTCACTGGGTTGCTGAGAGTCTTGCTAAGTTGCAGAGGCTGGCCTTGAACCTGTAATCCTCCTGTCTCAGCCTCCCAAGTACTAGAATCACAGGTGTGTGCCACCATTCCCAGCTCTTAGAGCATTCTTAAGGGTCAATGGAAGGAAGATTAGGGGAGCTGAGATTAGGCCCATGTATTTGAACATGTGTTAAAAGTTCCTATTGAAAAGCATTTTTTCTGTTAATATTTCTGGCCAGGCGTGGTGGCACACGCTTGTTATCCCAGTACTTGGGAGGCTGAGACAGGAGAATCACAGGTTTGTGGCCAACCTCTGCAACTTAGTGAGACCCTGTTTCAAAATAAAAAATAGGACTGAGGGTATAGCTCAGAGGTAGAATGCCCTAAATTCAATCCCCAGTATGCCCCAATTTCTGTTATTTATTGCTAAGCTTATTCAATACAATACCTGCTCTAGTTTGATGAGCAGAGATTGTGAGTCCAATTCCTTGCTCAGCCTGATGCCTGTAACCAAGGCAAAAATGGCAACAAGTTTCATTGCATCACTTCCCTGGAACGTGGTACCCAGAAAACAGCAGACCCCAAACACTGATAAGGTTGTCACGGAGAACTGCATTCCAGCCTTAACTCCGCCTCTGCCAAGAAGGGTGGATTCGAATCGTGCAGGCCTCTTGAGTTTCCATGTATACTTTTTTTCCACTGAGATTAAAGATAGCAGAAGGCTCCGGGCTAGCTCAGATGAACGAGTGAAACGCAGCTCAGCCATGTGTATTCTGCTTATGTTTCGCTACAAAGATGTTGGTAAAAAAAAAAATTTCTTAAGAATGTTCGCTAATAAGAAAACACCAAGAGACAGTTATCCATCCTATCTTCTTTTATTTGGTACTGGGTATGGAACCTAGAGGCATTCTATCTCCAAATTATACTCCCAACCCGATTGTATTTCTTTGGAGACAGGGTCTCACTAAGTTGCATAGGGCCTAAGTAGCTGAGGCCGCCTTCAAACCTTTGATCCTCCTGTCTCAGCCTCCCAAGTACTGGGATTGCAAGGGTGTGCCACCGCACCGGCTGTCAGTCCGTTTTCTGCACAGGGGGAGCTGACCAGTCCATCTTCCACTGCTCCGCCATCCCGCTCCTGTGTCATCACCACAGTTTTCTTGGAGAAGTTTTTCACAAAATTTCTCCTCAGGGAATTTGTCCTCTTAAAAGCAAATGTCGCTGGGCATGGTGGCGCACGCTTGTAATCCCCGCACTTGGGAGGCGGAGACAGGAGGATCACGCAGGTTTGAAGCCAGCCATGCTGGCTTAAGAGACCCTGTTTCCAAATAAAAAAATGTAAAATAGGTTTGGGAGTGTATCCCGGAGGTAGAAGGGTTTCCAGGACCCCAGTACCACCACCAAAAAAAATCCCCCAAAAACAAAAAACAAATGTCATTTATTCCTGTATTTTTATATTCTCATTTAAGAAGTGATATTCTCTAAAACATCAGGAAAGTAGCTAAGTTACCCAGTTTTATCATGAAATCATTTTTTTCCTCCTTTTCTTCCTCTTCCTCCTCCTCTTCCTCTTCTTCTTCCTCCTCTTCCTCCTCCTCCTCCTCCTCCTCCTCTTCCTCTTCTTCTGGTGGTAATGGGAATTGAAATCAGAGGCATTCTACCTCTGAGCTACATCTCCAGACTGATTTAATTTTTTTATTTGGAAACAGGGTCTTACCCTAAATTTAGCTCCACTAAATTGCTGAAGCTGTCCTTGAACCTGCGACACTCCAGTCTCAGCCTTCCAAGTACTAGGATTATAAGTGTGCGCCACCACGTCCAGCTTCATGCAGGTCTTTTATTTGTATGTTATTTTTCTCCTACATTATAATGACTGTATTCAATATAGAACTTTATTCTTGCTTTTAAAGATATTATATGTATGTCATTATATATATGTGTATATATATATTTTTTCCTTCTTTCTTTCTTATCTCGCTAAATTGCTGAGGCTGGCCTTGAACCCATGGTCCTCTTGTCTTAGACTCCCAGGTACTGAGATTACAGGTGTGTGCCATCATGCCCAGCTTATTTTTCTTTATTTAGTTTGTGATGCTGGAGATCTAACGCAGGGCCTCCTACATTCTAGGCAAGTGTTCTGCCGCTGAGTAAATATTCCAGCCCAATATTATTATTATAATATTTTCATTTTTCTTTACTTTTGACATAAAACTTACTTGATATTTTGCTTTATGATTCTATATTAATGCACATATATTTCTGAGTTAAGAAAACCTTTGGGTGGGGAATATTCAATTCCTTTTTCTTGTGTGATTGTGTGTGTGCATACATATATATGTATGTGTGTGGTTTACACTGAATGACATAATTAGATATCTTAAAACTGTTAAACTTATGTTCTTTATCACCTCAATACCATTTCCTGTATTTCTTTATCTTATACTTTTCCATTGATTTTTATGCTTCCTTTTTCATATATTGACTGCTTACAAATAACCAGGCCTGTAGTCTGTGGGCCTGTGCCTATAGATACAGTGACTGGTACAGAACAGCTTCCTCTGCCTCCGGCTGTTGCCTGGAAGACTGGCCGAGCGAAGGCTGTGTTTTCAGGAACAGCCCTCAGGAGACAAGGCTTCTGGGCTCTCTCAAGTTTAGTTTTATTTATTTATTTATTTATTTATTTATTTATTTATTTATTTATTTATTTTGGTACTGGGGATGGAACTCAGGGCCATTTTACCTCAGAGCTACACCCCCACCCCCATTTTTTTATTCCTAATTTGGGGGGGGGGTTCCTGGGAGCCCTTCTACCTCCGGGCTACACTCCCAGACCTATTTTATATTTTTATTTGGAAACAGGGTCTCAAGCCGGCACGGCTGGCTTTGAACCAGCGCGATCCTCCTGTCTCCGCCTTCCAAGCGCGGGGATTACAAGCGTGCGCCACCATGCCCGGCTTTTATTCCTAATTTTGAAACATGGTTGCACTTAGTTGTGAGGAGCCTCGTAAAGTAGCTGAGGCTGACCACAAACCTGCGATCCTCCTGTCTCAGTCTCCCAAGTACTGGGATTGCAAGCGCGCGCCACCACGCCTGGCTTGTTTGTTTTGTATATACTGGGAATGGAACCCAGGGCATTCCATCTCTGAGCTACACCCCCAGCCCTATTTTATTTTTTATCTTGGAACAGGGTCTGTATCACCATGCCTGGCTCTTCTGGTACTTTAAAATATGCTTTTAAAATATGCCTTAGCTGGGTGCTGTGGAGTATGCCTATAATTTTAGTACTTGGGAGACTGAGACAACACCTTAGCAACTTAGTGAGACCTGTTTTGATTTTTTTCTGGATGTATAGGGTTCTGAGGATTGAACCTCGGGGCATTCTACTTCTGAACTACACCTCCAATCCTATGTTATATTTATTTTGAGACAGAGTCCGTCTAGGTCACTCCTTGCAGAGGCTATCTTTACACCTGCAATCCTCTTGTTTCAACCTCCTAAGTACTGGAGTTACAGGCCTGTGCCACTATACACACACACACACACACACATACACACACACACACACACACACACACACACACACACACACACGTAGATAGTTAGCTTTAAATAAGTGTAACTGTGCCCCACGTGGATACCAAAATTGTAATGTAGCCCCACGTGGGCACTAAAACTGTAACGGTGCCACAACAAAACTGTAACAGAGCCCCTGATGGACACCGAAACTGTAACGGTGTGAGATGGAGCTGTGGGTTCTTGTTCTTAGCTAATTTTAGAAAAGAATAGCCATAACTGTTCTGCTGTAAGCTTAAGCAATTTTTATTATACAAAGGTAGAAAGAAGGGACAGAGCATTAAAGCATTACATCAGAGGGATGTAGTGGAGTGCCTTGAAGGTAAGACACTGGGTTTTGAATATAGGACAGATTTTATAAAGATTTATGATCTTCCATCTTGCCTAACCAATAGTCTTCCTGACCCAACATAGGTGTTGCTCTGCCCGTTAACTCCTGGGCAAGCCTTTTTGATATGATTATGAGGATTCACTGTATTACATCCTGTTTAACCAAAAGCCTTCTTCCTGCAAATGTGGGCCCACCTTTGTTACTACCAAAAATATGTTACTTGATTATCAAAGTCAGGAGACACATGTGTCTGCCTTCTTTGAGGAAGATCTATACCATCCTCCCACATCCTTGGGGAGTTTTAGCCTGCTGCTAGAAGTTATTATTAGGGAAACCTGTCCTTAGAATATGAAGGCCCTGGGCTACAATTTTTGTGTTCTTGCTAATCACTTTTGGTGCCAGGAATTCTGCAGGGTAACAGCTGCCTCCTCCTCCCTGCCTGAGTGTTTGTACCATACCCAAACTCGGACTACTTTCTATGTTTTGGAAATTAACACCAAAGCTATTTTCCAATATATTTAAAAATTAGTACCAAAGCCTATTCCCAGTCCCGGCACATTCCCTATCAGTCCTTTGAAGCCTGCTTTAGTGGCTGGTCGGGATGCACCAGAGCAGAGCCGCCACATTTCACTTCCAACTCTTTAACCCATGAGAGGAAATCAAGGTGAAGGGCCCCGGTGCAAAAGACTTCATAAAGTTCTCCCCGGGGTTACCTTCCCTGTGTTTGCCCTTTTCCTCTATCTTATTAGCTGGGTGAACTTGGGTCGGTTCTTTAATTTCTCTTAGTCTATTTCATCATATAAAATAGGGTAAAGTTGGGCATGGCGAGGCATGCCTGTAATTTCAGTACTTGGGAGGCCGAGACAGGAGGATCTCAGGTTCGTGGCCAGCCTTAGTTACTTAGTGAGGCCCTCTAGAGCGACTTAGTGAAATCCTGTTTGAAAATAAAGGATAAAAAATTAGGCTGGGGGTGTTAGCTTGGAGGTAGAATGCCCTGGGTTCAATCTCCAATATTACAAAAAAATTAAAAAATAAAATAGGGTGGTGGGGTGTAGCTTGGACATAGAAGGCTCCTGAGTTCAATTCCTAGTTAGCCCTCCACTCCCTCATGGGCCTGTGCCTGTGAAATCTGCCTGACATTATGAAGTTATATGTGGGGAAGAATCACTGCAAATTAAAGTAGGCAAAATTTGAGATATTTACATATTTTTTTCTTAAAGCTTCCTTTTTCTTTATGTTTTCAAGACTGGGTCATTTCTCCCTTCTTTTTTTAATTAAAGGGGTATTTATTAATTTACAAGAAATGAAACATTGCAGGATTTATTTTGAAAAACAAGGAAATCATAGAAATTTCTTTTCATCTCTGGATTGCCAATATTTTTGAATTCAGGAGCAATCTAAATTGTTTTTTATTGTACATTGACTTTATTTTTTAATTTTTTTATTTTAACAATTTTTTTATTGAACATAAATAGTATACATTTAAACTATATTTGGTGCCATCTCCCCCCCGCCCCCGTTTTCCTTCCCCCCTCCCACCAATGGTTGTCCAGGTTAACCATGTCATATTTATAATTTTACACATGTTCCGATGTAGACCCTCATTAATCAAGATCAGCCTTCCTCCTCTCCTATCTTTCCATTCAAACTTTGCTGATATTTCCCTTCCATTATCTGGAGTCCCACTGGTATCCTCTATGTTTCCTAGTTTGGGCATATTAGAGGAAACATATGTACCTTCTCCTTCTGTGCTTGGCTGATCTCACTTAACATAATGTTCTCCAGGGCTTTCCATCTTCTTGCAAATGATATAATTTTGTTCTTTATGGCTGAATAGTATTCCATTGTGTGTATTTCCCAAAGTTTTGCTATCCATTCATCTGTTGATGGAGATCTGGGTTGGTTCCATATTTTGGCTATTACAAATTGTGCTGCTATGAACATAGGTATGCATATGTTGCTGTATTTCTCTGAATTCAACCCCTTTGGAAAGATACCCAGGAGTGGTATAGCTGGATCATATGGTGGATCTATTCCCACCTTTCTTAGGAATCTCCACACAGATCTCCATAGTGGTTGAACTAGTTTGCATTCCCACCAACAGTGTAAAAGAGTTCCTCTTTCCCCACATCCTCGCCAGCATTTGTTGTTTGATTTATTTATGCTTGCCACTCTGACTGGGGTTAGATGGAATCTCAGTGTAGTTTTGATTTGCATCTCCCTGATGGCCAGTGATGTAGAACATCTTTTCATGTATCTATTGGCCCTTTGTATCTCTTCTTTTGTGAAGTGTCTATTTAGTTCAGTTGCCCATTTCTTGATTGGGTTGTTTGTTTTGCTAGTGTAGAGTCTTTTGAGCTCTTTGTATATTCTGGATATTAGCCCCCTATCAGAATGGTGGCTGGTAAAGATCCTTTCCCATTCTGTAGGCTTCCTCTTTAGGTTATTGATAGTTTCATTTGATGAGAAGAAACTTTTTAGTTTGATGCTATCCCACTTGTTTATTCTTGCTTTAATTTCCTGAGCTTTGGAGGTTTTGTTGAGAAAGTTACTGCCTGTGCCAATATGTTGTAGTGTTGAACCTATGCTCTCCTCTACTAACTTCACAGTCTCAGGTCTAATTTCTAAGTCTTTGATCCATCTTGAGTTGATTCCTGTGTTTGGTGAGATATAGGGGTTTAGATTCATCTTTTTACAAATGGTTAGCCAGTTCTCCCAGCACCACTTGTTGAAAAGGCTGTCTTTTCTCCAGCGTATGTGTTTGGCCCCTTTGTCAAAGATTAATTGACCATTTTTCCCTTCTTACAGATACAAATAACTAGTACAAAATAGTTTAAAAAAAAAAAGCAGTTCAGAAATCCTGAGAGGTCAGGCGTGGTAGCACACGCTAGTAATCCCAGCATTTGGGAGGCTGAGACAGGAGGATCACAGGTTTGTGGACAGCCTCAGCTACTTAGTGAGGCCCTTTGTAACTCAGTGAGTTCCTGTTTCAAAATAAAGAATAAAAAAAAATAAGGCTGGGGGTGTTGCTCAGAGGTAGAATGCCCCTAGATTCCATCCCCAGTACCTAAAGAAAAAAGAAAAAGAAAAAGAAAAAAGAAAGAAATCCTGAGGGATTTTGGAAATGGGACCACACTTTAACTGCCTAATTATGGGAAAAGCTTTTATTGTGGGCACAAACGTCTCCTAAGGGTGACAGTTTTCCCCACTATCATCAAGGACCCAGGCAGGGCACGTTGTCTGGTGTTAAACGGCACTTCTCTCTGTGGGTTTTATCTGCTCCCTTCCTTGAAGAGATAAAAGGCTGTCAGCCTATAGAAGACAGAGTTCTCAGGTGACATTTGGGGGTAGTTCTGCAGCACCCATCTGAAAATGTAGCCACTTTTTTGCTTCCTTTTCAAAGTTTATCTTTCCTTGTCTGGAATTTGCCTGCTTAAAAATTGATTTATTTTACATACATTGAGAAAGCTCTAACATGCCTGGAAGAGATCAAAATTCCCATCACTATCAAAATTCCCATCCCTGTGCATGGGAGAAGCCGAGTCGTGAGTGAGCACCACAGTCAGGGGACAGTCCTGGCCCTGGCGCAGTCCCTGGGGTCCCATGCACCCGCTGCAACATCTCCGATGCTCGGTTCTCTTATGACCCTTCAACACTGCTTTTCTTTCAGATAACGGTAATCATGATACTAGCTAACATTTATTGAGTGCTTAGTGCCAGGCGCCACCATGCCAAGCCCTTTACATGCATTTCTAATTTAAACCTCACAAGGACCCAGCAAGTTAGGGATCATTATCGCTGTCTTCATTTTACAAAAGGAAAATGAGGCCCCAGAGGTTAAGTATTTGCATAAAGACTGGTGAAGGATAAATCTGTAAATTAACAACTTAAGCCAGTTCTATGAGAAGCTTGTGTCCTTAACTGCTGTCGTATACAGTTATTTTCTCCTTTTTTTTTTTTTTTTTTTTTTGCAGTACTGGAGATGGAACCCAGGGGCATTCTACCTCCAAGCTACACCCCCCAGTGCTATTTTTTATTCCTTATTTTGAAACAGGGTCTCACTGAGTTGCAGAGGGCCTAAGTAGCTGAGGCTGTCTGTGAACCATGATCCTCCTGCCTCAGCCTCCCAAATGCTGGAATTACAAGCATGAGACACCACGTCCGGCTTATATAGGATTTTTTTAAGTAAATGATAAATGTTTAGCCTGAGATCTGCCTGACATCATGAAGTTATATGTGGGGAAATTGCAAATTGAAGTAACCAAGATTTGAGATATTCACATATTTTTTTTCTTGACGCTTCCTATTTCTTTATGTTATCAAGACCGGGCCATTTTCTCCCTCTTCAAAATTTTGATGAATCTCAACTTTAACTGATCATGATTCTTTTTTTTTTTTCTTTGACAGTGGATACATTTTTATTGAGGCTTTTAGTTTATAATATGAGGTAAAAGGAAAAACAGTTCTCATTAACCAATATTTACAGTTATAGTAAAATATTTTAGGCTTCAGGGTTTTTTTTTGTTTTGTTTTGTTTTTTTAGTACTGGGGATGGAATCCAGGGGCATCCTATCTCTGAGCTATACCCCCAGCCCTATTTTTTATTCCTTATTTTGAAACAGGGTCTCACTGAGTTGCAAAGGGCCTCACTAAGTAGCTGAGGCTGTTCGTGAATCTTGATCCTCCTGTTTCAGCCTCCCAAATGCTGGGATTACAAGTGTGCGCCATTATGCCCAGCTGGCTTCAGGGATGTATAAAGGATTACATTTCTCAAAGGTTGGGATCAAGTAAACAAATTTTAACTCCTTGGATTTTCCAATCAACTCTTATAATAGCAAAGAGCTCTAATTAAGTAAATTTCTAAGCCAGGTTTTTATCATTGTTGTTGATGTCTGTAGATCGGAAGCACTGGTATTTCAATCAATATCTACCAATTCTACTTCAAAAGTGAGTTTTGCATTTGGTGGAATTTTGGCATCAGGCTGTCCTTTCTTTCCAAAAGCCCACCTGGTACACTCTCCAGTCCAGCCTTTTCCCTTCTCTCATAGTCAAGAGCGCTTCATCCCATCCTCAGATGACTCCCTACTCCAACCTTAAAACTTAAAGGCTTGGCGTTTTTCTTCTTCTTTGAACTTATTTGAATATTCACAGCAAAAACTGTTCCATCCCAAAGTGTTTCTGTATACCAGCAGTGAACAACATCTCCCTTCTTGGGAAAGTTTGTTTTATCTCCCTTTTTTTTTTTTTTTTTGGTGGTACTGGGGTTCCTGGAAGCCCTTCTACCTCTGGGCTACACTCCCAGACCTATTTTATATTTTATTTGGAAACAGGGTCTCCTAAGCCAGCGTGGCTGGCTTCGAACCTGCGCGATCCTCCTGTCTCCGCCTCCCAAGCGCGGGGATTACAAGTGTGTGCCACCACACCCAGCTTTCTCTCCCTTTTTTAGAATAGACTTTGTGTCTTTTGGTGGACCCTCCACCAGAGGTGCTCCAGACTTGGTTTCTTTGGGTTTATCTTCATTCAGCTTCACATTTTCACTTGCTCAGATACTTTACTTATATTTTCAGTACCCTTAAACCATTTACTTTCAAAAAGATGGTTATAGGCTGTAACCAAATGGTCCTTATTAACTGTCTTGGCTATGTTCTTAATGTTTCCTAACAACTGGGTTCAGCAAGAAACATTCCCACACACATCCTCGTATCCCTCCCCATTTTCCTGGCAGCCAGATCCTAGGGTCTCATCAGGCTCCAGCCTCAGCCCCAATATCTCTGGGCTCCTTTTTTCATGGCCGCCCCCATTCAAACATCTCAGTGGGGTTTTAATTCTTTGAGAGCAGCCTGAAAGCCCCAGAACTAAGAATGTTGGCCCACCTGGGAGGCAGGGCCAAGCTCCCGCCCCTCTGGCCTTCTGATCATGATTTTTAAAGTCAAACAAATTGATAAACTATTAGTTCTTTTTTATTTTTATTTCTTTTGGCACCAAGAATTGAACCCAGGGGCATTCTACCTCTGAGCTACATTCCAGCTCCTCCTTAATTTTGAAGCAGGGTCTCAAAACGTTGTTGAGGCTGGCCTTGAACCTGTGATCTTCCTGTCTCAGCCTCCTAATATATATCTACATATCACTATATATCTATATATATCACTGCAGCTGTCTTGTATTAGTTCTTTTTTTCTTTTCTTCATCCTTAAATACCTTTTATTGGTATTGCAATGAAGTCTGTTTCTTTTTTTTTTTAATGAATGATCTTTTTTTTTTATTGGTGCACTGTATTCATACATCATAGTGAGATACAAACTTTTGTAGACATACATGCACACATCGCCCAGTCAGCCCCCACCCGATCCCCACCCCATTCTCTCCCCATCCCTCCCTCCCATGCTTGGCTTAGTGGTTGACATCTAGTATTATAGCAATTTATCCAAAATTAAAAATGATAATTTCACATAACAGTTTCATTTGTCTGATACCAAGCTTTTGATGACTTAAAGGTAACATTTCAATATTTCTTTTTGCTTTCTTTCTTACCAGAGAATATTTTTTTTCTTTTCATTTTTTTAGGTGAAACTATCATATATTTATATATTTATTTTTCAGAAAAAAAATCTATCCTAATATGGAATATGGACTCTAGATACCCAAAACGATCTTGAAAAAGAACAAAGCTAGAAGATATATGTTTTCTGATTTCAAACCATATAAAGCTACAATAATTGAAACAGTGTAGTACTGTTCTAAAGGCAGATATATAAACCATTGAAGTTAAATAAAAGCCTAGAGCTAAATTCTTTCCTATATTGTCAAGTTATTTTTGACAAGGTTTCCACGAACATTTGGTGGTGGAAATAATAATCTTTTAACTAAATATTGTTGAAAAATAATACCTACATGGAAAAGAATAAAATTGGACCCTTACTTAATCCCATATACAAATATTAACTCAAAATAGATAAAAGACCTAAATATAAATCTTAAGACTATAAACTTTTAGAAGAAAATCTGGGTCATAAAACCTCACAACATTGAAATTGGCAGTGATTTCTTGGATATGATTTCAATGGCACAGGCAACAGAAGAGTATACAAACTCCTAAAAAATAAAAAAATATTGTATATCCAAAGACAATGTAAACAGAGTTAAAAGTTACTAATAGAATGGGATAAAATATTTCCAAATGCTATATCTGAAGGTATATTAATATTCCAACTAGACATCCTAAAAATTAACAACAATAAAGGCAAACAATACAATTTAGAGATAGGTAAAAGACTAACATAAATAATGAATCTCCACAGATAACCAATCTTAGTTGTCTGTTGGATGGAAAATCTTGTTTCTCTGGTTCTGGTGTGTGTTACCTATTTCTTCTTTGTAGTTAATCTCTTTGAGTATTTTCTCTAGCGCTGGTTTTGAAGACATAAATTCCTTCAGTTTCTGTTTGTCATGGAAGCTTCTTATTTCTCCATCTAATTTGATAGAAAGTTTTGCTGGGTAGGAAATTTTTGGCTGGAAGTTGTTTTCTTTCAGAGTTTGGAATATGTTACTCCAAGCCCTTCTGGCTCTCATGACTTGGTTTGGGAAGTCTGGAGTGATTCTAATTGGTTTGCCTCTGAATGTCACTTGGCCCTTTGTTTTTGTTGCCTTTAAGATTCTCTGCTTGGCTTCCACATTGGTCATTTTGACAATTATGTGGCATGGGGATCCTCTTCTCCGATCCTGTCTAAAGGGAGTTCTATAAGTTTCCTGGACCTATGTATCAACCTCTTGCTCTATGTTTGGAAATTTTTCTGCTATTACTTCCTTGAAGAGATTGTTGATCCCTTTGGTTTCACTTTCTTTTCCCTCCTCTATTCCAATTATTCTTAGGTTAGCTCTCTTAAAATGGGCCCATATTTCTTCAATGTCAGATTCCTGCTGTTGGATATTTTTTTCTAGATTAGAAACTATTTGTTCATTTTTGGATTGCTCATCTTCTAAGAGCGAGATTCTGTTCTCCATGTGGTCTAATCGGTTGCTTGTGCTTTGAATTGAGGCCTTTACTTCATTAATTGCATCCTTTATCTCTTTTTGGCTTTCTCTGAGTTCTTTTCGAAGCACCTCTATTATTTCTACGGTTATTTTCCTGATTTGATCTTCTAAAAATCTCTGATTTTCTGTTTTATCGGGTTCTGATGTTGTGGGGTTGTGGGCATTCATTGCTCCAGTGTTATTCCTCTTTCCCATGATTTCGGAAGTTTGTGCCTTCTCTGGGTTCTTCCCTTGGGTCACTATGACTTCACTTAAGGTGCTCTGGATCTCGAGTCTGTAGTATCTCTGACCCCACTACTCCTTTACTGGGTTGTATTGCAGAGTCTCAGACCCAGGGAGTCGATAGAGGCTGCTTTAGACTATGGGGGGTGCCAGATTGCACGTTCTCCTATGGTGTGATATCTCTGCCACCGCCACTCCCCCACTGGGTCAAGTCCCTGGGAGTACAGTACTGGGATTTCTCCTCTGGGGCCCGCAATTTGACTCACTGTTCTTGAGTACGCAGATGTAGCTGTACTGGACTCAGTGAATTCGCTGCTGCTGCCGCCGATGGCAATATGGCGCCGCTGCCACGCCCTCGGCCGTGAGGCTGGCGTATTTTTTCTTCTCTGGTTTTGAGTTCCACTCTGAGTCCCTGAAGCGTGTGCTGAGCTCAGCCACTGGGAGCTTTAGATGCTCCCTGCGCCGAAAGATCCCGCCTGGCTGTTCCGCAGCGGCTCACCTCGGCTTGCTGTAGCCGTCCGGTGAATTCGCCGCTGCCGCCGGCAGTATGGCGCTGCTGCTGCGGCCTCGGGCGTGAGGCCGGTGTATCTCCTCTGTGGCTCTGAGCTCTGTTCTCAGTCCACTTTCTCTCTGGAGCCTGGTGATTTTTTTGTTTCTCTGGTGATGGTGTTTTCTGGCTATGAAAGGCACTGATTTTGTGGTAATGGAGATTGGTTGTTAGCGGGGCTCTTAAGCCCTGCTTTTCTCGGTCGCCATCTTCCGAAGTCTGTTTCATGAGAAGAATTCTCACATTTATTTAAGGATAAATAGGGTACGGTTATAGAAGCAAATTTTACTAGTTGTTAGATACAAGTATTCAGAACATGTTTACTGCCTTTGAGTTATTTATTCCTACATGCCTCCCCTCACTCTTTTTCTTTTTTTTAATACGTGCCCGGGGCTGGGCGTGGTGGCACACACTTGTAATGCCAGTACTTGGGAGACTAAGACAGGAGGATTGCAGGTTTGCAGCCAGCTTCAGCTACTTAGTGAGGCCCTCCGCAACTTAGTGAGACCCAGTTTCAAAATAAAGAATAAAAAAATAGGGCTGGTGGTGCAGCTTGGAGGTAGAATGTCTCTAGATTCAATTCCCCAGTAAACCCCCACCCCCACATACACACAAGTTACTGGAGAGGGTGGAAAAAGAAACACCAAGGGCTTGCTGAAATAGTCTGTCAGCACAGGAACAAGGCGGGTGTGGGGAAGCGGCATGCCCAGTGGTTTCTGGGTGAGACGGTGTGAAAGCCCTTGAGGTTCTTCTCTGCAGCTGTCAGGAGGGAGTGGGGAATTCCATGACTGAATCCAGTCAATGTTCAGGCACCGTGCTACGAACACAAACATATGGGAGACTTCTTGTATTAGCTCTTTATGCATGACTTCTTTTTTTGTTGTTGTTGTTGTACTGGGGGTGGAATCCAGAGGCTTTCTACCTCCCGGCTATACTCCCAGACAATATATATATATATATATATATATATATATATATATATATTCTTTTTTATTTATTTCTTTTTTATTTTTTAAAATTTATTTATTTTTTATTGGTGCACTGTATTTATACATCATAATGGGAAAAAAATACTTTTGTAGACATACATGCACACATCGCCCATTTAGCCCCTACCCGATCCCCACCCTGTTCCCTCCCCATTCCTCCTTCCCATGCTTGGCTTAGTGGTTGACATCTAGTATTATAGCAATTTTTCCAAAATTAACAATGATAATCTCACATAACACTGGGTCAAGTCCCTGGGAGTACTGTACTGGGATTTCTCCTCTAGGGGCCGCAATTTGACTCACTGTTGTTGAGTGCGCAGATGGAGCTGTAGTGGACTCGATGAATTCGCTGCTGCTGTTGCCGCCGGTGGCAATATGGCGCCGCTGCCACGCCCTCGGCCATGAGGCTGGGGTATTTCTTCTCTGTTTTTGAGCTCCGCTCTGAGTCCCTGCTGGGTGTGCTGAGCCCAGCCCCTGGGAGCTTTAGATGCTCCCTGTGCCGAGAAATCTGCTGAATCCCGCCCGGCTGATCCACAGCGGCTCACCTCGGCTCGCTCTCCGCCGCTCCTCTCTGGAGCCTGGTGGGCTGTTGAGTGCATTGGTCTGGAGCTGTTCGGTGAACTCGCCGCTGCCTCCGGCAGTAAGGTGCTGCTGCCGCGTCCTTGTGTGTGAGGCCGGCATATCTCCTCTGTGGCTCTGAGCTCCATTCTGAGTCCCCCTCCTCTCTGGGGCCTGGTGCTGCAAGGGAAGGGAAGATGGCGCCCACTGCTTCGTGCCGCGGCTCCGGCTGCAGCACTGCAGTCTGGTTTGTTTCTGGAGTCTTGTTTTTCCAGTCCTCTTTTTCTCTGTCCCTTGTAATTAGATTTTTTGTTTCTCTGCTGATGGTTTTTTCTGGCTATGAAAGGTCCTGATTTTGTGGTAATAGAGATTGGTTGTTAGCGGGGCTTGTAAGCCCCGCTTTTCTCCATCGCCATCTTCCCGGAAGTCCCCCTTTTTTATATTTGATTTGGAAACAGGGCCTCACTAAGTTTCTGAAAGCCTCACTAAGTAGCTGAGGCTGGTTTTGAACCCGTGCGATCCTCCTGTCTCAGCCTCCCAAGCGCGGGGATTACAAGCGTGCACCACCACGCCCAGCTTATATACATGACTTCTAATGACTACATTTCTCATCTTTTTCATTTGCAAGCCCTTATAAAACTGTGATGTCAGGGTCCGATAAATCATGAGAAATTCATAATATAAATATTTCTAGGAGACACGGCCCTATCAAACAGGTCAGAAGGGTATTTTAATAGCCTGTTCTATGTTTTGGATGGGGACGGTCCTCCAAAGGTTCGTGGCAATTGTAGGCTTGTTCCCCCATGTGACGGCTTCGGATACCTGGCTCCTGGGAAGAGACTGGGCCACGTGGGCCCTGACTGCATCAGTGGGCTAACCCACTGCATTCTTAGCTGACGGCGTTATTGGGAGGTGGTGCAAACTATAGGAGATGGGGGCTAGAAGGAGAAAGTGGGGGCGTTTCCGGGGAGGATATTTCTTGTCCCTTAACCCTTCCTTTCCCTCTCTTTCTCTCTGTTTTTCATGACTACCAGGAGGTGAACAGCTTTCCTCGGCCACACGCTTCTGCTATAACGTTTCTGACTTGGAGCCAGCGGACCAGGAACTGAAACCTCTGAAACTCTCTCCCTTTCTTTCTTTCTTTCTTTCTTTCTTTCTTTCTTTCCTTCCTTCCTTCCTTCCTTCCTTCCTTCCTTCTTTCTTTCTTTCTTTCTTTCTTTCTTTCTTTCTTTCTTTCTTTCTTTCTTTCTTTCTTTCTTTCTTTCTTTCTTTTTGCCATACTAGGGATTGAACCCAGGAGCATTCTGTCTCTGAGTTATACCCCCAGCCCTGTTTTTTATATTTTGTTTTGAAACAGGGTCTCACTAAGTTGCAGAGCATCTCACTAAGTAGCTGAGGCTGGTCTTCAACCTGCGATCCTCCTGTCTCAGCCTCCCAAGTACTGGGATTATGCCTGGCATCGTACGTTGTTTTTCTCAGGTATTTTGTCTCACTCACAGAAAGCCAAATAACAGGTATTTAATAGGGAGTTGCAGGGTGATAAAGTAAGACCAAAATGCAAATTTTGAATGATAATATTTGAAAACCAAGGCAAAATGCTTAAAAATCGTTGTCATGTCTGTAAACCCAGCTACTTGGGAGACTGAGACAAAAGGATCACTTTAACATGAGAGTTCAGGGCCAGCCTCAGCAACATAGTGAGACGTCATATCAAACAAACAACAAAAAATTGCAATGGTGCACACACCTGTAATCCCAGTACTTGGGAGGATGAGACAGGAGGATCCCAGATTCAAGTACAGCTTCAGCTACTTAGTGAATGAAACCCTGTTTTCAAATAACTAAAATAGAATTGGGGATGTAGCTTGGAGGTAGAATGCCTCTGGGTTCAATTTATAGTACCAAAATAAATAAAAATTTTAAAAGGGTTGGGAGTATGGCTCAGAGGTAGAATGCCCCTGGGTTCTATCCCAGTATATATACACATACCAAAAAGAAAGAAAGAAAGAAAGAAAGAAAGAAAGAAAGAAAGAAAGAAAGAAAGAAAGAAAAGAAAGAAAGAAAGAAAAGATAATAATATAATATTGGGCTGTGGGTGTATTTCAGTGGCAGAGTATTTACGTAGCATGTGGCAGGTTATGGGTTAGATTTTCACACCCAAACAAACAAACAAACAACAACAACAAAAAGAAAACCCCACATAAACAAAATCCTTCCCCCAGATCAGGAATATAAAGCATTTGAGTTCTTGGGGATGGGAGTCTTTGGAATGAGCTATGGCTGTGTTGAGTCCCAGAGGAGAATGCTTGTTTGTGTGTGTGTGTGTGTGTCTTTGTGTGTGGTGTGTGTACACACAGCACAGTGGTGGTGACATTTGACCCTCCCATCAACTCTAATGAGAAGAACTTCAAAGGCCCCATTGAAGAGCATGGTATTTTCCCCCTGCAGGTAGAAAAACAGTAGATTGATGTCAAACTCTGGCTTGGCATGCAGAGGTTAAGGGTCATGAGATGGGTTGGTCGGCATTTTTGGCAGGAAAATCAGACTTGCTGCTGCCTTGAATTAGCCTTCATTTCCATAAATTTAGCAGGTTTAGAGAATGTTTCTTAAGGGCCACATGTTCATATTTTCACTTTAGGGTTATTCTAACTTGTGTGTCTCAGCCAGCACTCTGGCCGTGACCAAAACTAACAGGACCAATGATGGGCAGAAGGATAATGTTTCACTCCACTAGGATATCCTAGGAAGAACACATCTCTTATGTAGTATTCTAGCTGAAGAGTATGCATGCCTGTGTGTGTGCGTGTGCGTGTGCGTGTGCGTGTGCGTGTGCGTGTGTGTGTGTGTGTGTGTGTGTGTGTGTTTTACTGGGGATTGAGTCCATGGTCATTCTAACCCCAAGCCTAATTTTATGTTTTATTTTGAAACAAGATCTTCCTAAGTTCCTTTGCTTTCAATCTGCGATCCTCCCAAGTACTGGGACTACAGGAATGCGGCACTGTGCCCAGTCTGGCTGGACATTCTTAACCTAATTTAATTTTGTTGTTTTGTTTTTTAGGATTGGAAATTGAACCCAGGTCCTTGTACATCCTAGGCAAGTGCTTTGCCACGGAGCTACATCCCTAGCCCAACCTAATCCAGTTATGAGGAAATACAAGGCAAGCTTGATTGAGGGATGGCCTAGAAATAAATGGCCTAGCTGGGCGTGGTGGCACACGCTTGTAATCCCCGCGCTTGGGAGGCGGAGACAGGAGGATCGCGCAGGTTCGAAGCCAGCCGCACGCGCTGGCTCAGGAGACCCTGTTTCCAAATAAAAATATATTAAAAAAAATAGGTCTAGGAGAGTAGCCCGGAGGTAGAAGGGCTTCCAGGAACCCCAGTACCACAAAAAAAGAAAGAAAGAAAGAAAGAAAGAAAGAAAGAAAGAAAGAAAGAAGGAAAGAAAGAAAGAAAGAAAGAAAGAAAGGAAGAAAGAAAGAAAGAAAGAAAGAAATGGCCTATATTCTTTTAAAATGTCAATGCCATTAAAGAAAAAAAATACAGTTAAGAAATTTAACAGCTGGGTGTGATGGTACATACTTGTAATCCCAGTATTTGGGAGGCTGAAACAGGAGGATCACAGGTTTGAAGCCAGCCTCAGCAACTTATTAAGGCCCTCTGCAGCTTAGTGAGACTCTTTCCAAATAAGAAATAAAATCAGGTTGGGGGTATAACTTGGAGATAGAATGTCTCTGGGTTCCATGCTCAGGACTCCCCCCAAAAAGGAGTCATAACAATTGAATTCTATGTGATTCTGGTCAGGATTTTGTCTTAATGGGGGGATGTAGAAGATACTACGCGGACAATTGACAACACTGGAATTTAGACAGTAGATTAGGTAAAAGGTTCATATTAATGTTAAATTTTCTGAAATTGATAGCTACATATAGCTTGATATTTTGGCTATATAACAGACTCTCTTTGTTCTCAGGTACTACATAGATGAAATATTAGAAGGTAAACATGGCTAGTTGTAGTGGTGCACACCTATAATCCTAGTACTTGAGAGGCTGAGCTAGGAGGATCACAGCCTCAGCAACTTTGTGAGATCCTGCTTCAAAATAAAAAATAAAATCAGGCTGGGGTTGTAGCTCAGAGGTAGAACACCTCTGATTCAATCCCCAATACTACAAAAATTAAAAATTAAAAAAGTTAATAGGTATAATATATGCCAAATGGTTCTGAAAACAAAGTGTGTGTGTGTGTGTGTGTGTGTGTGTGTGTGTGTGTGTGTTTATGTGTGTGTACAAAAAAAGAGAGCTGTAAAACATGTGGCAAGCTGGGTGTGGTGGCACATGCTTATAATCCCAGTGCTTGGGAGGCTGAGAAGGAAGATCACAGGTTCAAAGCCAGCCTCAGCTACTTAGTGATGCTCTCAGCAACTTAGTGAGACCCTGTTTCCAAATAAAATATAAAATAGATCTGGGAATATAACCCGGAGGTAGAAAAACCCCTGGGTTCCACCCCCAGTACCACAAAAACAAAAAACAGAAACAAAAAAAAATTTGGCAAATTATAGAAAATGCTGAATTCTGGGAAAAACTATGGGTATTTTTAGTATTTTTTCTCTAAGTCTGAGGTTATTTCAAAATAAAAATGGAAGAACAGGCCATTTTTTTAGGTAGGCCTTCCCACAGGTTGAGGCTTGATTAGAACCCATCTTCTCACCCCCTACCCACATACAGCCTCCCCTTCAATGATGTCAAACCTATCCCAGAGTTGCTAATCAGAACTTTAGGGGATGGGGTCCAGGAAGTGTGTGTGTGTGTGTGTGTGTGTGTGTGTGTGTGTGTGTGTGTGTGCTACTGGGGATTGAACCTAGAGGCATTCTACCTCTGAGTTACATATACCCCCAGCCCTATTTTTTTATTTTTATTTTGAAACAGTCTCACTAAGTTGATGAGAGTGTCACTACCTGCTGAGGCTGTCCTTGAACCTGTGATCCTCCTGTCTCAGCTTCCCAAGCAATGGGATTACAGGCACGCACCACCATGCCTAGCTTTAGAACTTGTGTGTTTTTTTGTTTTGTTTTTTGTGGTACTGGGGGTGGAACCCAGAGGCTTTCTACCTCCGGGCTATACTCCCAGACCCATTTTTTAATATTTTATTTGGAAACAGGGTCTCACTAAGTTGTCGAGAGCCTCACTAAGTAGCTGAGGCTGGCTTCGAACCTGCGCGATCCTCCTGTCTCAGCCTCCTGAGCGCGGGGATTACAAGCGTGTGCCACCACGGCCGGCTTGGAACTTGCGTTTTAACAAGCTCTTCAGCTGGGTCTTATGTCTACTAAATCTGGAGTGGAACTACTTTAGTCTTCTCAGGATCCACAATTAGAATTGGGGAGGTGGAACTGGAGGTGGTGGCCTACGCCTGTAATCCAAGTCCTTGGGAGTCAGAGGCAGGAGGATCCCAGGTTTGAGGAAAGCCTCAGCAAGCAGTGAAACTATTATCAACCTAGCCAGACCCTGGTTCAAAACTAAAGTCAGGCTGGAGTGTCGCTGAGAGATAGAATGCTCCTGGGTTCAAACACCAGTACTGAACAACAAAAAACAAACCCCAAAAAACTGGGTGTTGTTGTTGACCTCACTCAGGTGGGTGTGGACAGGAGTGGTGAGCACGGGATCTACCGCACGGGAGCACTGTGATAACCGTGGCTGAAGATGGTTATAATATTCTTCCCGGCACCATCTACCTTTCTACTTTCAGCTTGGACCCTGGGGGTCTAAGAGGACCAGAGGGTACATGTTTAGTCCAAGATAGCGCAGGAACTATAAATGACTAATGTGTATTTACTGAAAAATGAATACAAATTGATCATGGTGAAATGGCTGAGGTCTCTGTTCTGCAGTGCTGGTAGTCAAACCCGGGGCCTCATGCATGCTAGGCAGCTGCTCTGCGCTGAGGCGCACCCCCAGAACCACTTGTCTGTCTTTGACCTAGTGAGAAATGGTAGAGCTTTACCCTGGTTTCTGTGGAGGACAGTTTGAAGGAAACTTACAGAGTAGTCATGCCTACAAGAGGAAGAGCCTGGCATCAGATTTCATAATTGCAGGTGACTTGGTATGCCAGACTTGTTGATAGGTCTGAGATGGAAATAGGCATTGTTAAGAGAGGGGAAGATTCATGGAGTGGGGGGACGGTGGCAGTTTGCATGGCCCCTCTTGGGTATGGTAAGGGCGACTGGATCCAGGACTGGCTCCATCATTTGCAGTGCCAAATGAAAATGTGGGGCCTCTTTGTTAAGAAATGATCTGGAGTTTCAGTATGCTGCCAGCAGAACATCAGGTCAAGCCTGGGGGCCTTCCAGACAAGGATCCTGTGCATGAGATGTGGCACCAGGAGGAACACCCTGCCAATTCTCCCAAGTCAAGAGGAGGCCAGATCTGCTAGAACTACACTCACAAGGGTGGTCTGTGTGTTGGTCATACTATCAGGGGTAGAGACGAGAGGGCTTGGCAGAAGTCGGGCTGGGCCAGCTCATCCACTTCACAGAATGGTGCGCTGCAGTGGTTCTTCAGGGCTGCTAAGAACCTCACCCTGTACCCCACAGAGAACCAGTACTTGACGAAAAGGCCTGGATGACCACTCAGCGCTGGCCAGGTGAGCAGCAAGCCAGGAGCAGACAGAAACCACACACCCAGCTCAGAATGACAGGTTTGCTCTTTTCACCAAGATCCTGCCTCCCCATCCTGACAGCCAAAGAGCTACAGTGCGAAGATACATGGACAGGAGTAAAAGGGTTGACCACAGCCCTTCCTGGTGACTGACTCATGGATCTAAAGAGGCCTGAGGAGATGAGATCAATGTTTTAAACTAGACTGGTGGTGGTGGTGGTGGTGGTGGTGGTGGTGGTGGTGGTGGTGGTGGTGGTGTGTGTGTGTGTGTGGAGAGAGAGAGAGAGAGAGAGAGAGAGAGAGAGAGAGAGAGAGAGAGAGAATATGCATGTATATGTGCAAGGAGGTTTGTTTAATAGCCTTAATCCAAAGCTCTCTTTGAAAGATTATCATGGAACAGAATATGTAGGTTTGATAGAGCATTGTTGCAAAGAGAATGATTTATTTATTTTTGGAATGATTTAGAAACCACATGTCATTTGTATCTCATGAAGCAAGACTGTGCAATTAAACCAGTTACATTTAAAAAAAATATGATCTT
This sequence comes from Muscardinus avellanarius, assembly GCF_963383645.1. Taxonomy (NCBI): domain Eukaryota; kingdom Metazoa; phylum Chordata; class Mammalia; order Rodentia; family Gliridae; genus Muscardinus; species Muscardinus avellanarius. Next base: position 90,470,149 of record NC_137797.1, read on the forward strand.
TGTAGCCAGACACAGTGGCTGCAGGCCTGTTTCAAAATAAAAAATAAAAAGGGCTGGGGGGAATTGCTTAGAGATAGAATGCCCTTGGGGTCAGTCTCCGGTGCCATAAATAAATAAGAAGGGCCGGAGGGGGGAACTCAGCTGTAGACACCCCTACCCCCGGCTCAATTCCTAGTACTGAAAAAAACTATTTATTACACGGGAGGGAAGAGAGAAAAGCAATTCATGAAACACTTAGTTGACAGATAATAGCATTCAAACCCTTTTACTTCTAGTATTGATCTGCGGATATCCAGGTGAACGCTGAATATAAATTACCCCGAAAACATCTTGGATGGAAGAAAATTTTACTGGAAACTTCTAAAAAATTCAGCCCTTTGGGAGTAAACATTTCAAATATTATATGCTGCTGTATTTATTGTCTTGCCATATAGATTTTTATGGCATGATGACTGGGTTTTAGCACAGGAGTCTCGGAATGCTCTTTGGTTAAACTATGCTCACAACATCTTCTGCTGTCATCCTTGAAGGTAATAAAAACACTTGAGCACTAAAAAAAAATTCTTGTTATTTTTTATTTCATTTATCTATAGGATACTTATTGAATCTCACAATGGCGCTGCCAGGTCCCAAGAAGGATAAAACACGAATTAGACCCTGCTCTTGCAGAATGCTTCTCATTTGGTAAGATTCAAGATGTAGAGAAATAACCAGAAGGCAAGGGGGGTGTTAAATGGACGTGCCCTGGTGCCAGGCAGTGGGGCATTGGCACTGGGCTCCGGGTTCTAGGGTGCCATATTCTGGGTAGGAAAGGAGTCTGAGCGTGGGTATATGAGCCTAACCCGCTCATTAGCATCAACACTCACCTGCTCCTTGCTGTGGGTGGCCGCCGGGACACTTCGTGCCCCGAGGCTACAAAAAAGAACATTCACGATTTGACCAATAATTGTTGGGCACCGTTGTCTGTGTTAGGTGGCCAGACATTACCAGCGGATGGACATTACCGGGCAGCCTCACTCACTCAGAACCCTCCTGCGGGAAGGGGGCAGAGAGCCAGCACAGGGCCACGAAGGTGCCTGTGCACAGGGCCCCGGAGCACCCTGGATGGAATTCACATGAGGAGGGTGTCGTGAGGGAGTATAAAACCTGATGCACGGGATGCTCATACCTGGGCCCCAGACCCCCTCTCTGAGGCGTGACCCCTCGCTGTGGCCGCCTTTCCTTTCTGGGGAATGCCCTCTTCCGGATGCTTTCCCCTGGAACAGGGCTCTTCCCTCTCTTTCCACGGCCTTTCTCATCTGGTCTATTTTCTAAATAAACCTCCTGCACCCCTCATTTGTGTTTTCGGTTTGAATACTTTCCAAGCAGGAAAGCAAGAATTGAGGTTGTGAGGAATAATTTTAAAATCTCCCACTTGGTAACATACGTATGGGATAGGACCGTACTGTTTGGGGAAATAGAGAATGTAGGACACGATCCCTCGGATAAACACAAACCTTCATTTCTGGGGCCGGCATCTTGTTCTATCTCAGCGGTTTCCGTCACTCATGGCCAATTTCCCAGAGGCTCCCAGCAGTAATATCATGTGTGTAGACAGAGGAGGGCTTCTATCCGGCCACAGACATTTCTAAGTTGTTAAGTGATCCTTTCCAGAGAACACAGAAGTCAAGAGGCCTCTCTCAGCTGCTCGGCGAGTCAGCGGCCAGGTCCAGTGTATCTCAACACCTATACGCTTTGTACTGGCATTCCCTGGATTCAGCGTCTATTCTTTTCTGAAGCTTTTCTAAAGACAAATATTTGAATGTTAAGCTTCTTTTTCTCTCACAGTCTCTTACATGATTATTAATTTCAACCCAAACCATCTTTGTACCATCTTTGAACTGTTAGACATGTGTGACATCTTTGAACTGTGAATTACATTTTGGTCAATTGCACAATTTGGCTCCCAGCCCTCCGCACGCCCAGAGCTGCTCTGGCCTTCTGCAAACCTTGCTTCTCAGGGATTACTTACGTAGTACTTTTGTGATTGAGTGGCCAGTGTCATAAACTCTGCTCAAAGAGCTTGCCTCCTGCCTGTCTTAAAATAGGAAGGCAAACAGGCTTTTAAAAAGAAGTTCTAAACCGGGCGTGGTGGAGCACACCTATAATCCCTGTGCTTAGGAGGCTGAGACAGGAGGATTGCGCAGGTTCGAAGCCAGCCTCAGCTACTTAGTGAGGCTCTCAGCAACTTAGTGAGACCCTGTTTCCAAATAAAGTATAAAATAGGTCTGGGAGTATAGCCTGAAGGTAGAAAGCTCCTGGGTTCCACCCCCAGTAACACACACACACACACACACACACACACACACACACACACGAAGTTCTAAAGCCAGGTGTGGTGGTGCACAGGCTTGTAATTCCAGTACTTGTGAGGCTGAGACAAGAAGGTGGCAGGTCCTCAGTCAGCCTCAGCAACTTGTGAGGTCCTCTGCAACTTAGTGAAACCTTGTTTCAAAATAAAGAATAAAATAGGGCTGGGGTGTAGCTGGGAGGTAGAATGGTTCTGGGTTCAATCCCCAGCACGGAAAAAAAATTAATCTATCTATCTATCTATCTATCTATCTATATCCGGTTATGGTGGTGCGGCTTTTAATCCCTGGCGGAGACAGGAGGATCGCAGGTTCAAAGCCAGCCGCAGCAATTTAGTGAGGCTCTCAGCAAACTGGTGAGGTCCTGTTTCTAAATAAGAAAAAAAAAAAAATCGGACTGGGATGTAGCTGGATGTAGACTGCCTCTGAGTTCAACTCCCGGTACAAAATAAAATAAAACTATGTTCCGAGATGACTGCAAAAGTCACGGAGAAAGCCTGCAACCGTGTCCCGCCTCGGCAGCTTTAAGAGCCATCAGCTTAAACAAGCAAAGGCTGTCTGAGAGACAGGGGACTCAGACTCCCGAGCTCGGAGTTACGGAAGAGCAGGAGGCGCGGCCTCGGAAGCTCGGGAGAAGGCTCCAGTCTACAGAGCCCTGCGGCCAGCGGCTGGCCACAAAAATTGCTGGCTCGGCCAAATGACGTTGATCTCCGCCGAGGCTCGCGTTCACCTGGGCCGCTGCTGACGGGTCAAGTTTCACTAACGCCGTGTACCTTAGAAAAACGAAACAAAACTGCACGCTGAGGTCTTCCGTTTACCCTCCTTCCTTCCTTTCTTCTCTTTTAGCACGAATGAATGAATGAATGTATTTTTGTGGGACTGGAGATTGACGTCGATCCCAGGGGCATTTTATTTCTGAGCTACATCCTCAGCCCCATTTTATTTTGAAACAAGGTCTCACTAAATTGCAGAGGGCCTAAATTGCTGAGTCTGTCTGGCCTCGAATCCACGATCCTCCTGTCTCAGCTGGGATTACAGGCGTGCGGCCACCACGACCGGTTTATGTGTTTATGTTTCTTATTTGTCAGTTTTCCAACTTCAACCTCTCCCTCTCCGCCTGTCAGCCAGTTACCTACCCCCATCCCATTCACCCACCCGCCCGGGCTCCACATTCCCAGGACCAGGCGTCTCCCTAGGGCTCAGCACAGAGCCCGACCCTCCAGGGCGCCAGTTCTCGCCCTCCCCCTTCCCTGCAGGGTCCTCGGCTCTCCCCGGGGGGGGGGGGGGTTGAGGCGCCGGGTCCGGCCTCTGCCGGGCTGCGCCCCTCGCTCCAGCGCCGCCCAGCGCCCCGCGCCGCCGCGGCTCCCGGAGGCCCCGCCCACCTCGTGGCCCCGCCCCGCTGCCCCGCCCCCGCCCGCCGCCGCCCCATTGGCCGCGCGCCCCGGCCCCGCCCCTCCCCCTCGTCCCTGGGCACCGCCGCCACCTGGTCCAAAAATTCCCCCCAGGGGACCGAGGGGCTCTGCCATCGCCTGCGACCGCGGGGCGGGACGGCGGCGGGGAGCGCGGGGGAGGAGGAGGAGCAGAGGTGTCTGAGAAAAGTTCTGAAGGAACAGGAAACCTGCGAGGGAGGCGGCGGCCGCTCCGGGTCGCGGGCGTCCCAGCGCAGGCGGCTGAGCCCCGATCCGCGCCGCCGCCCGGCTCACCCGCGCCCGCGGAGCGGCGAGGGCCCGGAGGAGGAACGTCCACCCGGGAACATGAAGCAGCATGTCTGACAAAATGTCCAGCTTCCTCTACATCGGGGACATCGTGTCCCTGTACGCGGAGGGCTCGGTCAACGGCTTCATCAGCACCCTGGGGTGAGTAGGCACCCCCCCCCCCCCGCCCTCGCTCGCCCCGGGTGCCCGTCCAGGTGGCGGCCGGGCAGGGCAGCGCCCGCGCGCCCACTCGCCGGACCTTCGCAGCAAGTCTGTGATCTGGAGCTCAGAGACACATCAGAAAAGGAGGAAGTGATCTAAAGTCCTGAGACAGGCCCGGGGAAGCAGCCTTCGCTGGCTTCTCCAGGGGTTGTTTTGATTAAGATGTGTGTTTGTTTTATCTTTGGGGAAAACGAAACACCCCCGCGGCCCATCTCCTCTCCCGGCCGCTCCCGGCCCCTGGTCTGTCAGTGGCGGCTTTGAAAGAGCAGCAGCGAAGGAGTCCGTGGCCTTGGACGTGAAGCCCGGCGCAGTGTGGTGAGCCCAAGTGTGGCTTTGTCCTACCGGAGGCGCTCACTCGCTGTCTCCTCTTCGCTGAAGTAATTTCCTTTTGGCTTTGCCAAAGGAGGCTTGGCCCCGCCTGGTGGGCAGCCTGGGGGCGGATGCCTGAGTTCTAAAACTCAGACCTGCTGTCTCCCCTTCCTTGGCTTGGGCCCACTAAAATACGGAATCTCTCTTGGAACTCGTCCAAGTGCAAGGTTCTTGAGATTCGAGTTGGTTTATGAATTGAGGAAATACATATGCATTATACATATTAGAAAACAGTTCAACCAGTTAGATAAGACTTTGGTGACTGGTATTTTCTCTGTAGGAATTATGCATACCACTGCCCAGTTTAGCTGCACATTGTAATATATATATATATTACAGGTACTGGGGTTCCTGGAAGCCCTTCTATCTCCGGGCTACGCTCCGAGACCTATTTTATATTTTTTTATGTGGAAACAGGGTCTCTTAAGCCAGCGAGGCTGGCTCCGAATCAGCGTGATCCTCCTGTCTCCGCCTCCCAAGCGCAGGGATTACAAGCGTGCACCACCAGGCCCGGCCATTGTAATATATTTTGAGTCACAGGTGTTTTTGTGTTATCTCTTGGTCCCAGGCTCTTAGACTGCCCGGCTTTAGAGATTTGAGGCTTCCCAGTTGGGGATTTTATGTGTGGTTGGTCACTGCACTCAGCTGTTAGTTTTGGGGCACACTACTTAACATGCAGTGTCCTGGACAGTGGCCAAGAGCCTTGTAAAGGGAGTGCTGGCTAAGCAGCACTGGGGTGTGGAAGTCGCTAGAAGTCCTACAGTTCCTCTTTTTTGTGCATTACCCCAAATGACAGAGAAGAAAGATTTTATTTAATCCCCTTTCCATCAGTGCTATTTGCTTAAAAAACTCAAGCGTGGAAGGGTTTGTAAATCACGAACTATTCATTGTTCGTGAGAGATCTCGCAGTTCAAGTTTAATTTGGGGGCTCCTGACAGAACTGTGCTGTAGCCCACCCTCTGCAGACCTTTTAGGTAAGTGCAATGTCACCGTTAAGCAGGAAGGGTTCTAGGAACAGGTTTGGGATTGGAGTCCCAGCTCTTCCCACTTGTAAGCCTTATGATATAGTGGTGCACACCTGTAATCCCAGTAATTGGGAGGCTGACTCAAGGTTTGAGGTCAGCCGCAGCAACTTAGTGAGCCCCTCAGCAACTTAGTAAAATCCTTTCTCTCTCTCTCTCTCTCTCTCTCTCTCTCTCTCACACACACACACACACACACACACACACACACACAGCCGCAGCAACTTAGTGAGCCCCTCAGCAACTTAGTAAAATCCTTTCTCTCTCTCTCTCTCTCTCTCACACACACACACACACACACACACACACACACACACACACACACGCTGGGAGTGTAGCTGGGAGGTAGAATGTCCCTGGGTTCAATCCGTTATGAAAACAAATCCAACCAACCAACCAAACAAACATAAACAAAAAACCTGACCTGTGCAAGTTACATAATCTATCCGTACTTTTCTCAGTTCTGAAAATGGTAATAATCATGGTTTGTATCTCATAGGGGTGCGGTGAGAAGGAAGCGTATTAATACATGTAAAGTGCTTAGCACAGTGCAGGCATGTAATAAGCGCGTCTGTTAAGTACGAGCTCTTGCAGTAATTATCACTACCTAGGTGAATGAGCGACGGTTACATTTGTGGGAGCTTACAACTTCAGCAGAGGTGGGTTCAGCCCACTCATTTTACAGATCAGGACAGTAGTAGAAGGCAAGGGAGAGGACATCAGTATGGAAAGGTGGAACCCTACTCTGACTCCACATCCCCCATCTAGTGTGCTTTGCTTTGGCCACACAGAATAATCTTTAAGCCCCGAGAAAAATAAGTTGAATGACCACTAATGTAGCATATACATTTGTATAAATATTTCTTCTTTGTGATCAGTGTTTCTTGCTGGTGTTTTGAAAGTTGCTTCCTTAGACCACATTTCTGCAGTGTACTATTTTTGTTTTCTGTCTTGTTGAGATGAATCTGACAAGGCCTTGATGCTGCTAGTTTGATGTGGAGGAGACATTAGAGGTGCTACCGTGGTGAAATGTGTTCCTTTTGACTGGATACTCTTTTTTTCTGAGATAGACTGCTCAGAGGTTCACATAACTTTGTAGGACTCTCTAAGTCAGGAGTTGGGTATGACCATGCCTCCATCCGGGTACTTGCTGCTCTACATCTTTTCAAAGGGCAGCTATAGTAAGAGTCATTGCTGCTGGGCCCTGATGCAATCTCCTGGCCTTCACTGGGGAGGAGCCAAAGGGTACCCAAGGGCAGCGCAGTGCTAGCGTAGGGACTAAGTGAGTTCTAGGTCAAAGGACTCCTTCTGGAATAATCAGAATGCACTATAAAGGTGCTGTGATATCTCCCTTAACAAATAATGCCATCAGTACATTTTTTTTCCCCTGGGAATTGAACTCAGGGCATTCTGTATCCAAGATAAATCCTCAGCCCTATTTTACTTTGATCAAAGACTCACTGAGTTGCAGAGGGCCTCACTAAGTTGCTGAGGCTGGCCTTGAACCTGCAATCCTCCCGTCTTAGCTTCCTCAGTACTGAGGAGACAGGTGTGTGCCACCACACTCCACTATCAGTTTGTCTTTGTTGCAAAAAAAAAAAAAATAGCACTTTTCTGCTTTGGAAACAGGGCTCCTTGAAAAACATGTTATTTCTTTAAACATTGGGAATATCAAATATGACTAAAGCTGAAATTATTATCTTACTAACGAACATTTCCAAACTCTGCTGTATGTGAAATAAGCAAAAGTTGCAGAGACTTTTTTTTGTGGTACTGGGGATGGAACCCAAGGGCCTTCTACCTCTGGGCTCCCTTCTAGATTTATTTATTTTTTTTAAATTTGAAAACAGAGTCTCACCAAGTTGCTGAGAGCCTCATTAGGTTGCTGAGGCTGGCTTGGAACCTGCAATCCTCCTGTCTCAGCCTCCCAAGTACTGGAATTACAAGCTTGCGCCCAGCTTGCAGAGACTTCTAAGATGCTTTCAGGAAGCATCTAGCACTTTTTAAAAAGGCTCATTTAATAGCCGGGAGTGGTAGCCTATAGTCCCAATACTTGGAAGGCTGAGACAGGAGGATTGCAGGTTTGAGGACAGCCTCAGAAAGTAATGAGACTCTCATTACCTATGACACCCTGTTTCAAAATAAAATAAAATAGAACTGGGGCTATATCTCAGAGGTAGAATGCCTCTAGGTTCAAATTCCAGTACCAAAAATAAGGTGAAATAAAATAAATAAAAAGGCTTATTTAAGCTGGCTGTGGCGGTATACACCTGTGGTCCTAGTACTTGGGAGGCTGAGACAGGAAGATCATAAGTTCATAAGGACAGCTTCAGTAATATAGCAGGGATTTTGGCAACCTACTGAGACCCTGTGTCAAAACAAAAAATACAGAAAAAAGGCTGGGGATGTAGCTTGGAAGTAGAATGCCGGAGTTCAATCTCCAGTTCTTTTCTAAATGGACAATGCTGTCCATTTTTTATTTTTCATCTCATTTATTCTTATTAACATGCAGCATATTTTCAAAGTTAAAGATAGTGTATTATATGATAATTTTATGAACTTTAGGGGTGAAAAGTTTTAACTACAGAGAAATAATTCTATCTAATTCTGTAATGGCTTAATGAAAGCCTACAACTATATTATCTAATGCTTTTCGTGTTAGTTAGCTTCCCATTATTGTAATAAAATACCTGAGATAACTTAGAAAGAGAAAGGTTTATTTTAGCTCACAGTTTTAAAAGTTTCAGCCTGTGACCTAATGGGCCTGTTTTTGAGGGCCTGTGGTGGATCATGGCAGGAGGATGAGGCAGAGGAGGCCATTCACCTCAGCAGCTGGGAGTGGACCCCAGAAGGAAGGGGCCGGGGTCCCAATATCACCTTCAAGGGCGTGTCTGCCATGATGTAACTTCCTCCTACTATGCCATATTCCTGAAAGTTTCCATGCTTTTCCAGTAGTGCGGTAAGCTACGACCATGCCTTTAACACATGGGCCTTTGGGAGACATCTGAGAGCTGAACTACAGCCCTTCTGAGAAGTCAGAGTGATCACTTGTTATGTGATTATTTTGTCCACTCTGCTTTTTGTATATGTCATTGCATAGCTTTTTTTTTCTAAATGGCCATTAATTTTTTAATTTTTTATTTTTGTGATATTGGGGATTGAACCTCTGAGCTATACCTCCAGCCCTGTTTTATTATTTTATTTTGAAACAAGATCTCACTAAATTGCCAAGACTGGTCTCAAACCTGCGATCCTCCTGTCTCAGCCTCCCAGGTACTGGGATTACAGGTGTGTGCCACCATACTTGGCTTCATGCATCTTTTTTAGTGTTTTTAGGACTTTCTTTAGCCTGTGGAACCACATTGTCCTCAGATTCTTAGGAGTTGTAAAGCTCATGGAAGCATATGCCCATGGCATTTGAAATCTTATGTAGGCAAATTTGTCGTAGCATCTCCTACATGTTAGTTTAGAATGCAATTGGCATCTGGGCGTGGTGACGCACAATTGTAATCCCCTAGCTTGGGAGGCGGCGACAGGAGGATCATGCTGGTTCGGAGCCAGCCTCCTGGCTTAAGAGACCCTGTTTCCAAATAAAAAATATAAAATAGGTCTGGGAGTGTAGCCCGGAGGTAGAAGGGTTTCCAGGAACCCCAGTACCACCACCAAAAAAAAAAAAAAAAAAAAGAATGCAATTGGCAGACATGTTACTTTGCAAGTTAGTTTTAGTTCTAGGGCTATAAAACCAAAGCCCTAGAACCGAAATGTGCGAGTTGCCGTTTCTCATTATATTGTCACGGGTCATTATTTGTAGACTTTTTGTATCAAAGATGAAGTGGGTCCCGCTGATTGAAATTCCTGGCTCTTCTGTTAGTTGGAAGTCTATTGTCCTGGGTGGGCTGCTCAGTAGCTGTGTGGCCTTGTTCATATCATGGATTCTGTTTTCAAGTCAGCATGCATTCCTAGAGATTAAGAAGGACACTACACACTGTCTTTCCTCTCTCTGGATAAATTTGAGCCAAAAAGATGAAATGAGAGATTTCTTTAACTCTCCATTATGCCTATTGAAGTGGATCAGAGAGCTGGATCGGAGACACTGGCATGGTATCTATTTAGCCAAACTAATTTGTTCCACTGCAATATAAAAAAAAAAAACAGTGCAAGGGCTGAAAATTAGACTTAATATTTCTGATTTCCATGTTAGCTCATTTGACACCTGCAGTAACATGATCATTTTTCAAACTCATTTATGAGCGTCGGCAGTGAGAGCTGAGCTTACACAGCAGTTAAAGGTGATGCAGAGCCGGGCGTGGTGGGCACGCTTGTAATCCCCGCGCTCGGGAGGCGGAGACAGGAGGATCGCACGGGTTCGAAGCCAGCCTCAGCTACTGAGTGAGGCTCTCAGCAACTTAGTGAGACCCTGTTTCCAAATAAAGTATTTTATATTTTATATTTTAAAATAAAATATAACTCCAGTCTGGGAGTATAGCCTGGAGGTAGAAAGCCTCTGGGTTCCACCCCCAGTACCACCAAAAACATAAATAAATAAATAAATAAATAAAGGTGATGCATACATGTTTATTTTCAAATGGCCTTTGTCTAATTTTAATATTTAGTGTGTAAATACATTTTAGAGGGTATGCACTGTTATTATTTAGCTTTCAGAATTTTTTTGCAAAAGGGTCATGGATTTTTCAGCCAAAAAAGCCACGGAGCTTCATGCCATTTGTGATTAGGAGGCCCCTTCGGAGGTTCTTCTAACTGGACATGTGGTAGAATTTTCATAGGCCATATAAAACATGTTTGGTTTCTTAGTTTGCGCAAAATTTAAATATCCTGGTTGCCAAGATTTGCCTTCTTCCTTTTTCTCCCAGTTTTCCTTGAACCAGTATTTACTTGTTTCTGAATTCTGACATCTTTCAAAATCAGTTGTAATTATTGTCCCTCTCTCAACTTGTGAAGGTGTAAGGAGTCTCATTTATATTTTCTAGTTTAATTATTTATCAAAAGATCTGCCTAGGAAATACTGTATTGACTTAAGGAAAGCTGCTTTAAATCCGATTGGATAAAATTGGTGAATATATTGGATTAAATAAACTTTTTCTTCTGTATATCTTAGGGTTAGAGGTTTTACTTTTCTTTTTAAAAGGGAAGATGGGAGTTTGGGGATATGCTTAATATATTTTTTGCGGTTCTGGGGATGGAACCCAGGAGCATTCTGCCTCTGAGTTACACACCTAACCCTATTTATTTTATTCCCTATTTTAAAACAGGGTCTCACTGAGTTGCAAAGGGCCTCACTAAGTAGCTGGGGCTGGCCGTGGTCTGCTCTTTTCCTGTCTCAGCCTCCTGAATGCTGGGATTACAAGCATGTGCCACCATGCCCAGCTTTTTTAGATGTTTTTTGTATATGTTTCTTTAATTAATCACATATTGCTCTTAGAGTCAGAAAAGTGAACTAATCTGCAAATGATGTCTTTAAGGATGCTTCAGTTCCTACTGTTAACCTACGATGATCAGTTCATTCATTCATTCATTCATTCATTCATTTTGTGGCACTGGGGATTGAACCCAGTACTCTCTACTATTGGGCTACATCCTTTTTAGATTTTATTTCAAAATGGGAGCTTATGAAGTTGCCAAGGCTGTCTTTGAACCTGCAATCCTCCCATCTCATCCGCCTGAGTATTGGGATTACAAGTGTGAGTCACCACGCCGAGCCTATTTTATGTTGTGGTGCTGGGGACTGAACTCATGGCTTCCGACATGCTAAGCAAGTACTCTACTACTGAACTTCATCCCGGCCCCAACAGAATTCTTTTAAAAAGCATAAGTAATGTGTTTTTCTTGTCTCAGTCAGTGGAAGAAAACCACAAACTAGGAAACTACATGTTACTAAAATAATCATGTTTACCATTAAAAGTTTCTTCCTAGTTATTATTGGTATTAGACTGTATGATGAAAAAATGTCTGTCTGGCCAGTAATGCTGAGCAATTATGAAGGTTCATTGAACTCATCTAGTAAATATACAGTTTGTCTTATTTTAGAAGCCTGTTAACACATGTAAGAATTATATACTTCAGCATGGCTAGCTTGTTTTTTTCAGTAACCTTAGTACTCAGTAGGAGATTATTATTGCTTGAGTCAGCTTTTATAGCATTACTTTGTAAGGTGTGTGTGTGTGTGTGTGTGTATGAATTGAAGTTAAAAATTTTTTTCTTGACTGTCTTTGAGATGAATGGATTGACTCTCTCAAAATTCAAATCAATAATTTGTTAAAAATATCTGTCATGTAGTTTATACCAATACATACCCACTGATATCCAACCTAGAATTAAGAATAAATTAAAATATTAGGTTATGCTGGGCGTGGTGGTACATGCCTGTAATCCCAGTACTTGGGAGGCTAAGATAGGAAGATCTCAGGTTCCAGGTTAGCCTCAGCAATTTATCAAGATTCTCAGCAACTTAGTAAAACCCTGTTTCACAATAAAAAATAGAAAAGGGTAGGGGTGCACTTTGAAGAAAAAGTGACCCTTGATTCAATCCCCAGTGTGTGTGTGTGTGTGTGTGTGTGTGTGTGTGTGTGTGTGTGTGTGTGTTTGTTCAGAAAAAACCTTTAGCCATAGAATCAAAGATGTGTCCTCATTATGAATCAAGTCCAGGTGACTCTGCCGGTGATGTGTTTGGTGCTAAAGCATTCTGTAGAATGGTCAATTCATTGAGTCATTCCTTCATAAATGGTTATTGACCCTGCACTATGAGCTATGGGTACACATGTAAAGATCTGCTAGATTTTAAACTGTAAATTATCTCAAGAACTAAATCTTCCTTTGAGAATGTGTAGCATGCCACTGGGCCGGGGTTTGTGGGAGAAGTGAAGGCCTATGACACCTGTGCTCTCAGTTTTGTGAATAGTGTAAGATCGGGAAGTAACAGGTACAAAGACTACACGATCTTTTTAATCCTTGTATGCTCAGGACCGGATGTGATTCCAGGTACACAGGAAGAGTTTAGTAGGTATTTGTGAAATATAGACTCTGGTTATTTAGTAATGGAGATAGAACTAGTGTTGAATAAGTATCTGCAATGTAAGGTGATTCTTTTCAGATTCCATAAAGATGATTAGAAGTAGTATCATAGCAGTACCATCATTTATAAAGGAGAGGGGGGAGGGGGAGAGGGAGGGAGAGGGGAGAAGGGGAAGGGGGAGAGGGAGAGGGAGAGGGAGAAGGAGAGAGGGAGGAGTGGAGAGGGAGAGGGAGAAAAAAGAATCATAGGATGTCAGAAAGAGTTATTTTGCTTGGGGAGCTTCCAGGAGGAGGGGACAATTAAGCTGAACTTTGCAAGATCATTCAGATGGATATTTGTCTATTATTTATCCCCACAACTGATCATATATTCTTGGAACTTTTTTCTTTCATTTAAAATAACCAGTGAGAGTGTACTGTCCATTTTAATAGCTCTGAAAATCTAGACGCCAGCAGTTTGATATTGTTGAGACACACAGGGACAGAAGAAACAACCCGAGAATCTATTTTATCCTTATTGAACAAATGTGAGAGTTTTAAACTGAGAACACCCTGAGATTATTAAGTTATTTATTATGTTACTTTCAGTTCTTATAAGGAATGCTGAATTTACTGAGTGCGGAGATAATGGGGCCTGGGGTATGAAGCCCGATCGAGAAGAAACTTGGTAGTTATCTGGGGGAGTTTGGACAATGTACCTAGCCCCTTTGGATATTATATTTTTATTCTCTTTCTCCATATATATCCCCATTTTCAGTGTTTTATACTTTTTCTTCATAAATGATGAAGTTGGGCCGGGCGTGGTGGCACACGCTTGTAATCCCAGCCCTTGGGAGGCTGAGACAGGAGGATCGCACAGGTTCGAAGCCAGCCTCAGCTACTGAGTGAGGCTCTCAGCAACTTAGTGAGACCCTGTGTCCAAATAAAGCATAAAACAGGTCTGGGAATGTACCCTGGAGGTAGAAAAGCCCCTGAATTCCACACTCAGTACCACATACACAAAATAAATAAATAAATCATGAACTTAGTTTTTTTTGTTTTTGGTATTGAGGATTAAACCCGGGGACATTCTACCTTTGAGCTACACCCTGAGCCCTTTTGATTTTGAAATAGAAACTTGCTAAGTTGTTGAGGGTTTTCCTGAGTTGCTGAGGCTGGCCTGTAACCTGCGATCCTCCTATCTCAGCCTCCTAAGTACTGAATTACAGGTGTGTACCACCATGCCTGATTTAATTCGATTTTTATAGATCCTTTGAAGCTTTAGACAACTCTTCATCTAAAATAGTTCTTAGTTATAGTGCTTTTGATTGGACACACACACACACACACACACACACACACACACACTAAAACATACTTCCTCTTGGTTTGGTGTGCTCTGTATGGAGTCCACCATACCCTCTTTTCCTTTTTTTTAAATTTTTTGGTGGTACTAGGGGTGGAACCCAGAGGATTTCTACCTCCAGAGTATACTCCCAGACCTATTTTTATACTTTATTTGGAAACAGGGTCTCACTAAGTTGCTGAGAGCCTCACTCAGTAGCTGAGGCTGGCTTCGAACCTGTGAGAGCCTCCTGTCTCAGCCTCCCAAGCGCTGGGATTACAAGTATGCGCCCGGCTCCCTCTTTCCCTTTTGATGTTTTCAGGATTAGAGGTATCAAAGGTCACAGATCAATTCTCATGAATGCCAGGAAAGGCTGAGGAAGTGAACAACACATGATCTAGATTCATGTCTAAATTCTTAGAATTCAAACATGTGTTCTGAGGTTCTGTCTGTTATGGAGATGTTTGAGTCACTGTTAAAATACCATCATAAACATTTCTTTGTGCCAGTTATAAAATGCTGAACTTTTATTACATTATTGATTATCCTAATAAATTCTTCAGTGGTATCCCAGAGAAAACTTAGGTTTTGTTTATGTATTTATTTATTTATTATTATTATTTTTTTGCGGGTCCGGGGATGGAACCCAGAGGCATTGGATTTCCGAGCTACACCCCCTGCCTGAGAAAACTTAGATTTTGAATAAGTAAATCCTAGTTATGTAGCTCCCTGACCTTGTGGCAATGATGAATCATGATATTCTCACTAAAGGGCCGATACTGCTATTATCCACATGTTATCTCCTGTAGGAAAGAGGATTCTTCAGATTTTGTAGGGACTTTATATTGATTCATTGGAACTAAAAATAAAGAACCCAAATAAAGAAATTCAACCCAGAAGAAAACTGAAAAAGAAACTTGGTTTAAAAGTTTTTGTTAAACTTTCTGGTAACAAATCAAAGTATTTTATTTATACAACTTTAGAGAATAAAGTGCCTCCAATTTGTGTCCAACTCACTACTTAGTTATTTGCAAACTTTATAGTGTGAATTGTCTAGAACTCTTGAAAAACAATTTCTAGGTGTCCCTTGCTATCCGGTACCTCAAAAGTGCAGATCTGGTCATCAAGGGTTATTTTTGTCTCTCACTTTGCCCATCTGGAAAAAAGCTTGAGATTTGAATGATTGTATTATAATAGAAGTAAGGTTCTTTGTTGGTAGTGAACAGAAACCATCTCTGGCCAGCTTAAGAAAAGAAGGAAATGTATTGTGAGGAGACTGGAGGAGCTCCAAGAAATTGAATGATGAGCTCGACAGGTGTCCACCAGAGAGGCAGAGACCAAGGGCTTCGTGGAAATCTCAGTAGCAGGACTCTCTCTCTGGGTCCCATCATTTGCACGACCTGGATCCAGCAATTCCTCTCTTCTGTGTATTTCTGCTGAAACTTTAGATTGCAGAGTGGGACCACTTGGCCTAGGATTCATTTACGTCCATGAAGGCATGTCCCAGGGCCTGAACTGGCTACCTGGAGAGCACTGTGACCACGCTCTGCTTTTTCCTGCTTATGGTATTAGAGGAAGCAAATGAATATGAATTTTGTTCATAATATTGTAAATATTATTCATTCATACTTTCGAGTAAATATTTATTGCATTAGAATATACATATTTTTAAATCTCTAAGTAGTTAATATTAGTCCCTCTCTGGAGAAAAAAAATCAATGTAAATTATTATAATATATTAAATACCTTGAGATCTATAAGCAATTCTTCAAATATATTGAAGTTATTATGGGATTTATGGTGCCATTAAATCTTGCTATCATAGGTTCTTTTTTTTTTTTTTTGCAGTACTGGAGATGGAACCCAGGGGCATTGTGCCTCTGAGCTACACCCCCAGCCCTATTTTTCAGTCTTCTTTTAAATTTTTTTTTTTTTTTTTTTTTTTGTGGTATTGGGAGTGGAACCCAGAGGCTTTCTACCTCTGGGCTATACTCCCAGATCTATTTTTTAAAATTATTTTATTTGGAAACAGGATCTCATTAAGTTGCTGAGAGCCTCACTAAGTAGCTGAGGCTGGCTTTGAACCTGTGTGATCCTCTGTCTCAGTCTCCCAAGGGTGGGAATTACAAGCGTGTGCCACAATGCCTGGCTCATTTTAAAAAAATTTTTTTGAAACAGGGTCTCAAGAGTTGCAAAGGGCCTCGCTAAGTAGCTGAGGCTGTCTGTGAACTGCCATCTTTCCTGTCTCACCTCTCGAATGCTGGGATTATAAGTGTGCGCTGCCATGCCCAGCTGATAGGTTTTTTAATAATCTCTTTAATAATCTAACCTCAGGCTAACATGTGATAAAACTTACATGTTGGGAAAAGTCATGCACAGAATTTTTTTTTTTTGATGGTTTGCATGTGATAGCCACATTTAGAAAAGCTGATATTTCTGTAAGTTCAGGATTTTTTTTTTAGCATTTTGTGAGGCCATTTCTTATTTGAAGCCTTTTCACCTAGCCGGGTCTGGTGGCGCACGCTTGTAATCCCAGTATTCGGGAGGCTGAGACCAGAGGATCACAGTTCGCGGCCAGCCTCAGCTACTTAGTGAGGCCCTTTGCAACTCAGTGAGACCCTGTTTCAAAATAAAAAATAGGGCAGAGGATGTAGCTTGGAGATCAAATGCCCCTGGGTTCCATCACCAGTACTGCAAAAAAAAAAAAAAAAGCCTTTTCACTGTATAGATAGTACATAGTACTTCTGGGGAAATATTTATATGTTAACTGCTATTAACAGAAAAGTTTAGTTGGAAAGAATTATACAGGAACATTCTACCTATAAGCTGTATCTTCAGCCTTTTTTATTTTGTATTTATTTTGCGGTACTGGGAATGGAACCCAGGGGCATTCTACCTCCGAGCTACACTCCTAGCCCCATTTTTTATTCGTTATTTTGAACCGGTCTCACTTAGTTGCAAAGGGAGCCTTGTTTTTTTCTTTCTTTTGTGGTACTGGGGGTGGAACCCAGGGGCTTTTCTACCTCCTGGCTATGCTCCCAGACCTATTTTTTTATACTTTATTTGGACACAGGGTCTCACAAGTTGCTGAGAGCCTCACTCAGTAGCTGAGGCTGGCTTCGAACCTGTGCAATCCTCCTGTCTCAGCCTCCCAAGCGCGGGGATTCCAAGCATGTGCCACCACGCTCGGCTCAAAGGAGCCTTTATTTATTTATTTATTTATTTATTTATTTATTTATTTATTTATGTGGTATTAGTGTTCCTGGAAACCCTTCTACCTCCGGGTTACACTCCCAGACCTATTTTTATATTTTTTTATTTGGAAACAGGGTCTCTTAAGCCAGCACAGCTGGCTTTGAACCTGCGCGATCCTCCTGTCTCCGCCTCCCAAGTGTGGGGATTACAAGCGTGCGCCACCACGCCCGGCTGCCTTTTTTATTTTTGAAACAGGACCTCACTGGGTTGCAAAGAGTCTTACTATGTGCTGAGGCTGTCCTCGAACCTGTGATCCTCCTGTCTCAGCCACCCAAGTACTGGGACTACAGATGTGGGCCACCATACCCGGCTAAAATGTGGTGTGTTTATAAAACTAATTTTGAGGTGAATGATACCAACTGTTTCATTTCTGTATCATTCAAACTAAATGTATTTTAAGAAGACCATGCCAGGTAAAGATAGTGACTTAGAAAGTCGACTACCCAAATCATCAAACATAGTAGCTCCATTAGGAATCCAAAGTAAGTTAATGATTTAAAGACTGGTCACTTGTGTTTTGAGAGTGTTCAAGGACATCGCTAATATCAGGGACATAACTACTTAAACATTTGCATTGCAAGTAGGATTTGGGTTTCAACATGTTTTTCAAAGAAGGAAATTTAAGTTTTGTGTCTTTACAG
Organism: Muscardinus avellanarius; assembly: GCF_963383645.1. NCBI lineage: Eukaryota > Metazoa > Chordata > Mammalia > Rodentia > Gliridae > Muscardinus > Muscardinus avellanarius. The sequence goes on from NC_137797.1 coordinate 90,488,053, forward strand.
TAGGTGGGGAAGGTAAAGAAAGGAATTCGATTGTACTCAGGATCATGTGTATGACTAGGAATGATAAATATTAAGTGACTTTTTTTTTGTGGTACTGGGCTTCCTGGAAACCCTTCTACCTCCGGGCTACACTCCCAGACACCTATTTTTTATATTTTTATTTGGAAACAGGGTCTCTTAAGCCAGCGCGGCTGGCTTCGAACCCGTGCGATCCTCCTGTTTCTGTCTCCCAAGCGCGGGGATTACGGGCATGCGCCACCACACCCGACTTTAAGTGACATTTTAAGTCAAAGTAAGAGTCACACGTTTTTTTTTTTCCTTGCAATACTGGGAAGAATGGAACTCAGGGACATTCTACCTCCGAGCTTCGCCCTGGCCTTATTGCCCTATTTTTTATTCTTTATTTTGAAACAGGGTCTCACTGAGAGTTGCAAAGGGTCTAAGTAGCTGAGGCTGTCCGCGAACTGCAATCCTCCTGTCTCAGCCTCCCAAATGCTGGGATTACAAGCGTGCGCCACCACGCCCAGCTAAAAGCGTTAGTTTTTAAAATTTTATTAAATTAAGCCATTTTCAGGATTAATAATAAATAAGAAAGGAACTTTTTATTTACCTTTCTTCCTTTATTTACCTGACAGGTCATGACTTAAGAACCTTCTTTCCTGGTCAGTACAAATGGAGTCATTGTTATCTGTTAGAGGAGAAACCAAGTGCTTCTTTCCAAAGCCTCAGCTGCTAAAGAATCTCTCTCTCTTTTTTTTTTTTTTTAGTACTGGGGATGGAACCCAGGTTCATTCTACTTCTGGGCTGCACCCCCAGCCATATTTTATTTTTTATTTTGAAACAGTGTCTTGCTTAGTTTCTATGCACTGGCCTCAAAGCTATGATCCTCCTGACTCAGCCTCCCAAGTACTGGGATTATAGGTGTTCACCACCATACCTGGCTTCAGAAGGTCTTTTAAAGTATAATTACATTGTGAGTATGAAAGTACTTTGTTAATCACTGGAGAATCTGAATCCATAATTAGGCAAAATGTCCTATAGGAGTTTTGAGAGGCAATAGTGTCTTTGGCAATGGATATCTATAAAGTTACTCTTTAAACATTTTCTAAAGAATAGATCAGCAATCATAATGCACATTTTTTTAAAAAATGGAAGTTATATTTAATCCAACAAATTCTAAGTAATTGCATCATTTAGTTTGAAACATATTTAACAAAAGGCCTGTTAATTCCTATTTTTATGTCAAAGACTGCTAGTTATTCACCAAAATTCATTTTTCCCTTCTGTCATACTAATAGAAGTACTTGGCTTTGTGGGTATCCAAAATAAAAACCACATTTCCTCGTTTCCCTTGTAGCCATAAACTGTACTTTGCAGAAAGACCCTTAATGGAGGTGTTTAGTCACTGCCCCCATACGACTGTTTGGAACACGGGCTGAGAGGAGGGCATCTTGGATCATGAAGACGAGGCCAATACACTAGAAATAATAGCGTGTCAGGAAATAAACTGGTTTTCCAAACGCCCTCAAATTTAGACTCTACTATATCGTAACACAAAACTAGGCGGGCAGATGACAGCCAGATGGTGCATTCCCTTTTAGGCAACGTGAAGCCGCTGAAGGACTTTAAGCTGAAGAATGAAATAATCAGGTTTTGCTTTAGAAAGATCAGAGAGTGGTGGAGAAGAAGAAGAGAAGACTGCAGAGGCAGGCCGCAGAGGAATCGGGGATCCCTGGGGTCAGCATGAACTCAGTAGCTACAGTCAGGACCAGAGAGGCCTGTCATCAGAGTCACTGAAGGGACAACGTCTTTTTCTTTTTTCTTTTTTTGGTGGTACTGGGGTTCCTGGAACCTTCTACCTCTGGGCTACACTCCCAGACCTATTTTATATTTTTATTTGGAAACAGGTTCTCTTAAGCCAGTGCAGCTGGCTTCGAACCTGCATGATCCTCCTGTCTCTGCCTCCCAAGTATGGGGATTACAAGCATGCGCCACCATGCCCGGCTGGACAACGTCTTTGATTAGTGTTTCGCTTTAGACCTAGAAAAGATTTGTGAATGGAAACACCATTTTTGTTCTGCTCTGGGGGCTTTATTACTGCTAAATACGGAATGTACAGATGTGCAGGCAATTTTGATTTGCTTGCATCTGGATAAAATGCCACTGTGGCCAGCTTGACTTCAGGCTTTCCACGGGTCTGAGCTGTAATCCTGGGGTCCTCTCCTCTAGCTGTCTGCTTTATTTCCCCACATCCATGCCAGCATTTATTGTTGTTTAGAAATTATTTACTACTGGCCGGGCACACCCTCGTAATCCCAGCTTTCGGGAGGCTGAGACCGGAGGATTGTGGTTCGTGGACAACCTCAGGTACTTAGTGAGGCCCTCTGTAACTTAGTGAGTGCTGGAGCCAGCCGGCAAAAGTACGGGTTCTGAAGAGAGGTGTGAGGATAAAGAATTCAACTCTTAGAATTTGATTTCAAGAAATTTTTTTATCTAATTCTAATGTGGGGGGGGGGGCGGCCGCCAGCCTACTATCTCTACTGGTTGACCCCTGCTCCTGGGTCAATATTCTCTACCGGGCCACTTACTAGCCGACCTACTGGCCGACGCCTACTTCTGGGTCAGTATCATCTCCCTCTTTTTTCTGCCTCTCCACTCCTGGGATATTTATAGAGTTACAGGTCAATCAAAATTCTCATGCTATCACCACCGGAATACAATACAGACCAATCCAAAGCACATACATTACAGGTAGGTTAATCAATACCCTCATACTATCACCACCTGATCTTCTCTCAGACCTTTTACTTTGAACGTTCCATTACCCCAAACCTTGTTGACTCTGGGCGAAGGACAGTCAGCTGAGTCAGAAATATTCTTTTAGGGGAAAACCTTAATGGCTTCCCACAAGTGAGACCCTGTTTCAAAATAAAGAATAAAAAAATTAGGGCAGGGGGTGTAGCTCAGAGGTTAAATGCCCCTGAGTTCCATCCCCAGACCTGCAAAATAAATTATATGGTATTGAAAATCTTAATTTACTTATCTGTAAAATGGGATTATTGTTCAGTTTATTGTGTTGTCACAAGATGAATGGCAATTAATATGTAAAATAATTGGTATACATCAGGCCTATGGCATCAGGCGCCTGTGCGCTAACTAGGTGAAAGCTATTACCACTATTATTTGTATTATTATATCTGAAAAATTAACATGAGCCTCTTTTTGGAAGCTTAGCTGAGTTCATATTGCATGGAGTTCTGCTTCTTAGAAACACTTATAACTGTTTTTAGTACACTGGTTATTAAGCTGTTATTTGTTTAGTAGGCCCTTCAGAGGCCTGGTGCCTTATCTCTTATTTGTTTTGCTTTTGGTCTTTTTCTCCTTCCTTCTTCCTTTGATAACACATGTTACCAAGTTGTGTTAATTTATATTTATCATTTGTTTCTGGTATGGTGCATGTCATCCTTTTGAAGCTCTGCAGACACAAGCAGTCTATCAAGCAATAAACTTAGAATTGCTTGCCATATATAAATACACATCATATTTTCCTGGACTAAAATTATCAAGTTTTGTTGCATTTTTAAAGCCAATGTTTATTTTAGCTGCTAATGTTATTTTAGTTGCTAATATTTCTTTCCTACTAGAACATAGTAATAAAAGGAAGCAATTTTGTTTAATTTATTGAGACACAAAGCGAGTGTTTGTTTTGGAGCCAATTGAACAGAGGTTTTGTACAGTTTTCCACTGGAGATCTGATGCTACTGTCTACCTGTCTGTCTGTGTTTCTCTTTGTTGTAAAACTGGGGATAAAACCCAGGGGAATATACCTCCGAGCTGCACCCCAGCCCCCCTTTTAAAATTATTTAGAAACAGGGTCTTGCTAAATTGCTGGGGGGGGGGGCTTGCTAAGTGGTTTAGGCTGGACTCGAACCTATGACCCTTCTGTCTCATCCTCTGTCTCAAATACTGGGATTACAGGTGTGTGCCACCACACCCAGCACTACTGTCTTTTCTCTGAGGTTTCCTGCTGGCCAAGAATTCTTTTTTTTCTTTTTCTTGCGGGCCTGGGGATGGAACCCAGGAGCATTTGACCTCCGAGCTACACCCCCTGCCCTATTTTTTATTCTTTATTTTGAAACAGGGTCTCACTGAGTTGCAGAGGCCCTCACTAAGTAGCTGAGGCTGTCCGATCCTCCGGTCTCAGCCTCCCGAATGCTGGAGTTACAAGCGTGCGCCACCACACCCGGTTTCTGGCCAAGGATTCTGACTGAAGTTCTGTGACTGTTAGATGGGGATTAGCAGCAACAAAGAACAAACAAAAACATTTCTCTACTTTGAATAATTAATCAGCTTACAAATAAATTTATTTAGGAGAATCATCTCAAATTTTAAGTAGTAACTAATCAAATTATAATAACTTTTTTGGAAATATTGAGGAGTTTTAGACAAAATCATAGGGATTGAAAAGGCAGAGAAAGTCTATCTTATAGCTGGGTGTGGTGGCACGCACCTGTCATCCCAGTAGAGGGTAAGATAGGAGGATTGAAGGTTCAAGACCACCTTCAGTAACATAGCAAAACTCCCAGGAACCTAGCAAGATCCTTTTTTTTTTTTTTTAAACAAAAATTAAAAAGAACCATGGGGTGTAGTTTAGAGATAGAATGTCGCTGGGTTTAATCCCCAGTACCACAAAAAAGAACAAAAGAAAAAAAAAAAAGAAGAGAAGAAAGTATATCTTAACTCTTGCCTTTTAGATCTACCCAATGAATAAAAAAAGTACTCAATTCTTTTGTTTATGCTATAAAAGAAGATTTTTCTATTTATTGGGAATGTAATACATACATAATCACAAAGTATAGAAGACCCTTTAAAAGATTAAAGCTTAGCCAGGTGTAGTGGCACATGCTTGTAATCGCAGCACTTGGGAGGCTGAGACAGGAGGTTCGCACAGATTCAAAGCCAGCCTCAGCTACTTAGTGAGGCTCTCAGCAACTTAGTGAGACCCTATTTCCAAATAAAATACAAAATAGGTCTGGGAGTATAGCCTGGAAGTAGAAAAGCCCCTGGGTTCCATCCCCAGGACCACCAAAAAAAAAAAAAAAGTTAAAGCTTTCCCCCTCCTTGGGTTGAACTCCAGGGAAGGGTGACGGCGAAGGGAGGAAAGGTCTACTTTAGTTTTTATTTTGAAACAGTGTCTCACTAAGTTACGCAGGCTGGCCTTCAGCCTGTGATCCTCCCATCTCAGCCTCATGGGTACTGGGATTATAGGCGTGCACCACAAAATTAAAGCTTTAAAAATACTTTCAAAAAGGAACTACTTGGTTGGCTGTGGTGGTGCCTGTAATCCCAGTACGTGGGGGGCTGAAGACGGGAAGATGTCAGGTGTTAGGACAGCCTCCGCAGCGTAGTGAGATTCTCAGCAGCCCACTGCGATCTTGTTTCAAAAAAAAAAAAAAAAAAAGATGAGAGTATAGCTCAGAGGTAGAACGCCCCTGGGTTAAATTCCTTAGTAACACACACACACACACACACACACACACACACACACACACACACACAGTTTACAAATAAATTACACACACACACACATCCCCCTATGTGTAACTTCTCATTTGAAAATTACTAAGAAAATATTTCTTGTCAGCTGCCATAAATCCCTTATGTTGAAGTTTGAGCTGGCTGATTATTATTTCTGGGCATCCTGGAGTAACCGGTGATGGGAATGAGCTAACAGCGCCTCGCTCCTGGAGGTGGCAAAGAGCTAGCCTCCGAAGGCACCAGTTCTATTAGTCAGGATACGGCTTTTGGTTGCAAGAATCTGAAAACCTCAATTTCCAGCAAAATACAGGATTTTGTAGCAAGGGAACTAGAAAACTTTGGCACTGTGGTGTGAGGTCTCTGGGACTGGGGATGGAATTGAAACAGGGTCTTGCTAAGTGGCTGAGGCTGGTCTTGAACCTGCGCTGCTCCTGTCTCAGCCTCCCGAGTTCTGGGATTACAGGCGTGCCCCACCACGCCTGGCAGGGCTTTCTTAGCTCCTGGATCTGTGGCACTATCAGTGTTCGTCTCAGGCCAGTCCGGTGTTTGGCCTATGCTGGTAGTATGGCTGCTAGTAGCTTCTGCGTCTTACACCTGGACCTGAAAAGACAGTGTCTTGTTTTCTTACATCTACGGAAGGTGCAGCGCCGTGGTTGTCTCCGTGGCAGTGCTACGATTCTGGTCCCATCAAGCCCGGTGTCTGGGGCTGAGCCGCTGGATTAGAGGTTGGAGGTGACGTCATCACGCCCCAGTGAGAAGCCCTTTCTCAGTCCCCAGCCCGGGCTTGTTGCCAGAGGAGGAGCTGTGGGTGCCAGACAGGCAGAGACAACACGTGCACTGTGGCCAAACAGGACCGTCCCTCCATCTTCAGGAAGCTGCGTTGCTTCATTCTTACAAAGGATTTAAACATTTGAAGCCTCTTTCTCATTACTTGGGTACTTACATCAAACTATTAAATTTCGGTCACTGTACCTGTGCTTTGTTCTTCCAGCTGTTTCAGGTAGAGTCACTTTCTTTCTTTTCCTTTTTCTCTTTCTTTTTCTTTTCTTTTCTTTTTTTTTTTTTTGGTACAGGGGATGGGACCCAGGGGCATTCTACCTACGAGCTATACTCCCAGTCCAATTTTCTATTACTTATTTTGAAACAGGGTCTCATTAAGTTGTGGAGGGCCTCACCAAGTAGCTGAGGCTGTCTTCAAACCGTCATCCTCCTGTCTCAACCTCCCAAATGCTGGGATTACAAGCGTGCGCCACCACGCCTGGCTTAGAGTTACTTTCTGATGAGAAGAATCTTCAGTTGTTATAGCTAAATATTCCCTTGATGAAAGTAGGGCACAGTGGCACATGCCTGTAATCTCAGAGTTTAGGAGGCTGAGACAGGACGATTGGAAGTTTGAGGCCAGCCTCAGCAATTTAGGGAGATTGTCAGCAAGCACCTGTTTTAAAAAAAATCAAGCCGGATGTGGCGGCACATGCCTGTAATCTCTGTACTTGGGAGGCTGACACAGGAGGATCTCAGGTTCAAGGGCAGCCTCAAGCAAGTAGTGAGACTCATCGACCTAGCGAGACCCTGTTTAAAAATAAAAAATGGCGCTGGGGGTATAGCTTAGAGGTAGAATGCTCCTGGGTTCAGTTCCCAGAATATTAATAGTAATAATGTTGTTAATGCAAAATTTAAAAAGGGAGGATTTATGACACAATAGTTTTTCAAAATAAGTGCATTATTTATAAGTCTAGAAGTTCATGAACAAATCATGTCCATGAAGGCATATGTATTTCACCCTCTTGTTTCTTCTAGTGAGTTTAATTTTGGACATTCTCTGCTTTAGACAACATTTGTATAGATGCAATTAGCTTGTCTACTCTATGGCATGATTGTGGCATTTTATGTGTATGTATTGATTGCGAATTAATTACTGTAATGAAGAGGGATACAACATAAGCCGGCTTTAAATTTTTAAAATTTAAAAAATTTTAAAACCATTAATTTAGACAGGTGTGGTGGCGCACGCTTGTAATCCCAGCATTTGGGAGGCTGAGACAGGAGGATTGCAGTTTGAGGCCACCCTCAGCTATGACTTAGTGAGGCCCTTTGCAACTCAGTGAGACCCTGTTTCAAAAATAGGGCTGGAGGTGTCGCTCAGAGGTAGAATGCCCCTGGGTTCCATCCCCAGTACCAAAAAAAAAAATCATTAATTTAGATATAAAAATTAGGAAGTTTTGCTGCTAAAATGTTTTTAATGAACTTCTGTTAAAAGAAAACAAGTTATATTGTGCTCAAATTAAATATGAATTATAATGAATGACTGATATTCAGTATGTACTATTTGAAATGTGATCTTTGTGTAACCTTTTAGAAAAGTTAAAATAATTAAAAAACTCTTAAAAGACATTATCTTCAACTCTGTTCTTTTTTCTTCTTAAATATTTAAAACGCAGATGTACGTTGAGCTATTAGAGACCTGGGTTGGTTACGACATGTCTTGAAATCACTTTGGATTTCAAGGTTGGAGTCAGATCACTGAGTAACGGGCTGTCTAGTAACGCAGCTTTAAAGGCAAGGTGGCTTGCAGGACGGGCTTCTAGGGGACTGGATCTGAATTCTGTTCTGCCCTGAAGAGGTTCTGAGAGTGTGGAAAAATCATTCAACTCTGGATCCAGTTCCCCATCTTTACACTGGGAGTTCTGATAATATGTCTGTGGTCCTTTAGGGGCAAGAAGTTACATTCTATACTGATACATGTTACAGATTTAGAAAATTAGGCTCTGTGTGTGTGTGTGTGTGTGTGTGTGTGTGTGTGTGTGTGTGTGTGTTTTACTAGGAAAAGAAAACAAGGGGCATTCTATCTCCAAGCTATACTCTCAGCCCTATTTTTTATTCTTTTTATTTTGTGGTACTGGGGATGGAACCCAGGGGCATTCTACCTCTGAGCTATACCCCCAGCCCTAGTTTTTATTTTTTTATTTTGAGACAGGGTCTCACTGAGTTGCCAAGGGCCTCACTAAGGCTGAGGCTGAGGCTGGCTGCAAACCTGGATCCTCCTGCATTGGCCTCACAAATGCTGGGATTACAAGCATATGCTAAGTTGTGGAGTGCTTCACTAAGTAGCTAAGGTTGGTCGTGAACCTACAATCCTCCTGTCTTGCCCTCCCAAGTATAGGAATTACAAGCATGCACCACCACGCCCTACTCAAAATTAGTATTAAGGTTTTAAAAGTGATTAAGTCACAAAGGAGGTCAGTTGCACCTGTTTATTAGCAAGGAATGGATCATTATATATTTAATATCAGGGGTTTGTTTTTATAGATTTTTGTTTTTATGGATTTTTTATAGATTTTTATGATTTGTAAAGAAGAAAAATATTTCCCCCACAACATTCATACAAATGTTAAATTAATTTCATAACCCTGTATGTTCTTTTTCTTTTCCTTTCTTTTTATACTGGGGATTGAACCCTAGGTCTTCTAACTCTGAGCTACACCTACAGCCCATTTGACCTTCAATTTTTTTTTATTTTGTGGTACTGGGGTTCCTGGAAGCCCTTCTCCCTCCGGCCTACACTCCCAGACCTATTTTATATTTCTGAAACAGGGTCTCTTACGCCAGCGAGGCTGGCTTCGAACCTGCGCGATCCTCCTGTCTCCGCCTCCCAAGCGCGGGGATTACAAGCGTGCGCCACCACGCCCGGCTTGACCTTCTATTTTGAAACAGGGTCTCACTAAGTTGCTGAGGCCGGCCTTGAACCTGAGATCCTCCTGTCTCAGCCTAGACTTACACCACCATGCCTGGCTACTTTTTTTTTTTTTTAACCCAAAACATAAGAGATGAGATGAGGCGTGGTTTTTAACTTCATTGATGGTTTAGAAAAAACAAAATCCAAAAACTGGCCCGCTGTTTCTTCAAAGTCCCGCATTCTGGAAAGATTACAAGGTAAGACTCTGAACACTAGCAATTCTGTGTCTAAATCTAGAAGGGCATAAATGGAAGGATGCGGAGCAGGAAGTGAGGGAAAATCATGCATTTCCCAGCCCATCTTCTGTTCCTGTTTTTAAATTTCAAGTCCTTTTAAGAGAACGTTTGCTACTAGGAGTCTTTAGGCAACGCTGGGAATGCTCCTGCAGGGAGCCTGGCCTGGTGACAGCCTTTTATTGCCAAGTGCTTGGAATTTAGATTTTAGGCGAGCAGGGAAGAGCTTTTGATGGATGTGTGAAAGGAAGGGAGAATGAATGTCCCTGTGGCGCTGTCTGAGCAGAGGAGAAAGGGGTGGACGCAGGGAACATGGCAAGTCCCCGCTCCAGTTCCTTTTGTGCTTAGAATTCAGTGGTTCGGAACGTTGAATAAAGCAGGTAACGGGAGAGATGTCTATTCACTAATTTAACATTGAAAAATAGGACACTGTGAAAAAAACAGCTCGAAGGACGTTGAGCAACCACGGACCGTAGAGCTTATCCTTAGAACTACTTTGAAAGAGAACTAAAAACCGAATGGTGCGGTTCTATTGGTAAAACTACATCTTTGTCCGGGGTTCGCTTCCGAATCACCTGCCTTCCCTACAACTTCCTCAGACAGGAGAAAAACTGAACTCCTGCAGGCTTCTCCTTCTTTATGCCCAAGGACGACTTCTACAGCTCCTGGCAGGTGATGCCACCATGGTGCGTGGACGTGGCCTTCAGTGACAAAGCCCTTAGTGTCCAGTCCCAAAGCAGCACAGCTGGAGGACTGTCTCCTAATGGGTTTATTTTTTCCATGTAATTTCAATTATGAATGGCATCACGACAATGTGCAAAACTAAACAAACTTCAGAAAAGCTGAAATCTGTATTGGTCTCGGGGAGGGCGTGAGGATATTACTACATCTACATTTCTTTCTTGTAGTGTGTCCACTGATACAGGCACTTACAGAGGCTTGTCACTCTGCTGATGGGAAGTTGGGTTGATAATCATCCCATTGGTAAGAACATCACCTAAAAACAGTGGCTCATCAGAGACAGTTTCTGGGATGTTTGACTAGAAATCTATTTAAAGCTTGACATCATAAAACAGAACGAAAGAGGTAAAGAGAGAAATCCCGAGCACACGGACTACAGAAAGACAGAGCAGGTTGTACTCATGAGGCAAAGTGGCTGCCGGTCACATTACCTTTTCCTCTCCATCTCTAGGGAGCAGGAAGGTATGCCATCTTGGGAGGAATTGGGAGAAGTCATCCAACTAGCAAACTGTAGCGAAGAGCAGAGGTGGGGTACACCTGGTGACTCTGAATCAGAGAATCATTGGGGCAAGTTAGAAGCAATCTTTGTGTGTCCTAATTACTTGGTCCTCAGATTCATCCCATAGGCAGGAGGTTGAGAAGTAAGTCATGTTGCACTGAAAAACAACTTGCTTTCAACAGTCTAGAAGTAGCAGCAGCTCAAAATGAAAGTCATATTCTTAGAGCAAGCGTAGGTAAGAAAATGGTGATTTAATCAGCTGCTGGGTGGAGGGCCCTGGAAGAGCTTTGTGAACGAGGAAAGCAGTGGCCCTGTTGCCTGTTTTGCCTTTAATCCAGAGAGAAATGGGGTCAGTGTCAGTTTGGAAGAAAACCATTTTTGGGGGTGAAAGGAAATGTCTTTGCCTCTTGAGCCCAGGAAATGCAAACGGGAAAACCAAGGCAAGCCATCACAGGCTTCAGAGAGAATCCGGAAGTCGGGAGTGCGATGTTTACCCTGGCTCAGATGCAGGGCAGGGCGCAGAAGATGAGAGAATGATGCCCTTTTTGACCTTGCCGTTGTAAGACGACTTCCCGCCGCTTTACAGTCCGAGTGATGAGCCACGTGACTTTGAGACGCACCTGTCTAGTGTTTATTTCTGACTTTCCAGAGTTGTCATTTTGCTTGTTGCAACTTGATTGCTTTTTAGTTGGACCAGTTTATAACCTGAAGACTTTCAAATTCAGATTAGTAATAGAAGGAAAAAAAAATACTGCCATGGATGGTAAGTAGCAGTGTTGCTAACCTGAGTCTTCAGAATTTCCTGGCAGGGTCCTCCATTTGAAGAGACAGGTGAAATTCCTTTGCTTCCATCAGTTTAAAAAATTATTGACTCAGGACCTTCTCCATCAACAGATGAATGGATTGCAAAATTATGGGAAATACACACAATGAAATTCTATTCAGCTATAAAGAAAAATAAAATAATAGCATTTGCAAGAAGATGGAAGGAACTAGAGAGCATTATGTTAAGTGAGATTAGTCAAGCACAGAAAGAGAAGGGACATATGTTTTCTCTAATATGCCCAAGCTAGGGAGTAGTGGTAATACCAGAGGGGCTCCAGATGATGGAGGGGAAATCTCAGCAAAGCTTGAACGGAAGGATAGGAGAGGAAGAAAGCTGAGATTGTTCAATGGAGGAGCTACATACGAATACGTGTAATAGCATAAATACAACATGATTAACCTGGACACTCTCTATTGGGGGGGGAGGGAGAGGGAGGGGGAAGGGCATGAAGCACAATGTAAATGTACACTACTCTCAATATGTTCCACTTATAAAAAATAAAAATTAAAAATTAAAAAAATAAATAGTCCCCCCCCCAAAATTTTTGAGCTAGAGCCAGGCATGGTGGCACACACTTGTAATCCCAGTATTTGGGGAGGCTGAGACAGGAGGACCTGGGTTCATGGCCAGCCTCAGCTACTTAGTGAGGCTCCTGGTTCATAATTGACACTCAGTAAATATTTGTTGAAAGAGTGAGCCAATGAGGAAAGGCACATATTTTATGTTTTGGTGTGTGGCTGGTCTGGAGTTTCTGCTTGTACTTTGATGGTTCTTTACTATCTGCGTGACCTTCATGGCTGCACTGACTTCTGTTGTAAGGGACAGAAACGCAACACAAAGTAGAGGCTCGTTATTTCTGTTACTTGACAAGTCCAAGAGGAGGTTTTGGCTCCAAGATTTTGTCTCTTCGTCTTCATTTCTTTTCTTCTCAAAGTACTTGGGGGACTGAGACGGGAGGATCACAGGTTTGAGGCCAGCCTCAGCAACTTAGTGAGACCATGTTTCAGAATAAAAAATAAGCTGGGCTTGGTGGTGGACGCTTGCAATCCCGGCATTTGGGAGGCGGAGACAGGAAGATCACAGGTTCGTGGACAGCCTCAGCTACTTAGTGAGGCCCTTTGCAACTTAGTGAGACCCTGTTTCAAAATAGAGAATAAAAAATAGGGAAAATAGGGCTAGGGGTATAGCCTGGAAGTAGAATGCCCCTGGGCTCAACCTCTGGTACCACAACAAATAAGTGAATAAGTAAATGTGCTGGGGGCATCGCTCATAGGTAGACTCCTCCCACTCCCTGCTTCAATCCCCAGTATCAAAAAAAAAAAAAAAAAAGAAAGAAAAAAGAAAAAAGAAAGGAAGGATGGAAGGAAGGAAGGAAGGAAGGAACAAAAAGACAACTGAAAGTGGAAAGGGAAGTTTCTTAAAGAGCACAGAGCAGACTAAAAAGGAAGCATTTCCACGGCCACTTTGCAAGTAATTAGTTTCCTTTGAGGTTGACATTGTGTTAAGATGTTAGCGGTGCCGCTGAACGGCCCTCACTGAGCAGTAGTGTTGTGAATATCACTGCAGGCACACGCACACTCACAGGAGAGCCTGCTGTACCGGCACCTTGTTTTAAGAATCAGGAGAATAAATACCAACACTTGCACAAAAGGAAAAAGCAACAGCATGAGAGTAATTTGGGGATACCTGTTGTGAATCAGAAGCAGAGGCAGTGACTTGGCTTCCCCATGTGTAACACTGCGTGTGTGTGTGTGTGTGTGTGTGTGTGTGTGTGAATTGGATAGAACCCAGGGGCATGATACACCCCCAGCCCTTTTATTGTTTCCTTTGAAAGAGGCTCTTGCTAAGTTACTGCACACTGACCTCAAAGCTGTGATGCTCCTGTCTCAGCCTCTGTGTACTGTGTTACCGGTGTGCACCGCCAGGCCCAGCGTGGCCTGGTGTTTTACTTTTTTTTATTTTTTATTTTATTTTTTTGATGGTACTGGGGGTGGAACCCAGAGGTTTTCTACCTCCAGGATATAATCCCAGACCTATTTTATACTTTATTTGGAAACAGGGTCTCACTAAGTTGCCGAGAGCCTCACTAAGTAGCTGAGGCTGGCTTCGAACCTGTGCCATCCTCCTGTCTCAGCCTCCCAAGCGCGGGGATTCCAAGCGTGCGCCACCACGCCCGGCTCTGGCCTGGTATTTGAACATTGCTTCTCACCTGCCCGTGGTGCAGATGCTGACAGGGAATGAACGCATTGCATTTGCAGGGCTCATAAATGAACCAGGGCAGGTTAATATTACTGCTTTAAAATGTATGGGCATTGCTGAGATACTTTTCTATGTGTACTTTATTAAGTAGAAAACAGTCAATATCAGTAATCCAGATTCCAAATGTTGATTCCAGTTACTCTTTATTTGACCACATGGATCATTCAATATTGATTTGCTAGTCATGCTCACATACATACTTTTTCTTTAAAGAGAAGAGGATTATTTTCTTCCCATAAATATATAAACACAAGTCTGAGAAAAGTATTCTAAAGATGATTTAAGTGCATTTTAAATCCCTAGGATGTATTTTGAAGAGTTAAGATGGTTGCAACAAATAATTAACACAATATATAAAGCATATGCTCTGAATTCTCTTTGGCTTATCGTGGACCCTGGCTGAGTATATGATTTCATATATAAATTATATTTTATATAAAACACAATATATTTAATATAACATTATTAATATATAAGAATTATATTAACTATAATTATATTAGTTATATAAGCATATCAATTTACATACAGATTATATTATTAGTTATATAGTAATTAAATTATACATATTAAATCTATGTCTATATATTGATACTGGGGAGTGAACTCAGAGGCATTCTAGCTCTGAGCTACACCCCCAGCCCCGTTTTATTTTTATTCTGAAACAGTGTCTCGCTAGGTTGATGAGGGTCTCACTCCTTGCCGAGGCTGTCCTGAAACCAATGATCCTCCTGTCTCAGCCCCCCAAGTACCGGGATTACAAGCGTGCACCACCATGCCTGGCTAAAACCACATTTGAATAACATTTCTACTAGAAAGTTAAATGAATTCTGTTGGCCGAGTTAAGTGGATTAAGTGTTTGCTCTGTGGCTGGCACCATCTAGTTTTTTATTTCTCAAGTACTGAACTGCATCTTATTGATAGTAAGCACAACTTTGCGGTGTGTAATTCCACTCCTTAACCAGTGTGATTAGGGGAGAATGGTTGCCGACACGGTCCCTGGCGTCCTGTTGTTCGCTCTAGTTAGGATGGTGATAGGTTCACGTGAGGAATATTTATGACACTTGTGACTTTTACTTTTCTCACCTGGATTCCTGTGCTGGCTTCCAATGTAGCCCCTGTATTTCCGTTTTCCTCCCCTCCCCCATCTCTCGTCTCTCTTTCTTTGGTGGTACTAGGGATCAAACGCAGAGGCATTCTATCTCTCAGCTACACCCTGAGCCCTATTTTATTTTTATATTCAGACAGGGTCTCACCAAGTTGTGAGGGTCTTTAACAACTTGGTGAGACCTGGAACCTCCTATCCTCCTATCTCAGCCTCCCCATTACTGGAGCTACAGCTGTGTGTTCTATTTTTTTCCCTTCAGTACTGGGGATGAAACCCGGGGAAATTCTACCTCTGAGCTATACCCCTAGCCCTATTTTTTATTCTTTATTTTGAAACAAGGTCTCACTAAGTTGCAGAGGGCCTCACCAAGTAGCTGAGGCTGGCCTCCAGCTTGCAATCCTCCTGTCTCAGCTTCCCAAGTAGTGGGATTACAAGCATGAGCCACCACGCCCGGCTTCTTCTCTCAATTTTCTAGTTAGGTGAGGGAAGTAATTTTCCCAACATCACACATTTAGTGTAGAAATGATGAAACTTTGATCCTAGAATCTTAAAAAGACACTACAGTGTGAGTTTATTTATTTATTTATTTATTTATTTATTTATTTATTTAGTGGTACTAAGGATGGAGCCCAGGGGCCTTTTATGACTCCATGCTATACCTCCAGACCTATTTTGTATTTTATTTGGAAACAGGGTCTCATTAAGTTGCTGAGAGCCTCGCTAAGCTGCTGAGGCTGGCTTCGAACCTGTGATCCTCCTGTCTCAGCCTCCCAAGTGCTGGGATTACAGGCGTGCGCCACCACGCCCGGCTACGGTGTGAGTTTATATTGGCCCACATTTGTCCTCTTCGGTTTGGGGCTGATGTGTTCCACCAGAAACTTTTCCTTGTGGTTATGATGATGGTTGTCTTGAAGGATGAAGGATGGACACATATGATTTGGACATACATCCATTTCTTAGGATTAGTTACAAATTCTTCTTTAAAGGCGCTACGATTTCTACTTCTAGTGGTTGGGAAAAATTAATTTTGCCCAGCCTAGAAACAAGAAAATAATTGGACACGTGTACGTGCAGCTCTTCCCGGCCATCGGGCTTTCCTGCTTGTTTCTGCTTCCCTTCCTTTGGACCCTTTGTGGGTTCTGCTATTAGAGGTCCTGTGGGCGGCTTCATTCTTTGCAGGAAAGGATTTGTTCAGTCCATCCCAGAAGGAGAGTGCTCTGCTATTTAATTAGGATGCTCCAGAAGAGGCTGTGTCTGTTACTCTACCCACAACTGTGCCCCAACCAGTAACCCAGATCAATCAGGTTGTGCACAGAGGTGGCTTAGAAGAGGGCCTCTGTCCATGGAGTCCTTCCATGCTCATTCTGTGTGAGGCTTTCCAGTGGCAGCTGTGTATTTTTTAACCCATATTCATTCACATTTAGCCACGGTAAGTTAAAAACTGGAAGCTCGGAGTCTGAAGGAATTAGGTGAGAATATGGAGGTTATTTTGTTTGGATCTCTTCCTTTTTCTGACAGCTCTTAGAAACATCCCAGTTTCCGATTGACTCAGAAACGAGAGTCATCTGCTCGTAGCTTTAACGAGGTCACTTTGAGACCTTCCAACTTTCTGGAAGCACGAGTCGAGTTTCTCTGCTGTAATGATTGTGGGAATGGGTTTGTCGTTGCCAGAGGTTTTTCTGGCCAGGGAACTTCTCTTGCCAACAGTTTCCTCCTATGACTATTCCTTTTATGTCTGATCAGTCAGGAAGTGGCGGTTGGTTCTCATACTCATCTCTTTTTGAAGAAGGTCGCATAGTTAAAGGAAGGGGGAAGGGACAGGTTCGTAGCTGCCGACATAATCACCAGCCGCATTGTACTCTGAGAGTTCCAAAGGAAAGAAATGTTTTTGGCTAACTCATGTTCTGTTCTGTTCTGTCTGGAGCTCTTACTGACTGGATTATTTTGGGAGTTCCTTTTAGCAGTCCACTTCTAGAATACATAATTAAATGTTACTTTATGGCTTTCCTAGGGGATGATTCAAGAGCGAATAGTTGTATCTTTATTGCCCCTTGGCTACAATTTTTCTTTCTGTGATTTCTCTGATAGATGACATCGATCCCCTTTTGTCTTTTGCAATTTGTTTGCTTTACCTTTGTCTTCTACTAAATTATTCAATAACACTTCATTCAACATTTTTTTCTCCCTCTTTTTCTTGTATACTCACACATGCCAGTCGCTGTATGGTATGCTTAAAAAGTGCTGCCTTACAGATTAGAAAAATCGGGGGCAGATATTTTTGAGACAAAATTATTTCCCTTTTTGTGTGTTTTGAATTATTAATGGCCTTGTGCAGAGGTAAATCCACAAAACTTCTGAGTTGTGAAATTGGCCATTTGAGAACTTGCTATTTCCCAACAAGTCACTTTGAGTGACGAGACAAATCAGTTGTCAAATGAGCATGAATCTATGGAGTTGGAGTCAGCTCCTTCTTTGGGTAACTTGAGTATTGCTAGGTAAGACAGTGTCCAGGCACTAAATGACATGTCTTTTTTTTTTTTTTTTTTTGGTGGTACTGGGGTTCCTGGAAGCCCTTCTACCTCCGGGCTATACTCCCAGACCGATTTTTACATCTTTATTTGGAAACAGGGTCTCCTAAGCCAGCGCGCGTGGCTGGCTTCGAACCTGCGCGATCCTCCTGTCTCTGCCTCCCAAGCGTGGGGATTACAAGCGTGCGCCACCACGCCTGGCATGACATGTCTTTTTAAACTAATACATTAAACAACTATGATGAGCTGGGTGTGGTAGTGCAGGCCTGTATTCTCAGTACTTGGGAGGCTGAGATAGGAGGATCAGGGGTTCAAGGCCAGTCTCAGCAACTTAGTAAGACCTGTTTCCATATAAAAACAAAGTAGGGATTGGGGTGTAGGTCAGAGGTAGAATGTCCAGTACCAAAACAAACAAACAAATAAACAAACAATCCCTCCAAAAAACAAACAAAAACTGTGGAACAAAACCACTTACTAGTATTTTGCTTGGAATGATGACATGTGAGCTGTTAAAAAAGTACTAATCGGTTAAACTTTCAAATGGCAGTCAGAATAATATGTGATAAATGTCAGAATTTGTTATTGAAGGATGATATCATGGTTTCACTCTAACCACAACACAGGATAAGAGAAACAAACAAAAAAACTTCCCTAAAATACAAGGGATGAACAGAATCACAAGTGGCTCATTAAAAACAAAACAAAACAAAACAAACAAAAAAACCAAGTCTGAAGGAAACGGAGTAACTCACAAAAACTCCGTTGGCCAAGCCAAATCAAGGACAGAAACCACATTTCTTCCCTTCTAGAGTTACTTCTAATTTTTTTTATTTTTGGTGCTGAGGATTGATGACCTCAGGCATTCTACATTTGAATATATCCCAGCCTTACTTTATTTTTTATTTGGAAATAAGGGCCTTGCTAAGTTGCTGAGGCTGTCTTCGAACCTACAATCCTCCTGTCTTGCCCTCCTAGTACTAGGATTGCAGGCATGCACCACCACACCTGGCTTAGAGCTACTTCTTCTTCTTTCTTTTTTTTTTGGTGGTACTGGGGTTCCTGGAAGCCCTTCTACCTCCGGGCTACACTCCCAGACCTATTTTAACATTTTTATTTGGAAACAGGGTCTCCTAAGCCAGCGCGCATGGCTGGCTTTGAACCTGCGCGATCCTCCTGTCTCTGCCTCCCAAGCGTGGGGATTACAAGCGTGCGCCACCACGCCCGGCTAGAGCTACTTCTAAATGAAGGTAGAAGAGAGAGTGGAATGGTGTGCCAGGGTGGTGGGAGGATGGGTGTGGAGGAGGGACAGTTCAGGTAAGAAGCCAGAAGACTGCCTTCAAAGGAGACATCCCTGTAGTCAAACAGAGTACCAGTTTCAGAGTAGTGGAATAATGGATTGACAATTGGTCCCTGACATGATGGTTTGACTCAGAATTTTTTGACTATACTTTGATGTGAAATCGATAGAAATCATACTTCAAATTTTCAATTTTGATCTTTTTCTAGGCTAAGAGTGTGGTATCATGGGCTCTGTGAGCCACAGCTCCCAATAAGCCAGGAAACCATGAGGTTTTAAACAACCAGTATTC
The DNA here is from genome assembly GCF_963383645.1 of Muscardinus avellanarius. Classification (NCBI taxonomy): domain Eukaryota; kingdom Metazoa; phylum Chordata; class Mammalia; order Rodentia; family Gliridae; genus Muscardinus; species Muscardinus avellanarius. Next base: position 90,507,107 of record NC_137797.1, read on the forward strand.
TATCCTATAGAGTCTACAGTATACTGTGCTAAGCTAAGATGCTCACCAGGTTAGGACTATTTATTGAATTTTGAAAAAAAATTGTCTTTTTGTGGTACTGGGATTGAATCCAGGGGCATTCTACCTCAGAATACAATCCTAGCTCTATTTTTTTTTTTTTTGGAACAGCACCTCACTAAGCTGGTCAGGACCTCACTAAGTTGCTGAGGCTGGTCACAAACCTGCTATCCTGCTCTGTCAGCCTCCCAAGCACTGGGGTTACAAGCATGAGCCACTATACCTGGTTGCATTTTTGACTTTTGATATGGTCAGATTCCAATGTGTTTATCAGGTAGAAACCTCATCATAAGTTGAGGACTATCTGTAATTACTATTTGATTGGGAATATAAGATGAATGTGTCTGCCAACTTACAGACCATCTTGTATAAACTAGAAAATACTCTAAAATTGTTGCAAGCAATTCAGAGCGGAATCCCCCATCTGGTGATATATAGCTCCCATGAAGAGATTAATTTTGAAGATGTATTCAAATGATGAATTTCTGTTAATGCATTAACTGAAAATTTATTTGTTAATGAATTAGCTGATGAATTTTTGGAGCCTGAAGCCGTGTGTGAAAGATGGGTTACTGTTTTACTGTTAAGTTTTTGGATATAGACATCAGTAGGATGTTTTAAAGCAGAAAACCCTGAAAATACATAAGAAAACAATGCAATGCTTTCTTTTTCATGACTGTTGTCATTTGTAAATCTAACATTTTTTGTTTTGTTTTGGCGCTGGAAGTTGAACCCAGGTCATTCTACCCCCAGCTTTATTTTCTTTTTATTTTGAAACAGGTTCTCTCTAAGTTGCTAAGACTGACCTCGAACCTGTAATTCTGTTGTCTCAACCTCTTAAGTATTGGAATTAAAGGTGTGGACCACCATGCTCAGCCAAAAATAAGTATTTTTAAAAGAGTGCTAATGAACTTGAATTTAATGCAAAAACAACTTTTTCATATAGATATTATACTTGTTATAGAACTTTAAACCTTCTTATAATGTCCATTTGAAATTTAATTCACATATTTTTATTCATACTTATGTCTAAAATTATTCAAAATAGCCATTAAAGTATCATAATATTTGAAAGCTCCAATTGTTGAATGATCTTTTTTCCATAAAATAAATATATAATTTAATTAGTTATGATCTCATGAAGATAAGATAGATATAAAGCACAAGAGGTTTCAGTGACAGATTGAGGACTTTACCTCTGTAATTACCTGTTTGACTGACTTGCTATTTTATGGTCGTTAGAAAAAGAAATGCAACCCATTAAAATATATTTCATTATACTTGGGTGAAAAGTGTTGTATGACATATTATAATAGAACAAATTATCTTAACCCTTTTCAGAATATGACATTTTTGGTAATTTTCTGAGACACATAGATGGGGAATATTTCCAGCCATTTCCTTCACATCTATTGTTAGCTGACTCTCTTGCTCAGCACTGTTACTGCCCTGACTTACACAGCTTAAAGGAAGGAAGATTTACTTGATCAGAGTTCTGGAGATTTCAGGGGTTCAGTCCATGTGAGGCCTGATGACCTCTGCGGAGCTCCGAGCATAGCAGTGGGAGGCAGGGCCCTGGGGAGAGCAAATGCTTTGCTCTCACACTATGGAGGCCAAAAGCAAGAGAGAAAACAAAGGGGATTCCAGGTGACAGACACAGTCCCCAAGAGATACCCCACCTGCTTAGGTAACCTCTCAATAAACTCCTCACAATGGATTCACCCACTGATGAGATTACCGCTCTCATGATCGAATCACATCGACTCTGACCATAGTACATGAGCGTCCAGGGGACATTTTATACCTCGCCATAACAGCAACTATTTATTTTTGCCAGTTATTTTTATTGTTTATCTGAAGTACCAAAGATAACATTATTGACTTATTCAGGAGTGTGCAGAGTCACTTCAGTCACCGACTCTGTCAGTTATCCAGCACTTTGCACGTCTGAGGCTTGTGCTTAAAGACGGGCCCCATCGTGGCGAGCAAGACAGCAGTGCTTAGAGTTTGTTATGTTACTGACATCAAGTGAATTATGGTACAGATGTTATTGATGGAGGCTATCCTTGGATATGGTGGGAGTCCAGAACAGGTACCCCTACCTCATTTAAGGAAGGTTTGAGAGCTTTTAAAAAAATACAGATTCTGCCGGGCATGGTGGCGCACGCTTGTAATCCCCGTGCTTGAGAGGCAGAGACAGGAGGATCGTGCAGGTTCGAAGCCAGCCGCGCGCGCTGGCTTAGGAGACCCTGTTTCCAAATAAAAAAAAATATAAAAATAGGTCTGGGAGTGTAGCCCAGAGGTAGGGTTTCCAGGAACCCCAGTACCACCAAAAAAAAAAAAAAAAAAAACAAAAAAAAAACAAAAACAGATTCTGCCGGGCATGGTGGTGCACGCTTGTAATCCCCGCACTTGGGAGGCAGAGACAGGAGGATCACACAAGTTTGAAGCCAGCTGTGCTGGCTTAAGAGACCCTGTTTAAAAAATATAAAATAGGTCTGGGAGTGTAGCCCGGAGGTAGAAGGGCTTCCAGGAACCCCAGTACCACTTAAAAAAAAATATATGCAATACACACACACACACACACACACACACACACACACACACACACACACACATTCTTAGAGCTGGGCATGGTGGCCACACTTGTAATTCCAGCATTTGAGAGGCTGAGACTGGAGGATCGCAGTTCGGAGACAGCCTCAGCTATGTAGTGAGGCCCTTTGCAACTCAGTGAGACCCGGTTTTAAAATAAAGAATAAAAAATTGGGCAGGGGGTGTAGCTCAGAGGTCATATGCCCCTGGGTTCCATCCCCAGACCACTAAAAAAAAAAAAAAAAAAAAAAAAAAAAAAAAGATTCTTAGTCCTTATCCCCAGAAATTTTAACTCGATAGGTCTGGACACAGGAAAAATTTTTGTTATCATTATTATTAAATTCCTCAAATGACTCAGCCAATTAGGCAAATGTGAGAAACACTGATTATGAGTGATTAAAATGTGTCATAATCATAGCAGGGTCTCTAAGTGAATTAGCTTTGGATGGAACAGATAGGGATGTTTTTCACACGATCTCATAGGCCAATATTTATATTTTTCTCTGGTTGAAAATCGTTGTTCCCATATTATAATAATGAATGTCTCAGGGTTGGGTGGGGGAATCAGCTGTATCAGTAGTCACCTGAGAGGGACCTGGAGTTATTATTGTTTTGCTATAAATCTAATGAAATTGGCTTGTTCAACTCAGAAAAAAGCAATGCTTAGTCTCTCTAGTTTCAGAAGAAGGAATTGGGAACTGAGGGGGGAAGTATAGTTTGTAGCAAATAATCATTTATTCACCAGCTCATTTAGTCAATATTTATTTAGCATGTGCCATAACTCATTTGGCAGGTGCCAAGAATATGGTAGCAAACATGAACAGCAGTTATGAGAACGTGGCCAGTGCCGTGGTGGGAAAGACACGGTGCTGTTCCAACATTGGTGCTATCAGAAAGACGGTCAACGTAAACCCCTGGACCTGGAGGTATTCAAGAAGAGGCTTTTGGGGACATTGTAGAAATTGTTCCAGGAACTACTATTAAAATCTTGTTGGGCTTTTAGAGCTGGGTTTGGTGGTGCACGCCTGTAATCCCAGTACTTGGGAGGCCGAGACGGGAGGATCACAGGTTTGCAGCCAGCCTCAGCTACTGAGTGAGGCTCTCAGCAACTTAGTGAGACCCTGTTTCCAAATAAAGTATAAAATATGTCTGGAGGTGTAGCATGGAGTTTTACAAGGCCCCTGGGTTTCATCCCCAGTATCACACACACACACACACACACACACACACACACACACACACACACACACACGTCTTGTTGGGCTTTTAATATCGATGACTATTTACATCTTATCTTATACATGATTTACACACTGCTTCTTCCTACTTTACCCCTTCACATTCTCTCCAAACTCACCTCCAATTCTTAATATGTGCAGATGAAAGGATTGCCTTCATGAGTCTCATACAATGTTGTGCTTAATGAATACGGCCCATTCTTAGAGCTAAAGTCACTCCTGCTGATCGTGGAGGCACAGATCTCTAATCTGAGTACCTGGGAGGCTGAGAGGAGAATTGCAGATTTGAGGCCTGGCTCAGCAATTTAGCAAGGTCCCTCAGTAACTTAGTGAGACCTTGTTTCAAAATAAAACAGGGCTGAGGGTGTACTCGAAGGTAGAATGCCTCTGGGTTCAACCTCCAGTACCATAAAAAAAAAAAAAAAAAATCAAAGTCCTAGTTACTATGGCTTTACCTGGGCTGTCAGTCATTGGGAACAGAGGCGAGTACCTACGTAAGTACACCGTGGTCTGAGCAGTTGCTCCCATTTTCTCGATGGCCGGTCCATTCGTGTGGGGTCTGGGGAGCATTCCGTGGAGCCTGTATTTCTGTGGGAATGAGTGGAATGTCAATGTCACCTATTATGTAATTTTTGTGTGCTCTAAATAAGACTATGTTTTTTTTTTTTTAAATCATTGTATTTGGATACTTAAGATGTCTTGACTAATTAGAGAAGCTGACCTTCCTTTCACAGCATTTTTATTTAAGTATGATGTGGTATTTTTAGGACCATTTGAAGCCTTTCAGATTCAGTGTTACAAAATGAAATTGGCCATCGTGGAGTTGAGTTTGCTTTCTCTTGACCCAATGTGACTTCCTGTTTCTAAGAAAACAGTTTCTAAAGACTCTCAAAAGGAATTTCTTGCATGTCTGGAAGCTCTTGTAAACCACATTTTAGTAAACCGGCATGAATGAAGTGTATATAAAAAAAAATCAAAGAAAGAATGGTATTGCTTAACCAAATTAGCATTTTGTTTTGTGAAAATTGGATCCCATAGAAAAATCTGATGATTTCGGAAGTGTTTGCTGCTGGTAACTAGATAAACCAGGAACCAAGAGGTTCATTTTGATTTGGTGAATCCTCCTAGTTCAGGGGGCTTATGCTGTGCTGGAGCTGATGCTTGCTAACAAGGCTTGAAATACTTAAAAAAAGGAAAAAGAGCCGGGTGTGGTGGCACATGCTTGTAATCCCCGCACTTCGGAGGCTGAGACAGGAGGATCGCGCAGGTTCGAAGCCAGCCTCAGCTGCTTTAAGAGACCCTGTTTCCAAATAAAATATAAAATAGGTCTGGGAGTGTAGCCCGGAGGTAGAAGGCCCCTGGGTTCCATCCCCAGTACCACCCAAAACAAAACAAAACAAAATAAAAAAACCAACCAACCAACCAAACAAACAAACAAAAAAAACAACCCTGGCTTGCTGGTACATTCCTCTAATTCTAGTACTCAGGAGGCTGAGATGAGACAGGAGGATCTCAGGTTAGACGACAACCTCAGAAAGTACTGAGACTCTCAGAAACCTAGTGAGACATTATTTTAAAATAAAAAATAAAGTAGAGCGGGCATGGGGGCACACGCTTCTAATCCCAGAATTTAGGAGGCTGAGACAGGAGGATTGATGAACATCCTGTTACTTAGGCCCTTTGCAACTCAGTGAGACCCTGTTTCAAAATAAATAATAATAACAATAAAATAGGGCTAGAGGTGTAGCTCGGAGGTAGAATGTTCCTGAGTTCCATTCCAGGTAATGAAAAAAAAAAAAAAAATCAGGCTGAGTGCAGAATGCCCCTGGGCTTAAGCACTGCAGAACACAGGTGTGGGAGTATAGCTTGGAAGTAGACTGCCCCTGGGTTTGGTCCCCAGCACCCTCCCCAACACTCACACACATGCACACACAGAATTGCCACGTGGGCATCTTCCTTCAAATGAATTCACACACATATATACAATTCACATGTATGCTCACAATTTTCTGGAAAAACCCCAGTTATTCTCAGTACTCAGTCCACAGAGAGCTGAGTTAGTGAGCCTTTGGTACTTAGGTCTTTCTCTACAGACATTGGCCTCATGTCTCTCCACGGTCAGCTCACAGACCTAGTTTCTCTCTTGGAATCATCTTGGAAATTAGCTTTTCATAAACACTCCAACAGGAACTAAACGTGCTTTTTTTTTTTTTTTTTTTTTTTTTTACTCTGAAGGCAGTTTATTCATTTGACTAGCATTTGTTGATAACCTGTTATGTACGAGGTATTTCTGGAAGCAGAGTGTATGATGGAGAATAAGACAGACAAGATCTTTGATTTTATTTACCGATTAAAGACTTATGAAGGGCCTACTGTGTGTTAAGAACTGTACTCAGTATTTGTTTATTTTATTGGGGATTTAACCAAAGGGCATTCTCTCTCTGAGCTACAACCCCATCTTCTTTTATTTTTTATCTTGAAACATTCTCCTTAGGTTGTTGAGGGTCTTGCTAAACTGCTGAGACTATCCCTGGACCTGTGGTCCTCCTTCCTCAGCTTCCCAGATGCTGGGATTACAGGCACGTGCCACCATGCCGGGCTTCTCCTTTATCCTTTACAGGGATAAAGAAGGAGACTCATACTTGCCTGGGTAGGAAATGGGTGAGCCAGTGTTTGAAAGTCAGAGACACATAGCCACCTATGGCATGGCCATTCCAAGCCCAAATAGATTTCTTGTTAAACACACATGGAGGAAAAAAGAGGAAAATAAAAACTATTTTTGGGTAGCCTGACCACTCGTGATATTTTGCTGTCTGTTTGATTTGTTCCTCTGTGTGTGTGTGTGTGTGTGTGTGCGCACACGCGCGCACGTGTGCGTGCACATGTGTGTTTAAGCATGTATGGTATCACTGATTGTTTACCTCTTATTATCACAATGTATTATAGATATTTTGGAGGCTGGCGTGTTTTATTTAATAGGATTTTAAATAGTTCTCCAGTGGTTTCTCTTTGTCCCAATTTATCTACCTAGTTTCCTCTCACTTAACAATGTTGCTTATTTTTGTTTTATAACCTCACTTTACTGAATATCTCTAAAATCAATATTTGTACAAGTCCACGATTATTAAAAACTTTCTTAGTGAAGAATGACATTAGAACTCTGTAATATTTATGCAGTGCCCCTGTGCAGTCTATGGTCTGTGAATATGACAACGTTAACAGTGTAAACATGCTTTTCCTTCTAGGTTAGTGGATGACAGATGTGTGGTGCACCCAGAAGCCGGCGACCTTGCCAACCCTCCCAAGAAGTTCAGAGGTAAGAAAAAACAGAGGGGTATTTTAATTATGGGACCTAAGAGGACAGATTATTTTTGTGATTTCAAATAAACAAGTAATGTTAAGCTTTATTTACCTGAGCGTGGTGGCAGCTCATGTCTATAATCCAGTGTCTGGGGAGGCTGAGACAGAAGCATCACAGGATCGAGGCCAGCCTCATCATCAACAACTTAGCAAGACCCTGCTTCATAATAAAAAATACAAAGACTTCTGGGAAGATGGGGACCGAAAAAAGCAGTGTTTACGAGTCCTGCTAACACTCGATCTCTATTGCCACAAAATTAGCGCTTTTCAAGCTAGAAAACACTATCAGCAGAGAAATAAAAAAACATAAACACAAGGGACAGAGAAAAAGAAAACTAGAAGAACAACCAGAGATCAGAAAAGAAACCAGCCCGCATTGCAGTGACAGAGCCACACCGGTGCCATCTTGCTCACAGCACCAGGCTTCAGAGAAGAAAGGTTAAAAAAGGAGCTGAAGTGAGCAGCTTCAGATCATTCGGGTGTAATTCAGCAGTTCTTTCAGCACAAAGAACGTCTAAAACTCCCAGTGGCCAAGTTCATCAAGCCTTCCAGGGACTCAGAACAGAGCTCAAAACCAGAAAAGAAATATGCCAGCCTCACGGCTGAGGGTGTGGCAGCAGCGCCATACTGCCAGCAGCAACAGTAAGTTCACCACGCCCGCAACAGTTCCAGATCAGCATGCACAATAACCGTAAGTGAAATTGTGGCCCCCTAAAGGAGAAATCTCAGCACTGAACTCCAGGGACTTGTGCAGCTTGATAATCTCCCTGGGTCTGAAATTTTGCAGTCCAACCCAGTGAAGGAGTAGTGGTGGCAAAGATACCACACCCTAGTTGCAGCTCCCCGTGGGAAAACACCCAGCTCGGCACCCCCATGGTCTCACACAGCTTCAATTAACTCCCTGGGTCTAAGAATTTACCATACAACCCAGTAAAGGAGTAGTGGCAGCTGAGATTACCACCAATTTGAGATCTAGAGCACCCTAAGTGAAATCGTGGTGACCCGGGGAAGAACCCAGAGAAGGCACAAACTTCTGAAATCATGGGAAAGAGGAACAACAATAGAGCAGTGAATGCCCACAACCCCATAATATCAGAACCTGATAACACAGAAATTCAGAGATCTCCAGAAGATTAAATCAGGAATTTAACGGTAGAAATAATACAGACCTTTCGAAAAGAATTTAGAGAGCGTCTAAAAGAAATAGAGGATGCTATCATTGAAGTAAAGGCCTCAATTCAAACTATAAACAATCGATTAGACCACATGGAGAATAGAATCTAGCTCCTAGAAGATGATCACTCCAAAAACGAACGCATAATTTATAACTTAGAAAAAAAATCAGCAGGATTCTGACATAGAAAAAAATATGGGCCCATTTTAAGAGAGCTAACCTAAGAATAATCGGAATAGAGGAGGGAAAAGAAGGTGAAATCAAAGGGATCAATAATCTCTTCAAAGAAATGATAGCAGAAAAATTTTCAAACATGGAACAAGAGGTCAATCCACAGGTCCAGGAAACTTATAGAACTCCCTTTAGACAGGATCAGAGAAAAGGTTCCCCACGCCACATAATTGTCAAAATGACCAATGTAGACGCCAAGCAGAGAATCTAACGACAACAAAAACAATAGTCCAAGTGACATTCAGAGGCAAATGAATTAGAATCACTCCAGACTTCCCAAACCAAATCATGAAAGCCAGAAGGGCTTGGAGTAACATATTCCAAACTCTGAAAGAAAACAACTTTGGCCAAAAATTTCCTACCCAGCAAAACTATCTATCAAATTAGATGGGGAAATAAGAAGCTTCCATGACAAAGAGAAACTGAAGGGATTTATGTCTTCAAAACCAGCGCTAGAGAACACACTCAAAGAGATTAACTACAAAGAAGAAATAGGTAATATACACCAGAACCAGAGAAACTAGATTTTCTATCCAGCAGACAACTAAGCAAAGAAGGATACACAGTATTTCAAAAATAAATAAAATCTTAACATGTTAGGAATTAAAAGTTATCTCTCAATAATCACACCAAATGTAAATGGCCTCAATTCCCCAATAAAAAGACATAAAGTGGCAAAATGGATTAAAAACCAGAATCCATCCATCTGCTGCTTACAAGAAACACACTTTACAAGTTAAGAGAGTAACAAACTCAAGGTAAAGGGCTGGAGCAAGGTAATTCATGTTAAGCAGCCATCCTAACAAATATGAAGTAGTATTTCACTATAGTTTTTATTTGTATTTCCTTAATGATTAGTTATATTATGATAATGATGAGTGATATTCATGTGTTTATTGGTCATATAAAAATCTTTGGAGATTCATTATCTATTTTAGTCTTTTACCTATTTTTGAATTGTATTGTTTGCTTTTATTGTTGCTAATTTTTAGGATTTCTACTTGGAATACTAATATACCTTCAGATATAGCATTTGGAAATATTTTTATCTCATTCTATCAGTAACTTTTAATTCTGTTTACATTATCTTTGGATGTACAATATTTTTTTATTTTTTATGAAGTTTGTTTGTTTGTTCTTTTGTTGCCTGTGCCTTTGGAGTCGTATCCAAGATATCACTGCCAATTTCAATGTTGTGAAGCTTTATGACTCAGGTTTTCTTCTAAAAGTTTATAGTCTTAAGATTTACATTTAAGTCTTTTATCTATTTTGAGTTAATATTTGTATATGGTATTAGGTAAGGGTCCAATTTTATTCTTTTTCATGTAATTATTATTTTTCAACAATATTTAATGAAAAGATTATTGTTTCCTTAACCAAATGTTCTTGGAAACCTTGTCAAAAATAACTTGACCATTTATGGGAAAAAAAATAAAAAATACAAAGGGCTGGAGGTGTAGCTCAGAGGGAGACTGTCCTTGAGTTCAATCCTTAGCTCCAAAAAAGAAAAAAAAAAAAAAACTTCACTCAATATGGAACTTTTAAATATCACTGAAAACTCTTTAAAAAATGTCGCTATTGGTTTTCTTTTACACATTGAGAATTTATAATGAAAGAATAATTTCAATTTTTGTTTTGCTAGACAATAGTCTATCTGTTGAAAGAAGATCTTGGTAATTAACTGTGAAAGGCTACTTTTCAAGCCAGTAAATGCAGCCAAAGAATATGTGTGTATTTCTGGGGTGGTTGTATTATAAATGTCGCAGTGTTTCATCGTTAGCTCATTAACTTATCTTTGTAACATCTCAGGGCGTGGGACAGTGATGCATTGGTGGGGCTTTTAAAATAGCACTTTGGGCCGTGTATGATAACGATTGTCTTAGATGTCCTTTCTGAGTGTAATCTAGAAGTGGCTTGGTAATCTCCTTAACTAAGAAACTGGTCAGAGCAGGAGATTGATTATAACTCAACTGTTTAAGAAAGATTCATGGAATCTGCAGAGAATCATAGAAAATGAAAACTAGTAATTAAAAGTTGTCCAAGTCAGTCCCCATTATTTATGTACTTATAATAATAAAAATAAATGTCAAGCAGCATTAATCTTGAACACTATCCGCTTGTTCTCACAATGGTAGAAAGCAGTGTTAATAAAAGATTAAAAAAACTGGAGAAGCCGGGCGTGGTGGCGCACGCTTGTCATCCCAGCATTCGGGAGGCTGAGACCCTGAGATCGGAGGATCGCGGTTCGCAGACAGCCTCAGCCACTTAGTGAGGCCCTTTGCAACTCAGTGAGACCCTGTTTCAAAATAAAAAATAAAAAATAGTGCTGGGTGTGTAGCTTGGAGGTCAAATGCCCCTGGGTTCCATCCCCAGACCCGCAAAAAAAACCCCTGTAGAGTGGAAGTGATTCTCTAGAGTCACATGCCCAAGTGGAGAAGTGCCACTTGATGCCCTGGGGTAGAGGGTACTTAACACTAGGACAACAGTTTCACTCCCTCTGGGAGGTGCTTTATGTACAGTCTCTCTCTCTGTGCACTGGGAATGGAACCCAAGGGCATTCTACTGCTGTGCTCCACCCCCAGCCCTTTTTTCTTTTGAAACAGAGTCTCACTAAGTTACTAAGGCTGGCGTCAAAACTGCCATCCTCCTGCTTTCAGTGTCCCATGTTTACAGGCATGAGCCCCCACACCCGGACCAAATCTTGACTATTTTAAATAAAATTAGTGCCAGACGGGCGTGGTGGCGCAGGCTTGTAATCCCTGAGCTTGGGAGGCAGAGACAAGAGGATCGCGCAGGTTCAAAGCCAGCTGTGCTGGCTCAAGAGACCCTGTTTCCAAATAAAAAAGTATAAAAATAGGTCTGGGAGTGTAGCCCAGAGGTAGAAGGGTTTCCAGGAACCCCAGTACCACCAAAAAAAAAAAAAAAAAAAAAAAGGAGAAGAAAAAAAAAATCAGTGCCAAAATGTGGTGGGAGGCTGAGACAGGAGGATCACAGGCTGGAGGCCAGCCTCAGCAACTTGGTGGGGCCCTTAGCAACTTAATGTGACCCTATTTCTTTTTTCTTTTTTTTTTGTGGGTCTGGGGATGGAACCCAGGGGCATTCGACCTCTGAGCTACACCCCCTGCCCTATTTTTTATTCTTTATTTTGAAACCGGGTCTCACTGAGTTGCAGAGGGCCTAAGTAGCTGAGGCTGTCCGCGAACTGTGATCCTCAGGTCTCAGCCTCTTGAATGCTGGGATTACAAGCGTGCGCCACCACGCCCAGCTCATGTGACTCTGTTTCAAAGTAAAAAATAAAATAGGACTCAGTGGTAGAATTCCCTTGGGTTGAATCCCCAGCACCACCAAATAAAGCAAGCAAACAAACAACAACAACAACAAAAAAAACCAGTTAGAATTTGATAAAAGTTAACATTCAACTGTGAAATCCTATGGACCTAACGGCTTTTCCAATGGGAGACTTTTAAGTATCATTCCAAGTCTTTCTATGCTATTTTTCTGTTTATAGTTTCCTTATTTTAATTTTGTTAATATTGTTATATTTTACTAGAAATCTCATAATTCCTCTGGGTTTCTAGTTTGATACAATAAGTTTTGCCTATTTGGCTTTTAATTTTGCCTCTCTGCCTAGAATTTTACAAAATTCTTAATCCTACACAGTAATGATTTTTTGCATCAAAATATTTTTATAAATGTCTTTGTTTACTTGTTTTGGGCTGAAAGAATGTCTAACAATTTCTCGTGATAATCAAGTGAATTTAATTAATTTTTTCTTACTAGGATGTCTTTGGGGTACAGCTGAGTGGTAGAGCACTTACTGTTTATAAGATTATTTCTTAGCCAGGCACGGTAGTGAATGCACACCTGTAATCCCAATACTTAGGAGATTGAGACAGAAGGATCTCAGGTTTGAGGCCAGCCTTAGCATCTTAGGGAGGCCCTCAGCAACTTAGCGAGACCCTGTCTCAAAACAAAGAAGGCTGGAGTGTAGCTTAGAGGTAGAATGCCCTTGAGTTCAATTTCCATTAAAAAAAAAAAGTGTATTTTCCCCTAAACTTAGAACTGTGTAGAGAGAGTGATGTACACAGTCAGTGTTCTTTCAGTTAAACATGTCACTTTGGATAAGGAATCCAAGTTTCTTCCCAAGAGGACAGAGTATAAAACTGGCTTTGAAAAATAAACCCCCCCTGGAAATACTCATGAAACTATTAATAGGGACACTCCTCTGACCCAGGGCAAATGAGGTCTTTTCCCAATAGACAAAATAACTAGCCTTCAGTGAGGGCTCATCGTACAGTGACCACAAAGAGATTGCCTGCACTCAGGAACAGCCTGCCAAAGACTGTGTAGATGAGTGTGTGTGAAATAAATTAGAAGATAGAAGAGGCAGTAAGCCGTAAGACACATAGTATCAGTGGGGGACATGTAAGTTAAAACAACAATAACAACACACCAACTAGCCTGTTATATAAAGCTAAAGAGAGAATTAGTGTTCCGGAAAAGAGATCTGGGGAAGTCACTCAGCACACGGCACAGACACATGTCAAGAGGGCAAATGTGGGCGAGTCGTGACAAGCAGGGCTGCAGTGTGAGGGTCCAGCAGCATCTAACTGGATTCTAGAAGGAGACTAGAGAGACTGGAGAGACGCACTCTGTGACGGGAGTCGGGGAAGAAGTTCGCTAAACTGGAGAGATCCAGTATTCCCCAGGTGGAAGGGGCGCCTTGTGATGATCAGTGAAACCAAATCTGCAGCCAGCCCTCCTCTGGGAACTGTACAGCGTAAAGACAAAAGAGAAAAGTTTAAGAGCACATTGGAACAGCGCTGTATTTGTACCAGGAAGAAGCAGGGGGTGCAGGTTCGGAGGGTACCGCTAAGTAGGTCATCTTGCCGCCTGAGCCTCAGAGGACACCTGCCATTGGCCGGGGGAGTGGGTGGAGGGCCAGAAGAATGCCTGCCGCGGGGGGTGCTGGGAGCCCTGGAATCTTCCCAGAGAAAGTCAACGCAAACATGTTTTAGCTCACCATACGAAATGATGGTTAACTTGAAAAGCGTAACGTGTTTCCAGTAGAAATATTCGGCTCTACCCTTGCGTCGTAACCTTTTTCAGGGCAGAAATTTCTTTCACTTTATCATTTTTGTGTTTCCCAGTCATGGACCTTTCCCCATACTCCACATGCTACCCCACCCCACGGCCATTTAGCACTTTGGGATGAGACAAGACGACTCTTCCTGCCATCTTGTGATAACACGCGGTCCCCAGGAGGGCCCCAGATTCCTCTGCGTGAACCTCAGTGGCCCCATCACCCTGTCAGTCGGGAGGGATTGTTCTTTCAAAGATAAACATTAGGGCCTGGGGCTGCCCTTGCTCCCCACCCCCCTCGTCCCATTAAAATAAATTGCTTTAAAGTGCAGAGATTATTTTAGAGTATGCGAGGGAACAGCTCGGTTCCCAAGAGGTAGATGTATTCTGATGCGTGGTGTCATTTTATTCAGGGGGCTCCAGTTCCAAGTATGAATCACCGTTGCAGGCGCGCCATCCCTTGGCGGGAACACTGGCTCTTCCCGTCTCTATAACGCTGTTGATCGTTATCCTGCTGGTTCACTCTCATTTTTGGCTTCCAATTTAAGACTAAACCATCTTTTCCTAGCAGAGACTCAGAGATCCCTTCTGTCTATAAGCTCAACTCTTCTCCCCAGATTCATGGAACCCCATCCCTACAGAGCCCCAGAGGAGAATTTCCTGGCTGGGCTGCCTTTGGGCCTGGTTTTCATCCAGTCCACAGTCAGGAGCGTGTAACACTGTCATCCCCAGACCTTTATCCTTTGAGGTAGCTTTTCTTTTACAGGACTTGCCTTAGCCCATGTTCTTTCTGCCTGGATATGTTCCCCCTCTTGGCTTTGACTGTGGAAGCCATCGCTGGTTCATAGACCTGCCTCCCAGCATCACTGTCCCAGCAACCCCAGAACACTGTTGCTGTTACTTTCTAGGTAACACCAAGAAACAATAGTCTACCAGCTGTCAGCTGTGCCTCCGTTTGTCATGCCCCAGATGCACTTTTTTTTTTTTTTTTTTTTTGGTGTGTGGAACTAGATATTGCTACCTCTGAGCAACACCCGCAGACCTTTTATATTTTACTTTTTTGTTTTTTCTTTTGGTGGTACTGGGGTTCCTGGAAACCCTTCTAACCTCCGGGCTACACTCCCACACCCATTTTTATATTTTTGTTTGGAAACAGGATCTCTTAAGCCAGCGAGGCTGGCTTCGAACCCGCGCGATCCTCCTGTCTCCGCCTCCCAAGCGCGGGGATTACAAGCGTGCGCCACCACGCCCGGCTATATTTTACTTTTTGAAATAGGGTCTTGCTAGGTTGCTGGGAGTCTTGCTATATTGCTGAGGCTGGCCTTACATCTGCGATCCTTCTGTTTCAGCCTCCCACGTACTGGTACTACAGGCCTGTGCCACCATGCCTGGCGCTCTGTGGCATTTCTGTTAGGAGGGGAAGCTGGCATAAATGAAAGCAAGAGGAGTTTCTGTGTCCTTCTTTGACCGTGAGGGTGAGAAAACACAGAAGCAGTGGAGAAGCCAGGGAGCCAGGCCCTGGAGGGCTGAGGGAGGAGAAGCAGCCTTTCCATGTGGCCGAATAGTTTCTCCCCAAGGCTGGGCCATTTGGTCTAGAAAGTTCTGACTCTGAGATTCTGTCATCACTCGACACTTGACTCTTTCACAATCCCCCAGGCCTACCACGGGGCCCGTTCTGGCAAGCAGCCAGTCATTTTAAAGTAATAGGTCAGAATGCTTCAGGAATTGGAACTGAAGAATTTCTTTTCTGTGTAAGTGCAAAAGTAGGTGGTGGGAATCAAGGACTTGGGGGGACATCGGCAGGATTATTTCTTGAACCCAATCCTTCCTCTTCAGGAATTCGAGGAAGACATTTTGAAGGCAAATCCTCACTTTTGCCCCTCGTTCCCCTCATGGAGTTTACTACAGGCACATAAGTGGAAGAGAGTTCCTGCTAGGCTGTTACTTTGGCTTTATATGTAGTTGAACACATCAGTCTTTTCTAATACAATGATTCCCACCAGAAGCCAGTTATAAATTATTTCCTTCACCATCTTAACAATTGCTTTTTGAATTTCTTCAGATTTGGCAATAGCATGATTTTTTTTTACTATTAGGAAGATCAACTATTCGGATTTGAAATCGACTAACATTTATTGTACATTTGATGCTTGGTACGCTGTGCTCGGGGTTTCCTATGCGTTATTATTTAGCCACTGCAATAACCTCACCGAGTGGACAGAAGTGGCCGCTGTTCCAATTTTGAAGTAGAGAAAGTCAAGAAGGAAGAGGTCACTCGACCAGCTCATGGTCGCTGGCTTGGTTAGTGGAAAAGCGGAGACTAAACCAAGCTGTAGAACTCCAGAGCCGTTTGTTTCTAACCACCGTACCATTCTAGCTACTGAATTATGCCCTGCTATAAACTTCTTCCTGTTGGTCCTCTGAAGCCACACAGACCACGTCTAATCCTCTTCTACACAATAGCCGTCTAAGTGTTTGTTCAGAATGATCATGTTCCCGCAGACCTTTTCTTCTCCAGTCTTACGTTTTCTTTAGTCCTTTTACTTGTGATCGGCTACAGCTCCTTCAGGGATTTCTTCAGCCTTCATTATGCGGCCTGGTTGTTTTCTGGTTAGGCACCTGTTTGTCCACTTAACTCTTAGTGGTATAGGAAGAGCTGAACATCGTGCAGTCGAGTTGATTCTGATGAGGATCCCTGCCTTTCCTTCCTTCCCTTCCATCCATTGTCTTTTTGTCTTTTGTGTTACTGGGGAATGAACCCAGGGGAGCAGTCTACCTCTAAGCCACACCCCAGCCTTTTTACTATTTTACTTTGAAGTAGGGTCTCGCTATGTTGCTGAGGCTGACCTTGAACCTGTGATCCTCCTGTTTCAGCCTCCCCAGGACTGGGATTACAGGCACGTGCCACCACACCTGGCTTGAATCTCGTCATGTTTGAAGGTTATATGGTTGAAGCCCAAGAGTCCTGAGCAGGATTCTGTCGCTGAGCCAGAGTTTCTAGTCAGCTCAAACTCCCAGTATAGTAATTTGCTTCTCAAAGAACTTTAGAAAATTACAGTGGATTTCCAAGCCAACGACTGCATGATTTCTGTTAAAAACCTTTGAAATTCTCAGTTGAACGCTGCTACCACTGTGCAGACCCTGGGTATCTGTGGCACATCAGCGTGCTAATAACCCTCGACCGCTAATCCCTATTATTAAACGCCTAAGTGGCAATGGAAATTGGATAATAAGTTTACTCTCCTCTGTGGGGTTTCAGAGAAGGGCCAAGAGCGAGGTGGAAGCAGATCGCCTCTTGGCTCCTCCCTTGGAACTAGTCAGGATTGTAAAAGTGCTTGGACTTAAAAAATGCTTCAGTCTGCCAGGCGTGGTGGCGCACGCTTGTAATCCCTGCACTTGGGAGGCAGAGACAGGAGGATCGCGCAGGTTCGAAGCCAGTGTTGTTGGCCTTAAGGGACCCTGTTTCCAAATAAAAATATAAAAAAATAGGTGTCTGGGGGTGTAGCCTGGAGGTAGAAGGGTTTCCAGGAACCCCAGTACCACCACCTAAATAAATAAATAAATTAATTAATTAATTAATTAATTAAAAAAAAAACAACTTTGGTTTCAGCCAGGTGTGGTGGAACACACCTATAATCCCAGTCCTTGGTAGGGGGAGACAGGAGGATTGCAGCTTCAAGGACAACTTCAGCAATTTAGTGAGACCCTGTTTCAAAATAAAACATAAAATAGTGCTGGGCATGTAGCTTGAAGGTAGAACCCCCTCTGGATTTAATCCCCAGTGCCATAAAAACAAACAAACAAAAAATCAAAACAAAGCCCAAACAAAACCACCACCACCACCACCAACAACAACAACAATAACAACAACAAAGCTTTAGTCTCCATTTGAAGGACGTTTCTGTGGTTTCTGGTGATGAAATAGAACCACTTTGGATATCTCAAGTTGCTATTGAAAGCATCATCACACAATTAATTGTGTATCGAAAATACGAATGTTGTATGAGCTCATTTGATTTGTGGCTTTAATTGTGAGGTTTAATTCTCTTAATAGTAAAAAGTCAGGGGCAGAAAGAAAATTAAAAATACAGTGCTTGTGGGTTGGTGGTTTAGTGGAATGCGGGCAACTCTTCGATTCCCTCCACCAGACATTATGCATCCATGGGCCCGTTTATGAGCTGTAGGCTCCTGTGCAAAAAGTCTCCCTTCTCCTGTTGTATATGGAGGTAACTGTCGTCTAAACTCCTGGTAAGTACTGAATAAATATCCTTTTGTTTTGTTTTGGTTTTCTGGTACTGGGGATTGAACCCAGAGGTGTTCTACCTTTAATATACAACCCCAGCCCTATTTTACTTTTTATTTGGAAACAGGGTCTCACTAAGTTACTGAGGTGCTGAGGCTGACCTTGAACCTGTGATCCTCCTGTCTCAGCCTCCCGAGTACTGGGATTACATGTGTGTGCCACCTGGCTGAATAAATATCCTTTTTCTGGGAGCATTTTAATACACTACAGAAGACCACCTTTTCCCAGAATTGAACTTCCTACATGCTGAGGTTCTTAGCTTTTTGAGCGCTTATGGGGCCTTTCCCCATGTTACCTCATTGGATCCTCAGTAGACCCATTTTACAAATGTGGGCAGCACACTCTGGGCAAGGGAAGGACGTGCTCCTGGCCACGCAGCCAGTAGGTGGGCAGGGGGACTTGTTCAGAGCTGTTGGTGTTCAGTATTCTACGATCCTGGAGTCATTCAGCAGAGGTTTATTTAGAATATGCTGGGTACAGCGCAGTGTGTAATCCAGTTGTTAGAGTCCAGATGAGTTAGAAAGAATAGAAATCAAAGCTGCTCTCAAGGAATTTATAGTCTAATGAGGGAGATAAGATATACACATAAATAATTATTACTCATGTAGGACGAGATAAGGGCTAAATAAAAAGGTATGGTGAAGGGACTGTGGAAGGGTGGAGATTTTAATTTCCTGTTTTTTTTTCCCCCCTCAATAATGGGAATTGAACCTAATGGCATTCTACTTCAAAGCTACACTCCAACCATGTTTTTTGTTCTTTATTTCGAAATATGGTCTCACTATATCGCGGAGGGCCTCACTAAGTAGGTGAGGCTGGCTGTGAACCTGCAATCCTCCTGTCTCAGGCCTCCCAAGTACTGGGATTACAAGTGTGCCCAACCACCATACTTGGCTAATTTTCTGTCCTGAATAATAAGGAGAGCTTCTTAATTAAAACAATCTTTGGCCCTGAAAGATTTGTACCTGTGGGGAAGGGACACACAGACTTCTCAGACCTAACCTGTACCTTTTCATGACAATAGTTCTAGGGTAATAATTGGTAGGCAGAGCTACACCACATTTTTCTTTAAACAGTAATGAAATGTATGGTATTTTTTGAGTATAATAGACAGGAAAATACTAAGCCATTATCTTAGTAAGTTTGGTTTTCTGCAAGTGGTACACAAGTAAATCAACAAGTGAGTATGACGGTCATTGCTACTAATAATTCATAGGTATTAGTCTTACTATATTCCAGGGACTTTTCTAACTGCTTCATATTTTATTAATATAATTACTCTAGGACCCTCTGAGGTATATATTATTCTTAAAATACTATTAGCATTCCCATATATTAGATACGGTGCTATAATAGGAATCTCTAAAACCACCTAAAACAAACAAACAAACAAACAAACAAACACAAGTAAACCCAGTGACTTATATAAGTTAGAAGTTCTTTCTCTTTATAAGGGAGTGACCGAGGGCACAGGGCTTCCAGAGCTGCTCCCGTAGTCACCTTTGAAAGCAGGCTGGATGAGGTTGGGAGGCTTGGTTCCCCTCCAGGACACCTGCAGTTTCCCACATAAGCCTGGCTCGTATCTCATGGGCGTGTGGCCTATTGCATTGAATGGTAGTCCCGCAAAAGACATATGCTTGTCCTGCTAGCCAGATCCTGTTCAGTGTGACCTTATTTGGAGAAAAGGTCTTTGTAGTTGTAATTAAGGCCCTTAAGATGAGATCACCCAGAGCAGGGTGTGGTGGAGCATGCCTGTGATCCCCGTCCTGGGGAGGCTGACAGGAGGATCGCAGGTTTGAGGTCAGCATGCAGTAACTTAGTGAGACCCTGTTTCAAAATAAAAACCAAAAGAGCTGGGAGGGGGGTGGTTGTGGTTCAGAGGTAGAACACCTCTGGGTTCAATTTCTAAATAAGTTAATTAAAAAGATGACATTACCCTGGATTATACAGATGGGCTGTAAACCCAAGGACAAGTGTCTGTATAAAAAACAAAAAACAGAAGGCAGAGTGGCGTTTGCTGCTGTTAATTCAGGGAGTGCCTAGAAGCCACCCTGGTGGGAGAGACAAGAGCACTTTCTCCTAGAGCTGTGCCTCGACTCTGGGTGTCTGGCCTAGCAGTAGATTACATTTCTGTTTGTTAAGCCATCCGTTTGTGGTGAGTTTTCTGACAGCCACAGAAAACTAATGCATATACTAATGTCTTGCTCCAAGGAGGCGGAGGAACATGGTAGTCAGGAGATTGGCCAAGAGCCAGCCCAAAACTACCAAAAGGAAAAAGGGGACGGATCTGAGAGTGAGCGTTCTCTGTCACAGCCTGTTGCCTAGATGAGGGAGCTGAGGCACAGAGAGGCTCAATAACGTGCTCAAGTCATACATCTATGAGGAAGCAAAGGTGTGATTGCAGTCTAGACCCTTTACCAGTACTGCGCTTCCCATGAGCCCCAGGGCCTAGGGAAACGCCAAGAAGAGGATCGTAATTGGTTTGGGGACCCGAGAAAGAAGAGAGGCAAGCTGGCAAAATGTGATGGTAAGCGGGTGGAGGAGGAAGAGCCATTTCTGGCTGAAGCACAGAGGTGTGAAGTAACAGGAGCGGTTTGCAGCTGTGTCTTTGAAGAATCTTAAAAGCCAAGAAGATTGTGGAAGAGTAGCAGAGATGAGTTCAAAGGTGCGGGTGCCTTGTACGCTGTGCTGACATGCGACTGTTTCCTTAAAGCTAGCGAGGCTACTACCC
This sequence comes from Muscardinus avellanarius, assembly GCF_963383645.1. Classification (NCBI taxonomy): domain Eukaryota; kingdom Metazoa; phylum Chordata; class Mammalia; order Rodentia; family Gliridae; genus Muscardinus; species Muscardinus avellanarius. The sequence goes on from NC_137797.1 coordinate 90,527,878, forward strand.
GAGTCCATTGTCAGAGTTTAGCAACCAGGACTCATCCATGCTGGTGGTCCTCCATCTCGGACAAGAGTTTGGTAGCTTCTTAGGAAGTCCCACGCATCCATACCATATGGCCGGAAGTCTCACTCTTAACTGCTTACCAAAGATCAACAAAAACTTAAGTTCACACCAAGATTTGTACATGAATGTTGATAGCAAAACCTGGAAACAACCCAAATCTCCTTGAGCTGATGGGTGGCTGGCTGCACACCACGGCACACCCACACCACAGACTGCTCTCCAACGACAGACCCAACACACAGGCGACCAAGATACACCACGATGCCCAGTGAAGGAAGCCACACTGGAAAGGCGACTAGCGCCCAGCCCTATTTATTTGCTCTTCTGGAAAAAGCTGAGCAAGGGCAAGTGAATTGGCCGACCTAAGCTTGCAGGGGTGGTTGTAAGTTCACTGGGCAGAAATGCACTTCTGACTTCACTGCAAAAAGATTGTCTCCACAGTCCACAGGGCTGTGATTTGTTTCTACCTGTGAGGCTGTGTCGGGGAGGTGGAGAGAAAGACCTTAGTCATTGGAACCTTTGTCTTTGGTAAAGTCTTCAGATGCCTATATGACATAGTTCTACCTTTAGGGAAAAGATAGTATGACAAAGTACACTTTAATCATTTTTATAGTTTTTTCTCTTCTAAGTGGTATGGTGGGTTAGACTTCCTCTTGAAGCCTGTGCGCGCGCGCGTGCGCGCGTGTGTGTGTGTGTGTGTGTGTGTGTGTGTGTGTGTGTGTGTACACACTGTCTCACTGTGTCGCTGGTTGCCCAGGCTGGCCTCGAACGCACTGTTCTCCTGCCTCAGTCTTCCAAGTCTGTGGGACTCCAGGCATGTGTGCCACCCTGCCCAGCTGCTATATTATATTTAGGAATTGTTTTATTCCAATAAAGTTTCCTATAGAAAATATATTTCTTTGTAATATAGTTTCTAGGAACACATTGTAGTCATTTTGTGGAACTGCAACTTTGGCTGACTCAAAATATCCTTTGATGAATTAAATAGCAAGCTTCCCCCCAGCACTTCTACTCTTATCATGCATCAGGCATCTTAAAAGTCATACTTAAATGTCAATCAGTTCACTTAAAAAATCCGTTGCGGCATAATCAGAAGTATATCTAGTGGGAGGGAGGGTGTTACAGACATGATTATTATTTTTAAATGGAAATATGTGTGAATCAGATTGTGCTTTTATGATTTCTGGTAGCTTCGCCTTGTTTTTCCTCCCTTCTGAATATGAAAAATACAAACAGAACTTTTATGTTCATGAAAGTATTTGCACATCTCCTTAAAGCTTAATAATCATTAACTTTTTCAGTCCCACGAGGAGCTCTAGATAAAAGATTGACTTGCACATTGTGTGTTCAAGACCAAGTGAACTGCCTTTCCCTCCCAGGAGCTGACTTAGTGAGTGAGCTGCTTAAAGATCTCCGATCGGTTGCCCTTGTTTATAGTTTGTGGTTTGAAAGGTAAATACAGCAATTTCAGAAGAAAGCAAACACTGCTGGCGGGTGGCAGTGTTTATTTGGCAAATGCTTGGAAGTGGTTAGAGAGTTTGTCTTTTAATAATAACCTAATAAAGCAGCTCTCACAAAGAGATCTCACTCCCTTGGCCACGCACCACTGATGCACCCTTGTTCTCCAGCCTTGCTTGCAGGGTTTTCTTTTTCTTTTTGTGCTGGGGATGGAACCCAGGGCACTCTACCTCTGAGCTGCACTGCCGGTCCTATTTTATTTTTTATTTTAAAACTGGGTCTCACTAAGTTGTGGAGGGTCTCCCCATGTTCCTGAGGCTGGCCATGAACCTGTGATCCTCCTGTCTCAGCCTTCCAAGTACTGGGATTACAGGCCTGCACCACCACCCCCGGCTCTTGCCACTTTAGCTGGGCAAAAAAGATTTGTGTTCTGAAAGTGGAACTCACAGGGTCTTGGGACCCTCTAATGTTTTGCTATAGGACTGAGATGTGTGTGTGTGTGTGTGTGTGTGTGTGTGTGTGTGTGTGTGTGTGTGTGTTTCTATTGCATGACTAGGGACCTACTTATCCTGGTCTAAAACTGTTTTCTTCTTATCTATACTTTCCTTGGTGCGTTGTAATCATGTCACAAACAACAGGTTCACACCCCTTGGGGTGTTTCTCTTGCATCTCCCTTCCTGTCTTTGCTCCCTGTACACGTAAGAGATTAGGAGGGATGCCTCATAGATGGACATAGCACTATTTGAACTGTTTCCTCCACCAGTTTTCCTTTCCCCCCTCCCCACCTTCAATTCCACTCCTCTACTGGTCTCTCACCTCCAGTATCTGAAGTCCCTTCTGTTTCTATTTTCTCTCTAGTTACCACACATGAGAGAAAACATATGATCCTTGAATGTCTGAGGCTGGTTAAACTCACTTAGCATAATATTATCTAGTTTTATCCATTTTCCTGCAAATGCCACGACTCTGCGCTTCTTTATGGCTGAGTGCAATTGCATTCTGTGTCTATCCCACAGTTCCTTTATCCGTTCATCCGCTGGTAGACACCTAGGCTGGTTCTGTAATTTGGCAGTTGTGAATTGTGCTGCTATGAACAGGGAGATGAGCTGGATGCGGTGGCACAAGTCTGTAATTCCAGGACTTTGGAGGTGGATACAGGAGGATCGCAGGTTTGAAGCCAGCTTCGCCAACTTACCTAGGGTTCTGAACAATTTAGTGAGACCTTGTTTCAAAATAAAAAATAGCCGGGGCGTGGTGGTGCCCGCTTGTAATCCCCGCGCTTGGGAGGCGGAGACAGGAGGATCGCACAGGTTCGAAGCCAGCCATGCTGGCTTAGGAGACCCTGTTTCCAAAAAAATATATATAAAATAGGTCTGGAGTGTAGCCCGGAGGTAGAAGGGTTTCCAGGAACCCCAGTACCACAAAAGATAAATAAATAAATAAATAAATAAATAAATAAATAAATAAATACAATAAAATAGGGTTTGGGGTATAACTCAGAGGTAGAATGCTCTGTAATCCCTAGAAACACACACACACACACACACACACACACACACACACACACACCCCAAAACATGTCTTTGCATATATCTCTATCGTATTCTGACTTAAGATGGATCAAAACTGGTTTCCTAGCCTAGTTTTTTCCCAAAGAACAGAAGCTTCACTCTGGATATTTGACCTTCTGCTTCTGTTTAGGTGTGTGGTGTACAGCACAAGTTCAGCTTTAATTGTTGTAAGAAACCCCACAGTTATGCAACTGGGACAGTGATTATATCTGCATAATTAAATACCCGGATGTGGGCAAATTTTGGAAGGGAAGTAAATAAAGTTGATTGTGTGCTTAGGTTGAGAGTTAGGTTCTGTAATATAGTCTTATAAAAGAAAAACCCCAATACTCAAAATGTCATGTTCAAAAAATAGTGTGAACTGGGTAGATGTCGTGGCACGTGCCTACAGTCCCAGTACTTGGGCGGCTGTGACAGGAGGATCACAAGTTCTAGGACGGCCTCAGCAACTTGGATCATTTCAAATAAAAAAAAAAGGGGCTGGGATAAGAAGTAGAGTGCCCCTGGGTTTAATTCCCATTACCCTTCCATGCGCTAGTGTGACTGTTAAGTAGGCAAAGGTTAAAAACCAAAGGAAGAAGCAATGGAATGTAAATGGTATTTTAACTTCAAACAAGAAAGAGCAAGTCTTTTGTTATCTTCCTTCCTTCCTTCCTTCCTTCCTTCCTTCCTTCCTTCCTTCCTTTCTTTCTCCTTCCTTCCTTCCTTCCTTCCTTCCTTCCTTCCTTCCTTCCTTCCTTCCTTCCTTCCTTCCTTCCTTCTTTCCTTCCTTCTCTGTATTTGGCCAGAGTCGTGAATTGCAAGGCAAGCCAGGAAGACATCACAGCTCCCTACTTTCACCCCAGCCAGAGGACAGCCAGCTGGGTTCTGAGCTTTTCTCTAATATCCTGCCTGTCTCTTCTTTGCCCTCCTAAACAAAGGTTATTACAGAGGCTGGAATCCAAAATTGTATCCTGGCCAGAGACGCTGGTGCTTATGTGGTCGCCTTTTGTGCAAAGACCACCAGGAGAGTTAATGACGTGTGGCCCGTGAGCTATGTTGTCACAGCATATAGCAATCAAGAATGAATTAGGAACGTAAGAGGTCACAGGACAAAAGCCTGTGGGGACCTCGCCTGGGCCCCCGGGCTCCTCTAGATCTTTTGAGGAAGGGTCTCAAGTTCCAACTATTTTCATGATTTGAAGTCATATATTGTCTTCCAGAGACCATATCAAGTTTGATGGTGTCAGGTTTTTGTTGGCTAATGAAATATGTGCCTATGTTTTATTATCTTATGTATTTCTCAGTTCTTTTTCTTTGTTTTCTTTTCTTTTGGTCTTTTATTTTCTTTTTCTTTCTTTTCTTTTCTTTTCTTTTTTTTTTTTTGTGATACTGGGGATTAAACCCGGGGCATTCTACCTCTGAGTTACATCTCCAGCCCTATTTTTTATTCTTTATTTTGAAACAGGACCTCACTAAGTTGCCGAGGGCCTCACTAAGTTGCTGAGGCTGGCCCTGAATCTGTAATCCTCCTGTCTCAGCCTCTCAAATGCTGGGATTACAAGAGTGCACCATCACACCGGCATTACTTCTCAGTTCTAATTTGTGATACAGTAACAGAAATAGCCCACAAAATATGGCCTCTCTTGGTCCTCAACAGTTTTTAAGAGTGTGAAGACTGTGCCCCAAAAATTGGACAGAGAAGTATTCATGAACCAGGAGCAGGCTTCACTGAGCTATCAGAAATGTCCTGTGTTAAAAGCA